>NC_091283.1:239765972-240390972 GCF_032444005.1 Ranitomeya imitator
ATAGGCAGCCCCCCACAAATAATGACTGTGAGTAGGAGAGGAAAAGACACACGCAGGCAGAAAAACAGGCATTAGCAAAGGAGGCCACTTCTAGCTAAATAGAAAAGGACAGGACAGGATACTAAGCGGTCAGCATAAAAAATACTACAAAAATATCCACAGCAGAAAATACAAAACTCCACCACCTAACTAAAGATGTGGAGAGTATATCTGCAACTCCAGAGAATCCAACCAGACTGAGAAAAACAACTAACACAGTCTAAGCTGGACGAATAGAAACAAAAGATCAGCACTGAAAATAAGCACACAGCATGTGTGCTTCAGAAAAAGAAACAATCACTTATCTTTGCTGAATGGGCAGCTAAGCAGGAGAGGCCAGGCAGAGATGCAACACTTCCAAAGAAACATTGACTACTGGCATGGACTAATGAGTCCTGCAAAGCTAAATAGCCCAGTCAGAATTGCAATTAGCAGATACACCTGTCCAAGACTGCAGCCCAGGGACAACTGCATTACCATCTACAACCACCGGAGGGAGCCCAAAAGCAGAATTCACAACAGTACCCCCCCCTTGAGGAGGGGTCACTTAACCCTCACCAGAGCCCCCAGGCCGATCAGGATGAGCCAGATGAAAGGTACGAACCAAATCAGCGGCTTGGACATCAGAGGCAAAAACCCAAGAATTATCCTCCTGGCCATAACCCTTCCATTTGACAAGGTACTGAAGCTTCCGCCTCGAAAAACGGGAATCCAAAATCTTCTCAACAACATATTCCAACTCCCCATCAACCAACACAGGGGCCGGAGGATCAACAGAGGGAACAACGAGCTCCACATATTTCCACAATAAAGATCTATGGAAGACATTATGGATAGCAAAAGAGGCCGGAAGCGCCAGACGAAAAGACACCGGATTAATAATCTCAGAAATCCTATAAGGACCAATAAACCGAGGCTTAAACTGAGCCCAAATCTGCTGCAACCTGTCAACCACAGAATCCACACCAGGACAGTCAGAAGGCTCAACCTGCCCAGAAGAAAAACGAGGATGAAAACCAAAATTACAAAAGAAAGGCAAAACCAAAGTAGCTGAACTAGCCCGATTATTAAGGGCAAACTCGACCAATGGCAAAAAAGCCACCCAATCATCCTGATCAGCAGACACAAAGCATCTCAAATAAGTCTCCAAAGTCTGATTAGTTCGCTCGGCCTGGCCGTTTGTCTGAGGATGAAATGCAGAAGAAAAAGACAAATCAATGCCCAGCTTGGCACAAAAGGCCCGCCAAAACCTAGAAACAAACTGGGAACCTCTGTCGGACACAATATTCTCCGGAATACCATGCAAACGGACCACATGCTGAAAAAACAACGGAACCAAATCAGAAGAAGAAGGCAATTTAGGCAAAGGCACCAAATGAACCATCTTAGAGAATCGGTCACAAACAACCCAGATAACCGACATCCTCTGGGAAACAGGAAGATCGGAAATAAAATCCATAGAAATATGCGTCCAGGGCCTCTCAGGGACCGGCAATGGCAAAAGCAACCCACTAGCACGGGAGCAACAAGGCTTGGCCCGCGCACAAGTCCCACAGGACTGCACAAAAGAACGCAAATCACGCGACAAAGAAGGCCACCAAAAGGACCTACCAACCAAGTCTCTGGTACCAAAAATGCCAGGATGACCAGCCAACACGGAACAATGAACCTCAGAAATCACTCTACTAGTCTATCTGTCAGGAACAAACAGTTTCCCCACAGGACAACGGTCAGGTTTGTCAGCCTGAAATTCCTGAAGAACCCGTCGTAAATCAGGAGAAATGGCAGAAAGGACCACCCCTTCTTTCAGAATACCGACCGGTTCCAAGACCTCAGGAGAATCAGGAAAAAAACTCCTAGAGAGGGCATCAGCCTTAATATTCTTAGAACCTGGAAGGTATGAGACCACGAAATCAAAACGAGAAAAAAACAAGGACCATCGAGCCTGTCTAGGATTCAGCCGTTTGGCAGACTCGAGGTAAATCAGATTCTTATCATCAGTCAAGACCACAATACGGTGCTTAGCTCCCTCAAGCCAATGTCGCCACTCCTCAAACGCCCACTTCATAGCCAACAACTCCCGATTGCCGACATCATAATTGCGTTCAGCAGGCGAAAACTTACGGGAAAAGAAGGCACACGTTTTCATTAAGGAACCAACAGGATCCCTCTGAGACAAAACGGCCCCTGCCCCAATCTCAGAAGCGTCAACCTCAACCTGAAACGGAAGAGAAACATCCGGTTGACGCAACACTGGAGCAGCAGTAAAATGACGTTTAAGTTCCTGAAAGGCAGAGACAGCCGCAGGGGACCAATTCGCCACATCAGCGCCCTTCTTTGTCAAATCAGTCAAGGGTTTAACCACGCTGGAAAAATTAGCAATGAAACGGCGATAAAAATTAGCAAAACCCAAAAATTTCTGAAGGCTCTTCACGGATGTGGGCTGAATCCAATCATGAATGACCTGAACCTTAACCGGATCCATCTCTATAGACGAAGGAGAAAAAATAAAGCCCAAAAAGGAAACCTTCTGCACCCCAAAAAGACACTTAGACCTTTTCACAAACAAGGCATTGTCACAAAGGATCTGAAATACCATCCTGACCTGTTGCACATGAGACTCCCAATCATCGGAAAAAATCAAAATATCGTCCAAATATACAATCAAGAATTTATCAAGATAAGTCCGGAAGATATCATGCATGAAGGACTGAAAAACAGATGGAGCATTAGAGAGTCCGAATGGCATCACAAGGTATTCAAAATGGCCTTCGGGCGTGTTAAACGCAGTTTTCCATTCATCACCCTGCTTTATACGAACAAGCCCCCTGAAGGTGAATCTTCGTAAACCAACTAGCTCCCTTAATCCTAGCAAACAATTCAGAAAGCAAAGGTAAAGGGTATTGAAACTTGACCGTGATCTTATTCAAGAGGCCACAATCAATACAGGGTCTTAAGGAACCATCTTTTTTAGCAACAAAAAAGAACCCTGCTCCCAACGGTGAAGAAGATGGCCGAATATGCCCTTTCTCCAAAGACTCCTTAATATAGCTCCGCATGGCGGTATGTTCAGGTACAGACAGGTTGAGAAGTCGGCCCTTAGGAAACTTACAGCCTGGAATCAAGTCAATAGCACAATCGCAGTCCCTGTACGGTGGAAGGAAACTGGACTTGGGCTCATCGAATACATCCTGAAAATCAGACAAAAACTCCGGAATTTCAGAAGAGGAAGAAGGGGCGAGAGACATCAGAGGAACATCATTATGAACCCCCTGACAACCCCAACTATTCACAGACATGGACTTCCAATCCAAAACAGGATTATGTACCTGTAACCACGGAAAACCCAGCACGATAGCATCATGCAAATTATGCAACACCAGAAATCGACAATCTTCCTGATGGGCTGGCGCTATGCGCATGGTCACCTGTGTCCAAAACTGGGGCTTATTTTTAGCCAAGGGTGTAGCATAAATGCCCCTTACGTGTCCTCTTAGCCTGCTTTTTTGCAAGCTAAACATTTCCAGATCCTTTAACAGTTCCTTGTAGGACATACTTTGCAGTCTGCTCACCATCCTGGTAGTGCTTCAATGAACTTGCTCCAGTTTTTCAATGTCTTTTTTTTAAATATGGTGCCCAGAACTAGACACACTATTCCAGATGAGGCCTGACCAAGGAGGAGTAGAGGGGGATAATTGCTTCAAGTGATCTAGGCTCTGTGTTTTTCTTAATACATCCTAGAATTGTGTTTGCCTTTTTTGCTGCTGCATTACACTGTTGACTCATGTGCAGTCTGTGATCTACTGGTATACCCAAGTCTTTTTCACACATGTGCTGTTGCTTAGTTGTATTCCTCCCATTCTGTAGATGTAATTTTTGTTTTTCTTGCCCAGACGTAGAATCTTGCTTTTCTCCCTGTGAAATACCATTCTATTAGTCACTGTACATTGTTCAAGCTTATCTATATCCTTCTTAATTTTTTCTCTGTCTTCTCTAGTGTTAGCTATTCTTCCTAGCTTTGCATCGTCTGCAAATTTGATTAGTTTACCTTCAGTTCCCTTATCTAGATCATTTAGAAAAATGTTGAACAACAGCGGGGCCAGAACAGAGCCTTATGGTACTTGAAACACTCTTCGAGTTGGATGTGCAACCATTTATAACCACTCTTTGAGTACGATCACTGATCCAGTTATGAATCCACCTAACCGTAGCCTTGTCAATCCCATATTTAGTCATTTTTTTAATAAAGATATTATGACTTTCCACCTTGTAAGATAATAGCACTTATACTTAACTCTGGTGCCGGTACCATTCCAGCAGTGTCAGCAGTGGCTCTCCCCCGGATCGTGACATTGTTATGTCACAGGATCCCTGTGGACAATCAGCTCTGGCTTCACTCTCCCTGCCTTTGGACAAATCACTTTGTTCCTCAGGGATCATATGACGTAACAATATCAATTTTTTTATCAATTTTTTTTTACATTTGGCATCACATAGCAGGAAATAATCGTTAAAATACAGTTACGATGGTAATGTCAGCCAGACTAACAATAGTTATTTTCAACTTGCCCCCAACTTTGCTGGAAAAGACTTGTGCTGCAGTAACATGGGCACCTTAGTTCTCCCTTATAGGACTGCAAACTATTACAGCCCCTCTGGAAAGCCACTACCCATATTCTTTGGAGCTTAGCTATAATAAAAATCTCCATCACACTTGCCATGGCGCTTTTCTTTGTTGGCTTGGAAAACTTCCCTATGGCACACAGGGACATAATTTCTCAATTGTTAATGGTAACTAAATGCGCAGTTACTAGACATTGGAATACATCAGATCAATAACTAATATTATTGTCTTCACCAAAGGGGCATTGCTAACGGGGTACTTAGCCTAAAAGTAACCAAAAGAAATATCACCCAAGAATTCTGCGAGCCATGCCCCATCAGAAAAAAAAACAGAAAAATACAACAAAATAAAAAGACCAACTATTTGGAGGATTTGAAAAAAATTGAATATTTAGGGGAGCAGCAGGAATAAAATAAGAGAAAAAAAACTGACCACTTTTTACATGATAATAAAAGCAGCCGATAATGGAAAATATATACACAGATTTCTCACGCATGCTCATAACCAAGTGGAAGAGCTTGTAGAAGAGAGACCATAAGAAAATACTTTTAGGACACTCCCAAAACCTAGATCCATTTACCAAAAACAATGGAGTACACGTCCATATTCGTTAAAAAGTTGTAAATTTTATTATACAGTAATTAACAAAGAATATATACAAAAAAATGAAATCAGAAAACCAGAAAATAACAAACCATTTCAGCAAGGGGAACTAAAGTAGCACAGACAGAACAATGTGAACTTCTCATGATACCATAGCCGAGTAACAATAAAGTGCATAGTGCATGTTTGGGCAGACACACATAGGGGCAGAGTATTCCATATAAGTAATAACTTAGCCCTTCTCTGAGGCTCTAAGGTCATAATATACCAATCATTCCCACCCCTAAGCTCTTACCCATTGCATGGCCTCAAAAGGGGTCCACACCATAGCCCCAACGCGCGTTTCGCCTCGGCTTCGTCAGGTGGCTTCGTCACTTTTAACATGGTAGCAGGTCCTCTTTAATAGTGAAGAATGGCCAACTAATTTGCATATGGCGTAAGGAATTTCACAGAACATGATTTAAACAAAAAATTATCTTGCCGATGGAACCAGAATATATGCAAAAGATACAGGTCATAACTTTCCCATGTGCCATAGTAAAAGTGGACAGAATTTAGCCAATGTGGACAAGCTGAGAATAAATGTAATGCCACCCCCAGAGGAATTTTATGTCATATTGTCCAATGTCAATATAAAGCATAGAAGAAAAATTGATAAATAATGGTTTGAAAGAAGAATTTGACTCCCTCATCAAACCAAAGATTGCACTTTTAATACAAAGAAACAAAAAAATCACATACCGTATTAGATATCAACAGTTCCAAAATAATTTGAATATGAAACAAAAACATTGTAAAAATCCCCAAATTGCTAAATTGCTTTTCTTTATATTTGCATTGCAAAACAGTATATACATTTCACGGCTAACACGGTACCAAGATATATTTCTTTCCTTTATACATTTCACAGTCATTTGATATGAACCCACTAAAACTGCTCAGTATTATTTCAATTTCTCCTACATAAAATAAAGACTCACAGAGCCACTTCATTTAACCCCTTAGCGACCGCCGATACGCCTTTTAACGGCGGCCGCTAAGGGTACCTAAACCACAGCACCGTTAATTAACGGCGCTGTGGAAAAAGTAAATAGCGCCCCCCAGAGTCGGATTTTCTCCGGGGTCTCGGCTGCCGGGGGTAGCCGAGACCCCAGAGAACATGATTCGGGTTTTTTTTAACCCACCCCGCATTTGCGATCGTCGGTAATTAACCGTTTACCGGCGATCGCAAAAAAAAAAAAAAAAACGCGATCTCTTTTTAATTTCTCTGTCCTCCGATGTGATTGCACATCGGAGGACAGAGAAAAGGGGTCCCAGGTAGCCCCCCAATACTTACCTGTCTCCCCCGATGCTCCTCGTGGCTCCCGGTGGGCGCCGCCATCTTCGAAATGGCGGGCGCATGCGCAGTGCGCCCGCCGGCCGGCCCCGCGAGAATCTTTGGGGTCTCGGCTGCCGGGGGTAAGGTCCGAAGCTTGTTTCTCAAAAGAATCAGAAGAGGTAAAAATCCTTCTCACGCGAAGGAATTGCCCAGTAGAGATTGCCTTGATAGTAGACCCAACATGTGCTGATGACTAGGGTTGAGCGAAACGGATCGGACAAATTCAAAAGTTGCCGACTTTCGGCAAAGTCGGGTTTCCTAGTGTGGGATCGGCCATGAGGTCGGCGATCTTCACGCCAAAGTTGCGTTTCGTATGATGCTTTCAGCGCCATTTCTCATCCAATGAAGGAGGACGCAAAGTGTGGGCAGCGTGATGACGTGGGTCTCGGTCCCCACCATCTTAGAGAAGGGCATTACAGTGATTGGCTTGCTTTCTGCAGCATCACAGGGGCTATAAAGAGGCGTGCACGCCGACCACCATCTTACTTCTGCCAATCTTAGCATAGGGAGAGGTTGCTTCAGCTTCATCAGAAGTGATATAGTTAGATGGGAAGATTAACCCCGAAACTGCTTGTGCTGTAGCGATTTCCACTGTCCAACACCACCTTTTCTTTGCAGGGACAGTGGAGTTTATTTTTTTGTGCATCAGCTCTGTAACTTATTAGGCTACCCTATAAGGCTCTCTGATAGCTGCATTGCTGTTTGTACACCGCTGTGCAAACCAACTGCTTTTTTAAAAGCAAAAATCCTGTTGCTCCTTTCTGCACAGTTATCTTGTTTCTTTGTCCACACTTTTGTGTGCAGCAGTCCTTTTTATTGCTGCCATACTTGTCCTGAGATCATTGTAGGGAGATTGAAATTGTACTACAGCCCTTTTTTTTATATATATAGCTTCCAGCCAAGTTCTGCCACTTTCATTGTGTAGTGTAATACACTGGGCCTGAGTTTTGTTGCAGTCTCCCCCAAATAAAAGGGAGATTTAAATTGGCACTAAGTGGATCTAAATCACAGTTCTGTTAGTTTGTCGTACATCTTCCAGCCACGTTCTGCCACTTACATTGTGTAGTGTAATACACTATGCCTGAGTTTTGTTGCAGTCTCCCCCCCAAAAAAGGGAGATTAAAATTCTCCACAAGTTTATATACACCTTCTACCTTGTTTCACAGTACCATATAACGGTTGTTATTTTGGTTAGATTTTTCCAAAAAGTAGAAAGTCTGGTGGAAGAGGCCGTGGGCGGGCGTTGCCAGCTGGTACTGATGGTGGTGTTGGTGGTGGTGGAGCATCTGGTGGTAGTGGGAAAAGCAAAATAGCACCAAAGGCTGGAGGTGTTGAGTGTTATGATTAGGTGGCCTTGGAGCAGCATGAAAACCTTCACTGGAGTAGGTGGTAACTATACTGACCGCAAACCCTGATCTTATCACCGCAACTAGAAGTAGCCGTGGGGTGTGCCTAACAAAACCTAGACACCTCGACACAGCCGGAGGACTAAATACCCCTAAAGATGGAAATAGGAATACTATCTTGCCTCAGAGTAGACCCCCAAAGGATAGGCAGCCCCCCACAAATAATGACTGTGAGTAGGAGAGGAAAAGACACACGCAGGCAGAAAAACAGGCATTAGCAAAGGAGGCCACTTCTAGCTAAATAGAAAAGGACAGGACAGGATACTAAGCGGTCAGCATAAAAAATACTACAAAAATATCCACAGCAGAAAATACAAAACTCCACCACCTAACTAAAGATGTGGAGAGTATATCTGCAACTCCAGAGAATCCAACCAGACTGAGAAAAACAACTGACACAGTCTAAGCTGGACGAATAGAAACAAAAGATCAGCACTGAAAATAAGCACACAGCATGTGTGCTTCAGAAAAAGAAACAATCACTTATCTTTGCTGAATGGGCAGCTAAGCAGGAGAGGCCAGGCAGAGATGCAACACTTCCAAAGAAACATTGACTACTGGCATGGACTAATGAGTCCTGCAAAGCTAAATAGCCCAGTCAGAATTGCAATTAGCAGATACACCTGTCCAAGACTGCAGCCCAGGGACAACTGCATTACCATCTACAACCACCGGAGGGAGCCCAAAAGCAGAATTCACAACAGTACCCCCCCCCTTGAGGAGGGGTCACTTAACCCTCACCAGAGCCCCCAGGCCGATCAGGATGAGCCAGATGAAAGGTACGAACCAAATCAGCGGCTTGGACATCAGAGGCAAAAACCCAAGAATTATCCTCCTGGCCATAACCCTTCCATTTGACAAGGTACTGAAGCTTCCGCCTCGAAAAACGGGAATCCAAAATCTTCTCAACAACATATTCCAACTCCCCATCAACCAACACAGGGGCCGGAGGATCAACAGAGGGAACAACGAGCTCCACATATTTCCACAATAAAGATCTATGGAAGACATTATGGATAGCAAAAGAGGCCGGAAGCGCCAGACGAAAAGACACCGGATTAATAATCTCAGAAATCCTATAAGGACCAATAAACCGAGGCTTAAACTGAGCCCAAATCTGCTGCAACCTGTCAACCACAGAATCCACACCAGGACAGTCAGAAGGCTCAACCTGCCCAGAAGAAAAACGAGGATGAAAACCAAAATTACAAAAGAAAGGCGAAACCAAAGTAGCTGAACTAGCCCGATTATTAAGGGCAAACTCGACCAATGGCAAAAAAGCCACCCAATCATCCTGATCAGCAGACACAAAGCATCTCAAATAAGTCTCCAAAGTCTGATTAGTTCGCTCGGCCTGGCCGTTTGTCTGAGGATGAAATGCAGAAGAAAAAGACAAATCAATGCCCAGCTTGGCACAAAAGGCCCGCCAAAACCTAGAAACAAACTGGGAACCTCTGTCGGACACAATATTCTCCGGAATACCATGCAAACGGACCACATGCTGAAAAAACAACGGAACCAAATCAGAAGAAGAAGGCAATTTAGGCAAAGGCACCAAATGAACCATCTTAGAGAATCGGTCACAAACAACCCAGATAACCGACATCCTCTGGGAAACAGGAAGATCGGAAATAAAATCCATAGAAATATGCGTCCAGGGCCTCTCAGGGACCGGCAATGGCAAAAGCAACCCACTAGCACGGGAGCAACAAGGCTTGGCCCGCGCACAAGTCCTACAGGACTGCACAAAAGAACGCAAATCACGCGACAAAGAAGGCCACCAAAAGGACCTACCAACCAAGTCTCTGGTACCAAAAATGCCAGGATGACCAGCCAACACGGAACAATGAACCTCAGAAATCACTCTACTAGTCTATCTGTCAGGAACAAACAGTTTCCCCACAGGACAACGGTCAGGTTTGTCAGCCTGAAATTCCTGAAGAACCCGTCGTAAATCAGGAGAAATGGCAGAAAGGACCACCCCTTCTTTCAGAATACCGACCGGTTCCAAGACCTCAGGAGAATCAGGAAAAAAACTCCTAGAGAGGGCATCAGCCTTAATATTCTTAGAACCTGGAAGGTATGAGACCACGAAATCAAAACGAGAAAAAAACAAGGACCATCGAGCCTGTCTAGGATTCAGCCGTTTGGCAGACTCGAGGTAAATCAGATTCTTATCATCAGTCAAGACCACAATACGGTGCTTAGCTCCCTCAAGCCAATGTCGCCACTCCTCAAACGCCCACTTCATAGCCAACAACTCCCGATTGCCGACATCATAATTGCGTTCAGCAGGCGAAAACTTACGGGAAAAGAAGGCACACGTTTTCATTAAGGAACCAACAGGATCCCTCTGAGACAAAACGGCCCCTGCCCCAATCTCAGAAGCGTCAACCTCAACCTGAAACGGAAGAGAAACATCCGGTTGACGCAACACTGGAGCAGCAGTAAAATGACGTTTAAGTTCCTGAAAGGCAGAGACAGCCGCAGGGGACCAATTCGCCACATCAGCGCCCTTCTTTGTCAAATCAGTCAAGGGTTTAACCACGCTGGAAAAATTAGCAATGAAACGGCGATAAAAATTAGCAAAACCCAAAAATTTCTGAAGGCTCTTCACGGATGTGGGCTGAATCCAATCATGAATGACCTGAACCTTAACCGGATCCATCTCTATAGACGAAGGAGAAAAAATAAAGCCCAAAAAGGAAACCTTCTGCACCCCAAAAAGACACTTAGACCTTTTCACAAACAAGGCATTGTCACAAAGGATCTGAAATACCATCCTGACCTGTTGCACATGAGACTCCCAATCATCGGAAAAAATCAAAATATCGTCCAAATATACAATCAAGAATTTATCAAGATAAGTCCGGAAGATATCATGCATGAAGGACTGAAAAACAGATGGAGCATTAGAGAGTCCGAATGGCATCACAAGGTATTCAAAATGGCCTTCGGGCGTGTTAAACGCAGTTTTCCATTCATCACCCTGCTTTATACGAACAAGCCCCCTGAAGGTGAATCTTCGTAAACCAACTAGCTCCCTTAATCCTAGCAAACAATTCAGAAAGCAAAGGTAAAGGGTATTGAAACTTGACCGTGATCTTATTCAAGAGGCCACAATCAATACAGGGTCTTAAGGAACCATCTTTTTTAGCAACAAAAAAGAACCCTGCTCCCAACGGTGAAGAAGATGGCCGAATATGCCCTTTCTCCAAAGACTCCTTAATATAGCTCCGCATGGCGGTATGTTCAGGTACAGACAGGTTGAGAAGTCGGCCCTTAGGAAACTTACAGCCTGGAATCAAGTCAATAGCACAATCGCAGTCCCTGTACGGTGGAAGGAAACTGGACTTGGGCTCATCGAATACATCCTGAAAATCAGACAAAAACTCCGGAATTTCAGAAGAGGAAGAAGGGGCGAGAGACATCAGAGGAACATCATTATGAACCCCCTGACAACCCCAACTATTCACAGACATGGACTTCCAATCCAAAACAGGATTATGTACCTGTAACCACGGAAAACCCAGCACGATAGCATCATGCAAATTATGCAACACCAGAAATCGACAATCTTCCTGATGGGCTGGCGCTATGCGCATGGTCACCTGTGTCCAAAACTGGGGCTTATTTTTAGCCAAGGGTGTAGCATAAATGCCCCTTACGTGTCCTCTTAGCCTGCTTTTTTGCAAGCTAAACATTTCCAGATCCTTTAACAGTTCCTTGTAGGACATACTTTGCAGTCTGCTCACCATCCTGGTAGTGCTTCAATGAACTTGCTCCAGTTTTTCAATGTCTTTTTTTTAAATATGGTGCCCAGAACTAGACACACTATTCCAGATGAGGCCTGACCAAGGAGGAGTAGAGGGGGATAATTGCTTCAAGTGATCTAGGCTCTGTGTTTTTCTTAATACATCCTAGAATTGTGTTTGCCTTTTTTGCTGCTGCATTACACTGTTGACTCATGTGCAGTCTGTGATCTACTGGTATACCCAAGTCTTTTTCACACATGTGCTGTTGCTTAGTTGTATTCCTCCCATTCTGTAGATGTAATTTTTGTTTTTCTTGCCCAGACGTAGAATCTTGCTTTTCTCCCTGTGAAATACCATTCTATTAGTCACTGTACATTGTTCAAGCTTATCTATATCCTTCTTAATTTTTTCTCTGTCTTCTCTAGTGTTAGCTATTCTTCCTAGCTTTGCATCGTCTGCAAATTTGATTAGTTTACCTTCAGTTCCCTTATCTAGATCATTTAGAAAAATGTTGAACAACAGCGGGGCCAGAACAGAGCCTTATGGTACTTGAAACACTCTTCGAGTTGGATGTGCAACCATTTATAACCACTCTTTGAGTACGATCACTGATCCAGTTATGAATCCACCTAACCGTAGCCTTGTCAATCCCATATTTAGTCATTTTTTTAATAAAGATATTATGACTTTCCACCTTGTAAGATAATAGCACTTATACTTAACTCTGGTGCCGGTACCATTCCAGCAGTGTCAGCAGTGGCTCTCCCCCGGATCGTGACATTGTTATGTCACAGGATCCCTGTGGACAATCAGCTCTGGCTTCACTCTCCCTGCCTTTGGACAAATCACTTTGTTCCTCAGGGATCATATGACGTAACAATATCAATTTTTTTATCAATTTTTTTTTACATTTGGCATCACATAGCAGGAAATAATCGTTAAAATACAGTTACGATGGTAATGTCAGCCAGACTAACAATAGTTATTTTCAACTTGCCCCCAACTTTGCTGGAAAAGACTTGTGCTGCAGTAACATGGGCACCTTAGTTCTCCCTTATAGGACTGCAAACTATTACAGCCCCTCTGGAAAGCCACTACCCATATTCTTTGGAGCTTAGCTATAATAAAAATCTCCATCACACTTGCCATGGCGCTTTTCTTTGTTGGCTTGGAAAACTTCCCTATGGCACACAGGGACATAATTTCTCAATTGTTAATGGTAACTAAATGCGCAGTTACTAGACATTGGAATACATCAGATCAATAACTAATATTATTGTCTTCACCAAAGGGGCATTGCTAACGGGGTACTTAGCCTAAAAGTAACCAAAAGAAATATCACCCAAGAATTCTGCGAGCCATGCCCCATCAGAAAAAAAAACAGAAAAATACAACAAAATAAAAAGACCAACTATTTGGAGGATTTGAAAAAAATTGAATATTTAGGGGAGCAGCAGGAATAAAATAAGAGAAAAAAAACTGACCACTTTTTACATGATAATAAAAGCAGCCGATAATGGAAAATATATACACAGATTTCTCACGCATGCTCATAACCAAGTGGAAGAGCTTGTAGAAGAGAGACCATAAGAAAATACTTTTAGGACACTCCCAAAACCTAGATCCATTTACCAAAAACAATGGAGTACACGTCCATATTCGTTAAAAAGTTGTAAATTTTATTATACAGTAATTCACAAAGAATATATACAAAAAAATGAAATCAGAAAACCAGAAAATAACAAACCATTTCAGCAAGGGGAACTAAAGTAGCACAGACAGAACAATGTGAACTTCTCATGATACCATAGCCGAGTAACAATAAAGTGCATAGTGCATGTTTGGGCAGACACACATAGGGGCAGAGTATTCCATATAAGTAATAACTTAGCCCTTCTCTGAGGCTCTAAGGTCATAATATACCAATCATTCCCACCCCTAAGCTCTTACCCATTGCATGGCCTCAAAAGGGGTCCACACCATAGCCCCAACGCGCGTTTCGCCTCGGCTTCGTCAGGTGGCTTCGTCACTTTTAACATGGTAGCAGGTCCTCTTTAATAGTGAAGAATGGCCAACTAATTTGCATATGGCGTAAGGAATTTCACAGAACATGATTTAAACAAAAAATTATCTTGCCGATGGAACCAGAATATATGCAAAAGATACAGGTCATAACTTTCCCATGTGCCATAGTAAAAGTGGACAGAATTTAGCCAATGTGGACAAGCTGAGAATAAATGTAATGCCACCCCCAGAGGAATTTTATGTCATATTGTCCAATGTCAATATAAAGCATAGAAGAAAAATTGATAAATAATGGTTTGAAAGAAGAATTTGACTCCCTCATCAAACCAAAGATTGCACTTTTAATACAAAGAAACAAAAAAATCACATACCGTATTAGATATCAACAGTTCCAAAATAATTTGAATATGAAACAAAAACATTGTAAAAATCCCCAAATTGCTAAATTGCTTTTCTTTATATTTGCATTGCAAAAAAGTATATACATTTCACGGCTAACACGGTACCAAGATATATTTCTTTCCTTTATACATTTCACAGTCATTTGATATGAACCCACTAAAACTGCTCAGTATTATTTCAATTTCTCCTACATAAAATAAAGACTCACAGAGCCACTTCATTTAACCCCTTAGCGACCGCCGATACGCCTTTTAACGGCGGCCGCTAAGGGTACCTAAACCACAGCACCGTTAATTAACGGCGCTGTGGAAAAAGTAAATAGCGCCCCCCAGAGTCGGATTTTCTCCGGGGTCTCGGCTGCCGGGGGTAGCCGAGACCCCAGAGAACATGATTCGGGTTTTTTTTAACCCACCCCGCATTTGCGATCGCCGGTAATTAACCGTTTACCGGCGATCGCAAAAAAAAAAAAAAAAACGCGATCTCTTTTTAATTTCTCTGTCCTCCGATGTGATTGCACATCGGAGGACAGAGAAAAGGGGTCCCAGGTAGCCCCCCAATACTTACCTGTCTCCCCCGATGCTCCTCGTGGCTCCCGGTGGGCGCCGCCATCTTCGAAATGGCGGGCGCATGCGCAGTGCGCCCGCCGGCCGGCCCCGCGAGAATCTTTGGGGTCTCGGCTGCCGGGGGTAAGGTCCGAAGCTTGTTTCTCAAAAGAATCAGAAGAGGTAAAAATCCTTCTCACACGAAGGAATTGCCCAGTAGAGATTGCCTTGATAGTAGACCCAACATGTGCTGATGACTAGGGTTGAGCGAAACGGATCGGACAAATTCAAAAGTTGCCGACTTTCGGCAAAGTCGGGTTTCCTAGTGTGGGATCGGCCATGAGGTCGGCGATCTTCACGCCAAAGTTGCGTTTCGTATGATGCTTTCAGCGCCATTTCTCATCCAATGAAGGAGGACGCAAAGTGTGGGCAGCGTGATGACGTGGGTCTCGGTCCCCACCATCTTAGAGAAGGGCATTACAGTGATTGGCTTGCTTTCTGCAGCATCACAGGGGCTATAAAGAGGCGTGCACGCCGACCACCATCTTACTTCTGCCAATCTTAGCATAGGGAGAGGTTGCTTCAGCTTCATCAGAAGAAGGGATATAGTTAGATGGGAAGATTAACCCCGAAACTGCTTGTGCTGTAGCGATTTCCACTGTCCAACACCACCTTTTCTTTGCAGGGACAGTGGAGTTTATTTTTTTGTGCATCAGCTCTGTAACTTATTAGGCTACCCTATAAGGCTCTCTGATAGCTGCATTGCTGTTTGTACGCCGCTGTGCAAACCAACTGCTTTTTTAAAAGCAAAAATCCTGTTGCTCCTTTCTGCACAGTTATCTTGTTTCTTTGTCCACACTTTTGTGTGCAGCAGTCCTTTTTATTGCTGCCATACTTGTCCTGAGATCATTGTAGGGAGATTGAAATTGTACTACAGCCCTTTTTTTTATATATATAGCTTCCAGCCAAGTTCTGCCACTTTCATTGTGTAGTGTAATACACTGGGCCTGAGTTTTGTTGCAGTCTCCCCCAAATAAAAGGGAGATTTAAATTGGCACTAAGTGGATCTAAATCACAGTTCTGTTAGTTTGTCGTACATCTTCCAGCCACGTTCTGCCACTTACATTGTGTAGTGTAATACACTATGCCTGAGTTTTGTTGCAGTCTCCCCCCCAAAAAAGGGAGATTAAAATTCTCCACAAGTTTATATACACCTTCTACCTTGTTTCACAGTACCATATAACGGTTGTTATTTTGGTTAGATTTTTCCAAAAAGTAGAAAGTCTGGTGGAAGAGGCCGTGGGCGGGCGTTGCCAGCTGGTACTGATGGTGGTGTTGGTGGTGGTGGAGCATCTGGTGGTAGTGGGAAAAGCAAAATAGCACCAAAGGCTGGAGGTGTTGAGTGTTATGATTAGGTGGCCTTGGAGCAGCATGAAAACCTTCACTGGAGTAGGTGGTAACTATACTGACCGCAAACCCTGATCTTATCACCGCAACTAGAAGTAGCCGTGGGGTGTGCCTAACAAAACCTAGACACCTCGACACAGCCGGAGGACTAAATACCCCTAAAGATGGAAATAGGAATACTATCTTGCCTCAGAGTAGACCCCCAAAGGATAGGCAGCCCCCCACAAATAATGACTGTGAGTAGGAGAGGAAAAGACACACGCAGGCAGAAAAACAGGCATTAGCAAAGGAGGCCACTTCTAGCTAAATAGAAAAGGACAGGACAGGATACTAAGCGGTCAGCATAAAAAATACTACAAAAATATCCACAGCAGAAAATACAAAACTCCACCACCTAACTAAAGATGTGGAGAGTATATCTGCAACTCCAGAGAATCCAACCAGACTGAGAAAAACAACTGACACAGTCTAAGCTGGACGAATAGAAACAAAAGATCAGCACTGAAAATAAGCACACAGCATGTGTGCTTCAGAAAAAGAAACAATCACTTATCTTTGCTGAATGGGCAGCTAAGCAGGAGAGGCCAGGCAGAGATGCAACACTTCCAAAGAAACATTGACTACTGGCATGGACTAATGAGTCCTGCAAAGCTAAATAGCCCAGTCAGAATTGCAATTAGCAGATACACCTGTCCAAGACTGCAGCCCAGGGACAACTGCATTACCATCTACAACCACCGGAGGGAGCCCAAAAGCAGAATTCACAACAGTACCCCCCCCCTTGAGGAGGGGTCACTTAACCCTCACCAGAGCCCCCAGGCCGATCAGGATGAGCCAGATGAAAGGTACGAACCAAATCAGCGGCTTGGACATCAGAGGCAAAAACCCAAGAATTATCCTCCTGGCCATAACCCTTCCATTTGACAAGGTACTGAAGCTTCCGCCTCGAAAAACGGGAATCCAAAATCTTCTCAACAACATATTCCAACTCCCCATCAACCAACACAGGGGCCGGAGGATCAACAGAGGGAACAACGAGCTCCACATATTTCCACAATAAAGATCTATGGAAGACATTATGGATAGCAAAAGAGGCCGGAAGCGCCAGACGAAAAGACACCGGATTAATAATCTCAGAAATCCTATAAGGACCAATAAACCGAGGCTTAAACTGAGCCCAAATCTGCTGCAACCTGTCAACCACAGAATCCACACCAGGACAGTCAGAAGGCTCAACCTGCCCAGAAGAAAAACGAGGATGAAAACCAAAATTACAAAAGAAAGGCAAAACCAAAGTAGCTGAACTAGCCCGATTATTAAGGGCAAACTCGACCAATGGCAAAAAAGCCACCCAATCATCCTGATCAGCAGACACAAAGCATCTCAAATAAGTCTCCAAAGTCTGATTAGTTCGCTCGGCCTGGCCGTTTGTCTGAGGATGAAATGCAGAAGAAAAAGACAAATCAATGCCCAGCTTGGCACAAAAGGCCCGCCAAAACCTAGAAACAAACTGGGAACCTCTGTCGGACACAATATTCTCCGGAATACCATGCAAACGGACCACATGCTGAAAAAACAACGGAACCAAATCAGAAGAAGAAGGCAATTTAGGCAAAGGCACCAAATGAACCATCTTAGAGAATCGGTCACAAACAACCCAGATAACCGACATCCTCTGGGAAACAGGAAGATCGGAAATAAAATCCATAGAAATATGCGTCCAGGGCCTCTCAGGGACCGGCAATGGCAAAAGCAACCCACTAGCACGGGAGCAACAAGGCTTGGCCCGCGCACAAGTCCCACAGGACTGCACAAAAGAACGCAAATCACGCGACAAAGAAGGCCACCAAAAGGACCTACCAACCAAGTCTCTGGTACCAAAAATGCCAGGATGACCAGCCAACACGGAACAATGAACCTCAGAAATCACTCTACTAGTCTATCTGTCAGGAACAAACAGTTTCCCCACAGGACAACGGTCAGGTTTGTCAGCCTGAAATTCCTGAAGAACCCGTCGTAAATCAGGAGAAATGGCAGAAAGGACCACCCCTTCTTTCAGAATACCGACCGGTTCCAAGACCTCAGGAGAATCAGGAAAAAAACTCCTAGAGAGGGCATCAGCCTTAATATTCTTAGAACCTGGAAGGTATGAGACCACGAAATCAAAACGAGAAAAAAACAAGGACCATCGAGCCTGTCTAGGATTCAGCCGTTTGGCAGACTCGAGGTAAATCAGATTCTTATCATCAGTCAAGACCACAATACGGTGCTTAGCTCCCTCAAGCCAATGTCGCCACTCCTCAAACGCCCACTTCATAGCCAACAACTCCCGATTGCCGACATCATAATTGCGTTCAGCAGGCGAAAACTTACGGGAAAAGAAGGCACACGGTTTGGGGATGGGAGAACTACAATACCCAGATAGATTAGCGAAATTAGGATTATTTAGTCTAGAAAAAAGACGACTGAGGGGCGATCTAATAACCATGTATAAGTATATAAGGGGACAATACAAATATCTCGCTGAGGATCTGTTTATACCAAGGAAGGTGACGGGCACAAGGGGGCATTCTTTGCGTCTGGAGGAGAGAAGGTTTTTCCACCAACATAGAAGAGGATTCTTTACTGTTAGGGCAGTGAGAATCTGGAATTGCTTGCCTGAGGAGGTGGTGATGGCGAACTCAGTCGAGGGGTTCAAGAGAGGCCTGGATGTCTTCCTGGAGCAGAACAATATTGTATCATACAATTATTAGGTTCTGTAGAAGGACGTAGATCTGGGGATTTATTATGATGGAATATAGGCTGAACTGGATGGACAAATGTCTTTTTTCGGCCTTACTAACTATGTTACTATGTTATATGTTTCATTAAGGAACCAACAGGATCCCTCTGAGACAAAACGGCCCCTGCCCCAATCTCAGAAGCGTCAACCTCAACCTGAAACGGAAGAGAAACATCCGGTTGACGCAACACTGGAGCAGAAGTAAAATGACGTTTAAGTTCCTGAAAGGCAGAGACAGCCGCAGGGGACCAATTCGCCACATCAGCGCCCTTCTTTGTCAAATCAGTCAAGGGTTTAACCACGCTGGAAAAATTAGCAATGAAACGGCGATAAAAATTAGCAAAACCCAAAAATTTCTGAAGGCTCTTCACGGATGTGGGCTGAATCCAATCATGAATGACCTGAACCTTAACCGGATCCATCTCTATAGACGAAGGAGAAAAAATAAAGCCCAAAAAGGAAACCTTCTGCACCCCAAAAAGACACTTAGACCTTTTCACAAACAAGGCATTGTCACAAAGGATCTGAAATACCATCCTGACCTGTTGCACATGAGACTCCCAATCATCGGAAAAAATCAAAATATCGTCCAAATATACAATCAAGAATTTATCAAGATAAGTCCGGAAGATATCATGCATGAAGGACTGAAAAACAGATGGAGCATTAGAGAGTCCGAATGGCATCACAAGGTATTCAAAATGGCCTTCGGGCGTGTTAAACGCAGTTTTCCATTCATCACCCTGCTTTATACGAACAAGCCCCCTGAAGGTGAATCTTCGTAAACCAACTAGCTCCCTTAATCCTAGCAAACAATTCAGAAAGCAAAGGTAAAGGGTATTGAAACTTGACCGTGATCTTATTCAAGAGGCCACAATCAATACAGGGTCTTAAGGAACCATCTTTTTTAGCAACAAAAAAGAACCCTGCTCCCAACGGTGAAGAAGATGGCCGAATATGCCCTTTCTCCAAAGACTCCTTAATATAGCTCCGCATGGCGGTATGTTCAGGTACAGACAGGTTGAGAAGTCGGCCCTTAGGAAACTTACAGCCTGGAATCAAGTCAATAGCACAATCGCAGTCCCTGTACGGTGGAAGGAAACTGGACTTGGGCTCATCGAATACATCCTGAAAATCAGACAAAAACTCCGGAATTTCAGAAGAGGAAGAAGGGGCGAGAGACATCAGAGGAACATCATTATGAACCCCCTGACAACCCCAACTATTCACAGACATGGACTTCCAATCCAAAACAGGATTATGTACCTGTAACCACGGAAAACCCAGCACGATAGCATCATGCAAATTATGCAACACCAGAAATCGACAATCTTCCTGATGGGCTGGCGCTATGCGCATGGTCACCTGTGTCCAAAACTGGGGCTTATTTTTAGCCAAGGGTGTAGCATAAATGCCCCTTACGTGTCCTCTTAGCCTGCTTTTTTGCAAGCTAAACATTTCCAGATCCTTTAACAGTTCCTTGTAGGACATACTTTGCAGTCTGCTCACCATCCTGGTAGTGCTTCAATGAACTTGCTCCAGTTTTTCAATGTCTTTTTTTTAAATATGGTGCCCAGAACTAGACACACTATTCCAGATGAGGCCTGACCAAGGAGGAGTAGAGGGGGATAATTGCTTCAAGTGATCTAGGCTCTGTGTTTTTCTTAATACATCCTAGAATTGTGTTTGCCTTTTTTGCTGCTGCATTACACTGTTGACTCATGTGCAGTCTGTGATCTACTGGTATACCCAAGTCTTTTTCACACATGTGCTGTTGCTTAGTTGTATTCCTCCCATTCTGTAGATGTAATTTTTGTTTTTCTTGCCCAGACGTAGAATCTTGCTTTTCTCCCTGTGAAATACCATTCTATTAGTCACTGTACATTGTTCAAGCTTATCTATATCCTTCTTAATTTTTTCTCTGTCTTCTCTAGTGTTAGCTATTCTTCCTAGCTTTGCATCGTCTGCAAATTTGATTAGTTTACCTTCAGTTCCCTTATCTAGATCATTTAGAAAAATGTTGAACAACAGCGGGGCCAGAACAGAGCCTTATGGTACTTGAAACACTCTTCGAGTTGGATGTGCAACCATTTATAACCACTCTTTGAGTACGATCACTGATCCAGTTATGAATCCACCTAACCGTAGCCTTGTCAATCCCATATTTAGTCATTTTTTTAATAAAGATATTATGACTTTCCACCTTGTAAGATAATAGCACTTATACTTAACTCTGGTGCCGGTACCATTCCAGCAGTGTCAGCAGTGGCTCTCCCCCGGATCGTGACATTGTTATGTCACAGGATCCCTGTGGACAATCAGCTCTGGCTTCACTCTCCCTGCCTTTGGACAAATCACTTTGTTCCTCAGGGATCATATGACGTAACAATATCAATTTTTTTATCAATTTTTTTTTACATTTGGCATCACATAGCAGGAAATAATCGTTAAAATACAGTTACGATGGTAATGTCAGCCAGACTAACAATAGTTATTTTCAACTTGCCCCCAACTTTGCTGGAAAAGACTTGTGCTGCAGTAACATGGGCACCTTAGTTCTCCCTTATAGGACTGCAAACTATTACAGCCCCTCTGGAAAGCCACTACCCATATTCTTTGGAGCTTAGCTATAATAAAAATCTCCATCACACTTGCCATGGCGCTTTTCTTTGTTGGCTTGGAAAACTTCCCTATGGCACACAGGGACATAATTTCTCAATTGTTAATGGTAACTAAATGCGCAGTTACTAGACATTGGAATACATCAGATCAATAACTAATATTATTGTCTTCACCAAAGGGGCATTGCTAACGGGGTACTTAGCCTAAAAGTAAGGAAAAGAAATATCACCCAAGAATTCTGCGAGCCATGCCCCATCAGAAAAAAAACAGAAAAATACAACAAAATAAAAAGACCAACTATTTGGAGGATTTGAAAAAAATTGAATATTTAGGGGAGCAGCAGGAATAAAATAAGAGAAAAAAAACTGACCACTTTTTACATGATAATAAAAGCAGCCGATAATGGAAAATATATACACAGATTTCTCACGCATGCTCATAACCAAGTGGAAGAGCTTGTAGAAGAGAGACCATAAGAAAATACTTTTAGGACACTCCCAAAACCTAGATCCATTTACCAAAAACAATGGAGTACACGTCCATATTCGTTAAAAAGTTGTAAATTTTATTATACAGTAATTCACAAAGAATATATACAAAAAATGAAATCAGAAAACCAGAAAATAACAAACCATTTCAGCAAGGGGAACTAAAGTAGCACAGACAGAACAATGTGAACTTCTCATGATACCATAGCCGAGTAACAATAAAGTGCATAGTGCATGTTTGGGCAGACACACATAGGGGCAGAGTATTCCATATAAGTAATAACTTAGCCCTTCTCTGAGGCTCTAAGGTCATAATATACCAATCATTCCCACCCCTAAGCTCTTACCCATTGCATGGCCTCAAAAGGGGTCCACACCATAGCCCCAACGCGCGTTTCGCCTCGGCTTCGTCAGGTGGCTTCGTCACTTTTAACATGGTAGCAGGTCCTCTTTAATAGTGAAGAATGGCCAACTAATTTGCATATGGCGTAAGGAATTTCACAGAACATGATTTAAACAAAAAATTATCTTGCCGATGGAACCAGAATATATGCAAAAGATACAGGTCATAACTTTCCCATGTGCCATAGTAAAAGTGGACAGAATTTAGCCAATGTGGACAAGCTGAGAATAAATGTAATGCCACCCCCAGAGGAATTTTATGTCATATTGTCCAATGTCAATATAAAGCATAGAAGAAAAATTGATAAATAATGGTTTGAAAGAAGAATTTGACTCCCTCATCAAACCAAAGATTGCACTTTTAATACAAAGAAACAAAAAATTCACATACCGTATTAGATATCAACAGTTCCAAAATAATTTGAATATGAAACAAAAACATTGTAAAAATCCCCAAATTGCTAAATTGCTTTTCTTTATATTTGCATTGCAAAAAAGTATATACATTTCACGGCTAACACGGTACCAAGATATATTTCTTTCCTTTATACATTTCACAGTCATTTGATATGAACCCACTAAAACTGCTCAGTATTATTTCAATTTCTCCTACATAAAATAAAGACTCACAGAGCCACTTCATTTAACCCCTTAGCGACCGCCGATACGCCTTTTAACGGCGGCCGCTAAGGGTGCTTAAACCACAGCGCCGTTAATTAACGGCGCTGTGGAAAAAGTAAATAGCGCCCCCCAGAGTCGGATTTTCTCCGGGGTCTCGGCTGCCGGGGGTAGCCGAGACCCCAGAGAACATGATTCGGGTTTTTTTTAACCCACCCCGCATTTGCGATCGCCGGTAATTAACCGTTTACCGGCGATCGCAAAAAAAACAAAAAACGCGATCTCTTTTTAATTTCTCTGTCCTCCGATGTGATCGCACATCGGAGGACAGAGAAAAGGGGTCCCAGGTAGCCCTCCAATACTTACCTGTCTCCCCCGATGCTCCTCGTGGCTCCGGGTGGGCGCCGCCATCTTCAAAATGGCGGGCGCATGCGCAGTGTGCCCGCCGGCCGGCCCCGCGAGAGTCTTTGGGGTCTCGGCTGCCGGGGGTAGCCGAGACCCCAAAGAGCATGATCGGGGTCGGTTTTACCGACCCCTGTTTTGCGATCGCCGGTAATTAACTGTTTACCGGCGACCGCAAAAAAAAAAAAAAAGTGTAATTCTCTGTCCTCTGATGTGATCGCACATCAGAGGACAGAGAAATAGGGGGATTCGGGGACCCTGCCATACTCACCTGTGTCCTCCTGCTGCTCCTCCTGGCCGCCGGCAAAAGAAAATGGCGGGCACATGCGAAGTGCGCCCGCCATCTGTCTCCATCTGCCGGCCGGCAGGAGAAGAGCAGTTGGGGCTAAAATTAGGGTTAGGGTTAGGGGTAGGGTTAGGGGTAGGGTTAGGGCTAGGGTTAGGGGTAGGGTTAGGGGTAGGGCTAGGGTTAGGGCTAGGGTTAGGGGTACGGTTAGGGGTAGGGTTAGGGGTAGGGTTAGGGCTAGGGGTAGGGTTAGGGATAGGGTTAGGGCTAGGGGTAGGGTTAGGGCTAGGGTTAGGGCTAGGGTTAGGGCTAGGGGTAGGGTTAGGGGTAGGGTTAGGGCTAGGGTTAGGGTTAGGGCTATATTTAGAGTTAGGGTTGGGGCTAAATTTAGGGTTAGGGTTGGGGCTAAATTTAGAGTTAGGGTTGGCGCTAAATTTAGGGTTAGGCGTCTTTCACACTTACGTCGGTACGGGGCCGTCGCAATGCATCGGCCCGACATACCGACGCACGTTGTGAAAATTGTGCACAACGTGGGCAGCGGATGAAGTTTTTCAACGCATCCGCTGCCCAATCTATGTCCTGGGGAGGAGGGGGCGGAGTTACGGCCACGCATGCGCTGTCAGAAATGGCGGATGCGACGTACAAAAAAAGTTACATTGAACATTTTTTTGTGCTGACGGTCCGCCAAAACACTGATCCAGTGCATGACGGACGCGACAATACAATACAATACAAGTCTATGGGCAAAAAACGCATCCTGCGGGCACATTTGCAGGATCCGTTTCTTGTCCAAAACGACGGATTGCAACGGATGCCAAACAACGCAAGTGTGAAAGTAGCCTTAGGGCTAGGGTTAGGGTTGGGGCTAAAGTTAGGGTTGGCATTAGGATTAGGGTTGGTATTAGGGTTAGGGTTGGCATTAGGGTTACGCTTGGGATTAGGGTTAGGTTTGGGATTAGGGTTAAGGTTAGGGTTGTGATTAGGGGTGTATTGGGATTAGGGTTAGGTTTGAGGTTAGGGTTGAGATTAGGATTAGGGGTGTGTTGGATTTAGGATTTTGATTAGGGTCATGGTTAGGGTTGACATTAGGGTTGTTTTGGGGTAAGGGTTGTGATTATGGTTAGTGATTAGGATTATGGATCAGGTTGAGATTAGGGTTAGGGGTGTGTTGGGGTTAGGGTTGGAGCTAGAATTGGGGGGTTTCCACTGTTTAGGTACATCAGGGGGTCTCCAAACACGATAGCCAATTTTGCGCTCAAAAAGTCAAATGGTGCTCCCTCCCTTCTGAGCTCTGCCGTGCGCCCAAACAGTGGGTTACCCCCACATATGGGGCATCAGCATACTCGGGATAAATTGGACAACAACTTCTGGGGTCCAATTTCTCTTGTTACCCTTGTGAAAATAAAAACTTGGGGGCTACAAAATCCTTTTTGTGGAAAAATATATATATTTTTTTTTATGACTCTGCATTATAAATTTCTGTGAAGCACTTGGGCATTCAAAGTTCTCACCACACATCTATATAAGTTCCTTGGGGGGTCTAGTTTCCAAAACGGGGTCACTTGTGGGGGGTTACTACTGTTTACGTACATCAGGGGCTCTGCAAAGGCAACATAACGCCCACAGACCATTCTATCTAAGTCTGCATTCCAAAACGGCGCTCCTTCCCTTCCGAGCTCTGCTGTGCGCCCAAACAGTGGTTTACCCCCACATATGGCGCATCAGCGTACTCGGGATAAATTGGACAACAACTATTGCAGTCCAATTTCTCCTGTTACCCTTGTGAAAATAAAAACTTGGGGGCTACAATATCTTTTTTGTGGAAAAAAAAAAAATTTTATTTTCACGACTCTGCATTCTAAACTTCTGTGAAGCACTTGGGCATTCAAAGTTCTCACCACACATCTAGATAAGT
This sequence comes from Ranitomeya imitator, assembly GCF_032444005.1. Classification (NCBI taxonomy): domain Eukaryota; kingdom Metazoa; phylum Chordata; class Amphibia; order Anura; family Dendrobatidae; genus Ranitomeya; species Ranitomeya imitator. The sequence goes on from NC_091283.1 coordinate 239,791,669, forward strand.
TCCTTGGGGGGTCTAGTTTCCAAAATGGGGTCACTTGTGGAGGGTTTCTACTGGTTAGGTACATCAGGGGCTCTGCAAACGCAACATAATGCCCGCAGGCCATTCTATCAAAGTCTGCATTCCAAAACGGCGCTCCTTCCTTCCGAGCTCTGCCGTGCGCCCAAACAGTGGTTTACCCCCACATATGGGGTACCAGCATACTCAGGACAAATTGGACAACAACATTTGGGGTCCAATTTCTCTTGTTACCCTTGTGAAAATAAAAACTTGGGGGCTAAAAAATCTTTTTTGTGGAAAAAAAAAATATTTTTTATTTTCACGACTCTGCATTATAAACTTCTGTGAAGCACTTGGGCATTCAAAGTTCTCACCACACATCTAGATATGTTCCATGGGGGTCTAGTTTCCAAAATGGGGTCACTTGTGGGGGATTTCTACTGTTTAGGCACATCAGGGGCTCTCCAAACGCGACATGGCGTCCGATCTCAATTCCAGCCAATTCTACTTTGAAAAAGTAAAACGGCACTCTTTCTCTTCCAAGCTCTGCGGTGCGCCCAAACAGTGGTTTACCCCCACATATTGGGTATCGACGTACTCAGGAGAAATTGCACAACAACTTTCGTGGTCTAATTTCTCCTGTTACCCTTGTGAAAATAAGAATTTGTGGGCGAAAAGATCATTTTTGTGTAAACAAAAGCGATTTTTTTATTTTCACGGCTCTACGTTATAAACTTCTGTGAAGCACTTGGGGGTTCAACGTGCTCACCACACATCTAGATAAGTTCCTTAAGGGGTCTAGTTTCCAAAATGGTGTCACTTGTGGGGAGTTTCCACTGTTTAGGCACATCAGGGGCTCTCTAAACGTGACATGGCGTCCAATCTCAATTCCAGCCAATTCTGCATTGAAAAAGTTAAACGGCGCTCCTTCACTTCTAAGTTCTGCGGTGCACCCAAAAAGTGGTTTACCCCCACATATGGGGTATTGGCGTATTCAGGAGAAATTGCATAACAAAATTTATGGTTACGTTTCTGTTTTTACACTTGTGAAAATAAAAAAAATGGTTCTGAATTAAGATGTTTGCAAAAAAAAGTTAAATGTTCATTTTTTCCTTCCACATTGTTTCAGTTCCTGTGAAGCACGTAAAGGGTTAATAAACTTCTTGAATGTGGTTTTGAGAACCTTGAGGGGTGTAGTTTTTAGAATGGTGTCACACTTCATTATTTTCTATCATATAGACCCCTCAAAATTACTTCAAATGTGATGTGGTCCCTAAAAAAAAATGGTGTTGTAAAAATGAGAAATTGCTGGTCAACTTTTAACCCTTATAACTCCCTAACAAAAAAAAATGTTGTTTCCAAAATTGTGCTGATGTAAAGTAGACATGTGGGAAAGGTTATTTATTAACTATTTTTCATGACATATCTCTCTGATTTAAAGGCATAAAAATACAAAGTTTGAAAATTGCAAAATTTAAAAATTTTTCGCCATATTTCCGTTTTTTCATAAATAATCGCAAGTAGTATCGAAGAAATGTTACCACTAACATGAAGTACAATATGTCACGAAAAAACAATCTCAGAATCAGCAGGATCCGTTGAAGCGTTCCAGAGTTATAACCTCATAAAGTGACAGTGGTCAGAATTGCAAAAATTGCCTCGGTCATTAAGTACCAAATTGGCTCTGTCACTAAGGGGTTAAACAATTAATCAAGTTTTGGCAGCAGGACTTCTATGATTTAATGGACAAGATAATCATCTATAATACAGATGATGTACTGCCAAATCGTATAGCCTTATTTAATTTGCATTAATGTTCATAGCAGTGTAGAACAGAGCTGAATATAACATCTGCCACATAGGTACGAATTGTTATAATATTTTTAATGATCATTTGTCATTTAACACTTGTACTCTGACTTACATCAGGAGTTAGGACATACATTGTGTCCCAACTCCAGAAAGGCAACATATGATACACAGCTACAGACATATAGGGAAAACCTATGTCTTTATTTCCCTAGCAGCGTCATGCCAAAGTGACTCTGAAATACTATGAATTTTTAAAATTAATCACCACATTTTTCATTGTAATTATACCTGAAAATTGGGTTAAATATATTTATATAGTTACTCAATAATATTTTTCCAATGTATGACTTTCTTGAAACTGGCAAAATGGATAACATACACGGGAATGTCTATTGATTGACCTGCTTCATATGTACAATTACAGTAGACTCAGTAGCGTAGCTAGCAGGGGGGCAGAGGGTGCGGTCGCCCCGGGCCCACCGCTCACAGGAGCCCACCTGGAGCTATGCTAGCCTACACTTAATTATATCAGCGTGGAACATCAGGAACATATTCCCCAAAGCCCCCCCCACCCCATGCTGATACACGCTGAGCACCAGCACTGTACCTGACAGCTGCCTGCCTCAGTAGACTGAAGACACGCCCACAGTGCACCCTGAGGGGGCATGCAATGTCTGCTGCAGAGCAGACAGGAAGAAGCATCTTTTCCCAGTGAGACTGGAGAGGAGCAGGACACAGCAGTGTAAGTACAGCTCACACTTCTACTCTACTCTGCTGCTCTCCTGATAAGCCCCAGCAGGATTCCTGTGCTCTATCTGCACAGGCACTGAAGATTTATGGCGGCTGGTCAGTAATGTGCACTCATAGAGTGACCCTGGCTGCAGGACCCCACAGATGAGGATATACAATATGTCTCTTTCCTATATATACCATATATGGGAAAGAGTCAACTATCCTCATGTGTGGGGTCCTGCAGCCAGGGTCACGTCTTTCAATGCACATTACTGACCAGTCTTGTCAGTGTATATATGTATATAGATATATATATATAAATATATATATAGATATATATATATATATATCTATATACATAATTTTCTAAGGGTCACTTCCGTCTGTCTGTCCTTCTGTCACGGTTATTCATTCGCTGATTGGTCTTGGCAGCTGCCTGTCATGGCTGCTGCGACCAATCAGCGACGGCCACAGTCCGATTAGTCCCTTCCCTACTCACCTGCAGTCACTGCCTGGCGCCCGCTCCATAATCCCCTCCGCTCACACAGGGTTAATGGCAGCGGTAACGGCCCGCGGTGTAACGCGCTCCGTTACCACTGCTATTAACCCTGTGTGTCCCCAACTATTTACTATTGATGATGCCTATGCAGCATCAATAGTAAAAATAGATCATGTTAAAAATAATAAAAAAAAAAAAAAAACCTGCTATACTCACCCTCCGCCGCCTTTCCCGCTTCTCTGGACGCTCCCGGGACCGCGCCATTGCAAGCGGCAGCTTCCGCTCCCAGGGCTGGTGTACAACAAGGACCTGCCGTGACGTCACGGTCATGTGACCGCGACGTCATCATAGGTCCTGCTCACACCAGCCCTGGGACCGGAAGCTGCCGCTTGCAATGGCACGGTCCCGGGAGCGTGGCGAGGAGCGAGAAAGGCAGCGGAGGGTGAGTATAGCAGGACTTCAATGAGCTATAGGTGAGTATATGTTTATTTGTTTTTTAAGTCTCTATACTACGTGGCTCTGTGCTGGGCAATATACTATGTGGCTGGACAATATACTATGTGGCTCTGCTATATACTACGTGGCTCTGCTATATACTACGTGGCTGGGCAATATACTACGTGGCTGGGCAATATACTACGTGGCTGGGCAATATACTACGTGGACATGCATATTCTAGAATACCCGATGCGTTAGAATCGGGCCACCATCTAGTATATATATATATATATATATATATATATATAACACTGGTCTGATAAGTCCCCAACCCATATATATGTTCTATCCTGTAGCCTGGGTCAGGATCCTATCAGACCAGTGTCTGCATGATTTCATATCAGTAAATCTAAGGTGGTAAACACGACAAATAAAAAAACACGAAATATGAAAAATAAAAGGTAAAACCTTTTATTAAAAAAGTTGAGGATGAATATATATTTACTATATGGAGACCCGATGCTATCGCATTGGGAGGGCGGTAATGTCACGATGGGGTCAGGCTTTGTAGCGTTGAGAATCTCTCCCCCCCCTCATGTGCTCGCCCACCTATCCACTCTCTCTTTCCCCCGTCTGTGCTCTCTTCTTTGACCTTTCTACCCCATGTGCTCTGCGCTTCTCTTGTACAAAGATGGCGGCGGTCAGTGAGTCATTCGGCTGATCCTGGCAGTGGCATGTTTGCAACGGTGTTCTGCTGGTGGTACCGCGCAAGAGGATGAGTATAAAGTGTGTGTGTGTGTACTGCCTACGGCGTTTACAGTGGGTGTGTGGTGCGTACGGCATATACAGTGTATGTGGTGGACGGTGTTCAGCTGGTGGTACCGCGCAAGAGGCTGGTATCGTAAACAGTTTCCAAATTGAGACACCCATCACTTGGGTGTCCCAATATGGTGGTCGGTGAACTTCCGCCTCTTAGAATTCTGGGATCTGGACAAATCTGGACAGAACAGGATGGGAAGACATTACAGGGTAAGTATATATTAAGATGAAAAATAGCCAGACAGAAGAAAATAGAAACAGCAAGTAGGTGCATATAGAAAATCACATATGGGTGCGGGTCCATTTACATATACTCAGTCTAGACCACAAGATCCCCAAGGGGGAGAGGAGGAAAAAGGAACAGAAGAGCCAGGGGGTGTACTTTTTTCTTTAGATGGGTAATATTCTACCTCCCCCTCTTTTTTTCTGATTCCCTCATTTCCATTTCCCTCTTTGGGGTCTTGTCCAGACAAGAGTATTCCTTTAGGGTTACCTGGACACATTCAGGGAGCTATACCCATATGATGGCCTCTATACGCACCCACTGGCTGTTTCTTCTATTTATGTCTTTGTCATATATTTCAGGGCTGTGCAAGTATCAGCCCCCAGAGAGGGACAGACAGTGACCAGAATCCAAGGAGTGGGAGCTACAGCGGGTTCCATTATACAGCGTGCAAGCTAATGCGGGGGTCATTATACAGCATGGACACTAATGGAGGGGTCATTGTACAGCATGGACACTAATGGAGGGGTCATTGTACAGCATGGACACTAATGCAGGGGTCATTATACAGTGTGGAAGCTAATGGAGGGGCCATTATAAAGTGTGGTAGATAATGTGGGAGCCGTTACACAGCGTGGGACCTAAGGCAGGAGTCATTATACAGTGTGGGAGCTAACGCAGGGGTCACTATACAGTTTGAAGGTTGCTGTCGGACCATCATACATTGTAGGGGCCTATATACAGTGTGGGGACCACTGTGGGGGCCTGTAAAGAGTTTGGGGCTACTGTGAGAGCACAAAGGAGACATTGTACTATGTAAGGGCACAGTGGTGGCATTACTATGTGATGCAGTATGAGGAGAATTGCATTTGTACCACACAGCAGGTGCAGTAATAGGGACACATACGGCAGCCGGGGCTCAGTATTGGGGTATCAGGTGCAGTAATATGGTCACATACGGCAGCAGAGGCTCAGTATTGGGGTATCAGGGGCAGTAATAGGGTCACATACGGCAGCAGCGGCTCAGTATTGGGGTATCAGGGGCAGTAATAGGGTCACATACGGCAGCAGCGGCTCAGTATTGGGGTATCAGGTGCAGTAATAGGGACACATACGGCAGCAGCGGCTCAGTATTGGGGTATCAGCAGGATGAGGGGTTTGTGCAGGTTGGGAATAGATGGTGATGGCTGAAATATGAGAAGTGAAATGTGTCTTTGTTGTAATTTCTGCAGACGAGTCCTGGGTGGAGAAGTCGCCATGTCGGTCTGGACCAGATGGAAAAGGCGGGAAAAGTGAACGATTCCATCAGAAAGAACATCAGTGGTAAGTAGTGTTGAGCGATACCGTCCGATACTTGAAAGTATCGGTATCGGATAGTATCGGCCGATACCCGAAAAATATCGGATATCGCCGATACCGATATCCGATACCAATACAAGTCAATGGGACATCAAGTATCGGAATGTATCCTCATGGATCCCAGGGTCTGAAGGAGAGGAAACTCTCCTTCAGGCCCTGGGATCCATATTAAAGTGTAAAATAAAGAATTAAAATAAAAAATATTGTTATATTCACCTCTCCGGCGGCCCCTGGACATCAGCGGGAGGATCCGGCGTCCGGCACGGCTTCTTTCTTCAAAATGCGCGCCTTCAGGACCTGTGGAATGACGTCCCGGCTTCTGATTGGTCGCGTGCCGCCCATGTGACCGCCACGCGACCAATCAGAAGCCGCGACGTCATTCCTCAGGTCCTAGAAGGCGCTCATTCTAGGACTTTAGCTGAGGAATGACGTCGCGGCTTCTGATTGGTCGCGTGGCGGTCACATGGGCGGCACGCGACCAATCAGAAGCCGGGACGTCATTCCACAGGTCCTGAAGGCGCGCATTTTGAAGAAAGAAGCCGTGCCGGACGCCGGATCCTCCCGCTGATGTCCAGGGGCCGCCGGAGAGGTGAATATAACAATATTTTTTATTTTAATTCTTTATTTTACACTTCCGATACCGATACCCGATATCACAAAAATATCGGATCTCGGTATCGGAATTCCGATACCGCAAGTATCGGCCGATACCCGATACTTGCGGTATCGGAATGCTCAACACTAGTGGTAAGTCATCATCTGTAACTGTGCTGTTATCACTTGTATGCTTTGTAGGACTGGTATCTACCCCTATATGGTCACAATATGGCGGTAATATCAGTATTGGTCTTGTGGAGATGTTTTTTTTTTTTAGTTGCAGCAGGATCATCTGCTGACGTTCTCCTACGTCCACTATTAGGGTGCATCACCATAGTTGTAATCAGAGGTTAGGGGCCCACTCAGATGTCTCGCCCCCCCTAGGCTGAACCCCTAGCTACGCCTCTGAGTAGACTCCATTTATAACACTACCTAGTAGAACTTGTCCACTTTTGCTGTTCCAGACGTAGATGTAAGCATCCCTGGTGTGTAAATATCTTGGCAATAAAATGCATAGGAGAGACTGTGAGAAAGTGATTAGCAAAAGACTACCAATATCACCTTGAAGGAAAAGGAGAAATCTTAGGATGTGTACGTGATACAAAGCAGACCACTGAATAGTGTGTTTCCAGTAAGATAATGCATCTGTTTGACCTTTCTGGGCATTTAAAGCAGATAGGATTTGTAATGATTTATGCATTTAAAGATAAACAATTATTCTCTTACTGTGCAACAGTTTTAATCCTATCTTGCATATACTGCTAGTCATTTTAATACAGTTAATATATGCTTCTGTCTTGTATGCTCTGAGTCATGTTAGATCTCACTAAATCTTCGGAAAGTATATGTCAGTGTCACGCCAACAAATTCACTATTAACTCCTTCCCAATATTTGCAGTCTATATACGTCATAGTCGGGAAGTACTTCCTGACCGATGCTGTACATATGCCTCATGGCGATCTCCTTTGCACAGAAGGCTCTGCGCGGGCAATCGCCACCGGGTGTCAGCTGATTCTGACATCTGACACCTGGCATTCAGTGCCAGGAGCAGTGCCCGCACAGCTCCCGGCACTTTAGCCCGCTAATTGCTGTGATCCCAGCATTTAGCAGGCCCCAATAAGTTTGCTGAGTTGGCAGATGAGGGGGGTGCCAGTACAGGGGTAGCACTGCTGCAGCCAGGCATGTCCTCTGAAAGCTGGAGGAGTAACTGCTACAGTAAGGAGGGAAATAGGAGAGCAGGGCAGGCCAGACATGTGCTGGTAATGGGGGACTCAATTATTAGGGGAACAGATAGGGCAATCTGTCACAAAGACAGGGATCGTCAAACGGTGTGCTGCCTACCTGGCGCTCGAGTCAGACACATCGCTGATCGGGTGGACAGATTACTGGGAGGGGCTGGTGAGGACCCAGCGGTCATGGTGCACATTGGCACAAATGACAAAGTTAGAGGTAGGTGGAAGGTCCTTAAAAACGATTTCAGGGAATTAGGCTGCAAGCTGAAAGCAAGGACCTCCAACGTGGTATTTTCAGAAATACTGCCTGTACCACATGCCACGCCAGAGAGGCAACGGGAGATTAGGGAGGTTAATAAGTGGCTCAAGAATTGGTGTAGGAAGGAGGGGTTTGGGTTCCTGCAGAACTGGGCCAACTTCTCAGTTGGCTACAGGTTCTATGCTAGGGACCGGCTGCACCTCAATGGGGAAGGTGCAACTGTGTTGGGGAAGAAAATGGCTAGAAGGTTGGAGGAGTGTTTAAACTAGGGAATGTGGGGGAGGGTATTCAATTTATAGGAGGGGAAGATAGAGACCTGGGCACAAATAAGGAAGTAGGGGATGGCGGTGGCATGGGGAGTAGGGTTAGATCAATTAATAATTTAAGAAAGAATAGAGGTGCAGAGAGATACATAAAATGTATGTATACTAATGCCAGAAGCCTTGCCAACAAAATGGACGAATTAGAATTAATGGTGTTGGAGCATAATTATGACATGGTGGGGATATTTGAAACATGGCTGGATGAGAGCCATGACTGGGCTGTTAACTTGCAGGGTTATAGGCTGTTCAGAAATGACTGAATGGATAAGCGAGGGGGAGATGTGTGTCTATATGTAAAATCATACTTAAAACCCATCCTGCGTGATAATATGGGTGAATCTAATGAAAATGTAGAGTCCCTGTGGGTGGAGGGGAAAAAATAATAAATTACTAATAGGGGTTTGTTATAAGTCTCCAAAAATAATGGAACATACACTTAGGAAGGAAAAAAGGATCATCCCTGCGCTGCCGCAAGAAGAATTCCAAAAATTGTAAAGGTTTCAACGTGGTTTATTTCACTTTTCAGGGTTAAGGTGACCCCTTCATCAGGACTTACCACAAATATTGTACCGTACATGACCCAACAAGAAGGGGGGCACTGCTAGACCAAATATTAACCAACTGGCCAGACCGCATATCAAATATAAGGGTTGGGGGGTCACTTGGGTAAGAGTGATCACAAAATAATAAGTTTTCATATATCCTTTAATAAGATGTGTAGTAGAGGGATTACAAGGACACTAAACTTCAGGAAGGCAAATTTCCAACAGATGAGAGATGATCTTGGGGCGATTAACTGGGACGATATCCTGAGACATTAAAATACACAAAGAAAATGGGAGACTTTTTATAGCAAAATCGATGAATCCAGCAGGATCCTGCTGGATTCATCGATTTTTCTGTGGACTGAGTGCTCAACTTTTCCGTGCAGGAACAGGTGTGGAATAGCCGATATTCAGGTGAGCTGACTATCTTTTGTTTTTTTTGTGGATATATATGAACGTTTTTATAGCATCCTGAATAGGACCTGTGCACAATATATACCGTATGGGAATAAACATACTAGAAATAGGAGGAAACCAATATGGCTAAATAAAAATGTAAGGGGCGCAATAAGTGACAAAAAGAAAGCATTTAGAGAATTAAAGCAAGTAGGTAGTGACGAGGCATTAAATGAATACAGAAAATTAAATAAATTCTGTAAAAAGCAAATCAAGGCAGCAAAGATTGAGACAGAGAGATTCATTGCCAGAGAGAGTAAAAATAATCCCAAGATATTCTTTAACTACATAAATAGTAAGGAAAACGATAGTGTTGGCCCCCTTAAAAATAGTCTGGATTAAATGGTGGATGAGCAAAAAGCCAATATACTAAATTACTTTTTTTCATCAGTATATACACAAGAAAATCCCATGGCAGACAATATGATCTGGGTGAAATGGTGGATGAGGATGAGGAAAAAGCCAAGATGCTAAATTACTTTTTTTCATCAGTATTTACACAAGAAAATCCCATGACGGACACAATGACTAGTGATAAAAATTCCCCAATAAATGTCACCTGCTTAACCCAGCAGGAAGTACGGCGGCGTCTAAAAATCACTAAAATTGACAAATCTCCGGGCCCAGATGGGATACACCCCCGAGTACTGCAGGAATTAAGTACAGTCATTGATTGACCATTATTTTTAATCTTTAAAGACTCCACAATAAAAGGGTCTGTACCACAGGACTGGCGTATAGCAAATGTGGTGCCAATATTCAAAAAGGGGACAAAAACTGACCTCGGAAATTATAGGCCAGTAAGCTTAACCTCTACTGTGGGTAAAATCCTGGAGGGCATTCTAAGGGATGTTATACTTGAGTATCTGAAGAGGAATAACTTCATGACCCAATACCAACATGGGTTTACTAGGGACCGTTCCTGTCAGACTAATCTCATCAATTTCTATGAAGAGGTAAGTTACGGACTGGACCAAGGGAACCCAGTGGACGAAGTGTATATGGACTTTTCAAAAGCTTTTGATACGGTGCCACACAAAAGGTTGATACATAAAATGAGAATAATGGGGATAGGGGAAAATATGTGTAAGTGGGTTAAGAGCTGGCTCAGGGATAGGAAACAAAGGGTGGTTATTAATGGAGCACATTCGGATTGGGTCGTGGTTAGCATTGGGGTACCACAGGGGTCAGTATTGGGCCCTCTTCTTTTTGACATATTTATTAATGACCTTGTAGGGGGCATTCAGAGTAGAATTTAAATATTTGCAGATGACACTAAACTCTGCAGGGTAATCAATACAGAGGAGGACAATTTTATATTACAGGATGATTTATGTAAACTAGAAGCTTGGGCTGATAAATGGCAAATGAGCTTTAATGGAGATAAATGTAAGGTCATACACTTGGGTAGAAGTAATAAGATGTATAACTATGTGCTTAATTCTAAAACTCTGGGCAAAACCGTCAATGAAAAAGACCTGGGAGTATGGGTGGATGACAAACTCACATTTAGTGGCCAGTGTCAGGCAGCTGCTACAAAGGCAAATAAAATAATGGGATTCATTAAAAGAGGCATAGATGCTCATGAGGAGAACATAATTTTACCTCTATTCAAGTCACTAGTTCGACCACACTTAGACTACTGTGTACAGTTCTAGTCTCCGGTGTATAAGAAAGACATAGCTGAACTGGAGCGGGTGCAGAGAAGAGCGACCAAGGTTATTAGAGGACTTGGGGGTCTGCAATACCAAGATAGGTTATTACACTTGGGGCTATTTAGTTTGAAAAATGAAGGCTAAGGGGTGATCTTATGTTAATGTATAAATATATGAGGGGACAGTACAAAGACCTTTCTGATGATCTTTTTAATCATAGACCTGAGACAGGAACAAAAGGGCATCCTCTACGTCTGGAGGAAAGAAGGTTTAAGCATAACAACAGACGCGGATTCTTTACTGTAAGAGCAGTGAGATTATGGATGTTGTAATGAGTGATTCTTTACTTAAATTTAAGAGGGGACTGGATGCCTTTCTTGAAAAGTATAATGTTCCACGGTATATATACTAGATTCCTTGATAGGGCGTTGATCCAGGGAACTAGTCTGATTGCCGTATGTGGAGTCGGGAAGGAGTTTTTTTCCCCAATGTGGAGCTTACTCTTTGCCACATGGGTTTTTTTTTTCCTTCATCTGGATCAACATGTTAGGGCATGTTAGGTTAGGCTATGGGTTGAGCTAGATGGACTTATAGTCTTCCTTCAACCTTAAAAACTACGTTACTATGTTACTATGTATGCAAAGCGAGTGAGCTCTGCTCTCCAACGGCGCACCCGCGATGTCATCGCAAGAGTCTGATTGTTGCCATGGTGACCCGATGTCGTCATGACTACATCTGGGCCACCAGAGCTACCAAATATGCTAGATCATGATCAGAGCATGAAGTAGCAAGTTTCTCTGTCAGTGCAGCGCTGACAGTTTGTAATGCTATACATTACAAATGATCAGACTTCAAAAAGTCCCATAGTGGGACAAGGTAAAAAAAAAATGAAAAACTATTTTTAAAAAAAATCTGTAAAAATAATAAAAAAAATTGTACCCAGAAATAAATATATTTATGAAACAAAAAGCAAAAAAACAACAACACATATTTTGTTTAGCCGCATCCGGAACAATCCGACTTATAAAACTGACCCACTAGTTAACCCCTTTAGTGAACACCATAAAAAAACTAGGTAAAAGCGATGCTTTATCATCATACTATGGAACAAAAAGTGGAATAAAATGCGATCAAAAAAGACAAATGTAGATAAATATAGTATCTCTGAAAACATCATCTTGTCCCACGGAAAACAAGCTGCTAATACAGCTCCATCAGCCAGAAAATTAAAAATGTATAGCTCTTAGAATAAAGCGATGCAAAAGTAATAATTTTTCTATAAGATGGTTTTCATTGTGTAAAAGCGCCAAAACATAAAAAAATGATGTGGTATTTCTGTAATTGTACTTACTATGGCTCAGCACCACCCTACATCTCCTCCCTGGTCTCTGTCTACCACCCTACCCCTGCTCTCCGTTCTGCTAATGACCTGAGGTTAGCATCTCATCAGAACCTCCCACTCCTGTCTCCAAGACTTTTCACGTGCTTCGCCAACTCTTTGGAATGCACTGCCCAGATTAATGCGATTGATTCCCAATCCCCACAGTTTTAAGCGTGCCCTAAAAACGCATTTGTTCAGACTGGCGTACCACCTCAACGCATTAACCTAACTATAACTGTGTGTCCCATTCAAAAAACCTAAACCATAATCAGGTTCCTCACATCATGTTCTCATACACTTTATGCAGTTAATAGCCCTCTGTGTCTGTACTGTTACATATTTAGGCTGCTAACTGGTTCATGCAGCATTACATGAACACCTAATCATTACACTATGGCTGGTTTGAACAACGAAAATGATGTAGAAGGGTTAATGTTTTGCCTTTAATTGTCTTTTGCCTTTAATTGCTAGAATGTATTCTTATGACACTGTAGTCTGTTAGTCTCCTCTTCAAGGATTTTATACTTCTTATCTTATATGTTTTCAATAGTCAGCAAACAGCGTGTTCTGGGTACGTGAGAAATAAAGGTCAGTATGACTCGGGGTAACAGGGGAGGGCTACATGAATTACATTGAGAGTCACATTTTTTGTAAATGGTATAAAATACTGCCTTTGCAGCATTACATCAGATAAAAGTGACTTTGCTCACAGAACGTGTGTGCGGTGTCCTTTTTCTCCAAGCACGCTTGTAAATGACGGGCGTAACCTCCTGATTTGGCCTCACTGGTGATCTGGCATGTCTGACATTGGGTCATAATGCAAACAGCTACAACAGTTTTGGCGCCCAAATGGGGGCCATGGTAACTAGCCTATTCGGAATCCTTATGTGGGAGCTTCCTGGAAGATTGGATATGCAAAACCCCAGCTGCAGCAAGGTGAGAAATTTTATTCTTACACTCTGTTTTGCATTTGCAATCTCTTTTGGATCTCCCCATATCTCTGGATAAAGGCTGCGAACACGGTTCAAAGAACCTACATCACCAATTAGTTTTGTGTTTTGTCTGTTTATGTCCATATGAGAGTTGTTACTATCCACCTCTCGTGTCTTCCCTTTTTCCTCATATTTTGTAAGCTTGCGAGCAGGACCCTCATTCCTCTTTGTATCTATTTTGAACTGTGATTATTGTTATGCTGTAATGTCTATTGTCTGTACAAATCCCCTCTATAATTTGTAAAGCGCTGCGGAATATGTTGGTGCTATATAAATTTATTATTATTATTATTATTACCCAAAGAACAAAGCTTCCTTATCAATTTTACTACATGCGGAATCGCATAAAAAAACAAACAAAAAAACAATTACTGAATTGCTGGTTTTTGTTCATTCTGACTCCCAAAAATCAGAATATAAAGCGATGACTCACATGACTCAGCTGAAATATGGAAAAATTAAAGGTCTCAAAATATGTCTACTTTTGCAAAAATAAGCATTTTTTAGTGTGTGACCACAGCCAAGCAGAAAAAAAACAATATAAATCTGCTATCACTGTAATCGCAAAGACCCGAAGAATAAAGCCATCTAATCATTTGTGTCGCATGAAGAATGGTATAAAAAATAAATAAAATCAATACTTCACCTGCTGTTGATTTGTTCATTCTGCCTCCCAAAGATTGCAGTAAAACTGGGCTCACATTTATCCAGCGCTCTGCCCTGAGCGCTAACATTGGGGTTTTTGTGTAAATCTCTAAAATTCATGATTCAGACGGAACCCCTGGCAGAAGATTCCCTATAAAGAGGCAGATGGAGGCATTGTGGTTATCTGTGGCGTCTGTCTTTTTAGGCATGCATAAAAGTGTGGTCTGCCACAGTTTTCTACACTTCTAAAAAAAAGAACAATGCTGAACCGAAATCAGATGGAGTCCAGAGTAACTCTGCTGGCTCATTATAATGAGTTGCTCCCTCGGGGGTTTTAATCTGAATCACGTTACTCAGAGATTTAAATATAAACTCCGATGTTAGTGCTCAGCGTAGAGCGCCGGATAAATGTGATCCCAAATGTTATGTAAAATGTTTCCAATGAAAGCTTAATCTGAATCTACAAAAAAAAAGCAAGTCCCCACTAAGGTCCATCATCTGTTAACGGAAATAGAGGGGTATTCCACATTACTTGTAGTACAAAGGCTCTGGAACAGCTAAATGGCTCCTCAGCCCCCTAAAAAAACAAATTCTGCAAATTCTGTGCTCCCAAATCCAAATGCCCCCTCCCTTCTGAGCACCACAGTGTGCCTAAACAGCAGTTATTGTCCATATGTTTGGCATTTCTGTAGCGATGAGAGCCCACACAATTTACAGGTGCATGTGCTGGGCACAATGTACTGGCCACTACAACAGCAGTTTGCAATTTTCACTCAGCAATATCCACTGCTGCTTGTTTCTAAAAAACACCCATGGAGTCAAAATCATTATTTCACCTGCAGTTAAATTCCAAAAGGCGTATAATTTCCAAAATGGGGTCTCTTGGGGGGTGATTCTGCTCTTCTAGCACTCAGGGGCTCTGTATATAGAGTCCGCAAACTATTCTAGAAAAATTTTTGCTCCTGGAAGCAAATAGCACTCTATCTCTCCCGAGTCTCACCATATGGCTAAGCAGTACTGCAATGCCACATATGGGGTATTTCTGCCTTCAGGAGAAATTGTGGAACAAATTTTGGTGCCATTTTTACCCATTTCCCAGTGCGAAAATGTATAATCTGGGGATAACACAACATTTTGGTGATGAAAATGTTATTGCACTCCTAGATGAATTCATTGAGAGGTTTAGTTTGTAAAATGGGGTCTCTTATGGGGTTCTGCTGTTATGGCATGTCAAGGGGCTTTGCCAATGTTACATGGCACCCTCAAACTAGTCCAGCAAAATCTGAACTCCAGTATGGCGCTTCTTCCCTTCTGAGCTTTGCACTGTGCCTTAAAAGTAGTTTTCAACCACATATGGGGTATTGGCGTACTCGAGAGAAATTGCACAACAAATTTTGGGGTCCATTTTCTCCGATTAACGTTGTCAAAATAAGAAATGTGTGGCTAAGGCTATGTGCACACGTTCAGGATTTCTCGCAGAAAATTCCTGAGAAAAACCGGACATTTTCTGCAAGAAATCCGCATGCGTTTTTGCCACGGTTTTGACGCGTTTTGGTGCGTTTTTGATGCGTTTTTTTCCAGACATTTCCCAATGCATTTTGTAGTGGGAAATCCACAAAAAAAACGCAAAATTAATGAACATGCTGAGTTTTTTACTGCGATGCGTTTTTTTTGCGGAAAAAACGCATCATGTGCACAAAACATGCGGAATTCATTCTAAATGATGGGATGCTTATTGGATGCGTTTTTTTGCGGTTTTATAGCGTTTTTATCGGGAAAAAACGCAAAAAAACAGCAACGTGTGCACATAGCCTAAAAGAAATTTTCTCTGGGGAAAACATGATTTTTTTTTATTCTCACGGCTCTATGTTATAAACTTCTATGAATCAATATAAACTTCTATGAATCACCTGGGGGTCAAGGTGCTTATGATACATCCAGATAAGTTCCCTGAGTAATCTTGTTTCCAAAATGGTGTCACTTCTGTGGAGTTTCTACCGCTTAGGCATATCAGGGGCTCTCCAAATGCTACATGGCATCCGCTAACTATTCCAGCAAGTTTTGCAATCAAAAAGTCAAATGGTGCTCCCTCCTTCAAATCCCTGCTGTGTACACAAACAGTAGTTTTGGGTATCTGTGTACTTTTTCAGCAGGATTTCACTCCCCAAACGATATGTGTGTCTCGTTTGTCTGAAGTCACAAAGCAGAGAGGCTGTCCAACGAAGCAGGAAAGGGTGGCACTAGGCGGGAAACAGAGCTGGATGACACAGGCCTCAGATATACAGCCTGATTTACATAAATTAAATGCTGATTTCTCAGTAATGGAGGAATGGACTGGCCATTTAAAGGTATTGCTGGACTTGTCTATGAATGAGCTACATGCATATTTCAATAGTATGAAGAGTGAATTCCCGTTGACAGATTTTTAAATATTGAAGAGGTTGTCTGCTTCAATAGATGAGCTAGTATGCTTTTAGTAAGAACACAACTGCGAATAATGTAGTGGCTCATCCAGTAAGAATTCCCTGCAATCATTTCTCAGTTGTTGGTAGGGGACCCACAGTGAAATTAAGCCTTATTCAGTCCAAGCAATTTTCCAAATACATACAAATACACTACGAAGCATGAAAAAGCACATGACAAAAAAACAAGTTTGATAAATAATGGTGGCACCCCTGGTATACCAATGAAACTGTAAGTATTCGGACAGAAATCCGAGAGTGGACCCTCTGGGTCGTGACTCTAGAGCCCCCGGGGTCGAGCGGACCAGATGGAATCACCCCCTATACAGGGAGTGTTAGGAGCAGGACCTCGGGGGAATGGAGACACAACAGCTAGAGCCAAAGGGACGACCCAAAATAAAGAAGGAAACCACAGGCTATAAGGATGGCAGGGAATAATAGGAAAACAAGACTTAACTGAAAGAATGTCTGGAACTCAGACTCAGGACTCGGCAGGATACAACAGGAACACGGACTGGCGGGATACAGCAGGAACACGGACAGGCAGGATACAGCAGGAACACGGGCTGGCCGGACACAGCAGGAACACGGACTGGCAGGATACAGCAGGAACACGGACTGGCAGAATACAGCAGGAACACGGACAGGCAGGATACAGCAGGAACACGGACTGGCAGAATACAGCAGGAACACGGACTGGGAGGATACAGCAGGAACACGGACTGGCAGGATACAGCAGGAACACGGACTGGCAGAATACAACAGGAACACGGACTGGCAGGATACAGAGACAAAGCAAGGACTGGGCTGAGAAAAGACACTGGTACAGGGGAGCCTAGGGCATAGGGACACTGACGGCAGACAGTGCACCTACAAAGCAAAGGCGTCTTACCTAGGAAGACGCCGGGAAGAAATACCCGATGGGCGCCGCCATGTTGGGGCGGAGCCACCGGGTCGCGACCTCCCAGAAGGCTCAGCGACGGGGGAGACGCGACCGCGCATGCGCGAAAAGACCAGACGCCGAGAGCCGGCGAAGGAGGAGGCAGAGCGGCGCGGGACAGGATCGTGAGCGCGCCGAGGGATGGGAGAAGCCGGGTAAGTATGTGCGGGCGTGACAGTACCCCCCTCCTTAGTCCCCCTCCTTTTAAGGCTAGAAAGGAATCTTTTCATGATAAGGGGAGCGTTGATGTTCTCTCGGGGCTCCCAGGACCTCTCCTCAGGGCCAAATCCCTCCCAATCAATCAAAAAATAAGTTTTACCCCTAACTACTTTTTTGGCAAGAATATCTTTAACATTAAAGATTCCATCAGAAGTACAGAGCTGAGGAGAGGAAGAGGTAGCGGAGTGAAAACAATTAAAGACTGCGGGTTTAAGAAGAGACACATGGAAGGCATTGGGGATGCGCAAAGAGGCAGGTAGCTTCAACTTATAAGAGACATCATTAATGCGACTCAAGATAGGAAAAGGACCAATGTAGCGAGGACCCCGTTTGTAAGAGGGAATTTTAAGCTTGATATAGCGAGAGGAGAGCCAAACTTTATCACCCGGAGAATATGGCGGAGCATCCAAACGCTTCTTGTCAGCAAACCTTTTCATATTAAGGCTAGCTTTCTCAAGAGCCACTTTGGTCTCATTCCAAATCGTAGAGAATTCCCGGGACAAGAAATCCGCTGCCGGTACCCCCGAGGAAAGAGAAACAGGAAGAGGAATGTTCGGATGTTGACCATAGACTACGAAAAAGGGAGATTTGGAGGAAGACTCGCTGGGAAGATTGTTGTAAGAGAATTCAGCCCAAGGGAGAAGAGAGACCCAGTCATCTTGGTGTGCATTGGTGAAGTGTCGCAGATATGTAGTCAGAACTTGATTAACTCGCTCCACTTGTCCGTTGGACTGAGGGTGATAGGCGGAAGAGAAGTCCAAGTTAACCTTTAATAGACTGCAGAGAGCTCTCCAAAAACGTGAGGTAAATTGTACTCCACGGTCTGAGACAATATGATGTGGAAAACCATGAAGACGGAAGACTTGGTGTAAAAAGATCTTTGCCAACTCAGGAGCGGAAGGCAGACCAGGCAAAGCGATGAAGTGAGCCATTTTAGAGAACCGATCTACAACAACCAAGATGACAGAGCAATTCAAGGAAGAAGGTAGATCAGTGATGAAGTCCATAGCGATATGACTCCATGGAACGGAAGGCACAGGCAGAGGATGCAGGAGACCGGAGGGAAGCTGCCTAGGGACTTTATTTTTAGCACAAGAAGGACAAGAAGCGATGAATTTGGTGACGTCTTGACGGAGAGATGGCCACCAGTAGTGCCGAGAGATAAGAGACAGTGTCTTCTTGACTCCTACATGTCCTGCAATTTTGGAGGAGTGACCCCAACGTAAAACTCTCTCCTTGTCTTGATTAGCCACAAGAGTCTTGCCAGGAGGAGTAGGAATCACTCTTAGAGGAGCAAGAGTGACGATCCTCGCAGGATCAATGATGTGAGCCGGAGAATCCTCCATGTCCTGAGGTTGAAAGGATCTCGAAAGAGCATCTGCTTTGACATTCTTATTTCCAGGTCGGAAATGAAGTTCAAACTCAAATCGTCCGAAGAATAAAGACCATCTGGCTTGTCGTGGATTTAGTCTTTGGGCAGACTGAATATAGGCCAGATTCTTGTGGTCAGTGTAAATGATGAATGGATGAAGAGACCCTTCAAGAAGATAACGCCATTCTTCCAAGGCTAGCTTGATAGCCAATAGCTCCTTATCCCCTATAGAGTAGTTACGCTCAGGAGCGGAAAAAGTTTTAGAAAAGAAACCACAGGTCACCAAACGTCCGGACGAAGATCTTTGCAAAAGTACTGCTCCAGCTCCAATAGAAGATGCGTCGACCTCAAGGACAAACGGTCTATTAGCATCAGGACGATGAAGCACAGGGGCCGTAGCGAAACTTTGTTTAAGGGACAAAAAAGACTCTTCAGCCTCAGGGGTCCAAAGGCTGGAATTGACTCCCTTGCGAACTAGGGCAGAGATAGGCTTGGTCATGGAAGAAAAATGAGGAATAAATTGTCTATAGTAGTTGGCAAAGCCAAGAAAACGTTGGATTGCTTTTGTTCCAAGAGGACGAGGCCAATTCAGGACAGCAGAAACCTTCTCTGGATCCATCTCTAAGCCAGATCTTGAGACAATATACCCAAGGAAGGGAAGAGAGGACTGTTCAAAGACGCACTTTTCAATCTTAGCGAACAGATGATTCTCTCTTAGCCTTTGCAGGACTCGGCGGACATCTCGCCTGTGAGTGGAGAGATCCGGAGAGAAGATGAGGATGTCGTCAAGGTAAACCACGACTGAGGAGTAGAGAAGGTCCCGAAATACATCGTTCACAAATTCCTGGAAAACCGCGGGGGCGTTGCAGAGACCAAACGGCATAACCAAGTATTCGTAGTGACCGTCACGAGTATTGAAGGCGGTCTTCCACTCATCGCCTGCACGAATACGAACCAGATTGTATGCGCCACGTAGATCTAATTTGGTAAAGATTTGCGCACCCCGAAGACGGTCGAAGAGTTCCGGAATGAGTGGCAGAGGATATTTGTTCTTCACCGTGATGTTGTTTAGGCCTCGATAATCAATGCAGGGACGGAGGGAACCGTCTTTCTTCTTCACGAAAAAAAACCCTGCTCCGGCCGGAGAAGAAGACTTGCGGATGAAACCTTTAGCAAGATTTTCTTAAATGTACTCAGACATAGCTTGAGTCTCAGCAGGCGAGAGAGGATAGATTCTGCCCCTGGGCGGGTTAGTTCCAGGCACGAGATCTATGGGACAATCATAGAGACGGTGAGGCGGAAGCTCCTCAGCCTCCTTCTTGTTGAAGACATCAGAAAAAGCGCTGTAGACAGAGGGTAAGGCGGGAAAGGAAGAAGAAGGAGAAGAATTAGAGGAATATCCCACAGGACGCACCGGCAGCAGACAACGTTCCCGACAAAGCTCACCCCAGCGCAAGATATTACCATTGCGCCAATCTAAAATGGGCTCGTGGCTCCGTAACCAAGGAAGACCTAAGAGCATAGGATGAGACAGACCCGCTAAAACATAAAATGCAATTCTCTCCTTGTGCAGAGCCCCAACCTGAAGTTCCCCCTCAAGTGTCACTTGAGTAATGGTCTCCTGTAAAGGTTTACCATCCACAGATGCTAGAATCACAGGAGCCTCTAAGGTTCTGACTGGAACGGAGAATTTCAAAACCTCTTCCAACCTAATAAAATTCCCTGCAGCGCCCGAATCCACATACGCATCCAGAGAAACGCCCTTGCCCGCAATATGCAAAAGAACGGACAAAGTAAGGGGTTGAGAGGAATCACACACACCTAGGGAGGCCTCTCTTACCTGACCTAGGCGGAGGAGTTTTCCGGACGTTCAGGGCAAGAGCGCAATAAATGAGCAGCACTTCCGCAGTTAAAACATAACCCCTGAGTGCGCCTCTCTTTACGACGTTGTTCGGACATTTTAAGACGGTCCACTTGCATAGGTTCCGGTGCGGACGCCTGAGAGGAGGTTCTAGGCTGTGGACTGAGTGGCTTACGGGTGGCAGAAGAAGGACGAAGAGACCTCCGCTCGCGAGCGCGTTCTTGGAACCGAAGGTCAATACGGGTCGCTAAGGAAATTAATTCCTCCAAAACCGTAGGGGTGTCCCGACCAGCTAACTCATCCTTTATGCGCCCAGAGAGACCCCGCCAGAAAGCACCCACCAACGCCTCATTGTTCCAGCCCAAGTCAGAGGAGAGGGTGCGGAACTGAATAGCGTACTGGCCTACGGATAACGATCCCTGATGGAGAGAGAATAGGGCTTCAGTTGTAGAGGCCAGTCGTCCAGGTTCGTCAAAGACAAGACGGAAAGTCTCCAAAAATTCAGACAACCGGGAGACTAGGGGATCGTCTCGCTCCCAGAGTGGATTAACCCATGCCAAGGCGTCACCCTCTAGATGGGAAATCAAAAACGCAACTTTGGACCGATCCGTCGGGTAATGCTGGGGCAGAAGCTCAAAGTGAAGACGGCATTGGTTTAGAAATCCTCGGCAGGACTTAGGATCCCCATTGTACCGAGGCGGTTTAGCCAAGCGGGGTGGAGGGTGGGAAGCAGGAGCAGACGTAGAAGCGGCTGTCTGGATGGAAAGCAGCCAATCGTCAATAGAAGACATATAACTAAGTATATGGGCCTGGGTGTCACGCTGCTGAGCTAACTCTTGCTGTAAGCCAATGAGTAGAGCGGCGTTGCCAGGATCGGAGGACTGGAGCGTGGACAAACGAAAATCCATAGCCTTCATAAAGGACATCATACGGGACTGATTCTCCCGCAAAAAGAGTAGCTCTTTTTGCGTAGCAGAGGCCCCAGCGGGGTCCATGGCCTTTGCTTCCTGTAAGTATTCGGACAGAAATCCGAGAGTGGACCCTCTGGGTCGTGACTCTAGAGCCCCCGGGGTCGAGCGGACCAGATGGAATCATCCCCTATACAGGGAGTGTTAGGAGCAGGACCTCGGGGGAATGGAGACACAACAGCTAGAGCCAAAGGGACGACCCAAAATAAAGAAGGAAACCACAGGCTATAAGGATGGCAGGGAATAATAGGAAAACAAGACTTAACTGAAAGAATGTCTGGAACACGGAACGGCAGGACTCAGCAGGAACACGGACCGGCAGGATACAACAGGAACACGGACTGGCGGGATACAGCAGGAACACGGACAGGCAGGATACAGCAGGAACACGGGCTGGCAGGACACAGCAGGAACACGGACTGGCAGGATACAGCAGGAACACGGACTGGCAGAATACAGCAGGAACACGGACAGGCAGGATACAGCAGGAACACGGACTGGCAGAATACAGCAGGAACACGGACTGGGAGGATACAGCAGGAACACGGACTGGCAGGATACAGCAGGAACACGGACTGGCAGAATACAACAGGAACACGGACTGGCAGGATACAGAGGCAAAGCAAGGACTGGGCTGAGAAAAGACACTGGTACAGGGGAGCCTAGGGCATAGGGACACTGACGGCAGACAGTGCACCTACAAAGCAAAGGCGTCTTACCTAGGAAGACGCCGGGAAGAAATACCCGATGGGCGCCGCCATGTTGGGGCGGAGCCACCGGGTCGCGACCTCCCAGAAGGCTCAGCGACGGGGGAGACGCGACCGCGCATGCGCGAAAAGACCAGACGCCGAGAGCCGGCGAAGGAGGAGGCAGAGCGGCGCGGGACAGGATCGTGAGCGCGCCGAGGGATGGGAGAAGCCGGGTAAGTATGTGCGGGCGTGACAGAAACATACAGGTGCTTCTCACAAAATTAGAATATCATAAAAAAATTGATTTCAGTTCTTCAATACAAAAAGTGAATCTCATATATTATATAGAGTCACTACAAACAGAGTGATATATTTCAAGTGTTTATTTCTGTTAATGTTCATGATTATGGCTTACATACAATGAAAACCCAAAAGTCATTATCTCAGTAAATAAGAATACTTTATAACACCAGCTTGAAAAATGAATTTAAAATGAGAAATGTTGGCCTACTGAAATGTATGTTCAGTAAATGCACTCAATACATGGCCAGGGCTCTTTTTGCATCAGTTACTGCATCAATGCGGCGTGGCATGGAAGTGATCAGCCTTTGGCATTTCTGAGGTGTTATGGAAGCTCAGGTTGCTTTGATAGCAGCCTTCAGCTCATCCACATTGTTGGGTCTGATGTCTCTCATCTTCCTCTTGACAATACCCCATAGAATCTCTATGAGGTTAAGGTCAGGCGAGTTTGCCGGCCAATCAAGCGCAGTGATACTGTTGTTATTAAACCATGTATTGGTAATTTTGGCAGTGTGGACAGTTGCCAAGTCCTGATGGAGAATGAAATTTCCATATCCAAAAAGCATGTCGGCAGAGGGAAGCATGACGTGCTCTAAAATTTCCTGGTAGACGATTTTGGTATGATAAAGCACAGTGGACCTACACCAGCAGATGACATGGCTCACCAAACCATCACTGATTGTGGAAACTTCACACTAGAACTCAAGCAGCTTGGATTGTGTGACTCTATACTCTCACTCCAGACTCTGATTTCCAAATTAAATGAAAAATTTACTTTCATCTTAAAACAACATTTTGGACCACTGAGCAACAGTCCAGTTCTTTTTCTCCTTGGCCCATATAAGTTGCTTCTGGCGTTGTCTATTGGTCATGAGTGGCTTGACACAAGGAATGCGACAC
The DNA here is from genome assembly GCF_032444005.1 of Ranitomeya imitator. NCBI lineage: Eukaryota > Metazoa > Chordata > Amphibia > Anura > Dendrobatidae > Ranitomeya > Ranitomeya imitator. The sequence continues at coordinate 239,815,345 of NC_091283.1, forward strand.
TTATAGCCCATGACCTGAATACATCTGTGTGTGGTGGCTCTTGAAGCAATGACTCCAACAGCAGTCCACTAATTGTGCATCTCCGAAAAAAAAATTGAATGGCCTTTTTTTTAACAATCCTTTCAAGACTGTGGTTATCCCGATTGCTTGTGCACCTTTTTCTACCACACTTTTTCCTTCCACTCAACTTTCCATTAATATGCTTGGATACAGCACTCTGTGAACAGCCAGATTCTTTAGCAATGACTTCTTGTGGCTTAGCCTCCTTGTGGATTGTGTCAATGACTGCCTTCTGGACATCTGTCAAGTCAGCAGTCATCCCCATGATTGTGGAGCCTACTGAAACAACAAGTGTTTTTATTTAATTATTCTAATTTACGGAGATAATGACTTTTGGGTTTTCATTGGCTGTAAGCCATAAACATCAACATTAACAGAAATAGACACTTGAAATAGATCACTCTGTTTCCAATGGCTCTATATAATATATTCGTTTCACTTTTATTATTGAAGAACTGAAATAAGTTAACTTTTTGATATTCTAATTTTGTGAGAAGCACCTGTACATATAGTACATAATAATTCGCTTTCTCTTGTTAAATCTCCAAAGTTAGATACTGAACTTTTGTGTATTTTCCAAAATCTATTTTCATGTATTTTTCCAAAACAAGTATATTTCAACAAACCAAGCATTGGATTTTAATGAATGAAAGTTCCAAGTTGTAAATGTTTATTGATAGAAACTGTGTTACTTGTTGTCAATGGATACCAAAGACGTTAACCAATTAAGGGCTGGATTCCAAAACACCCCAAAAATCCAAGTAAAAAAAATAAATGACAAGCGCATCCAATTAGCATGAATTTCAACATGGCAACTAATAATTTGATTGAACTGTGTGTATGCTGTAGTGTCCACATGTATGTGTGCATATCATCAATGCATGCATGGATTCATCAATGCCTGGCTATGATCCTGATGACACTTCTGATGTTGTCCTTCCAGACCTAGATCTGGCTTCAGTGAGCTCTTGGACAGTCTGAAGAACAAATTAATCGCATCAGATTCACTGATAAATAATGGTTCAGAGGTTTACATTTGGATTCAGATATGGGAAACGTGAGGGCAAGTCAATGGCATCAATGTCTTTGTCATCATAGAACTACCTACACATTGTGTATGTCAAAGTAATCCAGGGGCTACTTCAGTAGTTTAAGGTGTGACAATGTCTCTGAGACTTTCTTCTTGGTAATCAACAACAGTCAGGGTACTGCTGGCTATCATATGGAGGTTTATCCAACCCTCGAAGGATATGCCTACACAGGCCATCACTGACTCATAGTCAAATCAATCATTCTATATGATATTTCAAGCAGCACAGCATTCACCATGCCATCGCCAGATTGTTTCATATTTGTCACATGTGTTCAGTGTAAACCTGCTCTCATTTGTAAATAGAACCGGAGCAACAATTGTGGACATGCCAATTCTGGCATTCTCTGGCAAATGTCAATCAGACAGCACAGAATTGGGCTTTGAGCTCAGGTCCCACTGCGGACATCGAGTCGTCAAGCTACCCTCATGTAGTCTGTATCTCACAGTTTGGTCAGAAACATACACCAGTAACCCATTTTGTAGGCCTCTGGCAGTGCTCTTCCTGTTCCTTCTTGCACAAAGGAACACATACCAGTCACGCTTTTGGGTTGATGACCTTCTACAACCCTAATAATATCTACCCATATGAGTACCCCACCTTTTTGGAATCTGAGTCGAAGTGGAGTTCTTTGCCAGTTACTAATCCCGCCACAGGCCCATCCATTTGGTCCGACAAGAGTAACTCTATTTCTCATTAGTCCATAAAACCTTTGAAAAATATGTCTTCAGATATTTCTTGTCTTGTCAGTCTTGATCTTTCAACTTATATGCCCTGTTCGGTGGTGGTCGGGTTTCAGCCTCCCTTGCCTTGGCAATGCCTCTGGGCACTGCACATCTAGTACTTCTGAGTACTTTAGGGAGGTTACAGTTCTGGAAAACAACAGCACTGGAGGCTAATGGGTTGCTAGAAGTTTCAAGACATCTGTCACCTCCCTAAATCTGACATTTCCCTCTCCGTGGGTTGCAACATAATAACACCCCGGCAGCAGGCGCGCTGTCTGGGTGTTATGTTTGGCTCCGATCTCTTCTTCACCTCCCATATACAATCTCTTGCCCGCTCGTGCCGCTTACACCTAAAGAACATCGCTAGAATCCGCCCTTTTCTCACCATGGAAACAACAAAAATCCTCACTGTCGCCCTGATCTACTCCCACCTGGACTACTGTGACGCTCTATTAATTGGCCTCCCCCTCTCTTGACTTTCCCCTCTCCAGTCCATCCTTAATGCAGCAGCCAGGGTCGTCCATCTGGCTAATCATTACTCGGACGCATCCGCTCTTTGCCAGTCGTTACACTGGATGCCCATTCATTGCAGGATACAATTCAAAGTACTTGTTCTCACCCACAAAGCTCTCCACAGTGCGGCACCCCCTTACATCTCCTCCCTTATTTCTGTCTATCGGCCTAACAGACCACTGCGCTCTGCAAATGACTTTCGATTAACCTCTGCACTAATCCATACCTCCCACTCCCGACTACAAGACTTCTCCCCTGCTGCACCAATCTTCTGGAATACTCTACCCCAAGATATTAGGACCATCCACAATTTGCATAGTTTTAGGCGCTCGCTCAAAACACATTTGTTTATAGCGACCTACCACGTTCACTTATCAAAGTCATTTTATGTTTGTGTGTAGCCCATTCACTATCACCATCTATTCCCCACCCCCTGAAGATGGCTGGACCATCATTGTAAATACACCATTGTAAATTCACACCTGTGCTTTGTATCTCCCCCACCTCATTGTAGCTTGTAAGCTCTCACGAGCAGGGTCGTCTTATTGTGCTGTAATTATTGTATTGTTAACGTTGTTACTTACGACTGTTGTGTTTGAAACTGTTAACTGTAAAGCGCTGCGGAATATATTGGCGCTATATAAATAAAGATTATTATTATTATCTGATGAGGGCTTCATCATAGAAAATAGCTTTATAGGAAGTACAGAAATTGGACTGCTAGGGACTCAGGTACAGTAATCTACTTTGATGAATCTGGAAGAAAACATGAGCGTTACCATGAGTCCCATGTCATTGAGAATTTACAGCTCTGTTGATTCGAACTATTCCAGGTGCTGTCAAGTATATTCAGGTCTATTATTTCTTGCTGTTCTAGTTCCCAATTTCTATCCAGCTCTGATGTCCGATATTGCACCAACTCCTCCATTCTGTGCTACACATAATAGCTTAGAGACTCTAGCTCCCGCAGTGGAGCCTTAACATTACATACATTACATACACATTGGTCAAAAAAATAAAAGAACATGTAGGCATCACAGTGACCCTCAAGTCAGTAAAACTTAGGTTACAACGAAAAAGCGATTCTGAATTAATTTCACCTGCTTTGGCGCAAATGAAAGTCACACTAGGTGAACTGGTAAGGCCACAAAAAGGGAACACTCAAAAAGTAAATTATTTTGCAGGTTAAATTATTTTGCAGGTACTGGACACAGACAAGTACCCTCTACAAATCTTTCCTCATTCTTTTCTACTTTTGCAATTTATTCTAGACTACTTATCACTACTGGTAGCATGAGATGGTACCTGCACAGTGCCAAGAGAAAGGAGCAGATATCAGAACATGAGAAATTAGACAAGGAAAACAAGAGAGGGATGAGCTACTTGGACTTTTTTATGTTGAAAATAAGCTCAAATTCAACTTCCAAACCTACTGCCAGGTTTACAAGATAATTTTTTTCTTGTAGTGGTACAGGCAAAAGTCTGTACCTTTCAAGAAAACCATGATTGTTTAATGCAGGACAATGCTCCATCACATGCATTCAAGTACTCTACTTCTTTTCTGCCAGTAGCGGCTAAGATGAAAGTATAATAACAAGGCCCCTTTCTCACCTGACCTAAACCCTATTAAAAACATGTGGGCCCTTCTTAAACATACTCTGAGAGACTGATTGGTGCTGCCCAAAAAGTTGATAGCATGGTTTAAGGCTTATGACTGTTTTTGAAAAGAAGGGCTGATAATACAAATACAAATTGCCTAATTGTGCACACAGTGTTTACATACACATATATAACATTTAGAGATAAATACAGTCTTATATAAATAATATAGTTATAAAAGTTGTAGTGTTCTGTTCCTCTTTTCAGCCATATAGTAGCTGTTGCATTTTTAACAAAATTGACATTCAGCAGATTCTTAAAATCTTTGATCTTAAATAAGTAACCCTAATGACTACAGTGCATACATTAAGATGTGCTTAATGTTTCTATTTTTGGAGGAATATAGCACCATGCTTCTATACTAGATGTTCATCCATGGCTAAAAGTATAAATCTCTCTTAATTTGATCCCATTTTGAATGCATATTCATGTTTAATCAAATGCACGTTCTGCACGTAATTTAATGCTAAGGGAAACAAAATTGCCTTCGTTTATTATTTGTCAGCCAATTTGTTATGCTAAATGTGAATTTAGTATTTAAATACTGTATACAAAGAAAAAAGGCATGTTACACTTGTTTTAAATGCTTATCTTAAAAGTTAATATATGGATGAAAGTACAAATGCATGTCTTGTTAATTAGGTCATTGTTTAATGTTATGGAACTATGGTATACTATAGATGTGATTTTAATGTGATGTACAGGCAAAAGCAGAGCTAGAATAAAAAAATAAAAGTGGCCATGGATTGATTTCCTTTTTTATTTACTTTCTCATTGTAGATCCACTCTTGGTCTTGTTTGAATAAGATGCAGAAAATCCGTATTTTTCGGACTATAAGATGCACCCCAAATTTTCAGAATAAAAATAAGGGAAAAATAAAATGTTTCAAATGGCGGTACGTCTTACAGTCCGAATTCAGCTTACCAGTGAAGGGATCGACACAGGTGGAAAAATGGTCACAGGGGTCTTTCGGTGGTCCAGGCTGGTGCGTTGGCCTCCAGGAAATCCCATCCCAGGCTGGTGCTCTGTGCTTGGGCAGGGGTGGAGGCTCTGTGCTTCGGGGTAGTGGCTGTGCTCCGGGGCAGGGGCTGTGCTCCGCTCCAGTGGCTGTGCTCCAGGGCAGGGGCTGTTGTTATGACCTGGTGGTCAGGACAATAATGGACCTGGTGGTTAAGAGCACACGGAATGACCTGATAGTAACTGATAATAACGGACGAGCTCTGGGACGTGGGAACTCTGCTGATCGCAATCCCTAATCCTATCAAACACACTAGAAATAGCCGTGGATTGCGCCTAACGCTCCCTATGCAACTCGGCACAGCCTAAGAAACTAGCTAGCCCTAAAGAAGGAAAATAAAGCCTACCTTGCCTCAGAGAAATTCCCAAAGGAAAAGGCAGCCCCAAACATATAATGACTGTGAGTAAAGATGAAAATACAAACACAGAGATGAAATAGATTTAGCAAAGTGAGGCCCGACTTACTGAACAGACCGAGAATAGAAAAGGTTACTTTGCGGTCAGCACAAAACCTACAAAAAGACCATGCAGAGGGCGCAAAAAGACCCTCCGCACCGACTCACGGTGCGGAGGCGCTCCCTCTGCGTCCCAGAGCTTCCAGCAAGCAAGACAACAATAATTATAGCAAGCTGGACAGAAAAATAGCAAACCCAAGAAATACAAGCTGGAACTTAGCTTCTGCTGGGAAGACAGGTCACAAGAGCGATCCAGGAGCCTGCTAACGAAATAACCTCGTCACCTGTGGAAGGAAACTCAGAAACACCCACCAGAGGAAGTCCATGGACAAAACCAGCCGAAGTACCATTCATGACCACAGGAGGGAGCCCGACAACAGAATTCACAACAGTACCCCCCCTTGAGGAGGGGTCACCGAACCCTCACCAGAGCCCCCAGGCCCACCAGGATGAGCCAAATGAAAGGCACGAACCAGATCGGCAGCATGAACATCAGAGGCAAAAACCCAGGAATTATCTTCCTGACCATAACCCTTCCACTTGACCAGGTACTGGAGTTTCCGTCTCGAAACACGAGAATCCAAAATCTTCTCCACCACATACTCCAACTCCCCCTCAACCAACACCGGGGCAGGAGGATCAACGGATGGAACCACAGGCGCCACGTATCTCTGCAATAACGACCTATGGAACACATTATGGATGGCAAAAGAAGCAGGAAGGGCCAAACGAAATGACACAGGATTGATAACCTCAGAAATCTTATACGGACCAATGAAACGAGGCTTAAACTTAGGAGAGGAAACCTTCATAGGAACAAAACGAGACGACAACCAAACCAAATCCCCAACACGAAGTCGGGGACCCACACAGCGCCGGCGGTTAGCGAAACGTTGAGCCTTCTCCTGGGACAATGTCAAATTGTCCACCACATGAGTCCAAATCTGCTGCAACCTATCTACCACAGCATCTACACCAGGACAGTCCGAAGACTCAACCTGCCCTGAAGAGAAACGAGGATGGAAACCAGAATTGCAGAAAAACGGCGAAACCAAAGTAGCCGAGCTGGCCCGATTATTAAGGGCGAACTCAGCCAACGGCAAAAAGGACACCCAATCATCCTGATCAGCAGAAACAAAGCATCTCAGATATGTTTCCAAAGTTTGATTAGTTCGTTCGGTTTGGCCATTTGTCTGAGGATGGAAAGCCGAGGAAAAAGACAAATCAATGCCCATCCTAGCACAAAAGGATCGCCAAAACCTCGAAACAAACTGGGAACCTCTGTCAGAAACGATGTTCTCCGGGATACCATGTAAACGAACCACATGCTGGAAAAACAATGGAACCAAATCAGAGGAGGAAGGCAATTTAGACAAAGGTACCAAATGGACCATCTTAGAAAAGCGATCACAAACCACCCAAATGACCGACATCTTTTGAGAGACGGGGAGATCCGAAATAAAATCCATAGAAATATGCGTCCAGGGCCTCTTCGGGACCGGCAAGGGCAAAAGCAACCCACTGGCACGAGAACAGCAGGGCTTAGCCCGAGCGCAAATCCCACAGGACTGCACAAAAGAATGCACATCCCGTGACAAAGACGGCCACCAAAAGGATCTAGCCACCAAATCTCTAGTACCAAAGATTCCAGGATGCCCAGCCAACACTGAACAATGAATCTCAGAGATAACTCTACTAGTCCATCTATCAGGGACAAACAGTTTCTCCGCTGGGCAACGGTCAGGTCTATCAGCCTGAAATTTTTGCAGCATCCGCCGCAAATCAGGGGAGATGGCAGACAAAATTACCCCCTCTTTGAGAATACCCGCCGGCTCAGGAACACCCGGAGAGTCAGGCACAAAACTCCTTGACAGGGCATCAGCCTTCACATTCTTAGAGCCGGGAAAGTACGAAACCACAAAATCAAAACGGGAGAAAAATAACGACCATCGAGCCTGTCTCGGATTCAACCGTTTGGCAGACTCAAGATAAGTCAAATTCTTGTGATCTGTCAAGACCACCACGCGATGCTTGGCTCCTTCAAGCCAATGACGCCACTCCTCGAATGCCCACTTCATGGCCAACAACTCACGATTACCAACATCATAATTACGCTCAGCAGGCGAAAACTTTCTAGAAAAGAAAGCACATGGCTTCATCACCGAGCCATTAGAACTTCTTTGCGACAAAACAGCCCCTGCTCCAATCTCAGAAGCATCAACCTCAACCTGAAACGGGAGCGAAACATCTGGCTGGCACAACACAGGGGCAGACGAAAAACGACGCTTCAACTCCTGAAAAGCCTCCACAGCTGCAGAAGACCAATTGACCACATCAGCACCCTTCTTGGTCAAATCAGTCAACGGTTTAGCAACAGTAGAAAAATTAGCGATGAAGCGCCGATAAAAATGAGCAAAGCCCAGGAACTTTTGCAGGCTCTTCACAGATGTCGGCTGAGTCCAATCGTAAATGGCCTGGACTTTAACAGGGTCCATCTCGATAGTAGAAGGGGAAAAAATGAACCCCAAAAATGAAACCTTCTGAACTCCAAAGAGACACTTTGACCCATTCACAAACAAGGAATTCGCACGAAGGACCTGGAACACCATTCTGAGCTGCTTCACATGAGACTCCCAATCATCCGAAAAGACCAAAATATCATCCAAATACACAATCAGGAATTTATCCAGGTACTCTCGGAAGATGTCATGCATAAAGGACTGAAATACTGATGGAGCATTGGAAAGCCCGAATGGCATAACCAGGTACACAAAAAGGCCCTCGGGCGTATTAAATGCTGTTTTCCATTCATCGCCTTGTTTAATACGCACAAGATTATACGCCCCTCGAAGATCTATCTTGGTGAACCATCTAGCCCCTTTAATACGAGCAAACAAATCAGACAGCAACGGCAAAGGATACTGAAATTTGACTGTAATTTTATTAAGAAGGCGGTAATCAATACAAGGTCTCAAAGAACCATCCTTCTTGGCCACAAAAAAGAACCCTGCTCCTAACGGTGATGACGACGGGCAAATATGGCCTTTCTCCAAGGATTCCTTTATATAACTCTGCATAGCGGCGTGTTCTGGCACAGATAAATTGAACAATCGGCCCTTAGGAAACTTACTACCAGGAATCAAATTAATTGCACAATCGCAATCCCTACGAGGAGGTAGGGCACTGGCTTTGGGCTCATCAAATACATCTCGATAATCCGACAAAAACTCTGGAACTTCAGAAGGAGTAGAAGACGAAATAGACAAAAATGGAACATCACCATGTACCCCCTGGCAACCCCAGCTGGACACAGACATAGATTTCCAGTCGAATACTGGATTATTAACCTGTAGCCATGGCAACCCCAAAACGACCACATCATGCAGATTATGCAATACCAGAAAGCGGATATCCTCCCGATGTGCAGGAGCCATGCACATGGTCAATTGGGTCCAGTACTGAGGCTTATTCTTGGCCAAAGGCGTAGCATCAATTCCTCTCAAAGGAATAGGATACTGCAAGGGCTCCAAGAAAAAACCACATTGCCTAGCATACTCTAAGTCCATCAAATTCAGGGCAGCGCCTGAATCCACAAATGCCATAACAGAATAGGATGACAAAGAGCAAATCAGAGTAACGGACAATAGAAATTTAGACTGTATCGTACCAATGGTGGCAGACCTAGCGAACCGCTTAGTGCGCTTAGGACAATCGGAGATAGCATGAGTGGAATCACCACAGTAAAAACATAGCCCATTCCGACGTCTGTGTTCTTGCCGTTCAGCTCTGGTCAAAGTCCTATCACATTGCATAGGCTCAGGCCCATGCTCAGATAGTACCGCCAAATGGTGCACAGCTTTACGCTCACGCAAGCGTCGATCGATCTGAATGGTCAAGGACATAGACTCATTCAGACCAGCAGGCATGGGAAATCCCACCATGACATCCTTAAGGGCTTCAGAGAGACCCTTTCTGAAGATTGCTGCCAGGGCACATTCTTTCCACTGAGTGAGCACAGACCACTTTCTAAACTTCTGGCAATATATCTCCGCTTCATCCTGACCCTGACACAGAGCCAGCAAAATTTTCTCTGCCTGATCCACTGAATTTGGTTCGTCATAAAGCAATCCAAGCGCCAGGAAAAACACATCAACATCACGCAATGCCGGATCTCCTGGCGCAAGGGAAAATGCCCAGTCTTGAGGGTCACCACGTAACAAAGAAATAATGATCTTTACTTGTTGAACAGGGTCACCCGAGGAGCGAGGTTTCAAGGCAAGAAACAATTTACAATTATTTTTGAAATTCAAGAACTTAGATCTATCACCAAAAAACAAATCAGGAATTGGAATCCTAGGCTCTGATATCGGATTCTGAACCACAAAATCTTGAATGCTCTGTACCCTTGTAGTGAGATTATCCATCCAAGAGGACAGACCTTGAATGTCCATGTTTACACCTGTGTCCTGAAGCACCCAGAGGTAAAGGGGAAAAGAGAGACAAAACACACTGCAAAGAAAAAAAAAATGGTCTCAGAACTTCTCTTATCCTTCTATTGAGATGCATTAGTACTTTGGGCCACCTGTACTGTTATGACCTGGTGGTCAGGACCAGGGGCGGATTATAAGAGGGTCAATCTGGGCGGTAGCCCAGGGCCCAGTGGTGTGGGGGGGCCCTGGGCTACCGCACACAGATTGCCCGCTGGCCGCCGCCATCATCAGGGCACTCGCAGCAAGTCTCATCATCATATGGCAGTGACTCAGCACAGTGCACACAGTGAGTCACTGTCTCACTGACACAGTGCAGTGGCACCCCCGGCCGTGACCCACCCACCCAGCCGCCCGCCTGCTGCCCCTGTCAGAAGACTGGTTTGTTTGTATGTGTTGCCGCCGCCGCCGGCGCGAGTGCCGGGCCCGTGCGGCCGGCCGCCGTGCCGTCACTCTCGATCACTGAGGACACTGCCCATGCCGTGCCGGGAGCCCCCCCGGACCCGGTGGGCAGAGAGAGGGGGCCCGCATCGGGCCCCGTCTCATCTGCTCACCGGGCCCCTAGCGGCGCTGCCTGCGTCGGTTAGTTTCCTATTGCCGTGCGGGCGCGCCCGCACGGCAATAGTTAACGTCGGCCGCAGGCGCAGCGCACACGTCGCCGGCGTCTGACGTCATTGTCAGTCGCCGGCGAGTGCGCGCTGCTGGAGGGGAGGGAGCTCACCGCCTGGATCGTTGGTAAGGTGAGGACTGGAGAATTTTTTTTTTTTTAATAATCTGAGTGGAGATATAATAAATATAACGGTGGAGAAGTCGGGAGTGGGGGTGTGATTGGGGGGGGGGGGTGGCAGGTGCAGAATGCTGGGAGCAGGAGGACACAGTCTGGGACTGGGGCAGTCTGATATCTGGACACACTGGGTCTGGGGGGGCAATGATGCTGGAGGAGGAGGGGACACAGTCGGGACTGGGGGGGCCTCAAATGATTGCTATTTCTGGACACTGGGGCCTGGTGGGGGGCAATGCAGGAGACACTGGGGGGGGGGGGGGAATGCTGGAGGACACAGTCTGGGGACTGGCTGAGCTGTGGGCAGATGATTGCTGGACATACTGGTCACGGTGCAATGATGCTGGAGGAGGAGGACACAGTCGGGACTGGGGCCTGGGGCCTCAAATGATTGCATTGCTATTGCTGGACACACTGGGGGGGGCAATGCAGGAGACACTGGGGGGGAAATGCTGAAGGACACAGTCTGGGGACTGGCTGGGCAGATGATTGCTGGACATACTGGTGCAATGATGCTGGAGGAGGAGGACACAGTCGGGACTGGGGGCCTCAAATGATTGCATTGCTATTGCTGGACACTGGGGGGGGGGGCAATGCAGGAGACACTGGGGGGGAAATGCTGGAGGACACAGTCTGGGGACTGGCTGGGCAGATGATTGCTGGACATACTGGGGCAATGCTGGAGGAGGACACAGTCTGGGGCAGATGATTGCTGGAGACACTGACTGGGGCAATGCTGGAGCCTGAGGACACAGTCTGGCTGGGGCAGATGATTGCTGGACATACTGGGGCATATTGCTGGACAGGACACACTGGGGGCAATGCAGGACATACTGGGGCAGATTGCTGGATACACTGTGTGGAGGTAATATGCTGGACACACTGGGGGTAATATGCTGGCCACACTGGGGCAGATTGTTGAACATACCGTCATGGGACAGGATGGAGACAGATGGGGCAGGATGGGTAAATCATATGGGGCAGGATGGATACTCATGAGTGCAGGATGCGAGAATATATTGCAGGAGCCAGGAATGAGATAAACGGGGCCAGGGTGGGAAATATTATTTCCGTAGGGGCTAATTAAGGGATATTATTACTGCAGTGATGTATTTATTTTATTTTTTGCATATACTTTTTTTAAATGGGGGGGCGGTCCTGTTACTGTGCAGAGTGACACTATATTGCCTTTTTTTCTTCATGTGGTGTAATGTTGAAATTGTGAAAATTTAAGTAATGTGTTCTGCAAGCGGAGCTCGAGATAACTGTGTTATTTCCTGCAGAAACAACAAACAAGCCCTGGCTGGAATAAATGATGGCAGTCTGTGCTTCATGACAGATGAAGGACTTCACCGCTAGAGACGTCACTGGTGAGTCAGTGTTATCTATACACTGACACTATACACTGTAAACCAGGGGTGTCAAACTGCATTCGTCGAGGGCCTCAGCTCAGACCGTGCGTGTTTTCAAGATTTCCTTTGCGTTACACAAGGCGCTGGGATCATTCTGTGCAGGTGATTAAATTATCACCTGTGCAATACAAGGAAATCCTGAAAACATGACCTGTTTGCGGCCCTCGAGGAATGCAGTTTGACACCCCTGCTGTAAACCATATACAGAGCTCCTGTGTATAATGTCGCCAGTGATCGCTGTATAACCTCTACACAGACACTGCATACCAATTACAGATCTCCTGTGAATACTGGCAGTTATGGTGACAGTATTTTGTTTTTTTATTTATTTATTACTGTCAGGATTGTAGTATTCAGTCACTATGTGGTGGTAATATGTGGTCTGGAAATGGTGTTGTGGTATTTGTCCCTTGTGTGTGCTATTTGGTCACCAAGTGGTGGTAATATGTGCTCTTGACATGGTGTAGCGGTATTTGTTCCTTGTATGTGATATTATTCGGTCACTGGTGGTAATATGTGGTCTGGCATTTGTTCCTTGTGTGTGATATAATTTGATCACTGTGGTTGTAATATGGTGTCTGGTCATGGTGCGGTGCTATTTGTTCCTTGTATGTGATATTATTCGATCACTGGGGTTGTAATTTGTGGTCTGGTCATGGTGCGGTGCTATTTGTTCCTTGTATGTGATATTATTGGTCAAAATATACCTAAATTGTATTGCAGATTTTAACAAATATTTAATAGGTTACAGTAGAGTAGGACCCGGCCATTTTTCTGGAATAATCTGGCTCGGGTATGTCACATGACCCCCGGGCCCCGTCACATGACCCCCGTCACATGACCCCCGTCACATGACCCCCGTCACATGACCCCCGTCACATGACCCCCGTCACATGATCCGGGGGGCCCACAGTGTCTGAACAGCCCGGGGCCCTGGCTACCCTTAATCCACCCCTGGTCAGGACAATAATGGACCTGGTGGTTAAGAGCACACGGAATGACCTGATAGTAACTGATAATAACGGACGAGCTCTGGGACGTGGGAACTCTGCTGACCGCAATCCCTAATCCTATCAAACACACTAGAAATAGCCGTGGATTGCGCCTAACGCTCCCTATGCAACTCGGCACAGCCTAAGAAACTAGCTAGCCCTAAAGAAGGAAAATAAAGCCTACATTGCCTCAGAGAAATTCCCCAAAGGAAAAGGCAGCCCCCCACATATAATGACTGTGAGTAAAGATGAAAATACAAACACAGAGATGAAATAGATTTAGCAAAGTGAGGCCCGACTTACTGAACAGACTGAGGATAAAAAAGGTTACTTTGCGGTCAGCACAAAAACCTACAAAAAGACCACGCAGAGGGAGCAAAAAGACCCTCCGCACCGACTCACGGTGCGGAGGCGCTCCCTCTGCGTCCCAGAGCTTCCAGCAAGCAAGACAACAATAATAATAGCAAGCTGGACAGAAAAATAGCAAACCCAAGAAATACAAGCTGGAACTTAGCTTCTGCTGGGAAGACAGGTCACAAGAACGATCCAGGAGTGAACTAGACCAATACTGGAACATTGACAGGTGGCATGGAGCAAAGATCTAAGTGGAGTTAAATAACGCAGCCTGCTAACGAATTAACCTCGTCACCTGTGGAAGGAAACTCAGAAACACCCACCAGAGGAAGTCCATGGACAGAACCAGCCGAAGTACCATTCATGACCACAGGAGGGAGCCCGACAACAGAATTCACAACAGGCTGTGGTCTGGAATAGTGGCTGTGCTCCAGGGCAGGGGCTGTGCTCCGGGACAGTGGCTGGGCTCCGGGGCAGTGGCTGGGCTCCGAGGCAGGGGCTGGGCTCCAGGGCAGGGGCTGTGCTGCGGGGCAGGGGCTGTGCTGCGGGGCAGGGGCTGTGCTGCGGGCCAGGGGCTGTGCTGTGGGGCTGTGGCAGCAGCTCTCTGGGCTCAGTGACGGCTCCGACGGCATTTCGTCAAAGCCTGGAGGCCGCCCACTCATCCGTTAATGGCATGGCCATGGTGCGGTGGCCTCCGAGAACATGGGCGCCGGGAAAATGGCCGCTGGCTGGCGCACGCTCAGATTCAGATCTTGTTGCCGAGATCTCGCCCCGAGGGAGACGAGATCTCGTTGACGAGATTTGAATCTGAGCGTGCCCTGCGCCCATGTTCTCGGAGGCCACCACAACATGCCATTAATGGATGAGCGGGTGACCTCCGGGCTTTTTCGAAATGCCGTCGGAGCCCCCACTGAGCCCAGAGAGCTGCTGCCACAGCCCCGCAGCCCCACAGCACAGCCCCTGTCCGCAGCACAGCCACAGCCGCACCAGCATGGGAAGGGAGGCTGCATCGGGACCGCCGCCGCTGCCGCATGATTTGTAAGTATATTGCGACTACAAGACGCACCCCCATTTTCCCCTAACATTTTTTGGGAAAAAAAGTGCGTCTTGTAGTCTGAAAAATACGGTACAACTACACAGATGTCCTCTTTACAATCATGACCCTATTAATATTTTCTAGATCATTTTAAGTATCGAATCATTTAGATCCCCAGTGTGTTTCACATTAATACTCCTGTTTATTTATTTAAATTTAAATATAAACCTTGATAAAGTAAAATATATGATGTATGAACCCCTAAGCGGCATCCACCATACATTTATGGCAGATGTGACCATTTACTGTATGCAGTGGACTTCAGAGCTCACCTGCCTCTTAATTGGAACCTGTCCAGTTTTGTCATATAACAAATAAAACTATACAAGTAAGTAAGGGGGTTTTATAAGCATTTAGAGACTGCAGCACAGGCTCTGAATAAGGTCTGTGAAAGAGTCACTGGTAATGTAATAAAGGGGAGATATGCTTCACTATGCCAAACGGCGTCAGTGATATAAAATCCAGAGTTTTATTTCCTCCAGCACCGTAAGTGTTGCGAGAGTTAAATTAACATATGTAATGGGCTGTTTTTAGGGGGACATTCATGGAGCAGGTAGAAGAGTGTCCCCCCATATCTCCACAAAAGAGCCGACACCACTGTGTTCTGACAGGACCTTGGTGATGTCATAGTCATGTGATCTGTCCCGTGGTGGAGGAGTCACATGGTCTGGACTTAAATGGCTGAAGAGCTTTCAGTGTTCAGGTTGTCTACAGTACTACTTTCATTGCGACTGGTGTGAAAACACTGATTTGCCATAACATTAAAGAGAGTCTGTCACTCCAAAAATACATTTTAAACAGGCTATACAGTGTTGTAGTGGATTTAGTCCCTCTAACAACCATACTATCACTGTACCTAATACTAGTACAGTGCCTGAGAAAATAAATTTAATTCATATGCTAATGAGAAGGCTTTACAGCACCCTTGGCATGGCCAAGAATTTGGTGCACTGTTATGCCTCTTCATTTGCATATTGGGGCATTTCCCCCTCTACTGATTAACAGTCCTCACTTCTAAGAGCGAGCTCTGTCCTAATGCTGCTGGTATGTGTATGGCTGTGCTCACACGCAATGGCCGCTTGCCTTCTCCTCTCTGTTTCCTTTCTTCTGACAGTGCTCGCTGCACTTCTGGGTGCCCTTTTTCTGCCCGCTTCACCCTGGGCCATGTTATCTAGTGTGACTAGGCCTTTAAGCTCCCTGTGCACCGTGCCATAATGTTGCATATTATGATGTTTTGACTTGTGTTCCCCAATGGGCTAACTAGGCGCTTGTTAAATTTGGTTTATTTTCTGAATTTGAATCTCTGCAGATTTGGTCATCTCAAATCCCACTAATTTATGTGTTTCATTGTAAACTAAATAATCAGTGTTATTAACCCCTATACCCCCAGGGGTGGTTTGCATGTTAATGACCATGCCAATTTTTACAATTAAACCACTGTCCCTTTATGAGGTTATAACTCTGGAACGCTTCAACAGATTCCAGTGATTCTGACACTGTTTTTTCGTGACGTATTGTACTTCATGATGGTGGTAATATTTATTTGATATGACTTGCATTTATTTGTTAACAAAAAATGGAAATTTAGCAAAAATTTTGAAAATTTCGCAATTGTCCATCTTTGAATTCTCATGCCCTTAAATCACACAGATATGCCACACAAAATGGTTAATAAGCAACATTTCCCACATGTCTCCTTTACATCAGCACAATTAACCAAATTTTTATTTTGTTAGGGAGTTATAAGGGTTAAAAGTTGACCAGCGATTTCTCATTTTTACAATACCATTTTTTTTAGGTTACCACATCACATTTGAAGTTATTTTGAGGGGTCTATATGATAGAAAAAACCCAAACATGACACCATTCTAAAAACTGCACCCCTCAAGGTGCTCAATACCACATTCAAGAAGATTATTAACCCTTCAGGTGCTTCACAGGAATTTTTGGAATGTATAAAAAAATGAACATGTAACTTTATTTCACAAAAAAATTAATTCAGATCCAATTTGTTTTATTTTACCAAGGGTAACAGGAAAAATAGGACCCCAAAAGTTGTTATACAATTTGTCCTGAGTACGCTGATACCCCATATGTGGGGGTAAACTACTGTTTGGGCGCATGACAGAGTTCGGAAGGGAAGGAGCGCCGTTTGACTTTTCAATGCAAAATTGACTGGAATTGAGATCGGACGCCATGTCGCAATTGGAGAGCTCGTGATGTGCCTAAACAGTGGAAACCCCCACAAGTGACACCATTTTGGAAAGTAGACCCCCTAAGGAAAGGAACTTATATAGATGTGTGGTGAGCACTTTGAACCCCCAAATGCTTCACAAAAGTATATAATGTAGAGCCGTGAAAAATAAAAATAAAAAATTTTTACCACAAAAATGAGCTTTTAGCCCACAATTTTTTTATTTTCCCAAGGGTATCCAGAGAAATTGGACTCCAAAAGTTGTTGTGAAACTTGTCCTGAGTATGCTGATACCCCATATGTGGGGGGGAACCACCGTTTGGGTGCATGGCAGAGCTCGGAATAGAAGGAGCGCCGTTTTGGAATGCAGGCTTTGATGGAATGGTCTGCGGGCATCACGTTGCATTTGCAGAGCCACTGATGTACCTAAACAGAAGAAACCTCCCACAAGTGACCCTATATTTGAAACTAGACCCCCCAATCAATTTATCTAGATGGTTTGTGATAACTTTGAACCCCCAAGTGTTTCACTAAAGTTTATAACGCAGAGCCGTGAAAATAAAAAAAATTTTTTTCCACAAAAATGATTTTTTAGCCCAAATTTAGTATTTTCACAAGGGTATCAGGAGAAATTGGACACCAAAAGTTGATGTCCAATTTGTCCTGAGTACACTGATACCCCATATGTGGGGGTTAACCACTGTTTGGTCGCACGGCAGAGCTCGGAAGGGAAGGAGCACCGTTTGACTTTTTCAAGGCAGAATTGGCTGGAATTGAGATCAAATGCCGTGTCACGTTTGGAGAGTTCCTGATATGCGTAAACTGTGGAAATCCCCCAATTCTAACTCCAACACTAACCACAACACACCCCTAATCCCAACCCTAACCATAACCCTAACCACACCCTTGACCTAAACGCACACCTAACCCTAATCCCAACCATAAGCCTAATCCCAAACCTACTTCTAACCCTAACTTTAGCCCTAACCCTAACTTTAGCCCCAACCATAACCCTAACTTTAGCCCTAACCCTAATGGGAAAATGGAAATAAATAAATTTTTATTATTTTTCCCTGACTAAGGAGGTGATAAAGGGGGGTTGATTTACTATTTATAGCGGGTTTTTATGTTTGGCAGCTGTCACGCTAAAAGACACTGTTTTTGCAAAAAATAGTTTTTGCATCGCCACATTTTGAGAGCTATAATTTTTCCAAATTTTGACCCACAGAGTAATGTGAGGTCTTGTTTTTTGCGGGATGAGTTGACGTTTTTATTGGTACCATTTTCGGGCACATGACATTTTTTGATTCTCTTTTTATTACGATTTTTGGGAGGCAGAATGAACAGAAACCAGCAATTCATGAATTTCTTTTGGGGGAAGGTGTTTATAACGTTCCGCGTGTGGTAAAATTGATAAGGTAGATTTATTTTTTGGGTCAGTACGATTACAGCGATACCTCTTTTATATCATTTTTTATGTTTTGGCGCTTTCATACAATAAAAAACTATTTTATGTTAAAAATTATTATTTTTGCATCGCTTTATTCTGAGAGCTATAACTTTCTTAAAAAACATATTTTTACACAGTATAATATTTTTTTTAACTTTTTTACATTGTCCCAGGGTGGGACATCACTGTATAAAGTCAGATCGCTGATCTGATACTTTGCACAGCACTGTGTCAGATCAGCGATCTGACAAGCAGTGAAGGAGGCTTGTCGGTGCCTGCTCTCAGAAGCCACTGAGAAGCCACTTCCCTGCAGCACTGGAAGGACCTTGCAGCCATCTTGGATCAAGGGGCATGTAGGTAGGGAAAACCTCAAAACAACACGATCACATCGCGTTGTTCTGAGGATCTGAGGGAAGCACGCAGGGAGCCCCCTCCCTGATCGATGCTTCTCTATGCCCCCGAAATGCTGCGATCTTGTTTGATCACAGTGTTCCAGGGATTAAAGTGCCGGGAGTGGTCCGTGACCTCTCCTGACACTTAGTACCGGGTGTCAGCTGTGATAGTCAGCTGACACTCGGCCACGATCAGCCGCGCTCCCCCTGTGAGCACGGCTGATCGAATGTGACGTACTATTCCATCCATAGGCATTAGGACCCAGGTCACATGGTCGGAATAGTAGGTCTGATGGCAGAAGGGGGTTAATTTCACCAATTAGTGTTTTTACGTTATGGCTGATCAGTGTATATTACTTTTATCTTGCTGTTATAGTTCCTTCTCGGCAAATTGGATAGTTAGATTCCCCAATCTTTGGTGAATTTTGGCTTCATT
Source organism: Ranitomeya imitator (assembly GCF_032444005.1). Taxonomy (NCBI): domain Eukaryota; kingdom Metazoa; phylum Chordata; class Amphibia; order Anura; family Dendrobatidae; genus Ranitomeya; species Ranitomeya imitator. Next base: position 239,834,460 of record NC_091283.1, read on the forward strand.
TTAAAAGGTCTAGCCTTTCTTTTGTGCTAAGCTTACAATGTAACAATAATAATTGACTAATTCTCTATTTGAAAACTGTTCTAAATTCTAATTTACCTTGCTTAATTTCTAACTTCTTTATTGTTTATTTCTTTTTTTAAGTATTTTTTTATGATTCTGTAAATTATTATTTCATTATTGTTGTACTATGCAAGCCAGTTACTATGCAAAAATTGTCATTTGTGATTAACTGTCGATCACTAGCCTCATGGCAAGACTCGAAGCAATGACTGAGTGCATGTGAAAAGTGTTGTCTTGAAGACTTGGGAGTAGAGAAACATAAGCCTAATAACAACTCTTACGAATTTTTCTTGTTAATTAAAAGCCTTTTAATTTGGGTTGTCATTATGATTTAAAAAGAGAAACCACAGTAGTTCACCCAACCACTAACCATGCATGAGTGGAGAAAAAGTTTTGGTGTTATCATTCATATTCTCTAAAAAAAAGGCCAAGAAAGCAAAAATTCTGCTGGGCTATGTAAACTTTTGAGCCCAACTGTATTAGTTCTGCTAGTTTTATTATAATTTACTCCAACTTTAGAATTGAAGATATGTTTGAGGTCATGAAAACCTGTTGCACAGGTCAAGGATTTATATTTATATTGCAAGTGCAAATATTTTGTCCCAAAGTCCTTGTAGTAGAGGGACTTAATAACTAAAAAACTTAACCTGTGAAGATTTCTTAGCTGAAAAATTAGCCTTTTGATTTACAGCCAGCAGTTGATAGAGGTCTACACGCATCATAAGAGCATATAGCAAGCAGCATCTAGCATTTGAGAGTCTACTGAAAGCAGTAACTTTCATCCTGGTGGCCACGGCCACTCCATGTATTACATGGACTTCCTATCATTTGGTATGTAAAAACTGCTAGACAGAGTTTTCCCCAGCAATAGCTGTTGATCATGGGTTTATAAATCCAAAACAGCCGGTGTCACTTTAGGAAAGGGTTGTGACAACAAGATAACTCCACTGTTTACATTGCTCAAAGAATACCCATATCCTAATGCTAATTTTATGAGCAGGCAGTTAACCAAACACTTGGAAAGCCATAATTCTTACTTTCCATGTAAACCATTTTCAGTACTAAATAAAGGCTCATACGTCAAAATAATTCTTGGTTAACTTTCATCTGTAAAATGGATAAAGCTCTAAGACAGTTCTTACAATCTGTTCTTATAGATAATAACATCTGAAATTTGATCCTTAGTGAATCCTAAAACAGGGGTTTTACACCTTTGACCATTTTTACCATTAAAATGTTAACTCTATTTCATATATCCAGCACAGCTATATTTGTATATTAATTTAGGAAATTTTATTTCACATGCCAATAAATTTCACATTGAATCAAAATATATCCAAGGCACTTGGTATTTTCAATTTAAATGAGCTGTCCATTATTCAGACAAGCCCTTTTTAAATAATATATCCCTTTTATAAAATATAATACCAAATACTCTTCTCCCATCGTGGTGCCATTCCAGAGATGTTGTATCGAGTTGGATAAAACACGTGAGGTGGGCTGCGCTGCTGGAGTAAATCGATTCTTCCACAATGATGATGATGATGAAAAGGCTTTATTTTTATTGACAACGTGTTTAATCTTCGTACCGGTGTCTTTATCAAGTTGAAAAAATCAAACACAAATGACATTTGTTTTTCTTCACTTGAAAAATATGCCGATACGGTGTTGAAATGCATTCTGAATAAACAAAAAAACATTTTTATCATCATCATTGTTGAAGAAAAAATTTACTCCAGCAGTGCAGCCCACCTCGCGCGTTTCATCCAAATGGACACTGTATTTCCTAGAGGATTTATCCACCAGCCATGGGGTAGCCGCAGCATCTGTTTTACCTCATACCTACATAGTAGTTGTGACTGTCACAATTCCACCAGGTGAGCATAACCTTCACTTACCTACTCTCCCTCCATAGTGTACCACCCCATTGTGCGCTCACATCAGACTTATTACAGAGATTTTGGTGCCCAGTCTCCAGAGGCTTCCTTGACATTATTGTGTCACGTGAGCCCTGCAACCAATTAGCAGCCGCTATTGAGCTGCTTTGCTCACACCTTCTCAGTATGTTCGCGGTTAGTGTGAGGCTGCAGTCCTTTAGTGGCCACAAGATGGCTGCAGGGCCCATTTGGCATAATGTTATGCAAGCCTCGGAAAACCCAGTGCCGACATCGCTGGGACAGCGGGAGGTGACTGTATGGTATTTTTACTTTACAAGAGGGAGTATAGTATTTAAAAAGGGTTTTTCCAAGTAAAGTATAACTCTTTTAAAACAGACATCATAAGTAATGCATTTTATATCAGTGTGATTAGCATGATGTTTCCTTCTTCAGTCTGAGAAACTGTGTGTAAGGTATAACCACAACAAATGAGTGGTTATGTAATTCAATAAAACCACTTTTTACAGATTTATTTTCCAATTTTTAACAACATGGCTGCAAGTGAGATTTATTTTACAATTAATTGAGCACAAACTATACTGACCGCAAAAAAACTTCAGTTTATCTCTAAGCTTAATGTCTACTTCTTGGGAGAATCCTGGTAATAGTATAACGTTTGCCTCAATAACACGTAAAAGGTGTAACACACATAAAGTACTAACTTTGTTTTAACACCTTTCTGCTGTGACCAATTTTCATTTTTCATTTATAGCTTTTTCCTCCCGTTCTTCTAAAAGCCATAACTTTTATATTTTTCCTTTGACATAGCCGAATAAGAGCTTGTTTTTTTTCCTGAGAGGGGTAGTCTTATTGAATGACACCATTCATTATACCACATGGTGTAGCAAAACAGGAAAAACATTCCAAGTGCAGTTAAATGGTGAAAAAAAAAGAAGAAAAGAAATTCCACCATATTTTTTTGGTTTGGTTTTTACGGTTTTCATTGCTCAGTAACAATGACCTTGCAACATAATTTCCCAGGTAAGTACAATTACAGCGAAACAATACATTGAATGGTTGGAAAAAGACACATGTACATCAAGGTCTTGCATTTTGTTTTTATTTAACCCCTTCACTACCTTGGGTTTTTCCATTTTTGAGTTTCTGTTTTTTGCTCCCCTTCTTCCCAGAGCCATAACTTTTTTATTTTTCCATCAATATGGCCATATGAGAGCTTGCTGTTTGTATCTTAAATGAACATCTGCTATGAGCGCCAGCCACAGGACGACGCTCATAGCTATCAGGCAATGACAACGACAGGGGTCTTTTGCAGACCCCGGGTAGTCATGCCAACCCATCGGCAACCCACGGTCATGTGACACGGGCACTGATTGATGGGGTTTGTGACTAGCTTCCAGTGCGAGCATGTTAAATGCTGCTGTCAGAGATTGACAGCGTCATTTAACATGTTAACAGCTGCGGGTGGATCGTGATTCCAAACAGGGTTGGCATCCTTAGATATGGAGCTCACAGAAAAAAAACCAAAAATTAAAAATTAACCTTTATTAATAATTTATTTAATAAAGGTTAAATTTTAATTCTTGGGGTTTTTTCTGTGAGCTCTATAATATATCCCCAAGGTCATATTTTTTTTCTGTGAAATTTGTATTTCATCCTTAGATATGCCTATACCTCTGAGGTCGGAAAGGGGTTAAACAAAGTTAATTTTTTCATCATTTTAATCAATAGATCTTGGAATAATAATAATTTCCACAATTGGATGTGCTTTAAATAAAATGTTCCTGTGCTGAGATAATCTTAGAAATGTGCCCCTGTTGTATACTGTGTAATGGCTGTGTCTGACCGTACTGGAACATGGTCTGATCACACCACATCTCCTGGGCGGAGCTGGAGGCAAAAGAGTATACAGATATTACAGCACAGGATCACAGCTAATTCTTTCTTTGAGGTAAAACATTGCTTAAAAACAGGATGGGAAATGTTTTACCTCATAGAAATAATCAGCTGTGATCCCATACTGTAATGTCTGTATACTGTCTTTTATGTCGTCCCCTGCCCAGGAGCTGTGGTATGATCAGACCATGTTCCTGTACGGTTGAACACGGCCATTACACAGTACACAGCAGGGGCACATTTACAATGCCATGCGAAAGTATTCAGCCCCCTGGAACTTTTCAACCTTTTCCCACATATCATGCTTCAAATATAAAGATACCAAATGTAAAGTTTTAGTAAAGAATCAACAAGAAGTGGAACACAATTGTGAAGTTGAACGAAATTTATTGGTTACTGTTGTGAATTCTGCTTTTTGGTTCCCTCCGGTGGTTGTAGGTGGTAATGCAGTTGTCCCTGAGGGGCAGTCCTGGTCAGGTGTTTCTGCTGATTGCAGTTCTGACTGGGGTATTTAGGTGTGCAGGATTCATAAGTCCTTGCCAGTTGTCCATTGTTCAGGGAGGTTTTGGATCTTGGTCTGGTTCCTCCTGCCTGGCTGCCAAATCAGCAAAGATAAGTGTCTGGTTTATTTGTTTCTTTGGCACACATGCTGTGTGCATAACTTTCAGTGCTATTTCATTTGTTTTCTCTTGTCCAGCTTAGATTGTGTCAGTGTTTTCTCATTCTTGTTGGATTCTCAGGAGATGCAGATATACGTTGCATGTCTTTAGTTAGATGGTGGAATTGTTTGTATTATCTGCTGTGGATATTTTTTTGGAGGGGTTTTAATACTGACCGCTTAGTAATCTGTCCTATCCTTTCCTATCTAGCTAGAGTGGCCTCTTTTGCTAAATCCTGTTTTCCTGCCTGCTTGTATCTTTCCTCTACTACTCACAGTCAATATTTGTGGGGGGCTGCCTATACTTTGGGGTTCTGCTCTGAGGCAAGGTAGAATTCCTATTTCTATCTATAGGGGTATTTAGTCCTCCGGCTGTGTCGAGGTGTCTAGGATTTGTTAGGCACACCCCACGGCTACTTCTAGTTGCAGTGTTAAGTTCAGGATTTGCTGTCAGTATAGTTTCCACCATCTCCAGAGAAAGTTTCATGCGGTTCCAAGGTCACCGGATCATAACAGTACAACTGGCCAATAATCAGTTTAATGCATCTCAGAAGAAGGGAAGAAAGGTGTTGAGCCATTTTTTTTTCTGCAGTCTGCTTTTTCTTCTCTTCCCTCTTAATCTCTGGGTGGCTGAGGAGTCTTGTGCTAGCATGGATGTTCAGGAGTTGGCTTCTCGTGTAGACCAGCTTGCTGCTAGGGTACAGGGTATTTCTGATTATATTGTTCAGACTCCTGCTTTAGAGCCGAAGATTCCTACTCCTGATTTGTTTTTTGGTGACAGGTCCAAATTTTTGAGTTTTAAAAACAACTGTAAACTGTTTTTTGCTCTGAGACCTCGATCCTCTGGTGATTCCATTCAGCAGGTTAAAATCATCATCTCCCTGCTGCGTGGCGATCCACAGGATTGGGCATTTTCCCTGGAATCTGGGAATCCAGCTTTGCTTAATGTAGACTCCTTTTTTCAGGCTTTAGGATTATTATATGATGAACCTAATTCTGTGGATCAAGCGGAGAAGACCTTGTTGGCCCTGTCTCAGGGTCAGGAGGCGGCAGAATTGTATTGTCAGAAATTAAATGGTCTATGTTGACGAAATGGAATGATGATGCTTTGGTGGCAATTTTCAGAAAGGGTCTTTCTGAATCCGTTAAAGATGTTATGGTGGGGTTTCCCACACCTTTCGGTGTGAGTTATTCTATGTCTCTGGCCATTCAGATTGACCGGCGCTTGCGGGAGCGCAGAACTGTGCGTGCTGTGACGTTGTCCTCAGAGCAAATTCCTGAGTCAATGCAGTGTGATAGGATTCTGTCTAGAACGGAACGACAAGGATTCAGACGTCAGAAAAGGTTGTGTTATTATTGTGACGACGCTTCTCATGTCATTTCTGTCTGCCCTAAGCGTACAAAGAGGATCGCTTGTTCATTTACCATCAGTACTGTACAACCTAAATTTCTGTTATCTGTGTCCCTGATCTGCTCATTGTCATCATTTTCTGTTATGGCGTTTGTGGATTCAGGCGCCGCCTTGAACTTAATGGACTTTGAGTTTGCCAGGTGTTGTGATTTTCCCTTGCAGCCTTTGCAGAACCCTATTCCTTTAAGGGGCATTGATGCTACACCTTTGGCTAAAAATAAGCCCCAGTTTTGGACACAGGTGACCATTCGCATGGCGCCAGCCCATCAGGAACATTGTCGGTTTCTGGTGTTGCATAATTTGCATGATGCTATCATGCTGGGTTTTCCGTGGTTGCAGGTACATAATTCTTGTGAATTCTGCTCTTGGGCTTCCTCCGGTGGTTATGAGTGCTGCGGAAGTTGGTTCTCAGCATTTATCAGGTGCATCTATTTTTTGCAATTTGGGCTGGGCTATATAGCCTTGCTTGATCCTTTAGTCAGTGCCAGTTGTCCATTGTTTTTGGAGGATTCACATCCCTTCTGGTCTCTCCTGTTTGCTGTGCTTTTCTTCAAAGATAAGTCCTGGCTTTGTTTTTGCTGTCCACCTGCTGTGGACCTTATAGTTCTGTGACTTTTCATGTTTTTGTCTTGTTCAGCTTTGTCTGTGAAGGATTTTTTGCAGCCTAGCTATTTCTCTGGAGATGCAGATATACCCTCCATGTCTTTAGTCAGATGTGGTGTTTTGTATCTTCTGTGGTGGATATTTTCTAGTGTTTTGATACTGACCGCATAGTACTCTGTCCTATTCTTTCTTTTTAGCTAGTATGGCCTCCTATGCTAAATCCTGATTTCATTTCTGCGTATGTTATTTCCCTCTCCTCTCACAGTCAATATTTGTGGGGGCTGTCTTTCCTTTGGGGATTTTCTCTGAGGCAAGATAGGTTTCCTGTTTCTGTCTTTAGGGGTAGTTATTTCTTAGGCTGTGTCGAGGGGTCTAGGGAGTGTTAGGTACCCCCCACGGCTACTTCTAGTTGCGCTGTTAAGTTCAGGGTTTGCGGTCAGTACAGGTACCACTTTCTCCAGAGTACGTCTCATGCTGCTCCAAGGCCACCAGATCATAACAGTACAACTGGCCAACAATGAGTTAATTGCATCTCAGAAGAAGGGAGGAAAGGTTTTGAGCCATTTTTTTTCCTTAGCCTGTTTTGTCTTTTCCTCCCTCTTAATCTCTGGGTGGCTACGGAACCTAGTAATAACATGAGTGTTCAGGAGTTAGTTTCTCGTGTGGATCAGCTTGCTGCTAGGGTACAGGGTATTTCAGATTATATTGTTCAGACTCCTGCCTTAGAACCTAGGATTCCCACTCCTGATTTATTCTTTGGTGACAGATCCAAATTTTTGAGTTTCAAAAATAACTGTAAACTGTTTTTTGCATTGAGACCCCGGTCTTCTGGTGATCCCATTCAGCAGGTTAAAATCATCATATCCCTGCTGCGTGGTGACCCACAGGATTGGGCTTTTTCCCTGGAAACGGGCAATCCTGCTTTGCTTAATGTTGATTCTTTCTTCCATGCATTGGGGTTATTGTATGATGAGCCTAATTCTGTGGATCAAGCTGAGAAAATCTTGCTGGACCTGTGTCAAGGTCAAGAAGCGGCAGAATCGTATTGCTAGAAATTTAGAAAATGGTCTGTACTGACTAAATGGAATGAGGATGCCTTGGCGGCAATTTTCAGAAAGGGTCTTTCTGAATCCGTTAAAGATGTTATGGTGGGGTTCCCCACGCCTGCTGGTCTGAGTGATTCTATGTCTCTGGCCATTCAGATTGATCGGCGCTTGCACGAGCGCAGAGTTGTGCATGCTGTGGCGTTGTCCTCTGAGCGGAGCCCTGAGCCTATGTAGTGTGATAGGATTTTGTCTAAAGCTAAACGTCAAAGATTCAGGCGTCAGAATGGGTTGTGTTTTTACTGCGGCGATTCTACTCATATTATTTCTGATTGCCCTAAGCGTACAAAGAGAATCGCTAGTTCTGTTACCATCAGTACTGTACAACCTAAATTTCTGTTGTTTGTGACCTTGATCTGCTCATTGAAGAAAAGGAAGACTGACAGCACTCACTTATTGGGGCGCCAGGTCCACATCCAGTGAACCTTCCTGGAACATCCACATAGTCCAAAAAGAAACAACGGACCAGCGCTCCATCCGGGTGTAATATTCCAAAGTGCAAAATTTATTGAGCCATGTTACAGCAACGTTTCGACCCGGAGGTCTTTGTCAAGCATATCTGAACATGCAAGGGAGCAGCCTTAAATAGCGTGGATGCCACACATTGCACCAATCACCATCAGGTCAGCCCCCTGCCTCATAATATCACATAAAAATAACAAAACACACATCAAATACATGTCATATAAAAGTCCACCACCGCAGATACAAACACCATAGGGGAAACATGGAAAAGATCTATATTATATACAATACATAAGTTGTTTACCTTTACATCCACCAATTAGATAGATGCATCAATCGTTGCTATAGAGATGTAAACCAATCATAGGTAAAAACAGACTCCACCAATACCTAACTGTTGTAAACGGCGCCTAAATATACAAATGGCCTATCAGATAGTCCAGGCTTCATGAGCGTACACCTAACCACCAACCGGCCCCCCTGTTACATGCCGCACCACTCACGTCATATCCCGCTCTAGTCTCCGCAGCTTACTGAGCTGATCACCGTCACCGGTGATATCAGCGTCATCACAGCAGCGCGCATGCGTACATCGAGCCGCGAGAACACATCGCGGAAAACGGGGAAGACCAATCAGTGGAGGTGACCGCCCATACCTCCAGTCACATGACCTGAAGTAAAACGTGTAACCAAGGTGACAAAAACAAAAACAATAACAATACTCCTAAGCTACCTCATCCGAAGCAGCACAATAGGAGTCCTACACGCAGCCTCTGCATAAGTCAGTGTACCCGCAACTGGCACAGCCAGTGCACCGCCACCAGACAGTGCAACCCGCCGGTCAGCGCGCGCACCTCCACAAAAAACAGAGGCGCAGTGAGGACACAATCAGGAGCAACAAAAGCTAATCACCTCACTGTAATCAAGAGCCAAATGACCATGACACCCTGGAGAACAAGAAAACCGCCCAACCATAAATGATATAAAAACTCTCTCACATCATTATAGAGTACAGTGGAATCAAATAATATAAATAGGCACTTCAATCCCTTCATCAATCGTCCATGGTGTATTCAGTCCCCAATGGCCATACACATATAACCACCTAAGAAAAAATAAAAAATAAAACAAATAAACTACGGAGTGGAAAGATACATTTAAAAATACACCGATATGAGCTGCGCGCACCTCATCAATGTGATAGAGCTATACTACACAGGTCTGTAAATTAAAATCTAAGTTCAAACCACCTGGTTGTAAAGATCCCAGCATAAAGATCCACTTCAACTCCTTTTGTTTTAACAACTGCAGTCTGTCACCACCCCTCCTCAGGGTCGGAACGCTATCAATGACCCTGAATCGCAGCTGATTGACAGAATGCTTATGTTCCAAGAAGTGTTTCGGAACAGGCAACAGGATCTGCTCATTATCATCATTTTCTGTTATGGCATTTGTGGATTCAGGCGCCGCTCTGAACTTAATGGACTTAGAATTTGCCAGACGTTGTGGTTTCCCCTTGCAGCCTTTGCGGAACCCTATTCCTTTAAGGGGCATTGATGCTACACCGTTGGCTAAAATAAACCTCAGTTTTTGACACAGCTGACCATGCGCATGGCACCAGCCCATCAGGAAGATTGTCGTTTTCTGGTGTTGCATAATTTGCATGATGATATTGTGCTGGGTTTTCCATGGTTACAGCTACATAATCTGGTGTTAGATTGGAAATCTATGTCTGTAACTAGTTGGGGTTGTCAGGGGGTTCATGGTCACGTTCCTTTGATGTCAATTTCCTCTTCCCCTTCTTCTGAAATTCCTGAGTTTTTGTCAGATTTCCAGGATGTATTTGATGAGCCCAAATCCAGTTCCCTTCCACCACATAGGGACTGTGATTGTGCTATTGACTTGATTCCAGGTTGTAAGTTCCCTAAGGGCCGACTTTTCAACCTGTCTGTGCCAGAACATGCCGCCATGCGGAGCTATATTAAGGAGTCTTTGGAGAAGGGGCATATTCGGCCATCTTCTTCACCATTGGGAGAAGGTTTTTTTTTTGTTGCCAAGAAGGATGGCTCCTTGAGACCCTGTATTGATTATCGCCTCTTGAATAAGATCACGGTCAAATTTCAATACCCGTTTGTTGTGAGTTCTGTTTTTGGGCTCCCTCTGGTGGTTACTGATGGTACTGGGTGACTTGTGTTCTCTGCGGTCTCTGGTGTCCACCTGTTCCATCAGGTTATGGGAGTTTCCTATTTAACCTGGCTTTCTTGTCATTTCCTCGCCGGCTATCAATGTAATCAGTGTGTCTTTTTACCTCTGCTACCTGCGTCTGTAATCTTCAGGACAAGCTAAGTTTTGATTTTCCTGTTCCACGTTTTGCTTAATTTTTGTCTTAGTCCAGCTTGCAGATATGTGATTCCTTGCTGCTGGTTGCTCTAGTGGGCTGAAATTACTCCTCATGTTCCATGAGTTGGCACATGAGTTCAAGTAATTTCAGGATGGTTTTTTGAAGGGTTTTTCGCTGACCGCGCAGTTCACTTTTGTATCCTCTGCTATCTAGCTTTAGCGGCCTCATTTTTGCTGATTCTGTTTTCATAACTACGTATGTGCTTTCCTCTCATTTCACCGTTATTACATGTGGGGGGCTGCTATTTCTGTGGGGTGTTTCTCTGGAGGCAAGTGAGGTCTGTGTTTCTTCTGATAGGGGAAGTTAATCCTTCGGCTGGCGCGAGACGTCTAGGAATCATCGTAGGCACGTTCCCCGGCTACTGCTAGTTGTGTGTGTAGGTTCAGGATCGCGGTCAGCTCAGGTTCCATCACCCTAGAGCTTGTTTTGTTTTTGTGCTTGTCCTTTTGTGATCCCCTGCCTTTGGGATCATGACAGTATAGCCGGCCCGAAAAAAAAAAATTGGTCATCGTTTTGGCTGAAGTAGGAGGAAAAGTAGTCTGAGGAAGTTTTTTTTTTTTTTTTTCCCCTCCTCAGTGTTTGCTGCCTAGCCTTAATTGCAGCCTGGCTGCTTCTTTCCTCCTCTTAATCCTTGAATGGCTCTGACCTCAGCTGTTTATCATGGACGTCCAGAGTTTGGCTTCCAGCCTGAATAATCTTGCTGCTAAGGTTCAAAATATACAAGATTTTGTTGTACATACTCCTATGTCTGAACCTAGAATTCCTATCCCAGAGTTTTTTTCTGGAGATAGATCTAGTTTTCTGAATTTTAGGAACAATTGCAAGTTGTTTCTTTCCTTGAAATCTCGCTCCTCTGGAGACCCTGCTCAGCAGGTCAAGATTGTTATATCTTTCCTGCGGGGTGACCCTCAGAATTGGGCATTTGCATTGGCACCAGGGGATCCTGCGTTGCTCAATGTGGATGCGTTTTTTCTGGCATTGGGTTTGCTCTATGAGGAACCTAACCTAGAGATTCAGGCTGAAAAAGCTTTATTGGCTCTCTCTCAGGGGCAAGATGAAGCAGAAATATATTGTCAGAAATTTCGGAAATGGTCGGTGCTTACTCAGTGGAATGAGTGCGCTCTGGCTGCAAAATTCAGAGATGGCCTTTCTGAGGCCATTAAAGATGTTATGGTGGGGTTCCCGGCGCCTACAGGTCTGAATGAGTCCATGACTATGGCTATTCAGATTGATCGGCGTTTACGGGAGCGCAAACCTGTGCACCATTTGGCGGTGTCTTCTGAACAGGCACCTGAGATAATGCAATGTGATAGAATTCAGTCCAGAAGTGAACGGCAAAATTATAGGCGGAAAAATGGATTGTGTTTTTATTGTGGTGATTCAGCTCATGTTATATCAGCATGCTCTAAACGCACAAAAAAGGTTGATAAGTCTGTTGCCATTGGTACTTTACAGTCTAAGTTCATTCTGTCTGTGACTCTGATTTGTTCATTATCATCCATTTCCGTCGATGCCTATGTGGATTCAGGCGCTGCCCTGAGTCTTATGGATTGGTCATTTGCCAATCGCTGTGGGTTTAGTCTGGAACCTCTGGAAGTTCCTATTCCTTTGAAAGGAATTGACTCTACACCTTTGGCTATGAATAAACCTCAGTACTGGACACAAGTGACCATGCGTATGACTACCGTTCATCAGGAGGTGATTCGCTTCCTGGTACTGTATAATTTACATGATGTCTTAGTGCTTGGTCTGCCATGGTTACAAACTCATAACCCAGTCCTGTACTGGAAAACAATGTCTGTGTTAAGCTGGGGATGTCAGGGGGTTCATGATGATGCATCTCCGATTTCTATCGCTTCATCTACTCCTTCTGAGGTTCCGGTATTTTTGTCTGATTATCGGGAGGTTTTTGAGGAGCCTAAGCTCAGTTCGCTTCCTCCTCACAGGGATTGCGATTGTGCTATAGATTTGATTCCTGGCAGTAAATTCCCTAAAGGTCGTTTGTTCAATCTGTCAGTGCCAGAGCATACTGCTATGCGGAATTATGTTAAGGAGTCCTTGGAAAAGGGACATATCCGTCCATCTTTGTCCCCTTTGGGAGCAGGTTTTTTTTTCGTGGCCAAAAAAGATGGTTCCTTGAGGCCTTGCATAGATTATCGTCTTTTGAATAAGATTACAGTCAAATATCCGTATCCTTTGCCATTGTTGACTGATTTGTTCGCTCGCATTAAGGGGGCTAAATGGTTCACTAAGATTGATCTTCGGGATGCGTATAATCTTGTGCGGATAAGGCAGGGTGATGAGTGGAAAACCGCATTTAATACGCCTGAGGGCCATTTCGAGTATTTGGTGATGCCTTTTGGACTTTCTAATGCTCCTTCTGTCTTCCAGTCTTTTATGCACGATATTTTCCTTGAATATCTGGATAAATTTATTATCGTGTATTTGGATGATGTTTTGGTTTTTTCTGATGACTGGGAGTCTCATGTTCAGCAGGTCAGGAAGGTGTTTCAGGTCCTGCGGGCCAATTCTTTGTTTGTAAAAGGTTCTAAATGTCTCTTTGGAGTCCAGAAGATTTCTTTTTTGGGGTATATTTTTTCCCCTTCTACTATTGAGATGGATCCCGTCAAGGTTCAGGCTATTTGTGACTGGACGCAGCCTACATCTCTTAAGAGTCTACAGAAGTTCTTGGGCTTTGCTAATTTTTATCGTCGCTTCATAACTAATTTTTCTAGTGTTGTTAAGCCTTTGACGGATTTGACTAAGAAGGGTGCTGATGTTGCTGATTGGTCTCCTGCGGCTGTGGAGGCCTTTCAGGAACTTAAGCGCCGGTTTTCTTCTGCTCCTGTGTTGCGTCAGCCAGATACGTCGCTTCCTTTTCAGGTTGAGGTTGATGCTTCCGAGATCGGAGCGGGGGCGGTTTTGTCACAGAGAAGCTCCGATGGCTCAGTGATGAAGCCATGTGCGTTCTTTTCTAGAAAATTTTCGCCCGCTGAACGGAATTATGATGTTGGTAATCGGGAGCATTTGGCCATGAAGTGGGCATTTGAGGAGTGGCGTCATTGGCTTGAGGGTGCTAGACATCGTGTGGTGGTCTTGACTGATCACAAAAATCTGATGTACCTTGAGTCTGCCAAGCGTCTGAATCCTAGACAGGCTCGTTGGTCACTGTTTTTCTCCCGTTTCAATTTTGTGGTTTCATACCTGCCAGGTTCAAAGAATGTGAAGGCGGATGCTCTTTCTAGGAGTTTTGTGCCTGACTCCCCTCGAAATTCTGAGCCCACTGGTATCCTTAGGGATGGGGTGATTTTGTCGGCTGTCTCCCCAGACTTGCGACGTGCTTTGCAGGAGTTTCAGGCGGATAAACCTGATCGTTGTCCGCCGGAAAGACTGTTTGTTCCGGATAATTGGACCAGTAGAGTCATCTCCGAGGTCCATTCTTCTGCGTTGGCAGGTCATCCTGGAATATTTGGTACTAGAGACTTGGTGGCCAGGTCTTTTTGGTGGCCTTCCTTGTCGAGGGATGTGCGTTCTTTCGTGCAGTCTTGTGGAGTTTGCGCTCGGGCTAAGCCTTGCTGTTCTCGGGCCAGTGGATTGTTGTCACCTTTGCCTATCCCGAAGAGGCCTTGGATGCACATTTCCATGGACTTTATTTCGGATCTCCCTGTCTCTCAAAAAATGTCCGTCATCTGGGTTGTGTGTGACCGCTTTTCTAAGATGGTTCATCTGGTACCCTTGCCTAAGTTACCTTCCTCCTCTGAGTTGGTCCCTCTGTTTTTTCAAAACGTGGTCCGTTTGCATGGCATTCCGGAGAACATCGTTTCTGACAGGGGATCCCAGTTTGTGTCTAGATTTTGGCGGACGTTCTGTGCTAAGATGGGCATTGATTTGTCCTTTTCGTCTGCATTCCATCCCCAGACGAATGGCCAGACGGAACGAACTAATCAGACTTTAGAAACTTATTTAAGGTGTTTTGTTTCTGCTGATCAAGATGACTGGGTTACCTTTTTGCTGCTTGCCGAGTTTGCCCTTAATAATCGGGCTAGTTCTGCTACCTTGGTTTCTCCTTTCTTTTGTAATTCGGGGTTTCATCCTCGTTTTTCCTCTGGTCAGGTGGAGCCTTCTGATTGTCCTGGAGTGGACATGGTGGTGGATAGGTTGCATCAGATTTGGAGTCATGTGGTGGACAATTTGAAGTTGTCCCAGGAGAGGGCTCAGCAGTTTGCTAATCGCAGTCGCCGCGTGGGTCCTCGACTTCTTGTTGGGGACTTGGTGTGGTTGTCTTCTCGTTTTGTTCCTATGACGGTCTCTTCTCCTAAGTTCAAGCCTCGGTTCATCGGTCCCTATAGGATCTTGGAAATTCTTAACCCTGTGTCGTTTCGTTTGGATCTCCCGGCATCGTTTGCTATTCATAATGTGTTCCATCGGTCGTTGTTGCGGAAGTATGAGGTACCTGTTGTTCCTTCGCTTGAGCCTCCTGCTCCGGTGCTGGTGGAGGGTGAATTGGAGTATGTTGTGGAGAAGATCTTGGATTCTCGTGTTTCCAGATGGAAACTCCAGTATTTGGTCAAGTGGAAGGGTTATGGTCAGGAGGATAATTCTTGGGTGGTTGCCTCTGATGTTCATGCTGCCGATTTGGTCCGTGCATTTCATAGGGCTCATCCTGGTCGCCCTGGTGGTTCTCGTGAGGGTTCGGCGACCCCTCCTCAAGAGGGGGGTACTGTTGTGAGTTCTGTTTTTGGGCTTCCTCTGGTGGTTACTGATGGTACTGGGTGACTTGTGTTCTCTGCGGTCTCTGGTGTCCACCTGTTCCATCAGGTTATGGGAGTTTCCTATTTAACCTGGCTTTCTTGTCATTTCCTCGCCGGCTATCAATGTAATCAGTGTGTCTTTTTACCTCTGCTACCTGCGTCTGTAATCTTCAGGACAAGCTAAGTTTTGATTTTCCTGTTCCACGTTTTGCTTAATTTTTGTCTTAGTCCAGCTTGCAGATATGTGATTCCTTGCTGCTGGTTGCTCTAGTGGGCTGAAATTACTCCTCATGTTCCATGAGTTGGCACATGAGTTCAAGTAATTTCAGGATGGTTTTTTGAAGGGTTTTTCGCTGACCGCGCAGTTCACTTTTGTATCCTCTGCTATCTAGCTTTAGCGGGCCTCATTTTTGCTGATTCTGTTTTCATAACTACGTATGTGCTTTCCTCTCATTTCACCGTTATTACATGTGGGGGGCTGCTATTTCTGTGGGGTGTTTCTCTGGAGGCAAGTGAGGTCTGTGTTTCTTCTGATAGGGGAAGTTAATCCTTCGGCTGGCGCGAGACGTCTAGGAATCATCGTAGGCACGTTCCCCGGCTACTGCTAGTTGTGTGTGTAGGTTCAGGATCGCGGTCAGCTCAGGTTCCATCACCCTAGAGCTTGTTTTGTTTTTGTGCTTGTCCTTTTGTGATCCCCTGCCTTTGGGATCATGACACCCGTTGCCTTTGCTTACTGATTTGTTTGCTAGGATTAAGGGGGCTAGCTGGTTTACTAAGATTGACCTTCGAGGGGCATATAATCTTATTCGTATTAAGCAGGGTGATGAATGGAAAACTGCATTTAATACGCCTGAAGGCCATTTTGAATACCTTATGATGCCATTCGGACTCTCTAATGCTCCATCTGTATTCCAATCCTTCATGCATGATATCTTTCGGAGTTATCTTGATAAGTTCATGGTTGTATATTTGGATGATATTTTGATTTTTTCCGATGATTGGGAGTCTCATGTGAAACAGGTCAGGATGGTATTTCAGATCCTCCGTAATAATGCTTTATTTGTGAAGGGGTCAAAGTGCCTCTTTGGAGTGCAGAAGGTTTCTTTTTTGGGCTTCATTTTTTCTCCCTCATCTATAGAAATGGATCCGGTTAAGATTCAGGCCATTCATGATTGGATTCAGCCCACATCTGTGAAGAGCCTTCAGAAATTCTTGGGCTTTGCTAATTTTTATCGTCGTTTCATTGCCAACTTCTCCAGTGTGGTTAAACTTCTGACCGATTTGACGAAAAAAGGCGCTGATGTGACGAATTGGTCCTCTGCGGCTGTTTCTGCCTTTCAGGAGCTTAAACGCCGATTTACTTCTCCCCCTGTGTTGCGTCAGCCGGATGTTTCTCTTCCATTTCAGGTTGAGGTTGACGCGTCTGAGATTGGGGCAGGGGCCATTTTGTCTCAGAAGAATTCTGATGGTTCCTTGATGAAACCGTGTGCCTTCTTTTCTCGGAAGTTTTCGCCTGCGGAACGCATTTATGATGTTGGCAATCGGGAGTTGTTGGCTATGAAGTGGGCATTTGAGGAGTGGCGACATTGGCTTGAGGGGGGCAAGCACTGTATTGTGGTCCTGACCGATCATAAGAATCTGATTTACCTCGAGTCTGCCAAACGGCTGAATCCTAGACAGGCTCGATGGTCCCTGTTTTTCTCCCGTTTTGATTTTGTGGTCTCGTACATTCCTGGTACTAAGAATGTTAAGGCGGATGCCCTCTCTAGGAGTTTTTTTCCTGATTTCCCTGGGGTTCTTGAGCCGGTCGGCATTCTGAAGGAAGGGGTGATTCTCTCTGCCATGTCCCCTGATTTACAACGGGTTCTTAAGGAGTTTCAGGCTGATAAACCTGACCGCTGTCCAGTGGGGAAACTGTTTGTTCCTGATAGATGGACTAGTAAAGTGATTTCTGAGGTTCATTGTTCTGTGTTGGCTGGCCATCCTGGGATTTTTGGTACCAGAGATTTGGTTGGTAGGTCCTTTTGGTGGCCTTCTTTGTCGCGGGATGTGCGTTCTTTTGTGCAGTCCTGTGGCATTTGTGCGTGGGCTAAGCCTTGCTGTTCCCGCGCTTGTGGGTTGCTTTTGCCTTTGCCGGTCCCTGAGAGACCTTGGATGCATATTTCTATGGATTTTATTTCAGATCTTCCGGTTTCCCAGAGGATGTCAGTTATCTGGGTGGTTTGTGACCGGTTTTCTAAGCTGGTTCATTTGGTGCCTTTGCCTAAATTGCCTTCCTCTTCTGATTTGGTTCCATTGTTTTTTCAGCATGTGGTTCGTTTGCATGGCATTCCGGAGAATATTGTGTCCGATAGAGGTTCCCAGTTTGTTTCTAGGTTTTGGCGGGCCTTTTGTGCTAGGCTGGGCATTGATTTGTCATTTTCTTCTGCATTTCATCCTCAGACAAATGGCCAGACCGAGCAAACTAATCAGACTTTGGAAACTTATTTGAGATGCTTTGTGTCTGCTGATCAGGATGATTGAGTGGCTTTCTTGCCATTGGCCGAGTTTGCCCTTAATAATCTGGCTAGTTCGGCTACCTTGGTTTTGCCTTTTTTTGGTAATTTTGGTTTTCATCCTCGTTTTTCTTCAGGGCAGGTTAAGCCTTCTGATTGTCCTGGTGTGGATTCTGTGGTTGACAGGCTGCAGCAGATTTGGGCTCATGTGGTGGACAATTTGGTGTTGTCTCAGGAGGAGGCTCAACGTTTTGCTAACCGTCGTCGGTGTGTTGGTTCCCGGCTTCGGGTTGGGGATTTGGTCTGGTTGTCTTCCCGTCATGTTCCTATGAAGTTTTCTTCCCCTAAGTTCAAGCCTCGGTTTATTGGTCCTTATAGGATTTCTGAGATTATCAATCCAGTGTCTTTTCGTTTGGCCCTTCCAACCTCTTTTTCCATCCATAATGTGTTGCATAGATCTTTGTTGCGGAAGTATGTAGTGCCCGTTGTTCCCTCTGTTGATCCTCCGGCCCCGGTGTTGATTGATGGGGAGTTGGAGTATGTGGTTGAGAAGATTTTGGATTCTCATTTTTCGAGGCGGAGGCTTCAGTATCTGGTCAAATGGAAGGGTTATGGCCAGGAGGATAATTCTTGGGTTGTTGCCTCCGATGTTCATGCTAACGATTTGGTTCGTGCCTTTCATTTGGCTCGCCCTGATCGGCCTGGGGGCTCTGGTAAGGGTTCGGTGACCCCTCCTCAAGGGGGGGTACTGTTGTGAATTCTGCTCTTGGGCTCCCTCCAGTGGTTATGAGTGGTAGTGCTGCGGTAGTTGGTTCGCAGCATTTATCAGGTGCATCTATTTTTTGCAATTTGGGCTGGGCTATATAGCCTTGCTTGATCCTTTAGTCAGTGCCAGTTGTCCATTGTTTTTGGAGGATTCACATCCCTTCTGGTCTCTCCTGTTTGCTGTGCTTTTCTTCAAAGATAAGTCCTGGCTTTGTTTTTGCTGTCCACCTGCTGTGGACCTTATAGTTCTGTGACTTCTCATGTTTTTGTCTTGTCCAGCTTTGTCTGTGAAGGATTTTTTGCAGCCTAGCTATTTCTCTGGAGATGCAGATATACCCTCCATGTCTTTAGTCAGAAGTGGTGTTTTGTATCTTCTGTGGTGGATATTTTCTAGTGTTTTGATACTGACCGCATATTACTCTGTCCTATTCTTTCTTTTTAGCTAGTATGGCCTCCTATGCTAAATCCTGATTTCATTTCTGCGTATGTTATTTCCCTCTCCTCTCACAGTCAATATTTGTGGGGGGATGTCTTTCCTTTGGGGATTTCCACTGAGGCAAAATAGGTTTCCTGTTTCTGTCTTTAGGGGTAGTTATTTCTTAGGCTGTGTCAAGGGGTCTAGGGAGTGTTAGGTACCCCCCACGGTTACTTCTAGTTGCACTGCAAGTTCAGGGTTTGCGGTCAGTACAGGTACCACCTTCTCCAGAGTACGTCTCATGCTGCTCCAAGGCCACCAGATCATAACACATAATCCTGTGTTGGATTGGAAGTCTATGTCTGTGACTAGTTGGGGTTGTCAGGGGGTTCATAATGATGTTCCTTTGATGTCAATCTCCTCTTCTTCCTCTTCGGAAATTCCAGAGTTTTTGTCTGATTTTCAGGATGTATTTGATGAGCCCAAGTCCAGTTCCCTTCCACCGCACAGGGACTGTGATTGTGCTATTGACTTGATTCCAGGTTGTAAGTTTCCTAAGGGCCAACTTTTCAATCTGTCTGTGCCTGAACATACCGCCATGCGGAATTATATTAAGGAGTCTTTGGAGAAAGGGCATATTTGGCCATCTTCATCACCGCTGGGAGCGGGATTTTTTTTTGTTGCTAAGAAGGATGGCTCCTTGAGAACCTGTATTGATTATCGCCTCTTGAATAAGATCACGGTCAAGTTTCAATACCCTTTACCTTTGCTTTCTGATTTGTTTGCTAGGATTAAGGGGGCTAGTTGGTTTACGAAGATTGACCTTCGGGGGCATATAATCTTGTTCGTATTAAAGGAATAGGGTTCTGCAAAGGCTGCAAGGGAAAACCACAACACCTAGCAAAGTCAAAGTCCATTAAGTTCAAGGCGGCGCCTGAATCCACAAACACCATGACAGAAAATGATGACAATGAGCAGATCAAGGACACAGATAGCAGAAATTTAGGTTGTACGGTACTGATGGTAAATGAACTGGCGATCCTCTTTGTCCGCTTAGGGCAGACAGAAATGACATGGGAAGCGTCGCCACAATAATAACACAACCTATTGAGACGTCTGAAACCTTGTCGTTCCGTTTTCGACAGAATCCTATCACACTGCATAGCTCAGGAATTTGCTCTGAGGATAACGCCATAGCGCGCACAGTTCTGCGCTCCCGCAAGCGCCGGTCAATCTGAATGGCCAGAGACATAGAATCACTCAGATTGGAGGGTGTGGGAAACCCCACCATAACATCTTTAACGGATTCAGAAAGACCCTTTCTGAAAATTGCCGCCAAAGCATCATTATTCCATTTAGTCAACGCAAACCATTTTCTGAATTTCTGACAATATAATTCAGCCGCCTCTTGCCCCTGAGACAGGGCCAACAAGGTCTTCTCAGCTTGATCCACTAAATTAGGTTCATCATACAATAATCCTAATGCCTGAAAGAAGGAGTCTACATTAAGCAAAGCCGGATCCCCTGATTCCAGGGAAAATGCCCAATCCTGTGGATCACCATGCAGCAGGGAGATGATGATTTTAACCTGCTGAATGGAATCACCGGAGGATCGAGGTTTCAATGCAAAAAAACAGTTTACAGTTGTTTTTAAAACTCAAAAATTTGGACCTGTCACCAAAAAACAAATCAGGATTAGGAGTCTTCGGTTCTAAAGCAGGAGTCTGAACAATATAATCAGAAATACCCTGTACCCTAGCAGCAAGCTGGTCTACACGAGAAGCTAATTGCTGAACATTCATGCTAGCACAAGGCTCCTCAGCCACCCAGAAATAAAGAGGGAGGAGAAGAGAAAACAGACTGAAGAAAAAAAAATGGCTCAAGACTTTTCCTCCCTTCTTCTGAGATGCATTTAACTCATTGTTGGCCTGTAGTACTGTTATGATTAGGTGGCCTTGGAGCAGCATGAAAACCTTCACTGGAGTAGGTGGTAACTATACTGACAGCAAACCCTGATCTTATCACCGCAACTAGAAGTAGCCGTGGCGTGTGCCTAACAAAACCTAGACACCTCGACAAAGCCGGAGGACTAAATACCCCTAAAGATGGAAATAGGAATACTATCTTGCCTCAGAGTAGACCCCCAAAGGATAGGCAGCCCCCCACAAATAATGACTGTGAGTAGGAGAGGAAAAGACACACGCAGGCAGAAAAACAGGCATTAGCAAAGGAGGCCACTTCTAGCTAAATAGAAAAGGACAAGACAGGATACTGTTGTGAATTCTGTGGCAGAGCTCACTCTTGTGGTCACAAGTGGTACTTCGGCTGATTCTCTCTGTGAGCTTCCGTTGGTGGAGGAAAGTGGTACTGATAGGGTGATATGGTGAAGTCGTTAGGTGCTACCCTATTTAACTCCACCTGGTGCTTTGATCCTGGCTTCCAGTCAATGTTCTAGTATTGGACCTGTTTCCTCCTGGATCGTTCCTGTGGCCTGCTGCTCTGCATAGCTAAGTTCCTCTTTGCTATTTGTTTACTGTTTTTTTTCTGTCCAGCTTGTCAATTTGTTTTTCTGCTTGCTGGAAGCTCTGGGACGCAGAGGGTGTACCTCCGTGCCGTTAGTTCGGTACGGAGGGTCTTTTTGCCCCCTTTGCGTGGTGTTTGTAGGGTTTTGTGTTGACCGCAAAGTTACCTTTCCTATCCTCGCTCTGTTCAGAAAGTTGGGCCTCACTTTGCTAAGTCTATTTCATCTCTACGTTTGTCTTTTCATCTTAACTCACAGTCATTATATGTGGGGGCTGCCTTTTCCTTTGGGGTATTTCTCTGAGGCAAGGTAGGCTTATTTTCTATCTTCAGGCTAGCTAGTTTCTCAGGCCGTGCCGAGTTGCATAGGCAGCGTTAGGCGCAATCCACGGCTGCCTCTAGTGTGGTTGGAGAGGATTAGGGATTGCGGTCAACAGAGTTACCACGTCTCAGAGCTCGTTCTTATTTTTTGGGTTATTGCCAGGTCTCTGTATGTGCACTGACCTCTATGTCCATTGTGGTACTGAATTACCTTTCATAACAGTACTGGAAGCCAAAAGTACTAATGATTCTCAATAGAGGGAAAAAAGAAGTTCTGAGACCATTTTTTTTTCTTTGCACTGTGTTTTGCCTTTTTTTTCCCCTAGACATTTGGGTGGTTCAGGACACAGGTGTAGCAATGGACATTAAAGGTCTGTCATCATGTGTGGATCAGCTCACGGCAAGAGTACAAAGTATTCAAGACTTTGTGGTTCAGAATTCTATGTTAGAACCGAGAATTCCTATTCCTGATTTGTTTTTTGGAGATCGAACTAAATTTCTGAGTTTCAAAAATAATTGTAAACTATTTCTGGCTTTGAAACCTCGCTCCTCTGGTGACCCAGTTCAACAAGTTAGGATCATTATTTCTTTTTTGCGTGGCGACCCTCAGGACTGGGCATTTTCTCTTGCATCAGGAGATCCTGCATTAAGTAATATTGATGCGTTTTTCCTGGCGCTTGGATTGCTGTACGATGAGCCTAATTCTGTGGATCAGGCAGAGAAGAATTTGCTGGCTCTGTGTCAGGGTCAGGATGAAATAGAGGTATATTGTCAGAAATTTAGAAAGTGGTCCGTACTCACTCAGTGGAATGAAGGTGCGCTCGCAGCTATTTTCAGAAAAGGTCTCTCTGAAGCCCTTAAGGATGTCATGGTGGGATTTCCTATGCCTGCTGGTCTGAATGAGTCTATGTCTTTGGCCATTCAGATCGGTCGACGCTTGCGCGAGCGTAAATCTGTGCACCATTTGGCGGTGTTGCCTGGGCTTGGACCTGAGCCTATGCAGTGCGATAGGACTTTGACCAGAGTTGAACGGCAAGAACACAGACGTCTGAATGGGCTGTGTTTCTACTGTGGTGATTCCACTCATGCTATCTCTGATTGTCCTAAGCGCACTAAGCGGTTCGCTAGGTCTGCCACCTTTGGTACGGTACAGTCAAAATTTCTTCTGTCCGTTACCTTGATCTGCTCTTTGTCATCGTATTCTGTCATGGCATTTGTGGACTCAGGCGCTGCTTTGAATTTGATGGACTTGGAGTATGCTAGGCGTTGTGGGTTTTTCTTGGAGCCCTTGCCGTGTCCTATTCCATTGAGAGGAATTGATGCTACGCCTTTGGCCAAGAATAAGCCTCAGTACTGGACCCAGCTGACTATGTGCATGGCTCCTGCACATCAGGAGGTTATTCGCTTTCTGGTGTTGCATAATCTGCATGATGTGGTCGTGTTGGGGTTGCCATGGCTACAAGTCCATAATCCAGTATTAGATTGGAAATCCATGTCTGTGTCCAGCTGGGGTTGTCAGGGGGTACATGGTGATGTCCCATTTCTGACTATTTCGTCATCCACCCCTTCTGAGGTTCCTGAGTTTTTGTCTGATTACCGGGATTTATTTGATGAGCCCAAGTCCGATACCCTACCTCCGCATAGGGATTGTGATTGTGCTATCGATTTGATTCCTGGTAGTAAATTCCCAAAAGGTCGACTGTTTAATTTATCTGTGCCTGAGCACGCCGCTATGCGGAGTTATGTGAAGGAGTCTTTGGAGAAGGGGCATATTCGCCCTTCATCGTCGCCATTGGGAGCAGGGTTCTTTTTTGTAGCCAAGAAGGATGGTTCACTGAGACCTTGTATAGATTACCGCCTTCTAAATAAGATCACGGTTAAATTTCAGTACCCCTTGCCATTGTTATCTGATTTGTTTGCTCGGATTAAGGGGGCTAGTTGGTTCACCAAGATAGATCTTCGTGGTGCGTATAATCTTGTGCGTATTAAGCGAGGCGATGAGTGGAAAACTGCATTTAATACGCCCGAGGGCCATTTTGAGTACCTGGTAATGCCATTCGGACTTGCCAATGCTCCATCAGTGTTTCAGTCCTTTATGCATGACATCTTCCGAGAGTACCTGGATAAATTCCTGATTGTGTACTTAGATGACATTTTGATCTTCTCGGATGATTTGGAGTCTCATGTGAAGCAGGTCAGAACGGTGTTTCAGGTCCTGCGTGCTAATTCTTTGTTTGTAAAGGGATCAAAGTGTCTCTTTGGTGTTCAGAAGGTTTCATTTTTGGGGTTCATCTTTTCCCCTTCTACTATCGAGATGGACCCTGTTAAGGTCCAAGCCATCCATAATTGGACTCAGCCGACATCTCTGAAAAGTCTGCAAAAGTTCCTGGGCTTTGCTAATTTTTATCGTCGCTTCATCTGCAATTTTTCTAGTATTGCTAAACCATTGACCGATTTGACCAAGAAAGGTGCTGATGTGGTCAATTGGTCTTCTGCTGCTGTGGAAGCTTTTCAAGAGTTGAAGCGTCATTTTTCTTCTGCCCCTGTGTTGTGTCAGCCAGATGTTTCGCTTCCGTTCCAGGTCGAGGTTGATGCTTCTGAGATTGGAGCAGGGGCTGTTTTGTCGCAGAGAAGTTCTGATTGCTCGGTGATGAAACCATGTGCCTTCTTTTCCAGGAAGTTTTCGCCTGCTGAGCGAAATTATGATGTGGGCAATCGAGAGTTGCTGGCCATGAAGTGGGCATTCGAGGAGTGGCGTCATTGGCTTGAAGGAGCTAAGCATCGCGTGGTGGTCTTGACTGATCATAAGAACTTGACTTATCTCGAGTCCGCCAAGCGGTTGAATCCTAGACAAGCTCGTTGGTCGTTGTTTTTTGCCCGTTTTGACTTTGTTATTTCATACCTTCCGGGCTCTAAAAATGTGAAGGCGGATGCTCTGTCTTGGAGTTTTGTGCCCGACTCTCCGGGTGTATCTGAGCCGGCGGGTATCCTCAAAGAGGGAGTAATTGTGTCTGCCATCTCCCCTGATTTGCGGCGGGTGCTGCAGAAATTTCAGGCTAATAAACCTGATCGTTGCCCAGCGGAGAAACTGTTTGTCCCTGATAGGTGGATGAATAAAGTCATCTCTGAGGTTCATTGTTCGGTGTTGGCTGGTCATCCTGGAATCTTTGGTACCAGAGAGTTAGTGGCTAGATCCTTTTGGTGGCCATCTCTGTCGCGGGATGTGCGTACTTTTGTGCAGTCCTGTGGGATTTGTGCTCGGGCTAAGCCCTGCTGTTCTCGTGCCAGTGGGTTGCTTTTGCCCTTGCCGGTCCCGAAGAGGCCTTGGACACATATCTCTATGGATTTTATTTCAGATCTTCCCGTCTCTCAAAAGATGTCAGTCATTTGGGTGGTCTGTGATCGCTTCTCTAAGATGGTCCATTTGGTACCCTTGTCTAAATTGCCTTCCTCCTCTGATTTGGTGCCATTGTTTTTCCAGCATGTGGTTCGTTTACATGGCATTCCAGAGAATATCGTTTCTGACAGAGGTTCCCAGTTTGTTTCGAGGTTTTGGCGAGCCTTTTGTGGTAGGATGGGCATTGACTTGTCTTTTTCCTCGGCTTTCCATCCTCAGACTAATGGCCAGACCGAACGAACCAATCAGACCTTGGAAACATATCTGAGATGCTTTGTTTCTGCTGATCAGGATGACTGGGTGTCCTTTTTGCCTTTGGCTGAGTTCGCTCTTAATAATCGGGCCAGCTCGGCTACCTTGGTTTCACCGTTTTTCTGCAACTCTGGGTTCCATCCTCGTTTCTCTTCAGGGCAGGTTGAGTCTTCGGACTGTCCTGGTGTGGATACTGTGGTGGACAGGTTGCAGCAGATTTGGACTCATGTAGTGGACAATTTGACCTTGTCCCAGGAGAAGGCTCAACGTTTCGCTAATCGCAGACGCTGTGTGGGTCCCCGACTTCGGGTTGGGGACTTGGTTTGGTTATCTTCTCGTCATATTCCTATGAAGGTTTCCTCTCCTAAGTTTAAACCTCGTTTTATTGGTCCGTATAGGATTTCTGAGGTTCTTAATCCTGTGTCTTTTCGTCTGACCCTTCCAGATTCTTTTTCCATACATAACGTATTCCATAGGTCATTGTTGCGGAGATACGTGGCACCCGTGGTTCCATCTGTTGATCCTCCTGCCCCGGTTTTGGTGGAGGGGGAGTTGGAGTATATTGTGGAGAAGATTTTGGATTCTCGTGTTTCTAGACGGAAACTCCAGTATCTGGTTAAGTGGAAGGGTTATGCTCAGGAAGATAATTCCTGGGTCTTTGCCTCTGATGTCCATGCTCCCGATCTTGTTCGTGCCTTTCATATGGCTCATCCTGGTCGTCCTGAGAGCTCTGGTGAGGGTTCGGTGACCCCTCCTCAAGGGGGGGGGGTACTGTTGTGAATTCTGTGGCAGAGCTCCCTCTTGTGGTCACAAGTGGTACTTCGGCTGATTCTCTCTGTGAGCTTCCGTTGGTGGAGGAAAGTGGTACTGCGGCTTCTGAGTTTCCTTCTTCAGGTGATATGGTGAAGTCGTTAGGTGCTACCCTATTTAACTCCACCTGGTGCTTTGATCCTGGCTTCCAGTCAATGTTCTAGTATTGGACCTGTTTCCTCCTGGATCGTTCCTGTGGCCTGCTGCTCTGCATAGCTAAGTTCCTCTTTGCTATTTGTTTGCTGTTTTTTTTCTGTCCAGCTTGTCAATTTGTTTTTCTGCTTGCTGGAAGCTCTGGGACGCAGAGGGTGTACCTCCGTGCCGTTAGTTCGGTACGGAGGGTCTTTTTGCCCCCTTTGCGTGGTTTTTGTAGGGTTTTGTGTTGACCGCAAAGTTACCTTTCCTATCCTCGCTCTGTTCAGCAAGTTGGGCCTCACTTTGCTAAGTCTATTTCATCTCTACGTTTGTCTTTTCATCTTAACTTACAGTCATTATATGTGGGGGCTGCCTTTTCCTTTGGGGTATTTCTCTGAGGCAAGGTAGGCTTATTTTCTATCTTCAGGCTAGCTAGTTTCTCAGGCCGTGCCGAGTTGCATAGGCAGCGTTAGGCGCAATCCACGGCTGCCTCTAGTGTGGTTGGAGAGGATTAGGGATTGCGGTCAACAGAGTTCCCACGTCTCAGAGCTCGTTCTTATTTTTTGGGTTATTGCCAGGTCTCTGTATGTGCACTGACCTCTATGTCCATTGTGGTACTGAATTACCTTTCATAACAGGATACTAAGCGGTCAGCATAAAAAATACTACAAAAATATCCACAGCAGAAAATACAAAACTCCACCACCTAAAGATGTGGAGAGTATATCTGCAACTCCAGAGAATCCAACCAGACTGAGAAAAACAACTGACACAGTCTAAGCTGGACAAATAGAAACAAAAGATCATCACTGAAAATAAGCACACAGCATGTGTGCTTCAGAAAAATAAACAGACACTTATCTTTGCTGAATGGGCAGCTAAGCAGGAGAGGCCAGGCAGAGATCCAACACATCCAAAGAAACATTGACTACTGGCATGGACTTATGAGTCCTGCAAAGCTAAATAGCCCAGTCAGAATTGCAATTAGCAGATACACCTGTCCAAGACTGCAGCCCAGGGACAACTGCATTACCATCTACAACCACCAGAGGGAGCCCAAAAGCAGAATTCACAACAGTTGAGCCAGCGTCATTGTCTGACTACACAAGGCCTCGAAGACTCCCTTATCTGGGAGTAGGAAAACAGGTTTTAAAGCCGGAGCAGCAGGAAAAAGTTTTGGCTTTCCTTGCTGACTCAGCCTCTAGCTCTTTCGTCTCCTCTTCAGAAGGTTCGAAATCTAAAAGCAGCGAGTCATCAGTGGATGCTCCCGGTTGTTACGCCCACAGGGTGTGACAAGGTAAAGTGGACTCACTAGACCACTGATGGTGCAGTGGCGGCTGTATACCCGATACTCAAAAGACAGGAGAGTAGATCTCATAAACCAAAAGATATTTATTAACAAAAAGGAAGCAGGTGTCAGAGGGAGAGAACCTCTGGATCACAGCACTGTACCACGTAGTGGAGCACCGGGCAAGGTGTACCCCTATACAGGGATTCCCCCGTCACAACACCAGGTGGCCTGAATGCTACGAATCCAGGACCAGAGGACGACCCATACTGACAAACTAGCAACACAGTAGAATACTTGAGCCAGCTGGTGGGGACAATCCCAGAAGCTCCATGAAATCCAGCAAGGTAGTTTCCACTGGTAGCAGGGTCTGGAGGATTCCGTGAGGAGAGGCAAGACAACCTGGAGTGAGAACCGGAGAGACCAGTTAAGTCCAGAATGGGATTCACCAGAAGAGGACTCTGTGAAAATAGAGATATAAGTAAAGTGCAGAGCACAGCAGAGCGTGGCCTGAAGCTGCGGCAACAATCCAAAGAATGAACACATAGCCCAGGCACCTCCCTAAAGGGGAGGGTGCTTTTTATGCACAGAGCATCATAACACAGACCGCCCTAATAGCGAATAGGTGTCCTGCTGTTTCAAGTATGTGCAGGAAGCGGGGCGCGGCTCCTAAGAGCATTTCCAGGAGACCTGCCAAGAGGATGCAGGTTCTTAGCAGAGAAAGAAGCCGCAGATCGTCTGGAGCCACGGACAGGGTGAGTAAGGTTGTGTGATAGGTGCCGGTCTCCCTGCACAGCGGAGACCGAACCTGCGGCTGAGGGCATGACACCAGTCAGTAACAAGTCGCTTCCTTGTGTCCTTCACCCAAACCAAAAGTGAAGGATGCGGCAGGTGAAACTACAGTTTACTCCATGGAGCTCTTTACAGATGCCTGGGTTAGAGAGGGAAATTGGTTAAAGCCCATTACAAGATGAATCAGACATGGAGTGCACAGATGCACAGCCACAGCTAGATTATTATGCTGTTCCATTGACTCAGATCACTACATTGCCCTCGTAGTGTACTGAGCCAGAATCTGACCCTGATGAGACTATGGTGCCCCGTCACGAAAGCTATAGCACCTTACACGGTGACACAGAGGAAGGTGCACATGAAATTGAAGAGGAGGTGATAGATGACCCAGTTGTTGACCCAGATTGGCAGCCAGTGGGGGAAGAGGGTGCCGCTGCCAGTAGCTCAGAAGCAGAGGAGGATGATCCGCAGCAGCCATCTCCATCGCAATAGCTTTCATCTGGCAGGCCCGTATCTGTCCAAAAATGTTTGTCAAATCCAAAAACAGTTTTAGGACACCGTGGCCATCCGGTGAAAGTAGCACAGCGTGCAATGCCTGAAAAGGTAATCCATAGTAAGAAGAGTGCAGTGTGGGCATTTTTTAACCAAGATCCGAATGATCAGTGCAAAGTTTTCTGTAAGAAGTGCTCAAAGACCTTTAGCAGAGGGAAGAATCTCCAAAGTTTAAACACAACGACATTTTTTTATTTATTTATTTTTTTAATTTTTTATTTTCAAATTTTCAAAGTACATGAACAATAAAGTAGTATAACATGAATCTGAGACACACTGTTACAGACTTTTGAAAGGGATAGATTGAAACATACAGATGTATCAACTGGGCATATTGTTCATCGTAGGTGACCATAGCTTTGGTTATTTGCATAAAGTTCTGTTGGCAAATTTAGGTCACAAAGTTTGGGTTGTGTAACCCAAAGCACTCAAAAGAAAAAGAAAATACAAAAAACATAAGAACTGAGAACTACAAAATCTGTATAAGGGGAGGGGGGGGGGGGGGAATGTACCGGAGGGGATGTATTGGTCGCGTAGAATTCTCTGAATATAAGTCATTCGTCTGAGGAGGACGGGTGTAGTAAGATCTTAAATTAGCAAGAAATAGACAGATAATTTCGACCAAACTGTATAAGAGTGCTATGAGGATTATCAAATATTAGTAATATAACCAGATGAATGAGCAGTGCCCGGGTCCATCACAGTGCAGTGTCAATAAATATGATGAAGTCATGAGAGAACAAAACTTATATAGCTAAGAAGAATGGGTAGTGGGAGGCAGTGAGGTATGGCTAGTTGCCATTTGCCAAGGCAACCATGTCCGGAAGAATTTATCGTGTGAGTGAGACTCCCAGCTGGACAACTCCTCCATCCTACAGATGTCCTGGACTTTTTTGGTCCATTCATCAATATGAGGGGGGTTCGTTTGTCTCCAGTGTAAGGAGATCAAGTGTTTGGCTGCGGCTATTAGAAGAGAGAGGAGGTCATGTTTTTTCGGTTTGTATGATTTCGTGGGTAATGACAATAATACTTCTTGGGGTGTTAAGTTATGAGTTACTAATCCCAATTGGCGGAGTCGGTTGAAGACATCTGTCCAAAATTTTGTGATATCTGGGCATGACCAGAATATGTGCAATAACGAGCCCTTTGATCTCATACATCTCCAGCAAAGAGGGGAGTCTGAGAGGCCCAGGTGATAGAGCGACTCGGGGGTTCTATACCATCTGGAAAGGACTTTAAAAGCGTTCTCTTGTAACAGGACACATCTTGAGAACCCATGTCCTAGTACTTGCTCTGATTCCCTACTGGAGAGAAATATGTTCAACTCAGACTCCCAGGAGGATAAGTATAAGGGTTTAAATTTAGTATTAGGGGATATTAAATTATGGTATATTTTGGATATTAATTTAGGGGGTGTGGGATTAAGTTTGAGTATCAGCTCCAACCAAAGCCAATCTGGGTTGCTTTGGATGTTTGACTTGAATTTAGATATGATGTGTTGAACATGGTGTACTTGTATGAAATCTCGGGGTCGCTTCCTGGCTCCACATGGCCAACTATCTGCACAGTTAATTTGATTAGATAGCAAATGAGAAATTGGGAGGTTCGGCAAAGAATCCCAGAGGTCAAATGCGTCTATGTATTTTGGTTCAATAAGCCAAGGCACGACCTCCAGAGGCATATTATCCAAAAAGAGACAATATGGCCATTTGTTTGGGATCAGCTTTCTCCTGATGGACAGTGTGTTGCTAGTTATTCCTTCCAGGGAATTTTGCGGGGGGACGGCTGAGGTCCAGAGGTATTTTCCAGCCCCACCTCCCAGTAGTAAGAGTTCAAGGTTAGGGATTTTTTGGGAGAGTCTAGGTTTGACTAGGTATATCCACCTGGCCAAATGTATTGCCCGGTAGTAAGTCTCAAAATGGGGAAGACCAAGACCTCCTTTCTTTTTCGGGAGTGAGAGGATTTTGAATGGGAGTCTAGGTCTTTTGCCCCTCCAAACATACCCTTTGACTATTTTATTAATTGCTGTGAAGAAAGTCTTGGGGAGGGGTATAGGAATCATATTCATGTTATAAAATATCTTTGGAAGGATGTATGATTTGATTATGTTTATCCTCCCGATCCATGAGATGTATGGTAAGTCATAGGTTTTAAGGAGTGTTTGGAGGTTGTCCAGGAGGGGTTCGAAATTGTGTTTGTAAAGAGTAGAGGGGTTTGCAGTAAGAAAGACACCTAGGTATTTCAATTTATCTGTAAGCCAATTGAAGGGGGTAGACTTTTTGAGGTATAAGGCAACCTCCTCTGGCAATGAGACATTCATGACTTCTGATTTGTGCATATTTACTTTGAAGTTGGAGATAACTCCAAATTCATCGAGAAGTTTCGAGATAGAGGGGAATGCTGACTTAGGATTTGAGATTAAGATCATAAGATCGTCTGCGAAAGCAGCTGTTTTAAATTCTGTGTTATCCACGGTTAGACCCCTTATTGACTCTTCCTGTCTTATTTTCTGTATTAATGTCTCCATAACTAACACAAAGAGAGTTGGGGAGAGAGGGCAGCCCTGCCTGGTCCCATTTCCTATCCCAAAAGGATCCGAAAGTAGCCTGTTGACTCTAACTCTAGTGGTTGGAGCTGAGTACAGAGTCATGATGGCATCAATGAAAGGTTGTGGGAAGTCAAACTTCCGTAGAGTGCATACCATGTAGTGCCAACTGACTCTGTCAAAGGCCTTCTCGGCGTCAGTTGATAATAGAGCCAACGGGGTTCCGGAGCGTCTGGCATGTGAGATGGCTAAGAGGATTTTTAATGTGTTGTCCTTCCCTTCTCGACCACTGACAAAACCCACTTGGTCAGGGTGTATCAGCGACTCAAGAACACTGTTGATTCTAGATGCAAGAATTTTAGCCCAAAGTTTTAGGTCAGTGTTCAATAAAGATATTGGGCGATAGTTGCTGCATTGACTACCATCTCTCCCGTCCTTGGGGATAACAGATATGTGTGCTTCTAAAGTCTGTCTGGAAGGGGGATTCCCCACAAGAAAGGCGTTAAACAGGGAAGTCAGATGTGGTAGGAGTAGATCTGAAAATTTTTTGTAATATGACAGTGGGAAGCCATCTGGGCCCGGAGTTTTATTGGTTGCCATATTTTGTAAAGTGTCGCTAATTTCTTGGCTGGTAATTTGGGACAAAAGGGCTGCATGGTCTTTGGACTGAACCTTTGGGATGGAAAGAGGAGCTAAGAAATCTTGGATCCTGTCTTCTGCAGCGACAGTCTTTCATGGATATGGGGGGTTCTAAATTATAGAGGGATTGGTAGTAGCGTCTAAACGCCTCAGCAATGTCTTCAGATCTGTCGACCTTCGTGTTTGGATCTTTGTAAACATGTTTTATAAATTTACTATCCTTCTGTTTTTTGAGAAGGTGTGAGGTCAGCTTACTATTTTTGTTCCCGTGCATATAGAATCGATGTCTACAATGCATGAAAATCTTAGCAGATTTGATATTTAGCAAGTTTTTTAACCTGACGCGAAGGTCGACTAGCTCCCGTTGAAGATCTTGCGTGCCAGTTTTTTTATGAAGACGTTCCGTGGTTGCGATTTGGTGTAGAAGAGACATCATCTCTTTATCTCTTTGTTTTTTGGCATGAGCTCCGATTGAAATGAGTTCTCCCCGGAGTACCGCTTTGTGGGCTTCCCATATGTTGGGTGTTAGTGACCCTTCTGTGACATTTTCTATAAAACATCGCGAAAGTGCATACTTTATTTTCTCTAGGTTTTGTGGGCTATCTAGTAGGGATTCGTTTAGTCTCCAAGATGTTGCTGGCCGAGGCAAGGTGTCAAAGGCAATGTCCATAAAGATCGGTGCGTGGTCTGAGATAGTGATTGAGCCAATGCTTGCAGACTTAATTAGATTTAAGGATCGCGATTGTGTCAAAAGGAGGTCAATACGATGGTAGGATGAGTGAGGGGGGGAGAAAAAGGTGAAGTCCTTAGTGGTAGGATGGATGATACGCCATGGGTCTATGAGATGTAGGGAGGATATTTTGTTTAGGAGGTTATGCCTTAATTTTTTAGAAACAAAGGAAAGACCGCTTGAGGAGTCGATCTCTGGATTTAAAGTGATGTTAAAATCTCCTCCTACAATTAATAACCCCTCGGTGAATAGTTGTAATACCTCTAGTGTTTTCAATAACCACTGAACCTGGTGTGTATTAGGTGCATAGAGGTTGGCAAATGTGACCAGGGTATTGGCTAAGTGTCCCTTAACAAAAATGTATCTCCCCTCATGATCACTCAACGTATGCATGCGTAGACATTTAACCAGCATGCACTTGCAAGCCTGGACTAACTACCAAACTTCCTGTGCCGTTGGTGCCCCTGCTCAGAATGAAGGTAGTCAGCAATGCTACATTGCTTCCCTCACTGTAAGCCCACCGGTTAGGACACCATCAGCAGCAAATGTGGAGGTATCACAAGGTTCTTGGTAGAAAACACTGTTTGTAGGCCAACATCAAGAATACCATCACCAACCCTCTCTCAATCTGCCATGTCCACCACCACCCCCGCTAGTGCCACCATATGCAGCTCTCCAGTCCAGCTCACCCTACAAGAGACTCTCATTAGGAAAAGAAAGTACTCATCCTCACATCCGCGTACACAGGGTTTGAACGCCCACATTGCTAGACTAATCTTGTTAGAGATGATGCCCTACCGGTTGGTTGAAAGCGAAGCTTTCAAAGACTTGATGGCCTACGCAGTACCACACTATGACCTACCCAGTCAGCACTTCTTTGAGAGAAAAGCCATCCCAGCCCTCCACCAGCATGTCAAAGACTGCATTGTCCATGCACTGAGACAATCAGTCAGTGGAAAGGTGCACCTCACAACAGATGCATGGACCAGTAGGCATGGCCAGGGACGTTACGTGTCCATCACGGTGGACTGGGTTAATGTGGTGGATGCAGGGTCCACAGGGGACAGCCATAGTGGGACAGTTCTTTCTAGCCCACTGTCTAGGAAACAGTTGGCTGTAGGCATTTGCCACCCCTCCTCCTCCAGAAGCGAAAGCTCGTCCACAGAGCCCAGTCGCACGACCACTCCATCCGCAGCTGCCAGTGTTGCACACGAGGTGTCCCATTATTGAACAGTGTTTGGGCGACAACAGACACACCGCGGAAGTACTGGCCGAGTACTTGCTGCAAGAAACTCAGTCATGGCAGGGCAGTGTACATCTTGAGGCAGGCAAGGTAGTCAGTGATAACGGAAGGAATTTTATAGCTGCCATAGCCCTTTCAGAACTGAAACACATACCTTGCCTGGCTCACACCTTGAACCTGGTGATGCAGTGCTTCCTGAAAAATTATCCGGGGTTACCAGCCCTGCTCCTGAAGGTACGAAGACTTTGCTCGCACATCCGCCGGTCGCCCGTACACTCCAGCCGTATGCTGAACCATCAGCGATCGCTAAATCTTCCCCAGCACCGCCTAATAATCGACGTTGCAATAAGGTGGAACTCCACACTGCACATGCTTCTGAGGCTGTGCGAACAGAGGCGTGCTGTCATTTATTTGTGGGAGGATACACATACATGGGCAGGCAGTTGGATGGCAGACATGGAGTTGTCTGGTGTGCAGTGGTCGAAGCTACAAGACCTCTGTCAAGTCCTTTAGTGTTTTGAGGAATGCACACAGCTGGTAAGTGCAGACGACGCCATCATAAGCATGAGCATCCCACTAATGCGTCTGCTGATGCAAAGTTTGATGCATATCAAGGAGCAGGCATCTGCAGCCGAGGAGGAGGGAAGCCTTGATGACAGTCAGCCATGGTCTGGTCAGGGAACTCTCCTGGACGAGGTGGCAGACGAAGAGGAGGAGGATGATGGGGATGAATATTTATGGGAGGAGGATGCTTCTCAGGGGGCAATAGAAACTAGTGGCGTTGCAAGGTCAGGTAAAGGGTTTTTGCGGACCACAAGTGAAGTTGATTTGCAAGAAAGTGCTCCTCAACCCAGCACAAGCAGTGAATTGACACCTGGAACATTGGCCCACAAGGCAGAGTATGCCTTGTGTATCCTAAAAAGGGACGCCCGCATTATCAAAATGATGACCGATAATGATTACTGGTTGGCCTGCCTCCTGGATCCATGATACAAAGGAAAACTACAAAAAATCATGCCACATGAGAACCTAGAGCAAATATTGGCTACCAAACAAGCAACTCTTGTAGACCGTTTGGTTCAGGCATTCCCAGCACACAGAGGCGGTGATGGTTCTCCCACGAGCTGTAAGGGGCAACATGGCAGAGGTGTTAGAGGTGCACAAATCTGAAGTGGCGTTGGACAGAGGGGTTTTATGACCAGGTTGTGGAGTGATTTCGCAATGACCGCAGACACGACAGGTACTGCTGCATCAATTCAAAGTGACAGGAGACAGCATTTGTCCAGTATGGTTTCAAACTATTTTTCCTCCCTTATTGATGTTCTCCCTCACAGGTCATTCCCTCTTGATTACTGGGTATTAGTGTTGCGCATTCCGATACCGCAAGTATCGGGTATCGGCAGATACTTGCGGTATCGGAATTCCGATACCGAGTTCCGATACTTTTGTGGCATCGGGAATCGGTATTGGATCCATATTAATGTGTAAAATAAAGAATTAAAATAAAAAATATTGATATGCTCACCTCTCCGGAGGCCCCTGGACATCACCGCTGGTAACCGGCAGCCATCTTTGATGAAAATGAGCGCGTTTAGGGCCTTCCATAATGTCACGGCTTCTGATTGGTTGCGTGCCGCTCATTTGACCACCACGCGACCAATCACAAGCCACGACGTCATTCTCAGGCCCTAAACTCCTCATTCTAGGAATTTAGGACCTGAGAATGACGTCACGGCTTGTGATTGGTCGCGTGGCGGTCACATGAGCGGCACGCGACCAATCAGAAGCCGTGACGTCATGGAATGCCCTAAACGCGCTCATTTTAACCAAAGAAGGCTGCCGGTTACCAGCGGTGATGTCCAGGGGCCTCCGGAGAGGTAAGTATATCAATATTTTTTATTTTAATTCTTTATTTTACACATTAATATGGATCCCAGGGCCTGAAGGAGAGTTTCCTCTCCTTCAGACCCTGGGAACCATCAGGATACCTTCCGATACTTGGTGTCCCATTGACTTGTATTGGTATCGGGTATCGGTATCGGCGATATCCGATACTTTTCGGGTATCGGCCGATACTATCCGATACCGATACTTCTAAGTATCGGACGGTATCGCTCAACACTACTGGGTATCTAAAATAGACACCTTGCCTGAATTGGCAGAATATGCATTACAGGAGCTCGCTTGCCCAGCTGCTAGTGTGCTATCAGAAAGAGTCTTCAGTGCTGCTGGTTCAATACTGACCGAAAAAAAGGACACGTCTGGCTACCCGAAATGTTGATGATCTAACCTTCATTAAAATGAACCAATCATAGATTTCAAATTATTTTGCCCCACCTTTCCCTGCTGACACATAGCTTGCCTTAAAAAATGTCTTGCTTTTGGCCTCCTCTTACTTACTGCTCCAATTCCTACATTTGCAGCTGTTGAATGTCCACCATAGGCCATTTTTATACCTCCCTAAATGGGCTGACTCCCCCCACAGGGCCGTGGTCACCACTTGGCGCAAGCACCCGTGCGAGTGCCGTTTGCCTGGACAGGTGGATGTGCCCACTCTTGGACGACGGCACTGGCACAGAGTCCCTCATAGTACAATGAAGTGTCTCTGATGGTGGTGGTGCACAACCAACGTCAGTCACACCGTCGTAATATGAGGGGCCCTGTGCCAGTACCACCGCCCATGAGAGAGTGTTCGCCCCAGCTCGAATAGTGCTCTACCACTTGCAAAACTTACCTCTCCCTGCTCCACCACTGTGTAGTCTGTGCTGTTAAATCCTTCAATGGCACTGCCAATACAAATTTGTTGAAATGATAGATGATAGTAAAAATATACAGGGACCCTGGCCTCCATTTAGATCAGTTAATACTTTGCGCCAACAACCACTGTCTGCTTCTCAGGAGAGGAGCCCACCTCTGTACCTAGCTATGCCACCAGTTTATTTATGAACATTTTTTTGGCTGACATTTAGCCCACTTTATTATTTTGGCCTACTAACTGTGTCAGCCACTTATTACAGTTGTCCTCCACTGAACAAAGCAATGCCGCCTGTGTACTCCTGTTACCAATTGTGAACTGCATTTAGCCTACTTTTTTATTTTAGGCCCACTAAGTCTGTCTGAGCCACTTATTACAGTTGTCCTCCACTGAACAAAGCAATGCCGCCTGTGTACTCCTGTTACCAATTGTGAACTGCATTTAGCGTACTTTTTATTTTAGGCCTACTAAGTCTGTCTGAGCCACTTATTACAGTTGTCCTCCACTGAACAAAGCAATGCCGCCTGTGTACTCCTGTTACCAATTGTGAACTGCATTTAGCCTACTTTTTTATTTTAGGCCTACTAAGTCTGTCTGAGCCACTTATTACAGTTGTCCTCCACTGAACAAAGCAATGCCGCCTGTGTACTCCTGTTACCAATTGTGAACTGCATTTAGCGTACTTTTTATTTTAGGCCTACTAAGTCTGTCTGAGCCACTTATTACAGTTGTCCTCCACTGAACAAAGCAATGCCGCCTGTGTACTCCTGTTACCAATTGTGAACTGCATTTAGCCTACTTTTTTATTTTAGGCCTACTAAGTCTGTCTGAGCCACTTATTACAGTTGTCCTCCACTGAACAAAGCTATGCCGCCTGTGTACTCCTTTTACCAATTTTGAACTGCCTTTAGCCTACTTACTTACTTGGGCCTAGTAACTGTGTGAGCCTCTTATAACGGTTGTCCTCATCCGCTGAACAAAGCTATGCCACCTGTGTTCTCCTGTTAGCAATTTTGAACTGCATTTAGCCTACTTTCTTATTTGGGCCTATATCTGTGTTTCCTCCTCATCCTGCCCATTGGCCAGCAACTGCTAGATGAGTCTGCTGGTACATTGACCAAGACCACTACATTCCCCTTGCACTCTACACAGCCAGAATCTAACCCTGCTGAAAGTCAGGTTCCCCTTCCCGCATACTATACCACCTTACACAGGGACAAAGAGGAAGGTGCAGATGAAAGTGCAGGTTCCTTCATCAGGTGGGGGGGGCATACTCGTTGGCACTGGCACAGGGCCCTTCATAGTATGCAAAAGTGTCTCTGGCAGTGGGAGGCGCCTCCCGCCGTCAAACACACTGCCGTACTATGAGGGGCCCTGTGCCAGTCCCAACTAGTGGGCCCCCCCTGCTTGCTCAGAATCGCAGCACTTGCAAAGTTGAAATACTTACCTCTCCCTGCTCCACCACCGTGACGTATTCCGCTTTTCCTGGGCCCACGAAAATCTTGAGCCAGCCCTACCCCCCCACAACTGTAGCCAAATGAGCCCCTGTTTTTAATGCATAACTATTATTATAAAGTAAATTAAGATTGACAAGCTTAAGAAATAAGAATTGATGTTTTTGGCATTAAAATGGGCACTGTAGGAGTTTTCCTGTCCTCCACTCACTGCCGACTTCGATTCCCCATTGACTTGTATTGGGTTTCGTGTTTCGGCCGACCCCTGACTTTTCACAATAATCGGCCGATTTCACCCGACCCGACTTTTGAGAAAGTCGGGTTTCGCGAAACCCGACTCAATCCTAAAAAAGTAAAAGTCGCTCAACTCTACTGATGACACATGAAGCAAAGCATTAACAGACAAATCCTTTCTGAATACATCTGTAGCTATAGAACCATCATCCTGAACTTTGATGTCCAGAAAGGATACCTCACGATTATGATATGTATAAGTGAGTCTAATGCTTGAGTCACTGCGATTCAAGTCCAACATAAATAAATGCAATTCCACTACTGTACCTTGCCAAATAAAAAGAATATCATCAATAAAGCGGAACCACCCTACAATCTGGGAGGGGGCATGTGCTTCATCTGGGAAGATAGTCCTTTCCCAGAAACCCAAAAATAGGTTTGCACATGCAGGCGCACATGCCGCCCCCATGGTCCATATATTCTAGCTTTAATTTTAGTTTGTTTTCCTTAATCGCATGGAGTCACATGATTCCTCTGGGCGTGTACGGGGGTGCGGCTCTCGGTGTCCTCGTCTGGGCGCGCTGTGACTCTGGTCACTATGGTGATCCTTGATTGTCCTGGCGTACCTGTGCGGGGATCCAGGAGACATGTCACCTCCGGTGACGTCATTGGAGGGGTATGCATCACCATGGCGCCGGGTATTCTATGTGGGACAGGTGCGCATGTCTGTGACGTGTGCCAGAGGGAGTGCATCGTGTCTGGTGTCCATAGTGCGGTGCACATTGATGAGGGTTACCATGGCTATGACCCTTGTCTCCGTGCATCGCATTGGAGGCCTGGGGGTGATGTCAGTTCTGGTCCTGCGCACTTCATTCTCATGCGTCGATCATTACGTCCATTGTGAAAACAGGTGTGTAAGGTATATATAAGGATTAAAAAACTCACACATTTATGCACAGCCCCCTGAGGAAGCACACGCGAAACGCGCATTGGGGCTGCGTTGTCTGACCTATTGCCTGGGCGAAATTGGGTGAGATGATATTTTGATATAAAGATCTGCTCTGTCTACACCTCTGTTACATGTATGGGGATATAGCCACATTGGCATTATGCTTCTTTTATTTTGATTCATGGTGGTTAGACAGCGGTGTAATATGGTATATGTACTATGATCTCTGATTTCCCAGTCCTGTGATATACGCAATTGTGTTGGACTTTTTTCTGTTCTGTGTCCTTCATATTATAAATTTTTTTTGTCTTTGGAAAAATCTTTTTATAATTATGTATGTGGTAATTTTATTGATAACTAATAAATAATTGTTATACTTTTAATACATGGGCGTTTTTGTACCCCTTCTTTCTCTTTGTATATTATTGTATTCTGGAGTATTTTAGCCTGTTTTTTAACAGTGCAATTTTTTATTTCTGGGGTTTTTATTTGTATCTAAGAATGGCGTCTCTGTCACGGTAGTGAAAGACTTTGACTAGAACTTGTCTAGGAGGACGCCCAGGGAGGAGGGGATGCGTAGGGATGCGTTGTGCTCTTTCAATAGTGTACATCCGGGATAACTTGTCAGCTCCAATATTGTTTAATAGCCATCTTTCAAAGAACTCTAACAAGACAAAGAGGACAGCGATCCGCACCACCAATGTAAAACACACAGTGAACGGTCCAGTGCGTGAACCTATGCTGGTCTGCTGGATATCGGGTGCTGTAGCCAAGAAAGCAAGCGAACGTGCATATGAGCAGGAAAGAATGTGGCAGCACTCACCAATCTTTTGTGCAGGTTACTTTATTAATACATCGACTTCACGGCTCGGGGGTGTATTACCTCGGTAATACACCCCCGAGCCGTGAAGTCGATGTATTAATAAAGTAACCTGCACAAAAGATTGGTGAGTGCTGCCACATTCTTTCCTGCTCGTTTCAAAGAACTCTGTTGGTGCCGTGCCTTCTGTTTTTTCAGGCACCCCAATCAGCTGCACATTATTGAGCCTGGTTCCATTTTCAAGGTCGTCCGTATTCGCTTGTGTGGCAGAAATCTCAGCACTCATATGTTTTGTGGCCTTATCCGCTTTGGCAATATAGTCCTCAGCACTGCTAATGTGTTTTTCCGCCTCTCCCATCCTTTCCTTAGTCATCTGCATGGAATGTTGCAGTTTGGACATGTCTGCCTGGAGGACCCCCAACTGTGCAGCCACATTGGTGATAGTGGTATGACTGCGGAGAACCACCTTAAACACATACTTCAGAGTGGGCTCCTCAGGGTTCTGCAGTCCCCTGTTGCATAGTGCAGTGCTCTTTATGGTTTCCCCGCTCTCCACCTCATCCTCCTCCTGCACACCAGTTCGGCTCCCACCGTCACGGTCTTCTCCCTCCTCCTCCCCAGCTCCTCCATATCTCCGTGCCCCACGGGCTTATCTTTCACCATGCCTGTCACCGCTAGGCTCCGGATCTCCTCCGTCTGTCAGGCAAAGCGTCGCAGCCTTGCTGCTGCGTCTGCTCCACTTTAATCCTCCCCCACCATCATCGGCTCCTCTAGCAGCATTTCCTCCTGGCCAGCGCCATCTTGGATCTTTCTCTCCATCTCCCCTGCCACCTTCCTGGAGCTCCTCTTGCTGGTCATTGCCCCGCAGGCACACAGCTCCTCAAGCACCACACTGGCCTCAGGCTCCCCCGATAAATCCAGGTACCACAGGCTGCAATCCTGTATATAGCTAATATTGAGCGGGAGCTCCTGCCTCAGACGACCACTCACATTTTGTTCAGAACACCCCCCCCCCTTGATTCATTATAATATTCAGCCACGATGTTCTGTTTCTGTATTAACTGTTACCAAATATCAGTGACATGTTATAACTGATTGTAGATTTTTTTTTTGTTTTGCTTCATTATATGTATCACAGTCTGAAGAAGGTCCAATTTTAGACCGAAACGTTAGATAATTTTGTGACTCTCATATTTTCAATAAATATCTTTCATTTTGATGCATTAGTGTTAGGAGTCGAGTTTCCTCTGCTGCACAGGGGGAATCTCGATCCGTCTCCGCTGCGGTCTCCCATTCTCCTCCAGCCGCAGTGGAGTCTGCTCAGCAGGGACGTCGCTCCCAGTGTCTTGCTCGCTCTCACTCTGTACAGAGAGTTACTGCTGCTTCTTCAGCTCCTGCCATTAAAGTCAGTGCTGGTCAGCGGCGAGCGGACTTCCCTGGGACTAAGTCCTTGTTTGCGCACACTGAGCATGCCCAGAGCAAGATCTCCCGTTGGAGATCGAGGATCATGTGCTCTGGCTCTGCAGCGCATTCCATTGGTCCTCTTGGCAGGCCCTGGAAGGGCAAAGTTTCTGTGGCCACTTCCTGTCCTGCAATTATATAAACTGCGCATGACCGCACGGCCATGCGCTAGTGTACAATTGAATACGTGTGTTTGTTGTGAGTGCAAGTCGTTCTTTAAATACCCCTACCCTATTGTATGACTGTTTGCGTATGGAGTATGGCTGCTATCTAGCGCCCGACAAATCACTCAACGTGTCACACACGTATCAGCGTCTATTGCTGTGACCGCCAGTGCGGCGCCACGCGCCAGTAGTGCGCTTCCTGACCCACGTCTGGGTGCTTAGTGGTGCCTGCCAGCACGGCACAGTTCGCACTTCGGTGCTCTAATTATAAGATTTACCTAACACACCCTGTTGCGGTGTTATGTCAGCAAGTGGTCTAATCGGACTTCAATCCTAGTTGGGGTTAAGTTCGCTGACTGCTTGCTCGCCTTCTATGTGCGGTACCGCGATCCTGTAACGCAACAGGATCGCTTCCTTCACGTTGGGTGAAGTTTAACCCACGCGAGTATACTTATGAGTACCGCCATATAGTCCGTCATTACTCAGCAGCAGGTTCCATCCCT
The DNA here is from genome assembly GCF_032444005.1 of Ranitomeya imitator. Lineage (NCBI taxonomy): Eukaryota > Metazoa > Chordata > Amphibia > Anura > Dendrobatidae > Ranitomeya > Ranitomeya imitator. The sequence goes on from NC_091283.1 coordinate 239,876,942, forward strand.
GCACGGTGGACCCCGGGCTACGAACGCACCGTACACTATCAGTCTTATTATTTGGTGCGTTCCGCTAGCCCTAACATTTAGTGCCAGATTTTTCTTCTAATATAGAGCAACATTAGTTATAGCTTTGCCTCTGATGTCCATGCTCCCGATCTTGTTCGTGCCTTTCATATGGCTCATCCTGGTCGTCCTGGGAACTCTGGTGAGGGTTCGGTGACCCCTCCTCAAGGGGGGGGTACTGTTGTGAATTCTGTGGCAGAGCTCCCTCTTGTGGTCACAAGTGGTACTTCGGCTGATTCTCTCTGTGAGCTTCCGTTGGTGGAGGAAAGTGGTACTGCGGCTTCTGAGTTTCCTTCTTCAGGTGATATGGTGAAGTAGTTAGGTGCTACCCTATTTAACTCCACCTGGTGCTTTGATCCTGGCTTCCAGTCAATGTTCTAGTATTGGACCTGTTTCCTCCTGGATCGTTCCTGTGGCCTGCTGCTCTGCATAGCTAAGTTCCTCTTTGCTATTTGTTTGCTGTTTTTTTTCTGTCCAGCTTGTCAATTTGTTTTTCTGCTTGCTGGAAGCTCTGGGACGCAGAGGGTGTACCTCCGTGCCGTTAGTTCGGTACGGAGGGTCTTTTTGCCCCCTTTGCGTGGTTTTTGTAGGGTTTTGTGTTGACCGCAAAGTTACCTTTCCTATCCTCGCTCTGTTCAGAAAGTTGGGCCTCACTTTGCTAAGTCTATTTCATCTCTACGTTTGTCTTTTCATCTTAACTCACAGTCATTATATGTGGGGGCTGCCTTTTCCTTTGGGGTATTTCTCTGAGGCAAGGTAGGCTTATTTTCTATCTTCAGGCTAGCTAGTTTCTCAGGCTGTGCCGAGTTGCATAGGCAGCGTTAGGCGCAATCCACGGCTGCCTCTAGTGTGGTTGGAGAGGATTAGGGATTGCGGTCAACAGAGTTCCCACGTCTCAGAGCTCGTTCTTATTTTTTGGGTTATTGCCAGGTCTCTGTATGTGCACTGACCTCTATGTCCATTGTGGTACTGAATTACCTTTCATAACAGGATACTAAGCGGTCAGCATAAAAAATACTACAAAAATATCCACAGCAGAAAATACAAAACTCCACCACCTAAAGATGTGGAGAGTATATCTGCAACTCCAGAGAATCCAACCAGACTGAGAAAAACAACTGACACAGTCTAAGCTGGACAAATAGAAACAAAAGATCATCACTGAAAATAAGCACACAGCATGTGTGCTTCAGAAAAATAAACAGACACTTATCTTTGCTGAATGGGCAGCTAAGCAGGAGAGGCCAGGCAGAGATCCAACACATCCAAAGAAACATTGACTACTGGCATAGACTAATGAGTCCTGCAAAGCTAAATAGCCCAGTCAGAATTGCAATTAGCAGATACACCTGTCCAAGACTGCAGCCCAGGGACAACTGCATTACCATCTACAACCACCGGAGGGAGCCCAAAAGCAGAATTCACAACAGTTGAGCCAGCGTCATTGTCTGGCTACACAAGGCCTCGAAGACTCCCTTATCTGGGAGTAGGAAAACAGGTTTTAAAGCCGGAGCAGCAGGAAAAAGTTTTGGCTTTCCTTGCTGACTCAGCCTCTAGCTCTTTCGCCTCCTCTTCAGAAGGTTCGAAATCTAAAAGCAGCGAGTCATCAGTGGATGCTCCCGGTTGTTACGCCCACAGGGTGTGACAAGGTAAAGTGGACTCACTAGACCACTGATGGTGCAGTGGCGGCTGTATACCTGATACTCAAAAGACAGGAGAGTAGATCTCATAAACCAAAAGATATTTATTAACAAAAAGGAAGCAGGTGTCAGAGGGAGAGAACCTCTGGATCACAGCACTGTACCACGTAGTGGAGCACCGGGCAAGGTGTACCCCTATACAGGGATTCCCCCGTCACAACACCAGGTGGCCTGAATGCTACGAATCCAGGACCAGAGGACGACCCATACTGACAAACTAGCAACACAGTAGAATACTTGAGCCAGCTGGTGGGGACAATCCCAGAAGCTCCATGAAATCCAGCAAGGTAGTTTCCACTGGTAGCAGGGTCTGGAGGATTCCGTGAGGAGAGGCAAGACAACCTGGTGTGAGAACCGGAGAGACCAGTTAAGTCCAGAATGGGATTCACCAGAAGAGGACTCTGTGAAAATAGAGATATAAGTAAAGTGCAGAGCACAGCAGAGCATGGCCTGAAGCTGCGGCAACAATCCAAAGAATGAACACATAGCCCAGGCACCTCCCTAAAGGGGAGGGTGCTTTTTATGCACAGAGCATCATAACACAGACCGCCCTAATAGCGAACAGGTGTCCTGCTGTTTCAAGTATGTGCAGGAAGCGGGGCGCGGCTCCTAAGAGCATTTCCAGGAGACCTGCCAAGAGGATGCAGGTTCTTAGCAGAGAAAGAAGCCGCAGATCGTCTGGAGCCACGGACAGGGTGAGTAAGGTTGTGTGATAGGTGCCGGTCTCCCTGCACAGCGGAGACCGAACCTGCGGCTGAGGGCATGACACCGGTCAGTAACAAGTCGCTTCCTTGTGTCCTTCACCCAAACCAAAAGTGAAGGATGCGGCAGGTGAAACTACAGTTTACTCCATGGAGCTCTTTACAGATGCCTGGGTTAGAGAGGGAAATTGGTAAAAGCCCATTACAAGATGAATCAGACATGGAGTGCACAGATGCACAGCCACAGCTAGATTATTATGCTGTTCCATTGACTCAGATCACTACATTGCCCTCGTAGTGTACTGAGCCAGAATCTGACCCTGATGAGACTATGGTGCCCCGTCACGAAAGCTATAGCACCTTACACGGTGACACAGAGGAAGGTGCACATGAAATTGAAGAGGAGGTGATAGATGACCCAGTTGTTGACCCAGATTGGCAGCCAGTGGGGGAAGAGGGTGCCGCTGCCAGTAGCTCAGAAGCAGAGGAGGATGATCCGCAGCAGCCATCTCCATCGCAATAGCTTTCATCTGGCAGGCCCGTATCTGTCCAAAAATGTTTGTCAAATCCAAAAACAGTTTTAGGACACCGTGGCCATCCGGTGAAAGTAGCACAGCGTGCAATGCCTGAAAAGGTAATCCATAGTAAGAAGAGTGCAGTGTGGGCATTTTTTAACCAAGATCCGAATGATCAGTGCAAAGTTTTCTGTAAGAAGTGCTCAAAGACCTTTAGCAGAGGGAAGAATCTCCAAAGTTTAAACACAACGTGCATGCGTAGACATTTTTTTATTTATTTATTTTTTTAATTTTTTATTTTCAAATTTTCAAAGTACATGAACAATAAAGTAGTATAACATGAATCTGAGACACACTGTTACAGACTTTTGAAAGGGATAGATTGAAACATACAGATGTATCAACTGGGCATATTGTTCATCGTAGGTGACCATAGCTTTGGTTATTTGCATAAAGTTCTGTTGGCAAATTTAGGTCACAAAGTTTGGGTTGTGTAACCCAAAGCACTCAAAAGAAAAAGAAAATACAAAAAACATAAGAACTGAGAACTACAAAATCTGTATAAGGGGAGGGGGGGGGAATGTACCGGAGGGGATGTATTGGTCACGTAGAATTCTCTGAATATAAGTCATTCGTCTGAGGAGGACGGGTGTAGTAAGATCTTAAATTAGCAAGAAATAGACAGATAATTTCGACCAAACTGTATAAGAGTGCTATGAGGATTATCAAATATTAGTAATATAACCAGATGAATGAGCAGGTGAATGAGCAGTGCCCGGGTCCATCACAGTGCAGTGTCAATAAATATGATGAAGTCATGAGAGAACAAAACTTATATAGCTAAGAAGAATGGGTAGTGGGAGGCAGTGAGGTATGGCTAGTTGCCATTTGCCAAGGCAACCATGTCCGGAAGAATTTATCGTGTGAGTGAGACTCCCAGCTGGACAACTCCTCCATCCTACAGATGTCCTGGACTTTTTTGGTCCATTCATCAATATGAGGGGGGTTCGTTTGTCTCCAGTGTAAGGAGATCAAGTGTTTGGCTGCGGCTATTAGAAGAGAGAGGAGGTCATGTGTTTTCGGTTTGTATGATTTCGTGGGTAATGACAATAATACTTCTTGGGGTGTTAAGTTATGAGTTACTAATCCCAATTGGCGGAGTCGGTTGAAGACATCTGTCCAAAATTTTGTGATATCTGGGCATGACCAGAATATGTGCAATAACGAGCCCTTTGATCTCATACATCTCCAGCAAAGAGGGGAGTCTGAGAGACCCAGGTGATAGAGCGACTCGGGGGTTCTATACCATCTGGAAAGGACTTTAAAAGCGTTCTCTTGTAACAGGACACATCTTGAGAACCCATGTCCTAGTACTTGCTCTGATTCCCTACTGGAGAGAAATATGTTCAACTCAGACTCCCAGGAGGATAAGTATAAGGGTTTAAATTTAGTATTAGGGGATATTAAATTATGGTATATTTTGGATATTAATTTAGGGGGTGTGGGATTAAGTTTGAGTATCAGCTCCAACCAAAGCCAATCTGGGTTGCTTTGGATGTTTGACTTGAATTTAGATATGATGTGTTGAACATGGTGTACTTGTATGAAATCTCGGGGTCGCTTCCTGACTTCACATGGCCAACTATCTGCACAGTTAATTTGATTAGATAGCAAATGAGAAATTGGGAGGTTCGGCAAAGAATCCCAGAGGTCAAATGCGTCTATGTATTTTGGTTCAATAAGCCAAGGCACGACCTCCAGAGGCATATTATCCAAAAAGAGACAATATGGCCATTTGTTTGGGATCAGCTTTCTCCTGATGGACAGTGTGTTGCTAGTTATTCCTTCCAGGGAATTTTGCGGGGGGATGGCTGAGGTCCAGAGGTATTTTCCAGCCCCACCTCCCAGTAGTAAGAGTTCAAGGTTAGGGATTTTTTGGGAGAGTCTAGGTTTGACTAGGTATATCCACCTGGCCAAATGTATTGCCCGGTAGTAAGTCTCAAAATGGGGAAGACCAAGACCTCCTTTCTTTTTCGGGAGTGAAAGGATTTTGAATGGGAGTCTAGGTCTTTTGCCCCTCCAAACATACCCTTTGACTATTTTATTAATTGCTGTGAAGAAAGTCTTGGGGAGGGGTATAGGAATCATATTCATGTTATAAAATATATTTGGAAGGATGTATGATTTGATTATGTTTATCCTCCCGATCCATGAGATGTATGGTAAGTCATAGGTTATAAGGAGTGTTTGGAGGTTGTACAGGAGGGGTTCGAAATTGTGTTTCTAAAGAGTAGAGGGGTTTGCAGTAAGAAAGACACCTAGGTATTTCAATTTATCTGTAAGCCAATTGAAGGGGGTGGACTTTTTGAGGTATAAGGCAACCTCCTCTGACAATGAGACATTCATGACTTCTGATTTGTGCATATTTACTTTGAAGTTGGAGATAACTCCAAATTCATCGAGAAGTTTCGAGATAGAGGGGAATGCTGACTTAGGATTTGAGATTAAGATCATAAGATCGTCTGCGAAAGCAGCTGTTTTAAATTCTGTGTTATCCACGGTTAGACCCCTTATTGACTCTTCCTGTCTTATTTTCTGTATTAATGTCTCCATAACTAACACAAAGAGAGTTGGGGAGAGAGGGCAGCCCTGCCTGGTCCCATTTCCTATCCCAAAAGGATCCGAAAGTAGCCCGTTGACTCTAACTCTAGTGGATGGAGCTGAGTACAGAGTCATGATGGCATCAATGAAAGGTTGTGGGAAGTCAAACTTCCGTAGAGTGCATACCATGTAGTGCCAACTGACTCTGTCAAAGGCCTTCTCGGCGTCAGTTGATAATAGAGCCAACGGGGTTCCGGAGCGTCTGGCATGTGAGATGGCTAAGAGGATTTTTAATGTGTTGTCCTTCCCTTCTCGACCACTGACAAAACCCACTTGGTCAGGGTGTATCAGCGACTCAAGAACACTGTTGATTCTAGATGCAAGAATTTTAGCCCAAAGTTTTAGGTCAGTGTTCAATAAAGATATTGGGCGATAGTTGCTGCATTGACTACCATCTCTCCCGTCCTTGGGGATAACAGATATGTGTGCTTCTAAAGTCTGTCTGGAAGGGGGATTCCCCACAAGAAAGGCGTTAAACAGGGAAGTTAGATGTGGTAGGAGTAGATCTGAAAATTTTTTGTAATATGACAGTGGGAAGCCATCTGGGCCCGGAGTTTTATTGGTTGCCATATTTTGTAAAGTGTCGCTAATTTCTTGGCTGGTAATTTGGGACAAAAGGGCTGCATGGTCTTTGGACTGAACCTTTGGGATGGAAAGAGGAGCTAAGAAATCTTGGATCCTGTCTTCTGCAGCGACAGTCTTTCATGGATATGGGGGGTTCTAAATTATAGAGGGATTGGTAGTAGCGTCTAAACGCCTCAGCAATGTCTTCAGATCTGTCGACCTTCGTGTTTGGATCTTTGTAAACATGTTTTATAAATTTACTATCCTTCTGTTTTTTGAGAAGGTGTGAGGTCAGCTTACTATTTTTGTTCCCGTGCATATAGAATCGATGTCTACAATGCATGAAAATCTTAGCAGATTTGATATTTAGCAAGTTTTTTAACCTGACGCGAAGGTCGACTAGCTCCCGTTGAAGATCTTGCGTGCCAGTTTTTTTATGAAGACGTTCCGTGGTTGCGATTTGGTGTAGAAGAGACATCATCTCTTTATCTCTTTGTTTTTTGGCATGAGCTCCGATTGAAATGAGTTCTCCCCGGAGTACCGCTTTGTGGGCTTCCCATATGTTGGGTGTTAGTGACCCTTCTGTGACATTTTCTATAAAATATCGCGAAAGTGCATACTTTATTTTCTCTAGGTTTTCTGGGCTATCTAGTAGGGATTCGTTTAGTCTCCAAGATGTTGCTGGCCGAGGCAAGGTGTCAAAGGCAATGTCCATAAAGATCGGTGCGTGGTCTGAGATAGTGATTGAGCCAATGCTTGCAGACTTAATTAGATTTAAGGATCGCGATTGTGTCAAAAGGAGGTCAATACGATGGTAGGATGAGTGAGGGGGGGAGAAAAAGGTGAAGTCCTTAGTGGTAGGATGGATGATACGCCATGGGTCTATGAGATGTAGGGAGGATATTTTGTTTAGGAGGTTATGCCTTAATTTTTTAGAAACAAAGGAAAGACCGCTTGAGGAGTCGATCTCTGGATTTAAAGTGATGTTAAAATCTCCTCCTACAATTAATAACCCCTCGGTGAATAGTTGTAATACCTCTAGTGTTTTCAATAACCACTGAACCTGGTGTGTATTAGGTGCATAGAGGTTGGCAAATGTGACCAGGGTATTGGCTAAGTGTCCCTTAACAAAAATGTATCTCCCCTCATGATCACTCAACGTATGCATGCGTAGACATTTAACCAGCATGCACTTGCAAGCCTGGACTAACTACCAAACTTCCTGTGCCGTTGGTGCCCCTGCTCAGAATGAAGGTAGTCAGCAATGCTACATTGCTTCCCTCACTGTAAGCCCACCGGTTAGGACACCACCAGCAGCAAATGTGGAGGTATCACAAGGTTCTTGGTAGAAAACACTGTTTGTAGGCCAACATCAAGAATACCATCACCAACCCTCTCTCAATCTGCCATGTCCACCACCACCCCCGCTAGTGCCACCATATGCAGCTCTCCAGTCCAGCTCACCCTACAAGAGACTCTCATTAGGAAAAGAAAGTACTCATCCTCACATCCGCGTACACAGGGTTTGAACGCCCACATTGCTAGACTAATCTTGTTAGAGATGATGCCCTACCGGTTGGTTGAAAGCGAAGCTTTCAAAGACTTGATGGCCTACGCAGTACCACGCCATGACCTACCCAGTCAGCACTTCTTTGAGAGAAAAGCCATCCCAGCCCTCCACCAGCATGTCAAAGACTGCATTGTCCATGCACTGAGACAATCAGTCAGTGGAAAGGTGCACCTCACAACAGATGCATGGACCAGTAGGCATGGCCAGGGACGTTACGTGTCCATCACGGTGGACTGGGTTAATGTGGTGGATGCAGGGTCCACAGGGGACAGCCATAGTGGGACAGTTCTTTCTAGCCCACGGTCTAGGAAACAGTTGGCTGTAGGCATTTGCCACCCCTCCTCCTCCAGAAGCGAAAGCTCGTCCACAGAGCCCAGTCGCACGACCACTCCATCCGCAGCTGCCAGTGTTGCACACGAGGTGTCCCATTATTGAACAGTGTGCGACAACAGACACACCGCGGAAGTACTGGCCGAGTACTTGCTGCAAGAAACTCAGTCATGGCAGGGCAGTGTACATCTTGAGGCAGGCAAGGTAGTCAGTGATAACGGAAGGAATTTTATAGCTGCCATAGCCCTTTCAGAACTGAAACACATACCTTGCCTGGCTCACACCTTGAACCTGGTGATGCAGTGCTTCCTGAAAAATTATCCGGGGTTACCAGCCCTGCTCCTGAAGGTACGAAGACTTTGCTCGCACATCCGCCGGTCGCCCGTACACTCCAGCCGTATGCTGAACCATCAGCGATCGCTAAATCTTCCCCAGCACCGCCTAATAATCGACGTTGCAATAAGGTGGAACTCCACACTGCACATGCTTCTGAGGCTGTGCGAACAGAGGCGTGCTGTCATTTATTTGTGGGAGGATACACATACATGGGCAGGCAGTTGGATGGCAGACATGGAGTTGTCTGGTGTGCAGTGGTCGAAGCTACAAGACCTCTGTCAAGTCCTTTAGTGTTTTGAGGAATGCACACAGCTGGTAAGTGCAGACGACGCCATCATAAGCATGAGCATCCCACTAATGCATCTGCTGATGCAAAGTTTGATGCATATCAAGGAGCAGGCATCTGCAGCCGAGGAGGAGGGAAGCCTTGATGACAGTCAGCCATGGTCTGGTCAGGGAACTCTCCTGGACGAGGTGGCAGACGAAGAGGAGGAGGATGATGGGGATGAATATTTATGGGAGGAGGATGCTTCTCAGGGGGCAATAGAAACTAGTGGCGTTGCAAGGTCAGGTAAAGGGTTTTTGCGGACCACAAGTGAAGTTGATTTGCAAGAAAGTGCTCCTCAACCCAGCACAAGCAGTGAATTGACACCTGGAACATTGGCCCACAAGGCAGAGTATGCCTTGTGTATCCTAAAAAGGGACCCCCGCATTATCAAAATGATGACCGATAATGATTACTGGTTGGCCTGCCTCCTGGATCCATGATACAAAGGAAAACTACAAAATATCATGCCACATGAGAACCTAGAGCAAATATTGGCTACCAAACAAGCAACTCTTGTAGACCGTTTGGTTCAGGCATTCCCAGCACACAGAGGCGGTGATGGTTCTCCCACGAGCTGTAAGGGGCAACATGGCAGAGGTGTTAGAGGTGCACAAATCTGAAGTGGCGTTGGACAGAGGGGTTTTATGACCAGGTTGTGGAGTGATTTCGCAATGACCGCAGACACGACAGGTACTGCTGCATCAATTCAAAGTGAGAGGAGACAGCATTTGTCCAGTATGGTTTCAAACTATTTTTCCTCCCTTATTGATGTTCTCCCTCACAGGTCATTCCCTCTTGATTACTGGGTATTAGTGTTGCGCATTCCGATACCGCAAGTATCGGGTATCGGCAGATACTTGCGGTATCGGAATTCCGATACCGAGTTCCGATACTTTTGTGGCATCGGGAATCGGTATTGGATCCATATTAATGTGTAAAATAAAGAATTAAAATAAAAAATATTGATATGCTCACCTCTCCGGAGGCCCCTGGACATCACCGCTGGTAACCGGCAGCCTTCTTTGCTGAAAATGAGCGCGTTTAGGGCCTTCCATAACGTCACGGCTTCTGATTGGTTGCGTGCCGCTCATGTGACCGCCACGCGACCAATCACAAGCCACGACATCATTCTCAGGCCCTAAACTCCTCATTCTAGGAATTTAGGACCTGAGAATGACGTCACGGCTTGTGATTGGTCGCGTGGCGGTCACATGAGCGGCACGCGACCAATCAGAAGCCGTGACGTCATGGAATGCCCTAAACGCGCTCATTTTAACCAAAGAAGGCTGCCGGTTACCAGCGGTGATGTCCAGGGGCCTCCGGAGAGGTAAGTATATCAATATTTTTTATTTTAATTCTTTATTTTACACATTAATATGGATCCCAGGGCCTGAAGGAGAGTTTCCTCTCCTTCAGACCCTGGGAACCATCAGGATACCTTCCGATATTTGGTGTCCCATTGACTTGTATTGGTATCGGGTATCGGTATCGGCGATATCCGATACTTTTCGGGTATCGGCCGATACTATCCGATACCGATACTTTCAAGTATCGGACGGTATCGCTCAACACTACTGGGTATCTAAAATAGACACCTTGCCTGAATTGGCAGAATATGCATTACAGGAGCTCGCTTGCCCAGCTGCTAGTGTGCTATCAGAAAGAGTCTTCAGTGCTGCTGGTTCAATACTGACCGAAAAAAAGGACACGTCTGGCTACCCGAAATGTTGATGATCTAACCTTCATTAAAATGAACCAATCATAGATTTCAAATTATTTTGCCCCACCTTTCCCTGCTGACACATAGCTTGCCTTAAAAAATGTCTTGCTTTTGGCCTCCTCTTACTTACTGCTCCAATTCCTACATTTGCAGCTGTTGAATGTCCACCATAGGCCATTTTTATACCTCCCTAAATGGGCTGACTCCCCCCACAGGGCCGTGGTCACCACTTGGCGCAAGCACCCGTGCGAGTGCCGTTTGCCTGGACAGGTGGGTGTGCCCACTCTTGGGCGACGGCACTGGCACAGAGTCCCTCATAGTACAATGAAGTGTCTCTGATGGTGGTGGTGCACAACCAACGTCAGTCACACCGTCGTAATATGAGGGGCCCTGTGCCAGTACCGCCGCCCACGAGAGAGTGTTCGCCCCAGCTCGAATAGTGCTCTACCACTTGCAAAACTTACCTCTCCCTGCTCCACCACTGTGTAGTCTGTGCTGTTAAATCCTTCAATGGCACTGCCAATACAAATTTGTTGAAATGATAGATGATAGTAAAAATATACAGGGACCCTGGCCTCCATTTAGATCAGTTAATACTTTGCGCCAACAACCACTGTCTGCTTCTCAGGAGAGGAGCCCATCTCTGTACCTAGCTATGCCACCAGTTTATTTATGAACATTTTTTTGGCTGACATTTAGCCCACTTTATTATTTTGGCCTACTAACTGTGTCAGCCACTTATTACAGTTGTCCTCCACTGAACAAAGCAATGCCGCCTGTGCACTCCTGTTACCAATTGTGAACTGCATTTAGCCTACTTTTTTATTTTAGGCCCACTAAGTCTGTCTGAGCCACTTATTACAGTTGTCCTCCACTGAACAAAGCAATGCCGCCTGTGTACTCCTGTTACCAATTGTGAACTGCATTTAGCGTACTTTTTATTTTAGGCCTACTAAGTCTGTCTGAGCCACTTATTACAGTTGTCCTCCACTGAACAAAGCAATGCCGCCTGTGTACTCCTGTTACCAATTGTGAACTGCATTTAGCCTACTTTTTTATTTTAGGCCTACTAAGTCTGTCTGAGCCACTTATTACAGTTGTCCTCCACTGAACAAAGCAATGCCGCCTGTGTACTCCTGTTACCAATTGTGAACTGCATTTAGCGTACTTTTTATTTTAGGCCTACTAAGTCTGTCTGAGCCACTTATTACAGTTGTCCTCCACTGAACAAAGCAATGCCGCCTGTGTACTCCTGTTACCAATTGTGAACTGCATTTAGCCTACTTTTTTATTTTAGGCCTACTAAGTCTGTCTGAGCCACTTATTACAGTTGTCCTCCACTGAACAAAGCTATGCCGCCTGTGTACTCCTATTACCAATTTTGAACTGCCTTTAGCCTACTTACTTACTTGGGCCTAGTAACTGTGTGAGCCTCTTATAACGGTTGTCCTCATCCGCTGAACAAAGCTATGCCGCCTGTGTTCTCCTGTTAGCAATTTTGAACTGCATTTAGCCTACTTTCTTATTTGGGCCTATATCTGTGTTTCCTCCTCATCCTGCCCATTGGCCAGCAACTGCTAGATGAGTCTGCTGGTACATTGACCAAGACCACTACATTCCCCTTGCACTCTACACAGCCAGAATCTAACCCTGCTGAAAGTCAGGTTCCCCTTCCCGCATACTATACCACCTTACACAGGGACAAAGAGGAAGGTGCAGATGAAAGTGCAGGTTCCTTCATCAGGTGGGGGGGGCATACTCGTTGGCACTGGCACAGGGCCCTTCATAGTACGCAAAAGTGTCTCTGGCAGTGGGAGGCGCCTCCCGCCGTCAAACACACTGCCGTACTATGAGGGGCCCTGTGCCAGTCCCAACTAGTGGGCCCCCCCTGCTTGCTCAGAATCGCAGCACTTGCAAAGTTGAAATACTTACCTCTCCCTGCTCCACCACCGTGACGTATTCCGCTTTTCCTGGGCCCACGAAAATCTTGAGCCAGCCCTACCCCCCCACAACTGTAGCCAAATGAGCCCCTGTTTTCAATGCATAACTATTATTATAAAGTAAATTAAGATTGACAAGCTTAAGAAATAAGAATTGATGTTTTTGGCATTAAAATGGGCACTGTAGGAGTTTTCCTGTCCTCCACTCACTGCCGACTTCGATTCCCCATTGACTTGTATTGGGTTTCGTGTTTCGGCCGACCCCTGACTTTTCACAATAATCGGCCGATTTCACCCGACCCGACTTTTGAGAAAGTCGGGTTTCGCGAAACCCGACTCAATCCTAAAAAAGTAAAAGTCGCTCAACTCTACTGATGACACATGAAGCAAAGCATTAACAGACAAATCCTTTCTGAATACATCTGTAGCTATAGAACCATCATCCTGAACTTTGATGTCCAGAAAGGATACCTCACGATTATGATATGTATAAGTGAGTCTAATGCTTGAGTCACTGCGATTCAAGTCCAACATAAATAAATGCAATTCCTCTACTGTACCTTGCCAAATAAAAAGAATATCATCAATAAAGCGGAACCACCCTACAATCTGGGAGGTGGCATGTGCTTCATCTGGGAAGATAGTCCTTTCCCAGAAACCCAAAAATAGGTTTGCACATGCAGGCGCACATGCCGCCCCCATGGTCCATATATTCTAGCTTTAATTTTAGTTTGTTTTCCTTAATCGCATGGAGTCACATGATTCCTCTGGGCGTGTACGGGGGTGCGGCTCTCGGTGTCCTCGTCTGGGCGCGCTGTGACTCTGGTCACTATGGTGATCCTTGATTGTCCTGGCGTACCTGTGCGGGGATCCAGGAGACATGTCACCTCCGGTGACGTCATTGGAGGGGTATGCATCACCATGGCGCCGGGTATTCTATGTGGGACAGGTGCGCATGTCTGTGACGTGTGCCAGAGGGAGTGCATCGTGTCTGGTGTCCATAGTGCGGTGCACATTGATGAGGGTTACCATGGCTATGACCCTTGTCTCCGTGCATCGCATTGGAGGCCTGGGGGTGATGTCAGTTCTGGTCCTGCGCACTTCATTCTCATGCGTCGATCATTACGTCCATTGTGAAAACAGGTGTGTAAGGTATATATAAGGATTAAAAAACTCACACATTTATGCACAGCCCCCTGAGGAAGCCCACGCGAAACGCGCATTGGGGCTGCGTTGTCTGACCTATTGCCTGGGCGAAATTGGGTGAGATGATATTTTGATATAAAGATCTGCTCTGTCTACACCTCTGTTACATGTATGGGGATATAGCCACATTGGCATTATGCTTCTTTTATTTTGATTCATGGTGGTTAGACAGCGGTGTAATATGGTATATGTACTATGATCTCTGATTTCCCAGTCCTGTGATATACGCAATTGTGTTGGACTTTTTTCTGTTCTGTGTCCTTCATATTATATATTTATTTGTCTTTGGAAAAATCTTTTTATAATTATGTATGTGGTAATTTTATTGATAACTAATAAATAATTGTTATACTTTTAATACATGGGCGTTTTTGTACCCCTTCTTTCTCTTTGTATATTATTGTATTCTGGAGTATTTTAGCCTGTTTTTTAACAGTGCAATTTTTTATTTCTGGGGTTTTTATTTGTATCTAAGAATGGCGTCTCTGTCACGGTAGTGAAAGACTTTGACTAGAACTTGTCTAGGAGGACGCCCAGGGAGGAGGGGATGCGTAGGGATGCGTTGTGCTCTTTCAATAGTGTACATCCGGGATAACTTGTCAGCTCCAATATTGTTTAATAGCCATCTTTCAAAGAACTCTAACAAGACAAAGAGGACAGCGATCTGCACCACCAATGTAAAACACACAGTGAACGGTCCAGTGCGTGAACCTATGCTGGTCTGCTGGATATCGGGTGCTGTAGCCAAGAAAGCAAGCGAACGTGCATATGAGCAGGAAAGAATGTGGCAGCACTCACCAATCTTCTATGCAGGTTACTTTATTAATACATCGACTTCACGGCTCGGGGGTGTATTACCGAGGTAATGTGAGGGCGTTCAGCCCTCACATTACCTCGGTAATACACCCCCGAGCCGTGAAGTCGATGTATTAATAAAGTAACCTGCACAAAAGATTGGTGAGTGCTGCCACATTCTTTCCTGCTCGTTTCAAAGAACTCTGTTGGTGCCGTGCCTTCTGTTTTTTCAGGCACCCCAATCAGCTGCACATTATTGAGCCTGGTTCCATTTTCAAGGTCGTCCGTATTCGCTTGTGTGGCAGAAATCTCAGCACTCATATGTTTTGTGGCCTTATCCGCTTTGGCAATATAGTCCTCAGCACTGCTAATGTGTTTTTCCGCCTCTCCCATCCTTTCCTTAGTCATATGCATGGAATGTTGCAGTTTGGACATGTCTGCCTGGAGGACCCCCAACTGTGCAGCCACATTGGTGATAGTGGTATGACTGCGGAGAACCACCTTAAACACATACTTCAGAGTGGGCTCCTCAGGGTTCTGCAGTCCCCTGTTGCATAGTGCAGTGCTCTTTATGGTTTCCCCGCTCTCCACCTCATCCTCCTCCTGCACACCAGTTCGGCTCCCACCGTCACGGTCTTCTCCCTCCTCCTCCCCAGCTCCTCCATATCTCCGTGCCCCACGGGCTTATCTTTCACCATGCCTGTCACCGCTAGGCTCCGGATCTCCTCCGTCTGTCAGGCAAAGCGTCGCAGCCTTGCTGCTGCGTCTGCTCCACTTTAATCCTCCCCCACCATCATCGGCTCCTCTAGCAGCATTTCCTCCTGGCCAGCGCCATCTTGGATCTTTCTCTCCATCTCCCCTGCCACCTTCCTGGAGCTCCTCTTGCTGGTCATTGCCCCGCAGGCACACAGCTCCTCAAGCACCACACTGGCCTCAGGCTCCCCCGATAAATCCAGGTACCACAGGCTGCAATCCTGTATATAGCTAATATTGAGCGGGAGCTCCTGCCTCAGACGACCACTCACATTTTGTTCAGAACACCCCCCCCCTTGATTCATTATAATATTCAGCCACGATGTTCTGTTTCTGTATTAACTGTTACCAAATATCAGTGACATGTTATAACTGATTGTAGATTTTTTTTTTGTTTTGCTTCATTATATGTATCACAGTCTGAAGAAGGTCCAATTTTAGACCGAAACGTTAGATAATTTTGTGACTCTCATATTTTCAATAAATATCTTTCATTTTGATGCATTAGTGTTAGGAGTCGAGTTTCCTCTGCTGCACAGGGGGAATCTCGATCCGTCTCCGCTGCGGTCTCCCATTCTCCTCCAGCCGCAGTGGAGTCTGCTCAGCAGGGACGTCGCTCCCAGTGTCTTGCTCGCTCTCACTCTGTACAGAGAGTTACTGCTGCTTCTTCAGCTCCTGCCATTAAAGTCAGTGCTGGTCAGCGGCGAGCGGACTTCCCTGGGACTAAGTCCTTGTTTGCGCACACTGAGCATGCCCAGAGCAAGATCTCCCGTTGGAGATCGAGGATCATGTGCTCTGGCTCTGCAGCGCATTCCATTGGTCCTCTTGGCAGGCCCTGGAAGGGCAAAGTTTCTGTGGCCACTTCCTGTCCTGCAATTATATAAACTGCGCATGACCGCACGGCCATGCGCTAGTGTACATTTGAATACGTGTGTTTGTTGTGAGTGCAAGTCGTTCTTTAAATACCCCTACCCTATTGTATGACTGTTTGCGTATGGAGTATGGCTGCTATCTAGCGCCCGACAAATCACTCAACGTGTCACACACGTATCAGCGTCTATTGCTGTGACCGCCAGTGCGGCGCCACGCGCCAGTAGTGCGCTTCCTGACCCACGTCTGGGTGCTTAGTGGTGCCTGCCAGCACGGCACAGTTCGCACTTCGGTGCTCTAATTATAAGATTTACCTAACACACCCTGTTGCGGTGTTATGTCAGCAAGTGGTCTAATCGGACTTCAATCCTAGTTGGGGTTAAGTTCGCTGACTGCTTGCTCGCCTTCTATGTGCGGTACCGCGATCCTGTAACGCAACAGGATCGCTTCCTTCACGTTGGGTGAAGTTTAACCCACGCGAGTATACTTATGAGTACCGCCATATAGTCCGTCATTACTCAGCAGCAGGTTCCATCCCTGCACGGTGGACCCCGGGCTACGAACGCACCGTACACTATCAGTCTTATTATTTGGTGCGTTCCGCTAGCCCTAACATTTAGTGCCAGATTTTTCTTCTAATATAGAGCAACATTAGTTATAGCTGTATACATAGGTATACAATGAACCCGGCATGGGGCAGCACGGTGGCTCAGTGGATAGCATTGCAGCGCTGGAGTCCTGGGTTCTAATCGCACCTTGGAAGCCATCTACAAGGAGTTTGTATGTTCTCCCCGTGTTTGCGTGGGGTTCCTCCGGGCACTCCGGTTTCCTCCCACATTCCAAAGACATACTGATAGGGAATTTAGATTGTGAGCCCCATCGGGGACAGTGATGATAATGTCTGCAAAACTGTAAAGCGCTGCGGAATGTTAGCAATATATATAAAAAAAGATTATTATTATTGTCAGGTTGGTGCTGTTACACCGAGTAAAATGGTTCCTGGGTTGGAGACATCTGTCTTGTGTTTCTTTTTTTAACCCCTTCATGACCCAGCCTATTTTGACCTTAATGACATGGCCATTTTTTGCAATTCTGACCAGTGTCCCTTTATGAGGTAATAACTCAGGAACGCTTCAACGGATCCTAGCGGTTCTGAGATTGTTTTTTTCGTGACATATTGGGCTTCATGTTATTGGTAAATTTAGGTCAATAATTTCTGCGTTTATTTGTGAAAAAAACAGAAATTTGGCGAAAATTTTGAAAATTTCGCAATTTTCACATTTTGAATATATATTTTGTTAAACCAGAAAGTTATGTGACAGAAAATAGTTAATAAATAACATTTCCCACATGTCTACTTTACATCAGCACAATTTTGGAAACAAATTTTTTTTTTGCTAGGAAGTTATTAGGGTTAAAATTTGAACAGTGATTTCTCATTTTTACAACAAAATTTACAAAACCATTTTTTTTAGGGACCACCTCACATTTGAAGTCAGTTTGAGGGGTCTATATGGCTGAAAATACCCAAAAGTGACACCATTCTAAAAACTGCACCCCTCAAGGTGCTCAAAACCACATTCAAGAAGTTTATTAACCCTTCAGGTGTTTCACAGCCCCAGAAGCAACATGGAAGGAAAAAATGAACATTTAACTTTTTAGTCACAAAAAATGATCTTTTGCAACAATTTTTTTTATTTTCCCAAGGGTAAAAGGAGAAACTGGACCACGAAAGTTGTTGTCCAATTTGTCCTCAGTACGTTGATACCTCATATGTGGGGGTAAACTACTGTTTGGACGCACGGCAGGGCTCAGAACGGAATGAGCACCATTTGACTTTTTTAATGAAAAATTGGCTCCAATTTTTAGCGGACACCATGTCGCGTTTGGAGAGCCCCAGTGTGCCTAAACATGGAGCTCCCCCACAAGTGACCCCATTTTGGAAACTAGACGCCCCAATGAACTTATCTAGATGCATAGTGAGCACTTTAAACCCCCAGGTGCTTCACAAATTGATCCGTAAAAATGAAAAAGTACTTTTTTTTCACAAAAAAATTCTTTTAGCCTCAATTTTTTCATTTTCACATAGGCAACAGGATAAAATAAATCCTAAAGTTTGTTGGGCAATTTCCCCTAAGTACACCGATACCTCACATGTGGGGATAAATCACTGTTTGGGCACATGGAAAGGCTCGAAAGGGAAGGAGCGCCATTTGACTTTTTGAATGGAAAATTAGCTCCAATCGTTAGCGGACACCATGTCGCGTTTGGAGAGCCCCTCTTTGGTAAACATTGGAGCTCCCCCACAAGTGACCCCATTTTGGAAACTAGACCTCCCAAGGAACTAATCTAGATGTGTGGTGAGCACTTTGAACCCCCAAGTGCTTCACAGAAGTTTATAACGCAGAGGCATGAAAATAAAAAATAATTTTTCTTTTCTCAAAAATGATTTTTTAGCCCGCAGTTTTTTATTTTCCCAAGGGTAACAGGAGAAATATGACCCCAAGAGTTGTTGTCCAGTTTCTCCGGAGTACACTGATACCCCTTATGTGGGAGTAAACCACTGTTTGGGCACATGCCGGGACTTGGAAGTGAAGTAGTGACGTTTTGAAAGGCAGACTTTGATGGAATGCTCTGCGGGCGTCACATTGCGTTTGCAGAGCCCCTGATGAGCCTAAACAGTAGGAACCCCCCACAAGTGACCCCATTTTGGAAACTAGACCCCCAAAGGAACTTATCTAGATGTGTGGTGAGCACTTTGAACCACCAAGTGCTTCACGGAAGTTTATAACGCAGAGACGTGAAAATAAAAAATAATTTTTCTTTCCTCAAAAATAATTTTTAGCCCCCAATTTTTTATTTTCCCAAGGGTAACAGGAGAAATTGGACCCCAAAAGTTGTTGTCCAGTTTCTCCTGAGTACTCTGATACCCCATATGTGGGGGTAAACCTCTGTTTGGGCACACGTCGGGGCTCGGAAAAGAGAGAGCACCATTTGACTTTTTCAACGCAAGATTGGCTGGAATCAATGGTGGCGCCATGTCGCGTTTGGAGACCCCCTGATGTGCCTAAACAGTGGAAACCCCTCAATTCTAACTCCAACACTAACCCCAACACACCCTTAACCCTAATCCCAACCCTAACCACAACCCTAACCCCAACACACCCCTAACCCTAGTCTTAACCCTAATTTTAACCCTAACTCTAATTCCAGCCCTAACTCTAAGGCTATGTGCCTATGTTGCGGATTTGTGTGCGGATTTTTCTGCACCATCTTTGAAAAATCTGCAGGTAAAACGCACTGCTCTTTACCTGCAGATTTCCAGTGTTTTTGTGTGGATTTCACCTGCGGATTCATATTGTGGAGCAGGTGTAAAACGCTGCGGAATCCGCACAAATCATTGACATGCTGCGGAAAATACAACGCAGCGTTTCCGCGCTGTATTTTCCGCACCATGGGCACAGTGGATTTGGTTTTCCATAGTTTTACATGGTACTGTAAACATGATGGAAAACTGCTACGAATCCGCAGCGAACAATCCGCTGCGGATCCACAGCCAAATCCGCACCGTGTGCACATAGCGTAATTCTAACCCTAATTCCAACCCTAGCCCTAATTCTAACCCTAATTGCAATCCTAACCCTAATTCTAACCCTAATTCTAACCCTAGCCCTAAGTGCAACCCTAGCCCTAAGTGCAACACTAACCCTAAGTGCAACCCCAACCCTAAGTGCAACCCAAAGTGCAACGATATCCCTAAGTGCAACCCTAGCCCTAAGTGAAACACTATCCCTAAGTGCAACGATATCCCTAAGCGCAACGATATCCCTAAGTGCAACCCTAGCCCTAAGTGCAACCCTAGCCCTAAGTGCAACCCTAACCCTAAGTGCAACATTAACTGCAACCCTAACCCTAAGTGCAACCCTATCTGTTGTGAATTCTGCTTTTGGGCTCCCTCCGGTGGTTGAAGATGGTAATGCAGTTGTCCCTGGGCTGCAGTCTTGGACAGGTGTATCTGCTGATTGCAATTCTGACTGGGGTATTTAGGTTTGCAGGACTCATTAGTCCTTGCCAGTTGTCAATGTTTCTTGGGAAGTGTTGGATCTCTGCCTGGCCTCTCCTGCTTAGCTGCCAATTCAGCAAAGATAAGTGTCTGTTTCTTTTTCTGTGGCACACATGCTGTGTGCTTATATTCTGTGCTACAAATGTAGGAGTAATGGTGTGCACTCGAGTCTGGGACACGGAGGTGCTGGTAAAACAGACCGTGTGGTCTAAGTCAATCAAGTATAGAAATATACCGCACACTCAATTTTGGTATGTTGCAAAAACGGAAGGTTTTGTGCCAAATTTATTCAAATACAAAATACAAAAAGTTGCCACATTGAAAGTAGTGGAGAGAACCCAACATTTCGACCCTCCCGGGTCTTATTCATGGGGTTGCTAGGAAAGTAGAAAAACAACAGTATAAACAACTGTCCGTAATACAGCAACATTATATATATAGGTAACAAAATCAGACAAAATAATAAAAAATTCATTTCAAAAACCTGACCTGCACATCCAAACATAGACTGAGTGTGAACAGGTGCTGAACCCAGAGTCGCCAACTCGTACATAGTTAAGTAAATAGGGCAGCACACTGCAGCGCCAAAACATGCAAACTTGAAAACACGAAATTTGAACTGCACTACTGCACTAGAAATATGAAAAATGAGAGCTTTTAGCGCATAAAAATGGCCATATTTATGTGTACCTCGTAGCCACTTTACGGCATCTCTCTTATACGAGGTCCTACGCTTGACCTACCTCGCTGAGAATAAACGTCTCCATCTGAATGGGTACATGTGAAACCTCTTCTTGGACTCAAATTCTCTCTCTCTGTGGAGGGGTATTGGACCTACTATAATTAAAACACCTGTGGCTAGGAGGCGGGGAGTGCACGATCAGAAGGCTAAAGAATACATTTCAAAAACCTGACCTGCACATCCAAACATAGACTGAGTGTGAACAGGTGCTGAACCCAGAGTCGCCAACTCGTACATAGTTAAGTAAATAGGGCAGCTCACTGCAGCGCCAAAACATGCAAACTTGAAAACACGAAATTTGAACTGCATTACTGCACTAGAAATATGAAAAATGAGAGCTTTTAGCGCATAAAAATGGCCATATTTATGTGTACCTCGTAGCCACTTTACGGCATCTCTCTTATACGAGGTCCTACGCTTGACCTACCTCGCTGAGAATAAACGTCTCCATCTGAATGGGTACATGTGAAACCTCTTCTTGGACTCAAATTCTCTCTCTCTGTGGAGGGGTATTGGACCTACTATAATTAAAACACCTGTGGCTAGGAGGCGGGGAGTGCACGATCAGAAGGCTAAAGAATACATTTCAATTATAGTAGGTCCAATACCCCTCCACAGAGAGAGAGAATTTGAGTCCAAGAAGAGGTTTCACATGTACCCATTCAGATGGAGACGTTTATTCTCAGCGAGGTAGGTCAAGCGTAGGACCTCGTATAAGAGAGATGCCGTAAAGTGGCTACGAGGTACACATAAATATGGCCATTTTTATGCGCTAAAAGCTCATTTTTCATATTTCTAGTGCAGTAATGCAGTTCAAATTTCGTGTTTTCAAGTTTGCATGTTTTGGCGCTGCAGTGTGCTGCCCTATTTACTTAACTATGTACGAGTTGGCGACTCTGGGTTCAGCACCTGTTCACACTCAGTCTATGTTTGGATGTGCAGGTCAGGTTTTTGAAATGTATTCTTTAGCCTTCTGATCGTGCACTCCCCGCCTCCTAGCCACAGGTGTTTTAATTATAGTAGGTCCAATACCCCTCCACAGAGAGAGAGAATTTGAGTCCAAGAAGAGGTTTCACATGTACCCATTCAGATGGAGACGTTTATTCTCAGCGAGGTAGGTCAAGCGTAGGACCTCGTATAAGAGAGATGCCGTAAAGTGGCTACGAGGTACACATAAATATGGCCATTTTTATGCGCTAAAAGCTCTCATTTTTCATATTTCTAGTGCAGTAATGCAGTTCAAATTTCGTGTTTTCAAGTTTGCATGTTTTGGCGCTGCAGTGTGCTGCCCTATTTACTTAACTATGTACGAGTTGGCGACTCTGGGTTCAGCACCTGTTCACACTCAGTCTATGTTTGGATGTGCAGGTCAGGTTTTTGAAATGTATTCTTTAGCCTTCTGATCGTGCACTCCCCGCCTCCTAGCCACAGGTGTTTTAATTATAGTAGGTCCAATACCCCTCCACAGAGAGAGAGAATTTGAGTCCAAGAAGAGGTTTCACATGTACCCATTCAGATGGAGACGTTTATTCTCAGCGAGGTAGGTCAAGCGTAGGACCTCGTATAAGAGAGATGCCGTAAAGTGGCTACGAGGTACACATAAATATGGCCATTTTTATGCGCTAAAAGCTCTCATTTTTCATATTTCTAGTGCAGTAATGCAGTTCAAATTTCGTGTTTTCAAGTTTGCATGTTTTGGCGCTGCAGTGTGCTGCCCTATTTACTTAACTATGTACGAGTTGGCGACTCTGGGTTCAGCACCTGTTCACACTCAGTCTATGTTTGGATGTGCAGGTCAGGTTTTTGAAATGTATTCTTTAGCCTTCTGATCGTGCACTCCCCGCCTCCTAGCCACAGGTGTTTTAATTATAGTAGGTCCAATACCCCTCCACAGAGAGAGAGAATTTGAGTCCAAGAAGAGGTTTCACATGTACCCATTCAGATGGAGACGTTTATTCTCAGCGAGGTAGGTCAAGCGTAGGACCTCGTATAAGAGAGATGCCGTAAAGTGGCTACGAGGTACACATAAATATGGCCATTTTTATGCGCTAAAAGCTCTCATTTTTCATATTTCTAGTGCAGTAATGCAGTTCAAATTTCGTGTTTTCAAGTTTGCATGTTTTGGCGCTGCAGTGTGCTGCCCTATTTACTTAACTATGTACGAGTTGGCGACTCTGGGTTCAGCACCTGTTCACACTCAGTCTATGTTTGGATGTGCAGGTCAGGTTTTTGAAATGTATTCTTTAGCCTTCTGATCGTGCACTCCCCGCCTCCTAGCCACAGGTGTTTTAATTATAGTAGGTCCAATTCCCCTCCACAGAGAGAGAGAATTTGAGTCCAAGAAGAGGTTTCACATGTACCCATTCAGATGGAGACGTTTATTCGCAGCGAGGTAGGTCAAGCGTAGGACCTCGTATAAGAGAGATGCCGTAAAGTGGCTACGAGGTACACATAAATATGGCCATTTTTATGCGCTAAAAGCTCTCATTTTTCATATTTCTAGTGCAGTAATGCAGTTCAAATTTCGTGTTTTCAAGTTTGCATGTTTTGGCGCTGCAGTGTGCTGCCCTATTTACTTAACTATGTACGAGTTGGCGACTCTGGGTTCAGCACCTGTTCACACTCAGTCTATGTTTGGATGTGCAGGTCAGGTTTTTGAAATGTATTCTTTAGCCTTCTGATCGTGCACTCCCCGCCTCCTAGCCACAGGTGTTTTAATTATAGTAGGTCCAATACCCCTCCACAGAGAGAGAGAATTTGAGTCCAAGAAGAGGTTTCACATGTACCAATTCAGATGGAGACGTTTATTCTCAGCGAGGTAGGTCAAGCGTAGGACCTCGTATAAGAGAGATGCCGTAAAGTGGCTACGGGGTACACATAAATATGGCCATTTTTATGCGCTAAAAGCTCTCATTTTTCATATTTCTAGTGCAGTAATGCAGTTCAAATTTCGTGTTTTCAAGTTTGCATGTTTTGGCGCTGCAGTGTGCTGCCCTATTTACTTAACTATGTACGAGTTGGCGACTCTGGGTTCAGCACCTGTTCACACTCAGTCTATATTTGGATGTGCAGGTCAGGTTTTTGAAATGTATTCTTTAGCCTTCTGATCGTGCACTCCCCGCCTCCTAGCCACAGGTGTTTTAATTATAGTAGGTCCAATACCCCTCCACAGAGAGAGAGAATTTGAGTCCAAGAAGAGGTTTCACATGTACCCATTCAGATGGAGACGTTTATTCTCAGCGAGGTAGGTCAAGCGTAGGACCTCGTATAAGAGAGATGCCGTAAAGTGGCTACGAGGTACACATAAATATGGCCATTTTTATGCGCTAAAAGCTCTCATTTTTCATATTTCTAGTGCAGTAATGCAGTTCAAATTTCGTGTTTTCAAGTTTGCATGTTTTGGCGCTGCAGTGTGCTGCCCTATTTACTTAACTATGTACGAGTTGGCGACTCTGGGTTCAGCACCTGTTCACACTCAGTCTATGTTTGGATGTGCAGGTCAGGTTTTTGAAATGTATTCTTTAGCCTTCTGATCGTGCACTCCCCGCCTCCTAGCCACAGGTGTTTTAATTATAGTAGGTCCAATACCCCTCCACAGAGAGAGAGAATTTGAGTCCAAGAAGAGGTTTCACATGTACCCATTCAGATGGAGACGTTTATTCTCAGCGAGGTAGGTCAAGCGTAGGACCTCGTATAAGAGAGATGCCGTAAAGTGGCTACGAGGTACACATAAATATGGCCATTTTTATGCGCTAAAAGCTCTCATTTTTCATATTTCTAGTGCAGTAATGCAGTTCAAATTTCGTGTTTTCAAGTTTGCATGTTTTGGCGCTGCAGTGTGCTGCCCTATTTACTTAACTATGTACGAGTTGGCGACTCTGGGTTCAGCACCTGTTCACACTCAGTCTATGTTTGGATGTGCAGGTCAGGTTTTTGAAATGTATTCTTTAGCCTTCTGATCGTGCACTCCCCGCCTCCTAGCCACAGGTGTTTTAATTATAGTAGGTCCAATTCCCCTCCACAGAGAGAGAGAATTTGAGTCCAAGAAGAGGTTTCACATGTACCCATTCAGATGGAGACGTTTATTCTCAGCGAGGTAGGTCAAGCGTAGGACCTCGTATAAGAGAGATGCCGTAAAGTGGCTACGAGGTACACATAAATATGGCCATTTTTATGCGCTAAAAGCTCTCATTTTTCATATTTTTAGTGCAGTAATGCAGTTCAAATTTCGTGTTTTCAAGTTTGCATGTTTTGGCGCTGCAGTGTGCTGCCCTATTTACTTAACTATGTACGAGTTGGCGACTCTGGGTTCAGCACCTGTTCACACTCAGTCTATGTTTGGATGTGCAGGTCAGGTTTTTGAAATGTATTCTTTAGCCTTCTGATCGTGCACTCCCCGCCTCCTAGCCACAGGTGTTTTAATTATAGTAGGTCCAATACCCCTCCACAGAGAGAGAGAATTTGAGTCCAAGAAGAGGTTTCACATGTACCCATTCAGATGGAGACGTTTATTCTCAGCGAGGTAGGTCAAGCGTAGGACCTCGTATAAGAGAGATGCCGTAAAGTGGCTACGAGGTACACATAAATATGGCCATTTTTATGCGCTAAAAGCTCTCATTTTTCATATTTCTAGTGCAGTAATGCAGTTCAAATTTCGTGTTTTCAAGTTTGCATGTTTTGGCGCTGCAGTGTGCTGCCCTATTTACTTAACTATGTACGAGTTGGCGACTCTGGGTTCAGCACCTGTTCACACTCAGTCTATGTTTGGATGTGCAGGTCAGGTTTTTGAAATGTATTCTTTAGCCTTCTGATCGTGCACTCTCCGCCTCCTAGCCACAGGTGTTTTAATTATAGTAGGTCCAATACCCCTCCACAGAGAGAGAGAATTTGAGTCCAAGAAGAGGTTTCACATGTACCCATTCAGATGGAGACGTTTATTCTCAGCGAGGTAGGTCAAGCGTAGGACCTCGTATAAGAGAGATGCCGTAAAGTGGCTACGAGGTACACATAAATATGGCCATTTTTATGCGCTAAAAGCTCTCATTTTTCATATTTCTAGTGCAGTAATGCAGTTCAAATTTCGTGTTTTCAAGTTTGCATGTTTTGGCGCTGCAGTGTGCTGCCCTATTTACTTAACTATGTACGAGTTGGCGACTCTGGGTTCAGCACCTGTTCACACTCAGTCTATGTTTGGATGTGCAGGTCAGGTTTTTGAAATGTATTCTTTAGCCTTCTGATCGTGCACTCTCCGCCTCCTAGCCACAGGTGTTTTAATTATAGTAGGTCCAATACCCCTCCACAGAGAGAGAGAATTTGAGTCCAAGAAGAGGTTTCACATGTACCCATTCAGATGGAGACGTTTATTCTCAGCGAGGTAGGTCAAGCGTAGGACCTCGTATAAGAGAGATGCCGTAAAGTGGCTACGAGGTACACATAAATATGGCCATTTTTATGCGCTAAAAGCTCTCATTTTTCATATTTCTAGTGCAGTAATGCAGTTCAAATTTCGTGTTTTCAAGTTTGCATGTTTTGGCGCTGCAGTGTGCTGCCCTATTTACTTAAAAATAATAAAAAATGACACAAGTTAACAAAACAAAACAACAAAATAACAAAATAACACCAAGAGAATAAATATAAAAACAGGCAGCCAGAAATCGTGAAGGACTGGCAATAGGGAGCGACGGGAATCAGCATCTGTAGAAATGTTAGGTCAGGTGAGATATAAACATTTAAATTACCTCTGATTCTTGGTATAATTATACACAACAGTGGCAGTGGTGGAGGAAAAATAATAAGCGATCCCTTCCAGGTATGACCTGTCATTATGATAATATTCATATTACAAGAGTATATAATATATATGCAAAAAAACGCGTTGGTATCAGAAAAAGATGCCATAAGAGGTCATAGGTACATAAGGCTATGGAGAATGTGTGATGTTGGTGTTCCCATATAGGTGGTCCCGTAAGAGATGAGATTGGAACCAAAAGGAAAGGTCCCATGTGGTATGTCTCAGAATGTGGAAATAAGGGAGAGGTCGTAGTAGCAGCAGTAAGAGGTCTGCTACCTAAGTGCCAGACCCATATAGTGTGTCCATATTATAGAAAGGAGGGATAGTAGAGGAAAGGGAGGGAGGAGAAAGCTCCAAATAGATACCTTTGCGTAGGGCCAGATATATTCTCTGTGTCCCGGGTGTATGGAGCCTGATAAGGAGGGCCGTCTCACTGTAAAAAGGCCTATCCGTTAGGAGGTTATACCCATATAAAGAGGAGTGCAGGGCATATGGCTATATAGGGCTGGGTAAATGAGGGGGACTGTAGGAGATACCCGTACCTGTTAAAGCTTGTATCCAGGTGTGTTGTCAGCGGCGCTCCCGCGCCCTGCTGTGAGAATGTGGTGGGAAAGAGCAGCGGTACTGTCTAGAAATACCGCCGTACCGGAAGTCCCGGCCCGGAAATTGCACGGTGTAAATCGCGCATGCGCCGTCAGTGCTAAGTGCTAGTATGGGCAAACCTGCCCATAGGAGGGAGTGTAATGCGAGGCGTACCGCGTCCTGCTATAGGGATGGTGTGGGAGCGAGCCGAGAGGTGGGGACGGGCAGGGGTGCTGAGACCGGAAATAGCGCGGTGTGGGCCGCGCATGCGCAGTACGTGCTAGATCAGCTCAAATGTCGGAGTATCCAAGCGCTGGGGTTAGTGCGCTGGGGAAAACTGTCTACTGTAAGAGATGAGATAGGAGCGCCTGTCTTAAGGGAGACTAACTAAGTAGTGGGTAATGTAAAATCTGAAAAAAAGGGGGACAACACTAAGTCTGGACAAAATAGAAAAAATGGAAGTATTGGAAAAAATGGATAAAAAATTGCATGAGGTAGAAAAAATATATGCAGTTGAAAAAAAGAAAAAAAGGGGGGTGAAAAAGAATAATAATAAAAATAAAAATAAAAAAATAAAAAATACAGGACTAAATAATGAAAAGGTAAATAAATGAAAAAATGAAAAAAAGCGAAAATAAAAAATAAAAAGTAGAAAAAAGGCAAAATGGACAACTCACCTATAGGGTAGAAAACTCAACGTGTCTGGAAGAAAAAAGAGAGAAATTGGAGTAATGTTATAACAGCCAATCTATTTCCCTATTGAGACCTTTTGGGGATAGGGTCCCAAGTTTGTGAATCCAAAAGGTTTCCCTGAGTTTCAGTTGTTTGACATGGTTACCACCTCTTCTGGGTCTGCGTACCTGTTCGATTACTTGGTATTTGAGTTGGGCCACAGTATGTCTCATTTTAGTGAAGTGTTCGGGGATAGGAAGCCAGGTTTTATTGCAGCGGATGGTTGATTTGTGGCTCGCTATACGGTCCTTTATGTGTTGAGTTGTTTCACCCACGTATAGGAGGCCGCATGGGCATTTTATGACGTAAATGACAAAGTTAGAATTGCATGTATGATATCCCCGGATAGGATATGTTTTGCCTGTTCTGGGATGTGTGACACAATCAGATTTGATTACGTTTGAGCAGGAAGCACAGCTAAGGCAGGGGAATGTCCCTTGGCGGCGTGGAGCCAGTAAACTTTGGTTTGTGGTAGAGCGTGTGCTACCGATATCAGCTCGAACTAATTTGTCCTTGATGTTAGGGGCCCTCCTATTACACATAAGGGGTGGTGCAGTGAAGCTCGCTATTTGAGGGTATGCTTTCGCTAAGAGAGACCAGTGTTTATTGATAACTGTTTCTATTTTGGGCATAAACGGGTGAAAAGTATGGACAAACGGTACCCTGTCATTGGCCGAGTTTCTCGGGGCTGGTGATTGTGGTTGGAGGACCCTTGACTTTTCCTGATCAAGAAGGCGCTGGGGATAGTCTCTTTCCCTGAATCTTTCAGACATAGTGTCCAGACGTGTGGGGAGTATGGCTGGATCAGAGACAATCCTGGCTACCCTAGTAAATTGGGAGCGGGGAAGGCTGTTGCGTGTGGCCTTTGGGTGGTTGCTAGAGTAGTGTAAGAGACTATTGCAGTCTGTTGGTTTGGAGTAAAGATCAGTCGAGAGGTGGCCTTCATTGTCTTTCAGTATTAGTGTATCTAAAAAAGAAATCCTATTGGTATCATACTGGATAGTGAACTGGAGTTCGGGGTAGACAGAATTCAGGGTCTGGTGGAATGCCTGCAATATATCAACTAGTCCAGTCCAAATGAAGAAGATATCGTCTATATAACGAAGATAGTGGTTAACATACTGTTTGTACCTATCGTCTGTGTAAACAAAAGGTTCCTCAAATGTGTTCATGTATGCATTTGCATATGCCGGTGCGACGTTAGAGCCCATCGCGGTCCCTTGGCGCTGTACATAGTAAGTGTCCTCGTAGAGGAAGAAATTTTCGCATAGGACTAGTTTTAGCAAATCCATACAGAAACGTATGGAATTAGTGAGTCTATCGGAGTTTTCCAGCAGTAGTTTGGACGCTGCGATGCCCTTCTCATGGGTGATAGAAGTATATAGACTATTAACGTCCGTGGTGACTAACAGGCTATCAGAAGGTACAGTGTCACATTGTTTAATTAAGCTGAGGAAATGGCCTGTATCCAGTACAAAGGATTTAGTAGTCTTGATCAATGGTGTAAGGATTTTCTCTAAAAAGACAGCCAAGGGTGAGAGGATAGAGTCCGTTGATGCCACTATGCGGCGACCGGGGGGGTTAGTGAGGGATTTATGTATTTTAGGAAGGACATAAAATACTGGGGTTATTGGATGAGGATTGGAGAGGAACCTAGCCGTTTGTTGGTCTATTGTGCCATTGTCAAGGTAGATATTGATGATAGACTGAATCTTATTACGAATCTCAGATGTGGGGTCTCTAGAAATGATACTGTAGGTATCCGTGTCGGAAAGTTGGCGTCTTATATCTTCTGAGTATAGTGTGTGATCCATGATAACTATCGCCCCACCCTTGTCTGCTGGCTTAATGATAATGGACTTATTATTTTGTAGGGAGACAAGGGCCTGCCTTTCTGATGATGATAAATTTGTACGTGTAGGGAAAAGACCCAGCTGGTACTGGTGGGATAGGTCTTTAATATCCTTGTCTACAAAAGAAATAAACGTTTCGACGGGATGGAATGTCTGCGGTGGGTTGAAGGAACTAGGGTTCCTCAATCCCAATGATGTAAGGGGGATTTCCGCAACAGAGACATCCCCGTTAGGAGACACTCTGTTCTTGGAATTGCCCGCCAGAGTTATCATGGATCACACACTATACTCAGAAGAGATAAGACGCCAACTTTCCGACACGGATACCTACAGTATTATTTCTAGAGACCCCACATCTGAGATTCGTAATAAGATTCAGTCTATCATCAATATCTACCTTGACAATGGCACAATAGACCAACAAACGGCTAGGTTCCTCTCCAATCCTCATCCAATAACCCCAGTATTTTATGTCCTTCCTAAAATACATAAATCCCTCACTAACCCCCCCGGTCGCCCCATAGTGGCATCAACGGACTCTATCCTCTCACCCTTGGCTGTCTTTTTAGAGAAAATCCTTACACCATTGATCAAGACTACTAAATCCTTTGTACTGGATACAGGCCATTTCCTCAGCTTAATTAAACAATGTGACACTGTACCTTCTGATAGCCTGTTAGTCACCATGGACGTTAATAGTCTATATGCTTCTATCACCCATGAGAAGGGCATCGCAGCGTCCAAACTACTGCTGGAAAACTCCGATAGACCCACTAATTCCATATGTTTCTGTATGGATTTGCTAAAACTAGTCCTATGCGAAAATTTCTTCCTCTACGAGGACACTTACTATGTACAGCGCCAAGGGACCGCGATGGGCTCTAACGTCGCACCGGCATATGCAAATGCATACATGAACACATTTGAGGAAACTTTTGTTTACACAGACGATAGGTACAAACAGTATGTTAACCACTATCTTCGTTACATAGACGATATCTTCTTCATTTGGACTGGACCAGTTGATATATTGCAGGCATTCCACCAGACCCTGAATTCTGTCTACCCCGAACTCCAGTTCACTATCCAGTATGATACCAATAGGATTTCTTTTTTAGATACACTAATACTGGAAGACAATGAAGGCCACCTCTCGACTGATCTTTACTCCAAACCAACAGACTGCAATAGTCTCTTACACTACTCTAGCAACCACCCAAAGGCCACACGCAACAGCCTTCCCCGCTCCCAATTTACTAGGGTAGCCAGGTTTGTCTCTGATCCAGCCATACTCCCCACACGTCTGGACACTATGTCTGAAAGATTCAGGGAAAGAGACTATCCCCAGCGCCTTCTTGATCAGGAAAAGTCAAGGGTCCTCCAACCACAATCACCAGCCCCGAGAAACTCGGCCAATGACAGGGTACCGTTTGTCCATACTTTTCACCCGTTTATGCCCAAAATAGAAACAGTTATCAATAAACACTGGTCTCTCTTAGCAAAAGCATACCCTTATGTGTAATAGGAGGGCCCCTAACATCAAGGACAAATTAGTTCGAGCTGATATCGGTAGCACACGCTCTACCACAAACCAAAGTTTACTGGCTCCACGCCGCCAAGGGACATTCCCCTGCTGTGCTTCCTGCTCAAACGTAATCAAATCTGATTGTGTCACACATCCCAGAACAGGCAAAACATATCCTATCCGGGGATATCATACATGCAATTCTAACTTTGTCATTTACGTCATAAAATGCCCATGCGGCCTCCTATACGTGGGTGAAACAACTCAACACATAAAGGACCGTATAGCGAGCCACAAATCAACCATCCGCTGCAATAAAACCTGGCTTCCTATCCCCGAACACTTCACTAAAATGAGACATACTGTGGCCCAACTCAAATACCAAGTAATCGAACAGGTACGCAGACCCAGAAGAGGTGGTAACCATGTCAAACAACTGAAACTCAGGGAAACCTTTTGGATTCACAAACTTGGGACCCTATCCCCAAAAGGTCTCAATAGGGAAATAGATTGGCTGTTATAACATTACTCCAATTTCTCTCTTTTTTCTTCCAGACACGTTGAGTTTTCTACCATATAGGTGAGTTGTCCATTTTGCCTTTTTTCTACTTTTTATTTTTTATTTTCGCTTTTTTTCATTTTTTCATTTATTTACCTTTTCATTATTTGGTCCTTTATTTTTTATTTTTTATTTTTATTTTTATTATTATTCTTTTTCACCCCCCTTTTTTTCTTTTTTCAACTGCATATATTTTTTCTACCTCATGCAATTTTTTATCCATTTTTTCCAATACTTCCATTTTTTCTATTTTGTCCAGACTTAGTGTTGTCCCCCTTTTTTCAGATTTTACATTACCCACTACTTAGTTAGTCTCCCTTAAGACAGGCGCTCCTATCTCATCTCTTACAGTAGACAGTTTTCCCCAGCGCACTAACCCCAGCGCTTGGATACTCCGACATTTGAGCTGATCTAGCATGTACTGCGCATGCGCGGCCCACACCGCGCTATTTCCGGTCTCAGCACCCCTGCCCGTCCCCACCTCTCGGCTCGCTCCCACACCATCCCTATAGTAGGGCGCGGTACGCCTCGCATTACACTCCCTCCTATGGGCAGGTTTGCCCATACTAGTGTGATGCCCAAGAGACCGGGATACCCAGCACCGGACCAATGGGGTCTGTCTCTTGAGGGGGATGTCACGGGTGGCTTGACCCGGTGCTGTGGCCTCAGGCAATGCACAGTGTAAGGGGTATCGTGAGGGGACAGGCACTTACTTGATCAGCTGCAGGTTCTCCCAGCGGCGATGATCCCGATCCTGGATAGATGGCTATTGTCCAAATGAAAGACTGAGGCACTGAAACGTTTAACCAGTTTACTTTAACATAAAAGGATTTACAACCAGTCCTGTCACCGGAGTCTGTATGGGAACTCTGAGTTACTTTGACCCTGCCGGGGTCTTCGCCTCTTATAGTGCGCAATTTCTGTGTGGCCCTGCTGCTGTATGTGAACTGGCTGCCGGCCCAATCTGTCCCCTCCGGGTCCTGGTTTGACGGGCAACCCGAGTCCTTTTATCGGCTTACCCCCTCCGGGAGTACCGCTGAACTCTGTGTCTGTTGCTGCGTCCGGCCCTAGTGAAGCTGATATCACCTCACGTTTTTCCGGTTGCTGTATTATATATAATGAATGCAGCCACGGATACGGTATCCGTCTTTGCGCCTGTTCTGGGTAGTGATTAATGCTACCCGGTTCTCACAATGTCCCTTTTCTCTGTCCCTCTTCTCCTCAGGCCGGTGATTTGGGCCTGGAAACCGTCATAGGGCTGTTAGAAATTCAGCTGTATGACCTCTCACTATCAGCTCCTTAGCCCAACTGCCATTTCTTCTCTCAGACCAGAATGGATTAAGGGGAGTCTCTGGAGCTCCCCCTTCTGGCCAGAGGTGGTAGTGCAGTTTTGCTATCTTAATATTTGTGTTTAGTGTCAGTAACTATTTTTGTGGCAAATACCCCTAGGGGTGCCACATTCCCCCTTAGTTAAGAACAGTACTCCGGGACTGTGGGACGATAACATTTTGAAATAACAATTAATATGTACAGAGTCTTAAAAATGAAAAGTTACAAAAACCACTCAAGGAAACAAAAATAGAGTTCTGTAAAAAGTCACTTCAAATAGCGTCCATTAATACAGTTCTACTCTTGAAGGTACTCAATAGAAAGTCTAAAGAAAGTTCAAAAAGAGCAAAAAGCAAAGTTCAAAAAGCAGTCTTTCCGGAGCTTTGATTTAGTGCCTCCGGGCTGATAACAAGTTCAAGAATATGCAAGAAGTTCATACAGACAAGTCTCTGTAGGTACTGGGCTTAAACGTTGCAGACTGATAACAATGACTATACTACATTTTCTGTTTAACTATATATGGCATAACATATATACAATTCACATTATGAGCTTTAATAGTTGGTAATCTGCATACCTGGCCGGTAATTGGCCCTGGGTACTACGCTGTGATCTACGTAATAGCGGTATCTCTTCATGTGGTGTACTACTGTCTACTGCGGATGTAGTATCTGCCCGCTCTGCTAAAGATAATTCCATGACTATGGAGTTGGCAAGTCCACCGTGAATGGGATTACTCTGATCAGGAATCTGTTCTTCCTGGCCTAGAACCTCCTGTAGTACGGGGTCAGCCTCTTCCTGTCTTGGGACTTCTGGTATTGGGTTCGGTGTTGGGTAAAAGGCCACCATGGGAACCACTACTGCACCATGGTATGTTAGTAGGGTTTTGGGAAAGTCACCTATACAGGTGTGATATATTTCCTCTTCTTTTTCCTTTACTGGTTGAACCTGTATGGGTTGAATAACTTCTGGTTCTGGCTGGACAACTTCTGGCTCTTTCAATGCTTCCGGACACAATTTAAGATTGTCTCTTGACACTAGTACAGATGTTAAGCCTCCGTTTTTGCTAATGAGACACATTTTAGGATTATCCATTCTTGTTGGTAAAACTGTGTAGGGTACGGCTTCCCACTGATTGTCTAGTTTATTGGTTCGACGATTTCTCTTGAGCACTTGGTCACCCGGTCTTAATGGGGTCGCTAGAGCATTCTGGTTGAAAGTTCGCTCTTGTCTTTCTCTAGTTTGCTGAAGGCTTCTTTCCACACTCTCTTGCACTTGGCGATACTGCTTTTGCCGTATGATATCCCAATTGGAGTCTTGAACTTCTGCGTCTGGTTTCAGAATTCCCATTTCTAGATCGATTGGTAATTGGCCGGGTCTTGCACGCATAAGATAAGCTGGGGTGCAGTTGGTGGAGCTCCCCGGGACATGATTATACAGATCCACCAAGTCAGGCAATTTCTCTGGCCATTGATTCCTTTCTGTCTCAGGTAAAGTCTTTAGTAGGTCTATTACAATATGGTTCATCTTCTCGCATAAGCCGTTTGTTTGTGGATGATAGGCCGTCGTCCTGATCTTTTTGCAACCATACATATTACAGAATTCTCTGAAGATCTCTGATTCAAAGGCTGCACCTTGGTCGGTGAGAACCTGTTCCGGATATCCATGGGGTCTACAAAAGTACGTTTGGAACGCTTTGGCTGCTGTTTTTGCTGTCAGATCTTTTACGGGTACTACTACCAAGAAGCGTGAATAATGGTCCACGATGGTCAAGGCATAGACATAGCCGGACCGGCTTGGTATTAACTTCACGTGGTCTATGGCTACAAGTTCAAGTGGTTGTTTGGTGATTATGGGCTGCAGTGGTGCTCTTTGGTTCTTTTGATCGTTTCTTCTGAGGTTGCACGGGCCACAATTTCTGCACCACTGTTCGATTGATTTTCTCATCCCGACCCAATAAAATCTTTCTCTTAGAAGTACTTCTAACTTTTTCCAACCGAAGTGACCAGCACCATTATGGTAAGCTTCGAGGACCATCTTGACATCTTGTTTAGGCACGATAATCTGCCAAACCAATTCATGTGTTTTCGGATTGGTGTACCTTCTACAGAGCTTCCCTTGATACAGGAACATTTTGCCTCTCTCTTTCCAGAGTTGATGCGTCTCTTCTGGGGCATCCTCATCGGGATATGCACTTTGCTCAGTTAACAGTTCCTTCACCAACTTCACAGCCGGATTGCTGTCTTGGGTGTCAGCCCATCTATGGTGTGCTAACGGATTAAAATTCACCTCTTGTTGTTTCTGATAGGTACTTGACTGATGATGTTTTGCCTTGGGATGATGGAAGGCTGGTAGTTCAATTTCTTCAAGCTCCCCCGTTTCCTCTTCTACATCTCTCAAGTGTGGCATCCGGGATAGGGCATCGGCATTTCCATTCTTGCGACCTGCTCGATACTTGATTATGAAGTTGTAATTAGATAACCGGGCTATCCATCGCTGTTCTAACGCACCTAATTTGGCTGTGTCCAGGTGGGTCAACGGATTGTTGTCAGTATAGACAATAAATTCTGCAGCGGCCAGATAGTGTTTGAAACGTTCAGTCACAGCCCAAACTACTGCCAGTAGTTCCAATTTGAAGGAGCTATAATTTTCTGGATTTCTTTCAGTAGGCCGGAGCTTTCTACTTGCAAAGGCGATGACTTTCTCCCGACCTTCTTGCTTTTGTGACAGCACCGCTCCTAGTCCCACATTACTGGCATCGGTGTAGAGGATGAAAGGTTGATGGTAATCTGGGTATGCCAGAACCTCTTCTCCGGTTAGTGCCTTCTTTAGTTGTTCAAAGGAGTCTTCCCTTTCGTCGTTCCACTGGAAAGGAGGGTTTCGGTTTGAAGGTTTCTTCGTCTGCCCTACCAAGGAGTCTTGCAAGGGTGCTGCCAACTTGGTAAATCCTTTTATAAATCTGCGATAGTAACCCACCAATCCCAGGAATTGCCTCACTTCTTTTGCGCTGGTAGGTCTCGGCCAATCCCTTATGGCGGTTATTTTCTCGGGATCCGGTGCTACTCCTTCCGAACTCACGATGTGTCCCAGGTACTGTACCTTTGGCTTGAGAAGGTGACATTTGGATGGCTTGATTTTCATGCCATACCTGGATAAGGCTTCGAACACTTCTGCCAGGTCTATTAAGTGTTGTTCGTAAGTCTTTGAGTAGACGATCACATCATCTAGGTACAGGAGGACGGTCTCGAAGTTCTTGTGTCCGAGGCAGCATTCCATCAGCCGCTGGAAGGTACCGGATGCGTTGCAGAGTCCGAATGGCATGCGATTAAATTCACATAGACCCATTGGTGTGGTGAATGCCGTCTTTTCCTTATCTCTCTCAGCCACAGGGACTTGCCAATACCCGCTTGTTAAGTCTAAGGTGGAAAAATAATTAGCAGATTTCAAAGCAGTCAAGGACTCTTCTATCCTAGGCAAGGGGTAGGCGTCTTTATGGGTGATGTTATTAATCTGCCGGTAGTCTACGCACATTCTCATGGTTCCGTCCTTTTTTTTGACAAGCACTAGAGGGGCCGCCCAGGGGCTACAGCTGTCTCTTATTACCCCGGCCTGTTTCATCTCCCTCAGCATATCTTTTGCACATTGATAGTGAGCGGGCGGTATGGGTCTATATCTTTCTTTTATTGGGGGATGGTCACCGGTGGGGATTGTGTGTTCTACCCCTTCTATCTGTCCGAAGTCCAATGGGTGTTTACTGAAGACTTGTTCATATTCCGTCACTAGCCTATACACCCCTTGTTTTTGATGGGTAGGTGTTGAATTTATGCCCACGTGTAGCTGTTGGCACCAATCCTCCATTTCTCCATCTGAGCCATTGCCTTCCACATGACAGGTTGGTTCTAAGGGCTCAATGGTTGTGATGGCATTGTTGTCAACAGTATATAGCTTTGCCACTGTTGCATACCTTGGCAAAGTGACCTCTTCCTCTCCACAGTTCAAAAGTCGTACCGGCACCCGTCCTCGGTGTACCTCGACTATCCCTCGTGCTGTGAGTATAGTGGGCCTGCTGTCGGTGTACACTGGTTCTGTTAAGGCTTGATAATCTCGTCCCTTAGTACCAATGGCTGCTCTACACCATACCAGCATTTCTGTTTTTGGTGGGATTACAATAGATGTTGGATCACTTACCCTCACACTGCCGATTTCTCCACCTGCAACTTCTACCTGTTGCCTTAACATCAATACTTTTATTTCCCTCCGGAGAACTCTCTGCTGGCAGGATTGGGCAGTTTCAGCAATTTGCTGTAAGACAGAAATTACTTCGGAAAAGCAGTTCTCTAACACATTCATTCCTATCAATACAGTTGGTTCACAGTTCCGCCGGTCAACATCAACAACAATTATACCCTGTTTCTTCAATTCTACTTTACCAATCTTTATGGTCATCTCCCTGAATCCTAGTTTCGGTACCAACTTACCATTACTGGCCCATATATCTAGTTCAACATCAGAGGGCCCTTTATCAATATCTGCATCAGCCCAGTACCTCTTATAAAGGATATACGGTATAGATGAAATCTGGGAACCTGTGTCCAGCAAAGCGTTGAGGGGCATTCCGTCCAGCACGATAGGGATAATGGGTCGTCCTCCGATGTACCTGTCGTGCCAGGGTGTTGGGCCTTGAAAGTTCATTCCTGCGAAGCGGCCCGCATTCCCAGGGGATTCCCGTTTAAATCACAATCTCGTGCAAAGTGGCCTGGCTGCTGGCAACGGCGGCAAATGGGCTGTCCATCCGGTTGGTAGCGGTCGCGGGGTCGTCCTCTCCATGTCGGGTATCTCCGGGGTCTCATCCATGGAACACCTTCTCTACGGTTTGACAACTCCATCTTGGGTCCTCTCATCTCCTGCATGGTTTTAGCCATTGAAGCAACAACATCAGTTAAAGAGTCAAGCTTTTGTTGAAGAGCCTCATTAGTACTGGGCCCCAGGGGCTTAGCAATGGCCCCGGACATAGCTGATGTCACTGGTACTCCATGTTGTTGAGGAGCCTCTGCCATGGGTTGCGCAGGATCCTGATCCCGAGGTGCCTCTGCCAGCTGGAGACGTATAACGCTCTCCTTTAATTGGGCAAATGTCAATTCAGGGTTCTTAAAAACAAGCATGCTCACATGCCCCCGGTGAGAAGGGGTGTAGAGTCCCTCAATAAATTGATCTCTTAGCAGTTTATCCGCTCCGGTGTTAAAAATGGGTTCAGCCAGTGTAAGTGATTTAAGGGCTTCCTGCAGGTTTAAGGCAAAGTCTCTCACGCCCTCATTAACTTTTTGTTTGCAATTAAAGAATCGTACTTTAGCTTTGCTGCTGGCAGTGGTTTCAAATGTAGCTTTTAATCCAGCAAATATGCGTTCAACAGTGCCTTTTAGATCAGCTGCCCATGCTGTGACTTCTCGCTTAGCATGGCCACTTAACTGCATCATCAGGAGACTAACACGCTGGACTTCACCCACAGGGAACATGTCAAAATGGGCCAGCATCTTTTCTCTGAAATCGTCAAGGGTATTAGGCTCACCTTCATACATTGGAAGCCATGGGCCACCCGGGGTATATGGCATCAGCACCGGCATGATGGGCGCCACTCCTTGCACCGCTGCACTGCCGGACTCTCTATCGACACTCTGTCTTTCAGCTGCATTAGCGTCGCCGGGTGCTGCGGCGTCTCCGTGCTGCGACATACTGTGCCCCCTTAGTTAATTCGGACCCTTCCGGTCCTCCGCTTCCGTCGGGATAGTGTAGATTCGTTCTGCTGTGCAGCAGGATTGGTTTTCCCCTTGCTCTGACGTCAGAGCGCTCAGCTTGGTGCCGCCCACAATGACACGCCCCCTGCTGCTCCCACCCACCGCGCTCTGTAATGGCGGATTCTGAAGTTTTTCAGTTAGACTGGGGCTCAGGTGATGGCGTAGCTCAATTAACAGTCTCGTGCCTAACGGTTATGAAGTGATTACCTCAGGGGTTGGCGGCCATCTTTACTCCATTATAACCAATGGGGAAAAGTCAATTTCAATAGTTTTCAATGGGGAATGGATTTTTCTTTAATAAAGTCAATTTTCAAGATTTTTCATCCAAGTTTTCACAGTTTTGGGCTCCAATCACGGCACACAATACCCGGTATACGGGCTGGCTAGATCCTGTTCGTGACGCCAATTGTGATGCCCAAGAGACCGGGATACCCAGCACCGGACCAATGGGGTCTGTCTCTTGAGGGGGATGTCACGGGTGGCTTGACCCGGTGCTGTGGCCTCAGGCAATGCACAGTGTAAGGGGTATCGTGAGGGGACAGGCACTTACTTGATCAGCTGCAGGTTCTCCCAGCGGCGATGATCCCGATCCTGGATAGATGGCTATTGTCCAAATGAAAGACTGAGGCACTGAAACGTTTAACCAGTTTACTTTAACATAAAAGGATTTACAACCAGTCCTGTCACCGGAGTCTGTATGGGAACTCTGAGTTACTTTGACCCTGCCGGGGTCTTCGCCTCTTATAGTGCGCAATTTCTGTGTGGCCCTGCTGCTGTATGTGAACTGGCTGCCGGCCCAATCTGTCCCCTCCGG
Organism: Ranitomeya imitator; assembly: GCF_032444005.1. NCBI lineage: Eukaryota > Metazoa > Chordata > Amphibia > Anura > Dendrobatidae > Ranitomeya > Ranitomeya imitator. Next base: position 239,916,770 of record NC_091283.1, read on the forward strand.
GTCCTGGTTTGACGGGCAACCCGAGTCCTTTTATCGGCTTACCCCCTCCGGGAGTACCGCTGAACTCTGTGTCTGTTGCTGCGTCCGGCCCTAGTGAAGCTGATATCACCTCACGTTTTTCCGGTTGCTGTATTATATATAATGAATGCAGCCACGGATCCGGTATCCGTCTTTGCGCCTGTTCTGGGTAGTGATTAATGCTACCCGGTTCTCACAATGTCCCTTTTCTCTGTCCCTCTTCTCCTCAGGCCGGTGATTTGGGCCTGGAAACCGTCATAGGGCTGTTAGAAATTCAGCTGTATGACCTCTCACTATCAGCTCCTTAGCCCAACTGCCATTTCTTCTCTCAGACCAGAATAGATTAAGGGGAGTCTCTGGAGCTCCCCCTTCTGGCCAGAGGTGGTAGTGCAGTTTTGCTATCTTAATATTTGTGTTTAGTGTCAGTAACTATTTTTGTGGCAAATACCCCTAGGGGTGCCACATTAGCACTTAGCACTGACGGTGCATGCGCGATTTACACCGTGCCATTTCCGGGCCGGGACTTCCGGTATGGCGGTATTTCAAGACAGTACCGCTGCTCTTTCCCACCACATTCTCACAGCAGGGCGCGGGAGCGCCGCTGACAACACACCTGGATACAAGCTTTAACAGGTACGGGTATCTCCTACAGTCCCCCTCATTTACCCAGCCCTATATAGCCATATGCCCTGCACTCCTCTTTATATGGGTATAACCTCCTAATGGATAGGCCTTTTTACAGTGAGACGGCCCTCCTTATCAGGCTCCATACACCCGGGACACAGAGAATATATCTGGCCCTACGCAAAGGTATCTATTTGGAGCTTTCTCCTCCCTCCCTTTCCTCTACTATCCCTCCTTTCTATAATATGGACACACTATATGGGTCTGGCACTTAGGTAGCAGACCTCTTACTGCTGCTACTACGACCTCTCCCTTATTTCCACATTCTGAGACATACCACATGGGACCTTTCCTTTTGGTTCCAATCTCATCTCTTACGGGACCACCTATATGGGAACACCAACATCACACATTCTCCATAGCCTTATGCACCTATGACCTCTTATGGCATCTTTTTCTGATACCAACGCGTTTTTTTGCATATATATTATATACGCTTGTAATATGAATCTTATCATAATGACAGGTCATACCTGGAAGGGATCGCTTATTATTTTTCCTCCACCACTGCCACTGTTGTGTATAATTATACCAAGAATCAGAGGTAATTTAAATGTTTATATCTCACCTGACCTAACATTTCTACAGATGCTGATTCCCGTCGCTCCCTATTGCCAGTCCTTCACGATTTCTGGCTGCCTGTTTTTATATTTATTCTCTTGGTGTTATTTTGTTATTTTGTTGTTTTGTTTTGTTAACTTGTGTCATTTTTTATTATTTTGTCTGATTTTGTTACCTATATATATAATGTTGCTGTATTACGGACAGTTGTTTATACTGTTGTTTTTCTACTTTCCTAGCAACCCCATGAATAAGACCCGGGAGGGTCGAAACGTTGGGTTCTCTCTACTACTTTCAATGTGGCAACTTTTTGTATTTTATATTTGAATAAATTTGGCACAAAACCTTCCTTTTTTGCAACATACCAAAATTGAGTGTGCCGTATATTTCTATATATTCTGTGCTATTCATTTGTTTTCTATTGTCCAGCTTAGACTGTGTCAGTGTTTTCTCAGTCTGGTTGGATTCTTTGGAGTTGCAGATATACGCTCCACATCTTTAGTTAGGTGGTGGAGTTTTTGTATTTTCTGCTGTGGATATTTTTGGAAGGATTTTAATACTGACCGCTTAGTATCCTGTCCTATCCTTTCCTATTTAGCTAGAAGTGGCCTATTTTGCTAAATCCTGTTTTCTGCCTGCGTGTGTCTTTTCCTCTACTACTCACAGTCATTATTTGTGGGGGGCTGCCCATCCTTTCAGGTTCTGCTCTGAGGCAAGATAGTATTCCTATTTCCATCTATAGGGGTATTTAGTCCTCTGGCTGTGTCGAGGTGTCTAGGTTTTGTTAGGCACACCCCATGGCTACTTCTAGTTGCGGTGATAAGATCAGGGTTTGCGGTCAGTATAGTTACCACCTACTCCAGTGAAAGTTTTCATGCTGCTCCAAGGTCACCTGATCATAACAGTACAAGTGGCCAATAATGAGTTAAATGCATCTCAGAAGAAGGGAAGAAAGGTCTTGAGCAATTTTTTTTTCTTCAGTCTGCTTTGTCTTCTCCTCCCTCTTTATTTCTGGGTGGCTGAGGAGCCTTGTGCTAGCATGAATGTTCAGGAATTAGCTTCTCGTGTAGACCAGCTTGCTGCTAGGGTACAGGGTATTTCTGATTATATTGTTCAGACTCCTGTTTTAGAACCGAAGATTCCTACTTCTGATTTGTTTTTTGGTGACAGTTTCAAATTTTTGAGTTTTAAAAACAACTGTAAACTGTTTTTTGCTTTGAGACCTCGATCCTCCGGTGATTCCATTCAGCAGGTTAAAATCATCATCTCCCTGCTGCGTGGTGATCCACAGGATTGGGCATTTTCCCTGGAATCCGGCTTTGCTAAATGTAGACTCCTTTTTTCAGGTGTTAGGATTATTGTATGATGAACCTAATTCTGTGGATCAAGCTGAGAAGACCTTGTTGGCCCTGTTTCAGGGTCAAGAAGCGGCTGAATTGTATTGTCAGAAATTCAGAAAATGGTCTGTGTTGACTAATTGGAATAATGATGCTTTGGCGGCAATTTTCAGAAAGGGTTTTTCTGAATCCGTTAAAGATGTTATGGTGGGGTTTCCCACGCCCTCCGGTCTGAGTGATTCTATGTCTCTGGCCATTCAGATTGACCATTGCTTGCAGGAGCGCAGAACTGTGCGCGCTGTGGTGTTATCCTCAGAGCAAATTCCTGAGCCTATGCAGTGTGATAGGATTCTGTCTAAAACGGAACAACAAGGTTTCAGACGTCAGAATAGGTTGTGTTATTATTGTGGTGACGCTTCTCATGTCATTTCAGTCTGCCCTAAGCGGACAAAGAGGATCGCCAGTTCATTTACCATCAGTACTGTACAACCTAAATTTCTGTTATCTGTGTCCTTGATCTGCTCATGGTCATCATTTTCTGTCATGGCGCCTGTGGATTCAGGCGCCGCCTTGAACTTAATGGACTTGGAGTTTGCTAGGCATTGTTGTTTTCCCTTGCAGCCTTGGCAAAACCCTATTCCTTTAAGAGGCATTGATGCTACTCCCTTGGCTAAAAATAAGCCCCAGTTTTGGACACAAGTGACCATGCGCATGGCGCCAGCCCATCAGGAAGATTGTCGATTTCTGGTGTTGCATAATTTGCATGATACTATCGTGCTGGGTTTTCCGTGGTTACAGGTACATAATCCTGTTTTGGATTGGAAGTCCATGTCTGTGACTAGTTGGGGTTGTCAGGGGGTTCATAATGATGTTCCTTTGATGTCAATCGCCTCTTCTTCCTCTTCTGAAATTCCAGAGTTTTTGTCTGATTTTCAGGATGTATTCGATGAGCCCAAGTCCAGTTTCCTTCCACAGCACAGGGACTGTGATTGTGCTATTGACTTGATTCCAGGCTGTAAGTTTCCTAAGGGTTGACTTTTCAACCTGTCTGTACCTGAACATACCGCCATGCGGAGCTATATTAAGGAGTCTTTGGAAAAAGGGCATATTCAGCCATCTTCTTCACCGTTGGGAGCGGGGTTTTTTTTTTGTTGCTAAAAAAGATGGTTCCTTAAGACCCTGTATTGATTATCGCCTCTTGAATAAGATCACGGTCAAGTTTCAATACCCTTTACCTTTGCTTTCCGATTTGTTTGCTAGGATTAAGGGGGCAAGCTGGTTTACTAAGATTGACCTTCGGGGGGCATATAATCTTGTTCGTATTAAGCAGGGTGATGAATGGAAAACTGCGTTTAACACGCCCGAAGGCCATTTTGAATACCTTGTGATGCCATTCGGACTCTCTAATGCTCCATCTGTTTTTCAGTCCTTCATGCATGTTATCTTCCGGACTTATCTTGATAAATTCTTGATTGTATATTTGGACGATATTTTGATTTTTTCCGATGATTGGGAGTCTCATGTGCAACAGGTCAGGATGGTATTTCAGATCCTTCGTGACAATGCCTTGTTTGTGAAAGGGTCTAAGTGTCTTTTTGGGGTGCAGATGGTTTCTTTTTTGGGCTTTATTTTTTCTCCCTTGTCTATAGAGAAGGATCCGGTTAAGGTTCAGGCCATTCATGATTGGATTCAGCCCACATCCGTGAAGAGCCTTCAGAAATTTTGGGGTTTTGCTAATTTTTATCGCCGTTTCATTGCTAATTTTTCCAGCGTGGTTAAACCCTTGACCGATTTGACGAAGAAAGGCACTGATGTGGCGAACTGGTCCTCTGCGGCTGTCTCTGCCTTTCAGGAACTTAAATGTCGATTTACTTCTGCTCCGGTGTTGCGCCAACCGGATGTTTCTCTTCCGTTTCAGGTTGAGGTTGACGCTTCTGAAATTGGGGAAGGGGCCGTTTTATCTCAGAGGGATCCTGTTGGTTCCTTAATGAAACCGTGTGCCTTCTTTTCCCATAAGTTTTCGCCTGCTGAAAGCAATTATGATGTCGGCAATCGGGAGTTGTTGGCTATGAAGTGGGCGTTTGAGGAGTGGTGACATTGGCTTGAGGGAGCTAAGCACCGTATTGTGGTCTTGACCGATCATAAGAATTTGATTTACCTCGAGTCTGCCAAACGGCTGAATCCTAGACAGGCTCGATGGTCCTTGTTTTTTTCCCGTTTTGATTTCGTGGTCTCGTACCTTCCGGATTCTAAGAATATTAAGGCTGATGCCCTCTCTAGGAGTTTTTTGCCTGATTCTCCTGAGGTCTTGGAACCGGTCGGTATTCTGAAAGAAGGGGTGGTCCTTTTTGCCATTTCCCCTGATTTATGACGGGTTCTTCAGGAATTTCAGGCTGACAAACCTGACCGCTGTCCTGTGGGGAAACTGTTTGTTCCTGACAGATGGACTAGTAGAGTGATTTCTGAGGTTCACTGTTCCGTGTTGGCTGGTCATCCTGGTATTTTTGGTACCAGAGACTTGGTTGGTAGGTCCTTTTGGTGGCCTTCTTTGTCGCGTGATGTGCGTTCTTTTGTGCAGTCCTGTGGGACTTGTGCGCAGGCCAAGCCTTGTTGCTCCCGTGCTAGTGGGTTGCTTTTGCCATTGCCGGTCCCTGAGAGGCCCTGGACGCATATTTCTATGGATTTTATTTCCTATCTTCCTGTTTCCCAGAGGATGTCGGTTATCTGGGTTGTTTGTGACCGATTCTCTAAGATGGTTCATTTGGTGCCTTTGCCTAAATTACCTTCCTCTTCGGATTTGGTTTCGTTGTTTTTTCAGCATGTGGTCCGTTTGCATGGTATTCCGGAGAATATTGTGTCCGACAGAGGTTCCCAGTTTGTTTCTAGGTTTTGGCGGGCCTTTTGTGCTATGCTTGGCATTGATTTGTCTTTTTCTTCTGCATTTCATCCTCAGACAAATGGCCAGACCAAGCGAACTAATTAGACTTTGGAGACTTATTTGAGATGCTTTGTGTCTGCTGATCAGGATGATTGGGTGGCTTTTTTGCCATTGGCCGAGTTTGCCCTTAATAATTGGGCTAGTTCGGCTACTTTGGTTCCGCCTTTCTTTTGTAATTTTGGTTTTCATCCTCGTTTTTCTTCTGGGCAGGTTGAGCCTTCTGACTGTCCTGGTGTGGATTCTATGGTTGACAGGTTGCAGCAGATTTGGGCTCATGTGGTGGACAATTTGGTGTTGTCTCAGGAGGAGGCTCAACGTTTTGCTAACCGTCGTCGGTGTGTTGGTTCCCGGCTTCGGGTTGGGGATCTGGTCTGGTTGTCTTCCCGTCATGTTCCTGTGAAGGTTTCTTCTCCTAAGTTTAAGCCTCGGTTTATTGGTCCTTATAGGATTTCTGAGATTATTAATCTGGTGTCTTTTCGACTGGCGCTTCCGGCCTCTTTTGCTATCCATAATGTCTTGCAAAGATAAGTGTCTGTTTCTTTTTCTGTGGCACACATGCTGTGTGCTTATATTCTGTGCTATTCATTTGTTTTCTATTGTCCAGCTTAGACTGTGTCAGTGTTTTCTCAGTCTGGTTGGATTCTCTGGAATTGCAGATATATGCTCCACATCTTTAGTTAGGTGGTGGAGTTTTTGTATTTTCTGCTGTGGATATTTTAGAAGGATTTTAATACTGACCGCTTAGTATCCTGTCCTATCCTTTCCTATTTAGCTAGAAGTGGCCTCTTTTGCTAAATCCCGTTTTCTGCCTGTGTGTGTCTTTTCCTCTACTACTCACAGTCATTATTTGTGGGGGGATGCCTATCCTTTGGGGTTCTGCTCTGAGGCAAGATAGTATTCCTATTTCCATCTATAGGGGTATTTAGTCCTCCGGCTGTGTCGAGGTGTCTAGGTTTTGTTAGGCACACCCCACGGCTACTTCTAGTTGCGGTGATAAGATCAGGGTTTGCGGTCAGTATAGTTACCACCTACTCCAGTGAAAGTTTTCATGCTGCTCCAGGGTCACCTGATCATAACACCTATCCCTAAGTGCAACCCTAAGTGCAACCCTAACGGAAAAAACAAAAATACATTTTCTGTATTTTATTATTTTCCCTACCTATAGGGGGGGATAAAGGGGGGGTTTATTTAATATTTTTTTTATTTTGATCGCTGTGATAGAACCTATCACAGCGATCAAAATGTACAGGGAACGAATCTACCGGCTGGCAGATTTGGAGGGCGCACTGCGCATGCGCCCGCCATTTTCCAAGATGGCGGCGCCCATGTGAGAAGACCGAGGACACCGGGACTAGGTAAGTATGGGGGGTGCAATCGGACAGCGGGGGGGAAGTGGAGAGGACGAGGGAGGGTCAGAGGGGAGAGGAAGGCGCTTAGGACAGGACAGAGGGGTACGGAACACTGACAGCGGCTGCAGATCGCCGCCGTCAGTCGGTGGGGGGGCCAGATCGGGGTCTCCAGCCATGGCCGATGCTATTGCAGCATCGGTCATGGCTGGATGGTAATATTTCACCAATTTTTATAGGTGAAATATTACAGATTGCTCTGATTGGCTGTTTCACTTTCAACAGCCAATCAGAGCGATCGTAGCCATGGGGGGGGGGGTGAAGCCACCCTCCCTGGGCTGAAGTACCACTCCCCCTGTGTCTGCAGGTTGGGTGAAATTGGAGTTAACCCTTTCACCCAATCTGCAGGGACGCGATCCCTCCATGACGCCACATAGGCGTCACAGGTCGGATTGGCACCGATTTTCATGACACCTACGTGGCGTCAAAGGTCGGGAAGGGGTTAATCTGTGTTTGAAGTTAAAGAGAACCTGTCACCCCGTTTTTTCAATATGAGATAAAAATAGCGTTCAAAAGGGCCTGAGCTCTGCTTTACAATAGTGCCTTTATTATTCCTTGATTCCCCACCTTTGCTGCCAAAATACCTTAGAAAACTCGCTGTTTTTGGCTGTCAATCACCCCGGTCCGGTGGGCGTGGCCTGATCTCCGATTCTCCCCACCTCCGACTCCGGCGTTGGCGTTGTATTTAGTGCCTGCGCATTAAAGTGTCATCTCGCGCCTGCGCAGTATGTATTGCCCAACTGTGGGCAAAGCATACAACACATGCACCGGTTTTTCACTGTAACCTCTGTGCCCCGGACGTCTGGATATGCAAATTGTGTTGTCCTGGACGCCGGTAAACTCTTCCCATCCAGGACTGCTCTCGTAAGTTTTGTGACAAAATCGCTTATCTATATCTCTATCTATCTCTCTATCTATCTCTCTATCTATCTTTCTATCTATTTATCTATCTATCTATTTCTTTACATCTATCTCATTCAATCTATGGTATTCCTTCTAATTTTCTGATTCTTTCTTTCTACCTATTTATCTCATCTATCTAAAAGCAGATTACATACAACATACACCCTGCGACATGCACCCTGAAACATACAACATACACCGTGAGACATACACCCTACAACATACGACATACACCCTGCAGCATACTCCCTGCAACATACACCCTGCAACATTTGACATGCACCCTGCACCTTGCAACATACACCCTGTGACATACACCATACAACATACGACATGCACCCTGCGATATTCACCATGCCACATGCACCCTGTGACATGCAACAAACCACATGCGACATAGTACATGCGACATACCACATGCAACATGCGACATACCACATGCGACATGCACCCTGCAACATACACCCTGAGACATACAAACTACAACATACGACATACACCCTGCAACATACACCCTGCGACATGCACCCTGCAACATACACCCTACAACATATGACATGCACCCTGTGACATGCACCCTACAACATGCGACATTCACCATGCCACATGCACCCTGCGACGTGCAACAAACCACATGCGCCATGTGACATAGTACATGCGACATGCAACATACAACATGTCACATGTGACATACCACATGTGACATGCAACATACTACATGTGACATGCAACATAGTACATGCAACATACTACATGCGACATGCAACATACCATATGCAACATACCACATGCGACATGCAGCCTGCAACATACACCATGCAACATACCACATGCTACATACCACATGCGACATGCAAAACGCGACATGCGACATGCAACAAACAACATGCGACATGCAACAAACCGCATGCAACATACCACATGCAACATACCACATGTGCCATATTACATGCAACACACTACATGCGACATGCAACATACAACATGCGGCATAGTACATTCAACATGCGACATGCAACATAACACATGCAACCTTCAACATACTACATGCGACATGCACCCTGCAGCATACACCCTGCAACATGCACCGTGCGACATACCACATGTGACATACCACATCTGTCATACCACATGCAACACACTACATGCGACATGCAACATACCACATGCAACATTCAGCATACTACATGCGACATGCACCCTGCAACATGCACCATGCGACATACCACATGCGACATACCACATGTGTAATACCACATGCAATATACAGCATGCAACATACAACATGCGATGTGCAAAACACTACATATGACATGCAGCATATAACATGTGTCATGCAACATGCGACATGCAACATACCTCATGTGACATGCAACATACCACATGTGACATGCAACAAACCACATGCAACATACCACATGCACCATATTACATGTGACACACTACATTCGACATGCAACATACCACATGCAACATGCAACATACCACATGCAACATACTACATGCAACATACCACATGTGACATGCAACATAGTGCATGCGACATGCAACATACCACATGTGACGTGCACCCTGCAACATGCACCCTGCGACATGCCACATGTGACATACCACATGCAACATACCTCATATGCCATGCAACATGACATGCAACAAACCACATGCGACATGCAACACACTTCATGCGACATGCAACATACCACATGTGACATGCAACATACCACATGCGACATGCAACACACCACATGCGACATGCAATACACTACATGCAACATACCACATGTGCCATGCAACCTGCAACATTCTACATGCGACATGCAACATACCACATGCGACCTGCAACATATCACATGCAACATTCCACATGCGACATACAACATACTACATGCGCATGCAACATTCCACGTGCAACATGCCACATGTGACATACCACATGCGACATGCAACATACCACATGCGACATGCAACATATCACATGCAACATACGACATGCCACATGTGACATACCACATGTGACATACAACATACCACATGTGACATACCACATGTGACATACAACATACCACATGCAACATACCACATGCGACATGCAACATACTACATGCGACGTGCAATACACTACATGCAACATACCACATGCAACATGCAACATATTACATGCAACATGCATCATACTACAGGCAACATGCAACATACTACATGCAACATACCACATGCGACATGCCACATATGACATGCCACATGTGACATACCACATGCGACATGTGACATACCACATGCTACATGCAACATACTACATGCAACATGCAACATACCACATGCAACATGCAATACACTACATGCTACATGCAACATACCACATGCAACCTGCAAAATACTAGATGCAACATTCAACATACCACATGCGACATGCAACATACCACATGTGACATGCGAAATGCAAAAAACTACATGTGACATGAAACATACCACATGCAACATTCAACATGTGACATACATGCGCCATGCAACATACCGCATGCGAAATGCAACAAACCACATGCGAAATGCAACATACCACATGCGCCATGAGACATGCAACATACCACATGTGACATAGTACATGCGACATGCAAAATACCAAATGCAACATACTACATGCAGCATACCACATGCTATATACTATATGCGACATACAACATACCACATGCGCCATACGACATACTACATACGACATACCACATGTGACATGCAACATACCGCATGCAACATGGTACATACAACATGCAACATACCACATGCAACATGGTACATACAACATGCTACATACTGTACATACTGAACATGCAACATACATAACATACATACAGACATACAGTACATTAAACATAGAGTACATACTCACCATTACCTTGATCCCCAAAGCCAGTGTCACCTGTAACTAATAATAAAATAATAAACAAACACTATACTCCCTGATCCGCAGATATCCAATTAAAACGAGTGATACACTGCAGGAGCCATTGTCTCCTGTCAGTGTGTCAACTGAAGGTCTATAGAGCAGTGACATCACCCGATGTCACTGTTTTATAGGGAAGATCATAGTAACATAGTAACATAGTTAGTAAGGCCGAAAAAAGACATTTGTCCATCCAGTTCAGCCTATATTCCATCATAATAAATCCCCAGATCTACGTCCTTCTACAGAACCTAATAATTGTATGTTACAATATTGTTCTGCTCCAGGAAGACATCCAGGCCTCTCTTGAACCCCTCGACTGAGTTCGCCATCACCACCTCCTCAGGCAAGCAATTCCAGATTCTCACTGCCCTAACAGTAAAGAATCCTCTTCTATGTTGGTGGAAAAACCTTCTCTCCTCCAGACGCAAAGAATGCCCCCTTGTGCCCGTCACCTTCCTTGGTATAAACAGATCCTCAGCTAGATATTTGTATTGTCCCCTTATATACTTATACATGGTTATTAGATCACCCCTCAGTCGTCCTTTTTCTAGACTAAATAATCCTAATTTCGCTAATCTATCTCGGTATTGTAATTCTCCCATCCCCTTTATTAATTTTGTTGCCCTCCTTTGTACTCTCTCTAGTTCCATTATATCCTTCCTGAGCACCGATGCTCGTTATTAATTGGACTACGGCGGAAAGTAAGTATACGGTTTCTTTATTATTTTTTCCTTTTTTTGCAGGCGCTCGAGTATGGTAAGTATGGTGAAATTAAGATTAATAAAATAATTTTTTTTGGCTGTCTTTAATTTTTTTTTAACCCTTTCACTACTCTAGGATTAATAATGGATAGGCGTCTTATTGACGCCTTTCCATTATTAACCGGGCTTACTGTCACCTTACAATAGCAAGGTGACATTAACCCCTTATTACCCCATATCCCACTGCTACTCGGGAGTGGGAAGAGAGAGGCTAAGTGCCAGAATTGGCGCATCTTACATTTCTGGGGTGGCTGGGGGCTGGTATTTGTAGCCGGGGGGGGGGGGGGCAATATCCATAGCCCCTCTCTAGGCTATGAATATCAGCCCGCAGCTGTCTGCATAGCCTTTCTGGCTATAAAGTATAGGTGTACCCCATTTCATTTTTGGGGGGTCCCCCTATTTTAATTGTCAGTAAAGGCTGCACAGACAGCTGCGGGCTGATATTCATAGCCTGGGAAGATCCATGGGTATTACCCCCTTCCCAGGCTATAAATATTGGCCCCGGCCGTTGACTTTCCCCCTCTGGCGCAGAAAATTGCATGGGAGCCCATGCATTTTTTTTTTACTTTTTATGTTAAAAACTAAATGTTTCTTACTAAACATCTGCCTTGCTATTATAGATCTATGCATAATCTATCTATAGATATATTTGTCGATGGATTTATCTACATCCATGGCCAGAAGTTTTGAGAATGACACCAAAATTATATTTTCACATGATCTGCTGCCCTCTGGTTTTTATTAGTGTTTGTCTGATGTTTATATCACATACAGAAATATAATTGCAATCATATTATGAGTACCAATAGGTTATATTGACAGTTAGAATGAGTTAATGCAGCAAGTCAATATTTGCAGTGTTGACCCTTCTTCTTCAAGACCTCTGCAATTCTCCGTGGCATGCTCTCAATCAACTTCTGGACCAAATCCTGACTGATAGCAGTCCATTCTTGCATAATCAATGCTTGCATTTTGCCAGAATTTGTTGGTTTTTGTTTGTCCACTTGTCTCTTGATGATTGACCACAAGTTCTCAATGGGATTAAGATCTGGGGAGTTTCCAGGCCATGGACCCAAAATGTCTATGTTTTGTTCCATGAGCCATTTAGTTATCACCTTTGCTTTATGGCAAGGTGCTCCATCATGCTGGAAAAGGCATTGTTGGGCGCCGAACTGCTCTTGGACGTTTGGGAGAAGTTGCTCTTGGAGGACATTCTGGTACCATTCTTTATTCATGGCTGTGTTTTTAGGCAAGACTGTGAGTGAGACGATTCCCTTGGCTGAGAAGCAACCCCACACATGAATGGTTTCAGGATGCTTTACAGTTGACATGAGACAAGACTGGTGGTATCACTCACCTCTTCTTCTCCCAATAAGCTGTTTTCCAGATGTCCCAAACAATCGAAAAGGGGATTCATCAGAGAAAATGACTTTGCCCCAGTCCTCAGCAGTCCACTCCCTGTACCTTTTGCAGAATATCAGTCAGTCACTGATGTTTTTTCTGGAGAGAAGTGGCTTCTTTGCTGCCCTCCTTTAAACCAGGCCTTGCTCAAAGAGTCTCCGCCTCACAGTGCGTGCAGAAGCACTCACACCAGCCTGCTGCCATTCCTGAGCAAGCTCGGCACTGCTGGTAGTCCGATCCCGCAGCTGAAACAGTTTTAAGATACGGTCCTGGCGCTTGCTGGTCTTTCTTGGGAGCCCTGGAGCCTTTTTGACAACAATGGAAGCTCTCTCCTTGAAGTTCTTGATGATGCGATAGATTGTTGACTGAGGTGCAATCTTTGTAGCTGCCATTTTTGTGCAGTGCAATGATGGCTGCATGTGTTTCTTTAGAGATAACCATGGTTAACTGAAGAGAAACAATGATACCAAGCACCAGCCTCCTTTTAAAGTGTCCAGTGATGTCATTCTTACCTAATCATGACTGATTGATCGTCAGCCCTGTCCTCATCAACACCCACACCTGTGTTAATGGATCAATCACTAAAACGATGTTAGCTGCTCCTTTTAAGGCAGGACTGCAATGATGTTGAAATGTGTTTTGGGGGTTAAAGATCATTTTCTGGGCAAATATTGACTTTGCAAGTACAGTAATTGTTGTTAAGCTGAACACTCTGACATTCAGGAGTATATGCAAATTGCCATAAGAAAAAATGAAGCAGTAGACTTTGGAAAAATTAATAGTCTCATTCTCAAAACTTTTGGCCATGACTGTATAGAAACATAGATATATCTATCCATATATATATAACTATCCAGACATCTATCCAGAAAGATCTAGAGATAGGTCTATAGATGCATAGATCTATCTATTCATCTAATATATAAAGCTGAATGTGTGTATGTGTGTGTGTATGTATGTCCGGGATTGGCATCTGCACCGTCGCAGCTACAGCCACAAAATTTTGCACAGTCACACGTCTGGACCCCGAGAGCGTCATAGGCTATGTTGTGAGGCGAAATTTTAACCCCGCGCGTTCCAATTCACCAAACAATTTTGCCCCTATCTACATAATGGGAAAAAAAGTGAAAGGAAAAGTGTTGGAAGCGTCGCAGCTGCAGCAACAAAATTTTGCACAGTCACATGTCTGGACCCTGAGAGCGTCATAGGCTACGTTGTGAGGTGAAATTTTAACCCCGCGCTTTCCAATTCACCAAACAATTTTGCCCCTATCTACATAATGGGGAAAAAAGTGAAAGGAAAAGTGTTGGAGGCGTCGCAGCTACAGCCACAAAATTTTGCACAGTCACACGTCTGGACCCTGAGAGCGTCATAGGCTATGTTGTGAGGTGAAATTTTAACTCCGTGCTTTCCAATTCACCAAACTATTTTTCCCCTATTTACATAATGGGGAAAAGTGAAAGGAAAAGTGTTGGAGGCAAATTGACAGCTGCCAGATGTGAACAAGGGGGACTTAAAGAATGAGAACAATGGCGCCAAAGAGTATATACCGATCAGTTGCTAAGGTGGGGCCCCGACATGGGATACTCACCACACACGGGGATATGAACACACACACAAAATGCGCCACACACTACCACGTGCTTGAACACATATACCACCCTCAGCACACATTTCACCACACATACACCAACCTCGCCACATAAAAGTCGAAACACAAAAGTCGACGCTCAAAACTCGCCATGCGCAAAACTCGCCACATGCAAAAACTAGGCTCACGCAAAACTCGCCACAAGTGCAAAACTCACCTCATGGAAAACTCGCCACACGCAAAACTTGCACACGCGGAAAAATTGCCACATGCACAAAATTTGCAACACATGCAAAAGTTGCCTCACACAAAACTTGCACATACTCAAAAGGCACCAGACATAAAACTCCCCACGTGCAAAACTTGCTGCACACAACTTGCTACACTAACCTGTCACATGCAACTCGACACACAAAAAGTTGCTACACCCATGTTGCCACACAAAACTCATCTCACAAAAGTCGCTACATGCATGTCGCCACACACAACTCAACACACACAACTTGACAAATGAAACTCGCCCTAAAACACACACAAGTCTGGTATTAGCCTTCAAAAATAAAAATCTGATTAATAAGCAGACAAACTACAAGAGCAACAAATGTACCATATAGGAAATACAGCAGCTGTCAGTCACATGACCTGTCTATTATGTGTATGTGTGAGCTAATATATACTGCCAGGGGGAGGGCTTCCTGTTGGCTGGGGATTTATCAGGCTGCCAATTTAGCTTACAAATACTGAGGTAAAAAATACTGACCAAATAACGTGTGAATGCGGTCTAATACAGGAGGAGATGACACACAGGTATATACTATATACAGGAGAGATGGCACACAGGTATATACTATATACAGGAGGAGATGACACACAGATATATACTATATACAGGAGGAGATGACACACAGATATATACTATATACAGAAGGAGATGACATACAGGTATATACTATATACAGGGGAGATGACATACAGGTATATACTATATACAGGAGCAGATGACCTACAGGTATATACTATATACAGGAGAAGATGACACAGGTATATACTATATACAGGAGAAGATGACCTACAGGTATATACTATATACAGAAGCAGAAGACCTACAGGTATATACTATATACAGGAGGAGATGACATACCGGTATATGCTATATAGAAGATGACATACAGGTATATACTATATACAGGAGGAGATTACACACAGATATATACTATATATAGAAGGAGAAGACATACAGGTATATACTATATATAGGAGGAGATGACATACAGGTATATACTATATACAGGGGAGATGACACACAGCAGGTATATCCTATATACAGGGGAGATGACAAACAGGTAGATACTACATACAGGAGATGACATACAGGTGTATACTATATATAAGGGAGATGACAAACATGTATATACTGAGGTGAAAATGAGAAGTGTGAGGTGAAAATAGTGGAGTGATCGGAAAATGACAGATGTGAGGTCGAAATGACAAGTATTAGGGGGGAATGAGAGGAGTGAGGGAGAAAATGAGAGGTGTGAGGGGGAAAATGAGAGGTGTGAGGGAGAAAATGAGAGATGTGAGGGGGAAAATGAAAGATGTGATTGGGAAAATGAGAGGCATGATGGGAAAATAAGAGAAGTGAGGTGCTATAACTAACCACAGATATTTACTATGCCCAGGCAACGCCGGGCTCTTCAGCTAGTATATCTATATATATGTAGATCTCTCTATCCATTTTATTCATTCTTTTTATCTGTCTATCTGTGTGTGTAATGGAGTGTGGGTTGGACAGATGTAAAGAGGAGGTTGGACAATATTGACCTCCTAACATTTTTTTTGTTTTGTAATTTTTATTTTTTGTTTCACAAACGCTTTAAAAACTGCATAAAAAACTGCCTTAAATAAATTAAAAAAAGCGCTAGCAAGGCGCTCAAAAATGCATCAAAACTTATCAAAAACAAAGATGCATTTTCTGGCAGCAGATGCAGTTTTTGTGCAACCAATTCTGAAACGTGTGTACACAGCCTAAGACTCTTTTTTGTACTTATATATTTGGTCTATTTTTGGTGCTATTTCTTCCACAGTTACTTGCTTGCTAACATTGGTTCATAACGATTGGTTATCTATCAGTAACTGTTATACCTATAAAGGTCGGCTAATTGTCAGTACTTGTCATATATACACAGTTGTAAACACAAAGGGTAACATATGAATGGTCCTCGAGTATGTGCACACAGGGCTGCCACTAGAAATTTTGGGGCCCCATACTGGCAAAATTTTCGGGGCCCCCTTGAGACTCCGCCCAGGCTCCACTCCAGCCCCGCCTCCACGCTCCACCCCTCAAACTGTCCACAGTCCCACCGCTCTCTCTTGGAAAAACTCCACTTCTCACCTATCACACATTAACAGTTCCCATCACCAGATCACACATATAGCCGGCAGCTTTTGTTTTTGGCCAAAAGATTTTTTAAGCCGCCACCATAACACGGTAGACACTTTTGGCCGGGCCCTACTCTACTGTAACCTACTAAATATTTGTTAAAATGAGCAATACAATTTAGGTATATTTTTATTTATTTTTCAATTTTTAAAATGACCAATAATATCACATACAAGGAACAAATACCGCTACACCATGATCAGACCACATATTACCACCAGTGACCGAATAATATCACATACAAAGAACAAATACCGCTACACCATGACCAGACACCATATTACCACCAGTGACCGAATAATATCACATACAAGGAACAAATACCACCGCACCATATCCAGACCACATATTACAACCAGTAACCGAATAATATCACATACAAAGAACAAATACCACCGCACCATGACCAGACCACATATTACCACCACAAAGTGATCAAATAGTACATGCAAGGAACAAATACCGCAACACCACGACCAGACCAGAAGTCCTTCATCTTTGTTTTTCCTCTTTCATCCAGCACAGATCGCCATCACTTCTTCTAGCCAGGACTCGTCTCTGCAGGAAATAACAGAACTCATTACTTAATTTTTCTCAACTTCTACATTACACCACATGAAGAAAAAAAAGGAGACGTAGTGTCACTCTACTGTTGTGAATTCTGTTTTGGAACTCCCTCCTGTGGTCATGAATGGTACTTCGGCGAGTTCTGTCCATGGACTCCCTCTGGTGGCTGTGAGTGGAGTTGCTGGTTCTGAGGTTCCTTCCACAGGTGACCTGGTTAATTCTTTGGCTGGCTGCTCTATTTAACTCCACCCAGATCGTTACTCCATGCCACCTGTCAATGTTCCAGCACTGGTTCAGTTCGCTCTTGGATCTTTCTGGTGACCTGTCTATGCCAGCAGAAGTTAAGTCCCTGCTAGTTTATTTTGTTGCTCTTGTTTTCTTGTCCAGCTTGGTAATATGATTCTGTCTGGCTAGCTGGAAGCTCTGGGATGCAGAGTGGCACCTCCCATACCGTGAGTCGGTGCGGGGGTCTTTTTGCACACTCTGCGTGGTCTTTTGTAGTTTTTTGTGCTGACCGCAAAGTTACCTTTTCTATCCTCTGTCTGTTTAGGTAGTCTGGCCTCCCTTTGCTTAAACCTCTTTCATTCCTGTGTTTGTGTATTTCATCTTAACTCACAGTCAATATTTGTGGGGGGCTGCCTTTTCCTTTGGGGAATTTCTCTGAGGCAAGGTAGGCTTTACTTTCTATCTCTAGGGGTAGCTAGCCCTTAGGCTGTGCCGAGGCGTCTAGGCCTGTTAGGTACGCTCCACGGCTATTTCTAGTGTGTGTGATAGGATTAGGGATTACGGTCAGCAGAGCTCCCACTTCCCAGAGCTTGTCCTGTGAGTTTAACCATCAGGTCATTCCGGGTGCTCCTAACCACCAGGTCCATAACACTCTACACAATAACAGGACCGTCCCCCCCATTTAAAACAGTAAACTCAAAAAGTAAAATAAATCCATCACTGCAGTAATAATATCCCTTTATTAGCCCCTATGGTAATAATATTCCCTATCCTAGCCCCGTGTGTCTCATTCCTGGCTCCAGCCATATGTTCTCCCATCCTGCCCTCATGAGTATCCATTCTGCCCCATATGATCTCCCCATCCTGCCCCATCTGTTTCCATCGTATCCATCCTGCCCCATGATCCTGCATGATCTGTCTCCAACCCTGCCCCATCTGTCTCCAATCCTGCCCCCAGTGTCTTCAATCATGCCCCCATGTCTTTCATCCTGCTTCATGTCTCCTATCATGCCCTGTATCTCCATTCTGCCCTGTGTCTCCAATCATGCTCGTATCTCCATTCTGCCCCCTATGTCTCCAATCATGCCCCAATGTCTGGAATCCTGTCCCGTGTCTCCAATCATGCCCCCAGTATCTCCAGTCATGCCCCCTGTATCTCAAATCCTGCCCCATCTGTCTCCAATCCTGCCCCCAGTGTCTCCAGTCATGCCCCCAGTGTCTCCAATCATGCCTCGTATCTCCATTCTGCCCCCTGTGTCCAGCATTCTGCCCCTGTGTCAAGCATTCTACCCCTCTGTCCAGCATTCTGCCCCGTGTCCAGCATTCTGCCCCCCGTGTCCTGCATTCTGCCCCCATATCCAACATTCTGCCCCCTGTGTCCAGCATTCTGACCCCGTGTCCAGCATTCTGCCCCCTTGTCCAGCATTCTGCCCCCATGTCCAGCATTCTGCCGCTGTGTCTAGCATTCTGTCCCCGTGTCCAGCATTCTGCCCCCCCCCCCGTGTCCAGCATTCTATCCCTGCGTACAGCATTCTGCCCGTGTCCAGCATTCTGCCCCCTGCCACGAATCCCACCGTGACTGTCAACAATATGTCACGGGTCAGGGGTGACCTTTGGCCAGCGCACGGCTATCACATGTGCAGAAGGGCTTCTCTTAGTTATCCTTCTACTGCTACATTGTGATGAAAACACAAACAAGGCTATTGACCTATCAATTTACCGCAGGGGCTTATTTTAGTTATCCTACTGCTCTACAATATAACACGAACTTCAGGGATTTATGTATATCCCGCTTTACAGTTCTGCTTGAGAACTTGCTGCTCTCTGGCACCCCCCCTTACCCTCAGGTCAGACTAGGTACTGCACCTAGGGTAATTAGTTGCCAGAAAGGCTGCCTGCTATGTACTGGCTATTGGGCACGCAGCAGCGAGGGCGATAAAACTACTCCCTGGACAACGTAGCAGAGCAACGGCGCACCCATCATTCCTCTTATATTAAAATTAGATTTCTGTTGAATCCAAACATGCTCTAGCAATCCCTCTTTGGTTGGGAGAAATCCATTTCTCTGGTTCTGTTAGAGCTAGGATTTAACAAGAGACTCCGTTGGGAAGCTCTATCAATGCATGCTCTAAATATGTTTCTGGCATATCTCTATCATACACTGGCGACGAGCTAAAGCTTATTCAATATCTCCCCCCTTTTCAGCAAGCCTCATTGAGTTTAGACAAAGAAGTTTGCACACGCTCCTGGCTAATTAAAATTCTTGGCTCGGAGGAGGGGCAGAGCAGAGAGGAATTACACAGGGATTGTACTTCCTGTAGTGGGCTGCGAGGGGAAGCCACATGCAGTGTGTGACAACAAGGGAAAATTAAGAGAAAAATCATACACTACTTTATAAATTATCGTGACACCTCCCCCTTTTGGTGTGCGCTATGGATGCAGGATCTCTCAGTGCTCCTCCATGGGCACCTCAGCAGGTTCACCCTGGCGGGTCAACCCATCAACACTGCCATGCTCTGGCATCATGGTGCCCCCGCCTACCCGGTGCCCCAGGTAGTGGACATCACTCATGCCCATCTGGCACTTTCCCGGCTTGATAGTCAGTCCGGCTTGGTGAATTCGCCTGAGCACCGCCTTGAGATGCTGCAGGTGTTCATCCCAGGAGGAACTGAAGATGACAATGTAATAATAATAATCTTTATTTATATAGTAATAATAATAATCTTTATTTATATAGCGCCAACATATTCCGCAGCGCTTGATAATGTCATCCAAGTACGCCACCGCGTACTTCTACAGTCCCTGAAGCAGGTGGTTGACCATCCGATGAAAAGTGTCAGGGGCATTCTTCATGCCGATGGGCATGACCGTGGACTCATTCAGTCCAAAGGGTGTGATAAAGGCGGACTTCTCCTGCGCCTCGGGGCTCAGGGGAATCTGCCAGTATCCTTGACTCAGATCCATTATTGTCAGATATTCTGCACCAGCTAACCTCTCAAGCAGCTCCTCGATGCGCGGCATTGGGTGCGCGTCAGAGGCTGTGATGGCATTGAGCCCCCTGTACTCCACGCTCAACGGGGTGGTCCGGTCCTTCTTTGGCACGAGGACTACAGGTGAGGCCCACGTGCTGTTTGACAGTTGAATCACCCCCTGCTGTAACATCTCATTGATCTCCCAGCTCATAACCTGCTGCACCTCGTCAGAGATTCGATAGGGTGTTCGCCAGAGTGGGGCATGATTCCCGGTGTCCACCTCGTGAACTGCTAACTCAGTCCTTCCAGGTCGGTTGGAGAACACGGCCTGGAAGGTTTCCAGCTTGGTCCGCAACCGCAACCACTGGGGTTCGGTTAGTGAGGCGCTTACCATGTCCTCAATGGACCCACTGGCCTTGGCTTGGGTCACATTGTCCAGGAGGGTGTCTTCCTCCCCGTCTTCGGGCAGGCTTCAGACCAGTAGGACGAAAGATTCACGTTTGTGATGGGCCTTCATTATGTTGACGTGAGAGGCCTTTCGCCTACTCCGAGCGTGGTCAAGTGTGACCACGTAGGTGACCGGGTTGAGCTGTTGGTGGACGACGTATGGGCCTTCCCAGGCTGCCTGAATCTTATCCTTTGGTACAGGGACCAGTACCCACACCTTTTGACCCACATGGTAGGTCTGCTCCCGGGCATTCTGGTCATACCAGTGCTTGTGATCAGCCTGAGCCTGCGTCATGTTGTCATGCACCAACTGCGTCAAGGTCTGCATCTTGTCACGGAAGCGCATGACATACTCCACTTTGGACACTTCAGAAGGGTTTGGCTCCTCTTCCCAGGATTCCCTTACCAACCCAAGGGGTCCCCGGACTCGCCTGCCGTACAAGAGCTCGAAGGGGGAGAACCCGGTCGAGGCCTGCGGAACCTCTCGGTAAGCAAATAGCAGGTGTAGGAGGTACCGCTCCCAGTCGCGTCCTTGGGTCTCAACCAGCATGCATAGCATCTGTTTGAGGGTACCATTGAAGCGTTCACACAAGCCATTGGTCTGTGGGTGATACGCACTCGATACCAGACTCTTCACCTGCAATCTCTTACAGAGAGCCTCCATTAGGTGAGACATGAATTGGGTCTCTTGATCAGTAAGCATCTCCCTGGGAAATTCTACACGTGAAAAGATAGCCAACAGTGCATCAGCCACTTTATCTGCCCTAGTTGACAACAGAGCTACTGCCTCTGGGTACCGGGTAGCGTAGTCTACCACAGTAAGAATGTATTGCTTTCCAGAGCTGCTGGGGATGGCCAGTGGGCCCACAATGTCCACCACGATCCTCTGGAAAGGCTCCTCTATCACTGGCAAAGGGATCAGGAGAGCCTTAAAAGCAGGCCCAACCTTTCCCACTCTTTGACAGGTGACACAGGAGCGGCAGTAGTTTGACACATCTGTCCCCATCTTAGGCCAATAGAAGTGTTGAGACAGTCGGGCCTTAGTTTTGCTGATCCCCAAGTGTCCAGCGAGCGGGATCTCATGGGCAGTCTGCAACAACTCACTCCAGAATTGCTGCGGGATGACCAGCTCTCTTTCCCTCAACCACTCCATTTGCGATTTTCCGGGTACTGTCTCCCGGTATAACCTCCCTCGTTCCCAGAACACCCTCTCCTTATCAGTCACGGAGGTGGGTGTCTTGGCGAGGTACCTCAGATTCTCCAGGCATGCATCTTTGTGCAGAGCGGCCTGAAACTCCTGGTTAGGGGAAGCCAGAAGTGACGTCAGGGAAGCCTTCCCCACGGGAACCCTCTGGGACCTGCTCTGGGTCCATCTCTGGTTCAGTCACAACGATGACTGAGGAGGGTCTGGAAGGAAGATAGTTATCTGCGTTCCGGGCACTCTGACTGCAGGTGACAGCAGCTACGTAGGCTGTCTCCCCGGAAATTTCCACAGACCCTTCAGCCAACGCTGTTATGGGTACTACCTCCCCATCCACCCCCAGCATTCCAGGAGCAATGCTACTTATGGGCCAGTTACCTTCCTCGGTGGCACTGTTCAATTTCATGGCATCACCTTCCTCACGGGTCCCATGCATCTCCCCATTTCCTGTAGCACAGACACTTGCCCCTTCTAGGGGTTCCTCAGCCGTCTCACTCCGCAGAGCGACGTGGCTGAGCACGCCTGTACCTATGGAACATCAACTTTTGTAGAAAAATGGTTATCAGGTTCAGTTGGCACATTTACATCATTTCCAGCATCCTTCCTAGGTAAAAAATGGTTAACAGATGCATCAATACTAGATAAAGCATGGTCAGGTAACACATGCGATTTCCCATCATCATCATCATCATCATCATCATGGTTAACGTTACCCTTATTAGCAGATTGGGGAGGGGTGTCAGGAACGTAGTATGCAACCATCCTCCCAAATTGGTCCCCAATAAAACATCAGTGGGCAAGTTATCAGACAGCCCCACTTCCTTCACCCCAATCAATATAAACCCGGGCCATTGGCAAGGAACAGCTGATGCCCCCAATCCCGGTGACAGTTAGGGTTTTCCCCGGAATGATCTCTTCAGGGGCCTCCAGTTCGGGTCGGATGAGGGTCCGTACAGCCCCGGTGTCCTTGAGGCCTGTAGCAACATGGCTCCCTACGGTGATGTGCTGCACGTTGTCACACACCCTCCCAGCCACCCCACCCATCAAAAGAACTGCTGCGTTAGGCCCTGGAGCCTTGGCTGGGGGGTTCTTCTGCTTGTCTGGACAGTAGGGACTGATATGACCAGTCCGCTTGCAGACGAAACACTGGCGAGGGTCGTTGGTAGGTCTGATGCTGTTGGCAACAGGGACAGGGCCTCTGGTGTTTTGGATGGCGGGGGCACTGGCATTGGTGGCAGGCTTACCCCTTCTCCAGCTGGTGGTGACTGGCTTCAGCACTTCCGATCTACGGTTGGCCTCATAGGCATCGGCAATCTGGACTTCTTTAGTTACGTCTTTGGGTTCTCTGTCCATCACGAAACTGTTGCACCTCAGCTGGGCAAAGATGAAGAACTGGTCTTTGATCATCAGGTCTCACAGCTGTACAAAGGTGGTCACTGACAGTCCTTGGGTCCACTGGTCAAAGTGAGTCCCGAGTCCATGCGCCACATCGCTGTAACTGTCGTGTGGGCCACGTAGGATGTTCCGGAACTTTCTATGGTAAACCTCAGGTGTAAGCTGGTACTT
This sequence comes from Ranitomeya imitator, assembly GCF_032444005.1. NCBI lineage: Eukaryota > Metazoa > Chordata > Amphibia > Anura > Dendrobatidae > Ranitomeya > Ranitomeya imitator. The sequence continues at coordinate 239,940,729 of NC_091283.1, forward strand.
GGTTATCAGGGCCTGCTTGATGACCTCATAGTCACCATCTTGTTCTGGCAGAAGCGAAGCAAACGCCTCCAGAGCTTTGCTTTTAGCCCTGGGGTCAGGTATCCGGCCCATTTTTCCATAGGCAGCTCGTACTGTCTGCAGGCTTTCTCAAAGGCCCGCAGAAAAGTGTACACATCCCTGTACTTTTCCATCACAGGAAAGTGCTCGGGCGGGGCATCCGTATCTGAGCGCTGCTGGGCTCACTGTTGGACTGGGACGACCCCTGCATTTGCAGTAAGGCTAACTGCAGCTGGTACTCCCGCACCGCTTGCCGCTTGGCTCTCTCCGCCTCCCACTGGGCCTCTTCGAATTGCAGGACCAGCTGCAGATGTCTCTCTGTGTCATCTGCAGAGCATTGTTGCAGAGCCAACTGCAGGTGGAGGTCCGCGCTCCCCTGGTTGCAAGTATGGCCAGCATTCAGCAGTTGGACCTCGGCAGCACCACCACCTGCGCTGGTGCTGGCTTCTACATCTCCTGGGCTCTGAGGCCAGGCTTGGTCCGCTTCAAATTGCACCAGTTCAGTGATCATTTGAGCCTTGGACTTGCCATGGGAGTTCAGGCCATGATATGTGCATACCCCAACAAGAGTGTCCTTCTTTTGCTGGGCGTACCAGGCTTCTGCTTCCGCAGCCATGTTTGCCAAATAAAAGATAGGATAGAAAAACGAAGAGAAAGGGAGGGCATAATTACCAGTACACACAATTGTCTCAGGACTAATAAACACTGAGTTCGTTCTCCAAACTTATTTGTGCAGAGTCCTCCCAAGAACTTTGCAAGTTTTTAGTGAGAGGAATGATTGCTCAAACCAGATCACTAATGCTCTATGATCCCACCGCTCTGCCACCAATATGTCACGAATCCCACCGTGACCGTCAACAATTTGTCACGGTCAGGGGTGACCTTTGGCCAGCGCATGGCTATCACATGTGCAGGGGGGCTTATCTTAGTTATCTCTCCACTGCTCCAATGTGATGAAAACACAAACAAGGCTACTGACTTATCAATTTACCACAGGGGCTTATTTTAGTTTTCCCCATGTCCATGATTCTGCCCCCGTGTCCAGCATTCTGTCCCCGTGTCCAGCATTCTGTCCCCTATGTCCAGCATTATGTCCCCATGTCTAGCATTCTGCCCCCCGTGTCCGGCATCCTGTCCCCGTGTCCAGCATTCTGTCCAACGTGTCCAGTATTCTGCCCCCCGTGTCCAGCATTCTGTCCCCGTGTCCAGCATTCTGTTCCCCTTGTACAGCATTCTGCCCCCCGTGTCCAGTATTCTGCCCCAGTGTCCAGCATTCTGTCCCCATGTCCAGCATTCTGTCCCCCGTGCCCAGTATCCTGCCCCCCGTGTCCAGCATTCTGCCCCCGTGTCCAGCATTCTGCCCCCGTGTCCAGCATTTTGCCCCCGTGTCCAGCATTCTGCCCCCGTGTCCATCATTCTGCCCCCGTGTCCAGCATTCTGCCCCCCGTGTCCAGCATTCTGCCCCAGTGTCCAGCATTCTGTCCCCCGTGTCCAGCATTCTGTCCCCGTGTCCAGCATTCTGACCCCCGTGTCCAACATTCTGCCCCCCGTGTCCAGCATTCTGTCCCCGTGTCCAGCATTCTGTCCCCGTGTCCAGCATTCTGCCTCCGTGTCCAGCATTCTGCCCCCGTGTCCAGCATTCTGTCCCCGTGTCAAGCATTTTGTGCCCCATGTCCAGCATTTTGTCCCCCATGTCCAGTATTCTGCCCCAGTGTCCAGCATTCTGTCCCCCGTGTCCAGCATTCTGCCCCCCGTGTCCAGCATTCTGCCCCCGTGTCCAGAATTGGGTCCCCATGTCCAGAATTCTGCCTCCCCATGTCCAGCATTCTGTCCCCATGTCCAGCATTCTGCCCCCGTGTTTCACAGTCTGCCCTGGGCCCCCTTGATCGCTGCGCTCAATAAAAGCAAAAACAAAAAACAAATTCTTACCTGTCCGCACTCCTGCGGCGAAGCTCCCTCCACGCAGCTGAAGCGCACACTCGCCGTCGACTGACAATGACGCCAGACGCCGGCGACTTGCGCGCTGCTGCTAAAGTCAGCTGCCAGCCTCCGATTGGCAGGCGGCTATTAACTATTGATGTGCGGGTGAGGGCCCGCACCCACTCGTCAATAGCATTAAACTGCCGCAGCGCCGCTACGGGCCCGGTTTAGCGTGCTGGTAGGGTCCCGGTGAGCAGATAAAACGGGGCCCGATGTGGGCCGCCTCTGCCCACCAGGCCCCATACTCCAGTCAGGGCAGTAATGCCCTGATGGTGGCCTGCCTTGACCACAACTGTCTACAAGGAAAACTGTTGCTCACAGCAACCAATCACATATCAGCTTTCATCTTCTAAACAGCTCTGGTGAAATGATAGATGCTTAGTGATTGGTTGCTATGGGCAATACAGGCAGTGTTACCTGTTGTGGTCCAGATGGTGGTCCAGATGATGGTGGTAAAGATGTGCCTATGAAATAGATATATTAGATATTATATACACTGCTCAAAAAAAAGGGAACACTTTAACAACAGAATATAACTCCAAGTATATCCAACTTCTGGGAAATCAAACTGTCCACTTAGGAATCAACACTGATTGACAATAAATTTCATATGCTGTTGTGCAAATGGAATAGACAACAGATGGAAATTATTGGTAATTATCAAGACGCACTCAATAAAGGAGTTGTTCTGTAGGTAGGGACCACAGACCACATCTCCGTACCAATGCTTTATGACTGATGTTTTGGTCACTTTTTAATGTTGGCTGTGCTTTCACACTTGTGGTAGCATGAGACGGACTCTACAACCCCCACAATTGGCTCAGGTACTGCAGCTCATCCAGGATGGCACATCAATGCGAGCTGTGGAAAGGTTTGCTTTGTCTGTCAGTGTAGTGTCCAGAGGCTGGATGCGCTACCAGGAGACAGGCCAGTACACCAGGAGATGTGGAGGGGTCCGTAGGAGGGCAACAACCCAGCAGCAGGACCGCTACCTCAGTCTTTGTGCAAGGAGGAACAGGAGGACCACTGCCAGAGCCCTGCAAAATGACCTCCAGCAGGCCACAAATGTGCATGTGACTTCACAAACGGTTAGAAACCGACTCCATGAGGATGGTCTGAGTGCCTGACGTCCACAGATAGGGGTTGTGCTCACAGCCCAACACTGTGCAGGATGCTTGGCATTTGCCACAAAACACCAGGATTGGCAAGTGCACCACTGGCGCCCTGTGCTCTTCACAGATGAAAGCAGGTTCACACTGAACACATGTGACAGTCTGGAGACACCATGGAGAACGATCTGGTGCCTGCAATATCCTTTGGCTTGACCGGTTTGGCAGTGGGTTAGTAATGGTGTGGGATGGCATTTCATTGGAGGGCTGCACAGCCCTCCATGCGCTCACCAGAGGTAGCCTGATTGCCAATAAGTACTGAGATGAAATCCTCAGACCCTTTATGAGACCATATGCTGGTGTAGTTGGCCCTGGGTTCCGCCTAATGCAGGACAATGCTAGACCTCATGTGGCTGGAGTGTGTCAGCAGTTGCTGCAAGATGAAGGCATTGAAGCTATGGACTGGCCTGCCCGTTCCCCAGACCTGAATCTGATTGAATACATCTGGGACATCATGTCTTGCTCCATCCATCAACATCAAGTTGCACCACAGACTGGCCAGGAGTTGGCTGTCAGGTCGCTGTTAACACCGCCGCGGCCCCTGCTGTCCGCTGTTACTTACAGTTCCACGGCGTCCCGGCGCGCTCCTGTTCTTCCTCCAGCACCGTCTCCTCTGCTCGCTCCCTCGGCCCCTGCTTCCTGTCGGGCGCGCGCGCACTAGCGTCTCCTGCGCACTCTGTCCTTTTCTCTGGACGCTCTTTCCCCTGCTCTCTGTGGTCCTGGAGGACCGTGACCCGGAAGGTACGCTGTCACTCTATATTTAAGGCCGCCTCTTCCTTTTGGCTGTGCCTGTCTGTCATTTGTTTTTCTTGCAAATGCCTCTGGCTCTCTTGCTTCCCAGCGTACTCTGCGTTCTCTCTGCCGCTTGTCTCTTGTCTCTGATTTTTCGTTTCTGTGTATAATCATAGTCTTTCTCCGTGCTTCCCTTGCAGCTCCAGTGCTCCTGTGCCTCCGTTTCCCTGGAGTTCCTGATAGTGGGTCCACTTATCTCGCTTTTCTGATCCCTAAGCGTAACATTGGCGATTGCTTTAGTCCAGGTCTGGGAGGAGATCCCTCAGGAGACCATTCTCCGCCTCATCAGGAGCATGCTTAGGCATTAAAGGGACGTCATACAGGCACGTGGAGGCAACACACACTACTGAGCATCATTTCCTTGTCTTGAGGCATTTCCACTGAAGTTGGATCAGCCTGCAATTTGATTTTCCACTTTGATTTTGAGCATCATTCCAACTCCAGACCTCCATAGGATAGTAAAAACGTATCAACCAAATACCCTGTTTTTTACATCTTTTACTAGCACTTGCGGATTACTGCAACATTTTTTCAAACTGAGTGTTTTTGGTTTTACTATTCTCTTTTGTGTCGTCAGGTTTCTTGGTGGTGTGTGAACATGATCATACAGACTTGTTCACTGTGCAAGTAGCCCATGTGTTCCTGTTTCCATAATTGTTCTCTTGTGTCTACAAGACTGGGGAGTTCCACCACTCCTCTTGGGCTATCTGCACAAAAGCTGTTCTACCCTTTATGCACACATGGATTTTTCCTCTCTGAACCCTGGTCACACAGGTAATATACAGATGATCAGGTTTTTAAATACATCAGATAGGGATTGCATACATTAGTTAGGACTGCTCTGATAAGGGTATACCGTGAAGATTGGTAGAGCAGCTTAGTATACATTTTTTGCAAAAAACGTATCAACCAAATACCCTGTTTTTTACATCTTTTACTAGCACTTGCGGATTACTGCAACATTTTTTCAAACTGAGTGTTTTTGGTTTTACTATTCTCTTTTGTGTCGTCTCCATAGGATAGTAGTTGTGATTTACATTGATCATTTTTAGGTTTTACTGTTCTCAACGCATTCCTATGTAATGAATAAAGATTTACAACTGGAATATTTCATTCAATGATATCTAGAATGTGAAATTTTAGTGTTCCCTTTATTTTTTAGAGCAGTGTATGTATTTATTAGAATATATATATATATATATATATATATATATATATATATATATAAACTCAAAAAAAGGAAAAGCAGCTCAAAATAATTGAAAAAAAGAGGACTTTAATGCCTGAACGGCGTGGCAACGTTTCGGATGTGTTATCCTTTGTCAAGCAATGAATACAAGAGTGAGACCACATTTTATATCCAACACATACATATCGTCACCAAGGTCCAGGAAGCCCCCCTTATTAAAGTGGGGCATCCTGACCCTGAGTAAGGAAACGGAGACCTTTGGGGGCGGGTACCCCCCACGTTTCTCCAAACCCCTACAGTATGACACACATGACCCAATCTTTGGCTACATCTTCAACATCCCTAGAGAAACAGAAAAGACCAAATGACCCACTTTAATAAGGGGGGCTTCCTGGACCTTGGTGACGTATTACAGACTTATGTCTGGGTCCCTTTAAATACGGCGGCACATCGAGTATGTTCCCGAGTAGAGAAGACTATTCTTATACATATGACCGTGTATGGAGCAGTTTAATTTTGTACATAATTTTTTTTTTCATATATATTTTATATATTATATATTCTTTATTTTTTATGTTTTTCATATTCTGTACAGTAATTCCTGAGTAATGCAGAGTTCGGGGTTACTAGGATCGCTACTGTATTTTTTATATTGCTATTGCAATAGTTATGTGGTTCCGTCCTCCGTGTGGGCAAAGCCGCCCCTAGCTAACATGGCGCCATGGTCCTCGGAAGGCTCTGAGCAGCTGCAGGGCAGAGCATGCATTGTGGGTCCCTGACTGTGATGTCACGGACATGTGCAGTAGGCACTTGGGAACGCCGTGATCATGGCTGCCATTACTGAGCTGTGTATGTAAGTGTACTTGGATTATAATATCGTTAGTAAGGACACCTGATTTGTTTTTAATAACAATTGGCCATTAAGCTATTTTTAATTATTTTCACGCAGTATGTTATTCATAATACCCGTCAATAGCTGTGATTTGATTGGCTGAGTAACTTGCACAATTGCACTGTTACACTGATGATGCACAATAACACTGTTTAATACTATTGACTTTATTATATTTAATGATTTTCTAATGAGATATGTATGTGTTGGATATAAAATGTGGTCTCACTCTTGTATTCATTGCTTGACAAAGGATAACACATCCGAAACGTTGCCACGCCGTTCAGGCATTAAAGTCCACTTTTTTTCAATTATTTTGTGCTGCTTTTCCTTTTTTTGAGTTTATTACTTTTTGACCATTGGATTGCTGGTCGGGAGAGCTCTGCATGCCTTGTAAGGTAGTAATTTGATGCTGTTCCAATTTTTTCACTATATATATATATATATATATATATACAGTTAGGTCCATATATATTTGGACAGAGACAACATTTTTCTAATTTTGGTTATAGACATTACCACAGTGAATTTTAAACAAAACAATTCAGACGCAGTTGAAGCTCAGACTTTCAGCTTTCATTTGAGGGTATCCACATTAAAATTGGATGAAGGGTTTAGGAGTTTCAGCTCCTTAACAGGTGCCACCCTGTTTTTAAAGGGACCAAAAGTAATTGGACAATAGACTCCAAGGCTATTTCATGGACTGGTGTGGGCAATCCCTTCATTATGTCATTCTCAATTAAGCAAATAATAGGTCTGGAGTTGATTTGAGATGTGGTGCTTTCATTTGGAAGGTTTTGCTGTGAAGTAAACATGTAGTCAATTGAGCTCTCCATGCAGGTGAAACAAGCCATCCTTACGCTGCAAAAACAGAAAAAAACATCCGAGAAATTGCTACAATATTAGGAGTGGCAGAATCTACAGTTTGGTACATCCTGAGAGAGAAAGAAAGCTCTGGTGAACTCATCAATGCAAAAAGACCTGAGCACCCACTGAAGACAACAGTGGTGGATGATCGCAGAATAATCTCCATGGTGAAGAGAAACTCCTTCACAACAGCCAACCAAGTGAACAACACTCTCCAGGAGGTCGGCGTATCAATATCCAAATCTACCATAAAGAGAAGACTGCATGAAAGTAAATACAGAGGGTTCACTGCACGGTGCAAGCCACTCATAAGCATCAAGAATAAAAAGGCTAGACTGGACTTTGCTAAAAAACATCTAAAAAAGCCAGCACAGTTCTGGAAGAACATTCTTTGGACAGATGAAACCAAGATCAACCTCTACCAGAGTGATGGAAAGAGAAAAGTATGTTGAAGGCGTGGTACAGCTCATGATCCAAAGCATACCGCATCATCTGTAAAACACGGCGGAGGCAGTGTGATGGCTTGGGCATGCATGGCTGCCAGTGGCACTGGGTCACTAGTGTTTATTGATGATATGACACAGGACAGAAGCAGCCGAATGAATTCTGAGGTATTCAGAGCCGCCATACTGTGTGCTCAGATCCAGCCAAATGCAGCAAAATGGATTGGTCGTTTCAAACTACAGATGGACAATGACCCAAAACATAAAGCCAAAGTAACCCAGGAGTTTATTAAAGCAAAGAAGTGGAATATTCTTGAATGGCCAAGTCAGTCACCTGATCTCAACCCAATTGAGCATGCATTTCACTTGTTAAAGACTAAACTTCAGACAGAAAGGCCCACAAACAAACAGCAACTGAAAACCACCGCAGTGAAGGCCTGGCAGAGCATCAAAAAGGAGGAAACGCAGCGTCTGGTGATGTCCATGAGTTCAAGACTTCAGGAAGTCATTGCCAACAAAGGGTTTTCAACCAAGTACTAAAAATGAACATTTTATTTAAAATTATTGAATCTGTCCAATTACTTTTGGTCCCTTTAAAAACAGGGTGGCACATGTTAAGGAGCTGAAACTCCTAAAACCTTCATCCAATTTTAATATGGATACCCTCAAATAAAAGCTGAAATTCTGAACTTCAACTGCATCCGAATTGTTTTGTTTAAAATTCATTGTGGTAATGTCTATAACCAAAATTAGAGAAATGTTGTCTCTGTCCAAATATATATGGACCTAACTGTATATATATATATATATTAGATATTTATTATACGGGGATTAGCGTGTGGAGTGAGTGTGGCTATGTATGTTGTATACCTGATTGATTACCACTTCTGTCTCTGTAAAAACAATCCCCTTTAACCCTTTCCAACATCAGGCGTAAATGTACACTGATGTCGGAATCCTTCCCTTTGATATGGGCTCCAGCGCTGAGCCACATCTTTGACGGCACATGTCAGCAAGTGTGCCGGAAATCCCGCCCATCAGTGACCCTGTCACATGATCGCAGGTCACCGATGGGTTGGCATGACAACCAGAGGTCTCCAGAAGAAGTCTATGGTTGTCACTGCCGGATTGCTATGAGCGCCGCCCACTAGCAGAAATGCATGGACCAGGGATCGTCTCACCTAACTCCCGCTCTCCTTTTAACATTGGCAAAATGCTACTCAGGAAACACAGGGTGAGGGTAAAACAGTGTGGCAAAGCTTTTTTGAACCATAAAACAGGCAGATAACATATAGAACAGTACCAGCACAGTACTCAAGGTGGTGCACATTACAGAGTCTCACCCTTCAACTGACTCGCCAGGATAATAGCAGCTGTGACTACAGATCTTCCAGGGTCACTACCTCACCTGTGGCATGCACACAGAGAGGAGGTAACGACAAGTGTAGGAAGATGCCAGTCCATACTAGGCCAGGTGATCCGAGAATCACAACCTGGTTTCACATTCCAGGGTCGGTTACTCCACCTGTGGCACACACACAGTGAGGAGGTAACAGCAAGTGTAAGAAGATGACAGTCTATTGAATCCATACAAAGCACAAGGCCAGTTGATCTGAAGATCACAACCTGGCTTCTCCAAACATATCCAGGGTTCAGAAATGGTGAATGGAGCAGATCTGTATTCTTCCAACAGAGGCTAAAACACCTAGGTTGTTTCCTTTGGTGAGGACGATGAAACCCGTAGAAATGAGAGGCTTGGAGAGTGAGTGTGTATATGTCACCTCTCCCTATATACTAAACTGTGGGGTACATGTTTTTTCTATTAGTCACCTACTGACTAACCTTTAGGGGTGAATTATGGGTATAGTTTTACATTTGGAATTAATGAAGTTTAGTTTTATCAAACATCAGCAAACATGAGGAATGACAAGAGACAACCCATTTAAGAAGATTCAATTTTGATTAAAACTATTCCAACATTATGAAAATAAAAAAAGTCTTCTCCCCTATGTGATGCATCTGATGTTTATTAACAGTTGATTTCCAAGAAAAATATTTCCCACATTACGAAAATGAAAAAGGCTTCTCCCATGTGTGACTGCTCTGATGTGTAACAATAAGCTCTTTCCAGCTAAAACATTTCCCACATTCTGAACAGGAAGAAGGCTTCTCCTCCCCGGGTGAGTTCTATGCTGCCTAATCAAATCTAATTTCCAGTTAAAATGTTTCCCACATTCTGAACAGGAAAAAGGCATCTCCTTCGTGTGAGTTCTATGGTGATTAACCAAATCTGATTTCTGGATAAAACATTTCCCACATTTTGAACATGAAAAAGGCTTCTCCCCTGTGTGAGTTCTTTGGTGAGTAGCAAAATGTAATTTACATGCAAAACATTTCCCACATTCTAAACAGGAAAAAAGGCTTCTCCCCTGTGTGAGATCTCTGGTGACGAACAAGATTCACTTGTTAGTTAAAACATTTCCCACTTTCTGAACAGGAAAAAGGCTTCTCTCCTGTATGAGCTCTCTGGTGGATAACAAAATGTGATCTATTTTCTAAAACATTTCCCACATTCTGAACAGGAAAAAGGCTTCTCTTCTGTGTGGGTTCTTTGGTGTTCTACAAGATGCCCTTTATAGGTAAAACATATCCCACATTCTGAACATGAAAAAGGCTTCTGTCCTGTGTGAGTTCTATGGTGATTAACCAAGTCTGATTTCTGGATAAAACATTTCCCACATTCTGAACAGGAAAAAGGCTTCTCCCCTGTGTGAGTTCTTTGGTGTGTAACAAAATGTGATTTGCTGTTAAAACATATTCTACATGCTGAACATGAAAATTACTTCTTTGCTTTAGGAGCAGTTGTTTTTTAATGCCTCTTTTGTGACTTTGATGTTCCTTAGTAGCCAGTAATAAATCAGAAGATGGGACCTGCTTCATAGGATCAGATGATAGATCTTTGCTGTGAATGGATGATGATATATCTGGCGTAATCGCATTCACTTCAGTTGTATCTTGTAGGATCTCAAGATCATCAGATTAAAAAATTGAAGATGTCAACTGTCTCTCTAATCTGATAAGATAAAAAAACAATTATTTTTTAATAAAATATCCTTGAGTTTTATATTTTTGAACATTTCTGCTTAAACTGTCCATAAAAATGGCAAGCTATGTTATTATTATTATTTATTTATATAGCACCATTAATTCCATGGTGCTGTACATGAGAAAGGGGTTACATACTTCGGCCTCACTCAATGGTCTTCTACAGCCACCCACAAAGATGGCCATACACTGGATAAGGCGAGAGATGATGAGGGCATGGACTAGGGTTTTTGCAGATTCATGGTTGAGGAATGAATGGATTCGTGAAATATTTTTGAGTTGAAAGCGGCAGGAAGTGGAAAGGGCTTGGATATGTGGTTTGAAGGAGAGATCAGCGTCAAGGATTACCCCGAGGCAGCGAGCTTGTGGGACTGGGGAGAGTGGGCAGCCATTTACTGTAATGGATAGGTTCGTTGGGGGGGTCGCGTGAGATGGGGGAAAGATGATGAATTCTGTTTTGTCCATGTTAAGTTTCAGAAATCTAGCAGAGAAGAAGGATGAAATAGTGGACAGACATTGAGGGATTCTGGTTAGAAGGGAGGTGATATCTGGTCCAGAGATGTAGATCTGTGTGTCGTCAGCATAGAGGTGATACTGAAAGCCATGCGATTCTATGAGCTGTCCCAGGCCAAAGGTGTAAATGGAGAAGAGCAAGGGCCCAAGGACTGAACCTTGTGGGACTCCGACAGATAGAGGGCAAGGTGAGGAGGTGGTGTGTGAGTGGGAGACGCTGAATGTCCGGTCTGTTAGGTATGATGAGATCCAGGATAGGGCCAAGTCTGCGATGCCAAGGGATGAGAGGGTTTGTAATAATAGGGATCAAGACAAGTCCTTGGTACCTCATTTCATATGCGAATATTGCAAGAAAACTAATGAAGGTAAGTTGCACAATCGCTGCTCATTTAGATGGCAGTGCTTTATTTTGTAGAATTTCAATTATTTAGATCTAGTACAGTTTAAGGAGTTGCAATTGACAAAATGTTCACATATGTCAATGCACTATAGTAAAATATATATTACATAATGTGTCAAATTTAACTCTTTTAAATTTATATAATTAATTATATCTGCTATGTTACAGGTTGGTACAGGGGAGAAAAGAGCCATGAAGTTTGCCATCCCGTGAATTTGGTGAAATGCTGAGCTTCTGACATCCAGGCTCAAGCAGTGGAACTTGTTGGATGAAAGCGTGCAAGCTACAGATCAGAGAAAGCGTCACCAAACATTTTCAAACTATTTCAGTTGAGAAGATGGGTTGTGCTTCTGCAACAATGTGGCCAGTCTTTTTGAGGCTATAGGTATCACCTGTAACCTGAGTGAATGGCACCTATTGTCACGTCTGCCGCTCCCGCACCTGCCGCTTCTTCTCCTAACCACCGATATATTTACCCGGCCTTGTGTGCTCCTGCTGCTGCTGCCGTGTCTTCCGGGTCTTCCTCCGGCTCCTGGCATTCTTCTCCATGCGCGCCCGGTGTTTGTGCGCGTCCTTCTTCCTTCTCGCTTCCGGTCTCTTCACCGTCTTCTGGCTCCCGTCGGGTGCGCATGCACACTTCACCTCCTGCCTTCTGCGGCACACGCGCATCTCCACTGGCTGGCTCTCGGTCGCTCTGTTCCTCCTTCCTTTGATCCTGGTGGCTCCTGACCCAGAAGTTCCTTTGCACTCCTCCTATATATCAGGTAGCCTTTCCTCCTGTTCCTTGCCTGATTGTCAATTGTGTTTTGCCTTTGAGTCAGGTCCCTCACTTTCCTGCGTTCCTCTATTTGCCAGTTCATCTTGTATTTTGTTCTCTCCCATTTCTTGAGCTATTTTATCCCTTCCCCTCTCTGTGAGCCCTCCAGGCCCCATTCGTACATCTCCGTTTTGTCCCTTGTCTGTCTCGTGTCCCCTGCATTTCCTGCTACTCATTTCCCCTCTCTCTGTTTATTAGTTGTCCTATCCCTGAGTCTGTGGTTCCTGCTATCCGCTTCCTCGTCTGCCTTCTCTGTTACTCCTACCTCCTGTCCCCAGGTATCAGCTTCCGTGGCAATAGTCTCCCCTGGGCCTGCCCCTAATGCTCCCTGTATAGGGGGTGGTCCACCAGGCCAGCTCACCCTTGTTGTTGCGGTCCTGTGGGTTCACTTTTCGAGTCTTTTCCTCTCCCTAGTCCAGGACCTTACAGTACAATCAGGCCATGGACCCCGCTGGTACCCAGTCACCAACTCAAAAGGAGCTTGTATTTTTACGGGAGAATCAGACTAGGATAATGTCCTTCCTCAAAACTATGGAGTCCCGCCTCACGGCCTTTCAGACTTCCAATCCAGGGAGCGCAGCCCAGTTGGCCAGTCTTCAACGGGAGCTTGCTGAGCAGTGTGATACCCAGGCCTACATCCTTAATTATATGGCGTCTGTGGATGACCGTCTCCTTGCTCTTCAGTCCGCTGCCTCTGCCTTGACCCAGGCCACAATTCCCCATCCGCCACCCCGCCTGGCAAAACCGCTGCGGTACAGTGGAGATCCTAAGTTATGTAAGGGGTTTCTAAATCAGTGGCAGCTACATTTTGAGTTGAGGCCACAACAATACCCCACAGATCGAGCCAAGGTGCTCTTTGTGGTGTCCCATCTGGAGGGAGAGGCTTTAGCCTGGGTGAATCCTCTTTGGGAGCAGGACAATCCATTAGTCTCACAGCTCTCCACCTTTCTCGACACCTTCCGTAAGGTTTTCGATGAGCCTGGTCGCTTGGTTTCTGCCACTGAGTCGCTCTTTAACCTTCATCAGGGTACGCTCTCTGTGGATCAATACGTCATTCAGTTCCGCACCTTATCTTCTGAGTTAGGTTGGAACAATGAAGCCTTGGTGGAAGCTTTTTGGGGTGGTCTCTCGGCTCAGATTAAGGACGAGCTGGCTGGTCGGGATACACCGACATCTTTGGAAGATCTGATCTCTATGGCGACTCGTATTGACTTGCGCTTCCAGGAGCGTTCTCGTGAGGTCGCTAGGGAGAGATTTCCTCGAATTTCTTTGGCTACCCGTAGTCCACCTCGCTCAAGCCCTGTGTGGAGTTCAGCTATCCCTGTCCTTGGAGCCCATGCAGGTGGACCGACTAAAGCCTGTGGAGCAGCGCCGTAAAGAGAGACTCACACAAGCTCTGTTTCTACTGTGGTAGTGCACCACATTTTCTGCTTTCCTGTCCCCTGAGACCGGGAAACGACTCCGCCTAGGACAGGTAAGAGAGGTCTCCCTAGGTGGCTCTGATCCCTCTCTACCCTTGACTCTTTTTGTTCTTTTACACTTGGGTTACAAGCATGTTTCTGAAATAGCTTATGTCGATTCAGGTGCTACCGGAAATTTCATCCAGCTCGAGGTGATCAAAAGACTTCGAATTCCTGTCAGATCCCTGGAGACTCCTCGGCAGATTGCTTCGGTCGATGGTCAACCCCTGCAGGAGTCCGTTACTCAGGTCACCGAAGAGTTGGAACTACAGATCGGAGTTTGATACCGTGAGAAAATTGTCTTTTATGCGCTTCCCTTGCTGTCTCATACGTTTCTTCTCGGCCTTCCTTGGTTGAGAACGCACGAGCCTACCCTTCACTGGCGATCTGGGGACATCCTGCGTTGGGGACAATTCTGCCAAGATAAAGGTTTACTTCCCGAGATGAAGATCTCTTCACGGCCAACTTCGGTGTCTCCTGATTTACCACCTGCTTATTGGGCCTTTACCGATGTCTTCAATAAAAAGGAGGCCGAGATCCTGCCTCCACATCATCCATACGATTGCCCGATTAATCTTGTTCCTGGTTCCATTCCGCCTAGGGGTCGGATTTACCCCTTGTCCACCTCAGAGACTCAAGCTATGTCTGAATACGTCCAGGAAAATTTAGCCAGAGGCTTTATTCGTAAATCTTCTCAAGCTGGTGCAGGTTTCTTTTTCGTCAAGAAGAAAGATTGTTCTCTTCGTCCCTGCATCGACTACCGTGGTCTCAACAATATCACGATTAAGAACAAGTATCCACTTCCTCTCCTTCCTGAGTTGCTCGACCGTCTCTGAGGTGCTAGGATTTTCACAAAATTGCATCTATGTGGAGCCTACAATCTCATCCACATCCGTCCTGGTGATGAGTGGAAGGCTGCATTCAACACTCGTGATGGCCATTATGAGTATTTGGCTATGCCTTTCGGCTTGTGCAATGCACCCGCAGTTCTCAAGGAGTTTGTGAACGATGTGTTCCGGGATCTACTATATTCCTGTGTGGTGGTGTACTTAGATGATATTCTTATATTCTCTCCAGATCTCTCTACCCACTGAAGAGACGTCCGTCAAGTTCTTCTACGTCTTAGAGCGACTCGTTTGTATGCCAAGCTCGAAAAATGCGCCTTCGAACAGTGTTCTCTACCGTTCTTAGGGTATATCATATCTGACGCTGGTCTACATATGGATCCAGTAAAAGTGTATGCCGTACTGAACTGGCCGCGTCCTCAGGGGATTAAAGCAATTCAACAGTTCCTTGGCTTCGCTAATTACTACCGGTAGTTCATTCCACACTTTTCCTCTCTGTCTGGTCCTATCTCCGCACTGATCCGCAAGGGAGCAAACCATCACTCCTGGCCTCCTGAGGCCAAACATGCTTTCCGGTCCTTGAAACAAGCCTTTGCTACAGCTCCCGTTCTCCATTGTCCTGAGATTAACAAACCCTTCGTTCTGGAGGTGGATGCTTCTGCCATCGTAGCCCGTGCAGTTCTTTCTCAGAAGTCCTCCTCCAGTCGCCTGGTTCCCTGCAGTTTCTTTTCTAAAACCTTCTCTGCCTCCGAGAGGAACTATACTATTGGTGACAGAAAACTGCTGGCTATCAAATTAGTATTGGAGGAATGGCGGTATTTGTTGGAGGGTGCAGTACATCCTTTCAAGATCTACACAGATGACAAGAATCTGGCTTATATCCAATCAGCACAAAGACTTAAAGGAAACCTGTCACCCCGAAAATCGCGGGTGAGGTAATCCCACCGGCATCAGGGGCTTATCTGCAGCATTCTGTAATGCTGTAGATAAGCCCCCGATGTTACCTGAAAAAGGAGAAAAAGACGTTAGATTATACTCACCCAGGGGCGGTCCCGCTGCTGGTCAGGTCGGATGGGCGTCTCCGGTCCGCTCCGGCGCCTCCTATCTTCTTTCCATGACGTCCTCTTCTGATCTTCAGCCACGGCTCCGGCGCAGGCATACTTTGCTCTGCCCTGTTGAGGGCAGACAAAGTACTGCAGTGCGCAGGCGCCGGGACTCTGACTTTCCCGGCGCCTGCGCACTGCAGTACTATCCTCTGCCCTCAAGAGGGCAGAGCAAAGTACGCCTGCGCGTACAGGGGAGAGGACACACAGGTATATACTATTTACAGGAGGAGATGACATACAGGTATACACAGGGGATAAAAACCAGCCGGTTGGCATACAGTATAGAGAAACATATTTCGGTACCTGAGCGTTTATCTCACTATACAGTGTATGGGTTTATTCTGTGTATCTTTATATTCTTCTTATTTCTTTTTTTTATTTTTTGTTATTTTCTATGTGGGTTCATTTGTGTTTATGTTGCATTATTGTCCTTTTGCATATAAGGGTTTGCTTATTCATGTTATATGTTTTGTTCCATTATATGTTACGGTACAGTGCCGAGCTGCGCTTTGCAGCGAGGTACTGGCAGGTTCCCCATAGTTAACAGTGCCGAGCTGCGCTCTGTGGCGAGGTACTGGCAGGTTGCCCATAGACAATATGGCCACCGATTGCTGTGTCGCTGTGAGGTCCCTCCTCTTGCCCATCGCTGCTCGTCGCTTGGTGTCATGGTCACATGGGGCCCCATGTGATCTCGCATCAGCGGTGGCGTTCGCGCAGGGCAGGGGGGGAGTGTGTCTCCAGCGCCATACAGGTGAGATCATATCCGGTCCCTCTTGCTCATATACCGCTCTGTTGTCCTCCATGGCACGCCCCCTGAGGAAGGAAGTCTTGCACTTCCGAAACGCACGTCGGGGAGGGTGCAAGCCCACACGTGTCAGGTCTATATACCACTCGGTAGGTCACATTAATGTTTCTTGATCATTGTGCGGCGCACTTGCGCCAGTGACCGATCTTCACTATGTGTGGGCTCGCGCCGGTGACGTGGTGATGTGTTTTACTGCCTGTTCTAGTCTCGCCCCTGTCTTTTACCTGTATGTATGTTTTATCAATAAAGTTGTTTCTACTTTGGGTTAATTGTGGACGGTTTCCACCATTATTTCTGTAGTTGTTTTCAGGTATACACAGGGGATAGGTCACAGGTATATACTATATACAGGGGAGAAGACACACAAGTATATACTATATACAGGAGGAGATGACATACAGGTACATACAGGGGAGAGGCCACAGGTATATACTATATTCAGGGGAGAAGACACACAGGTATATACTATATACAGGAGGAGATGACACAGGTACAGTTATATGAAAAAGTTTTGGCACCCCTATTAATCTTAAGCTTAATGTTTTATAAAAATTGTTTTTTTTTTGTAACAGCTATTTCAGTTTCATATATCTAATAACTGTTGGACACAGTAATGTTTCTGCATTGAAATGAAGTTTATTGTACTAACAGAAAATGTGCAATCTGCATTCAAACAAAATTTGACAGGTGTATAAGTATGGGCACCCCACCAGAAAAGTGACATTAATATTTAGTAGATCCTCCATTTGCAAAAATAACAGCCTCTAGTTGCTTCCTGTAGCTTTTAATGAGTTCCTGGATCCTGGATGAAGGTATTTTTGACCATTCCTCTTTACAAAATAATTCCAGTTCAGTTAAGTTTGATGTCAAAAACCTGACCGGCACATCCAAACATAGACTCAGTGTGAACAGGTGCTGAACCTAGAGTCGCCAACTCGTATATAGTTAAGTAAATAAGGCAGCACACTGTAGCGCTGAAACATGCAAATATGAAACATGAAAATTGAACTGCATTACTGCACTAGAAATATGAAAAATGAGAGCGTTTAGCGCATAAAAATGGCCAATTTTATGTGTACCTGGTAGCCCCTTTACGGCATCTCTCTTATACCAGGTCCTACACTTGCCCTACCTCGCTGAGAATAAACGTCTCCATCTGAATGGGTGCATGTGAAACCTCCTCCTAGACTAAAATTCTCTCTCTCTGTGGAGGGGTATTGGACCTGCTGTAATCAAAACACCCGTGGCTAGGAGGCGGAGTGCACGATCAGAAGGCCAGAGAATACATCTCAAAAACCTGAGTGTAGGACCTGGTATAAGAGAGATGCCGTAAAGGGGCTACCAGGTACACATAAAATTGGCCATTTTTATGCGCTAAACGCTCTCATTTTTCATATTTCTAGTGCAGTAATGCAGTTCACTTTTCGTGTTTCATATTTGCATGTTTCAGCGCTACAGTGTGCTGCCTTATTTACTTAACTATATACGAGTTGGCGACTCTAGGTTCAGCACCTGTTCACACTGAGTCTATGTTTGGATGTGCCGGTCAGGTTTTTGAGATGTATTCTCTGGCCTTCTGATCGTGCACTCCGCCTCCTAGCCACAGGTGTTTTGATTACAGCAGGTCCAATACCCCTCCACAGAGAGAGAGAATTTTAGTCTAGGAGGAGGTTTCACATGCACCCATTCAGATGGAGACGTTTATTCTCAGCGAGGTAGGGCAAGTGTAGGACCTGGTATAAGAGAGATGCCGTAAAGGGGCTACCAGGTACACATAAAAATTGGCCATTTTTATGCGCTAAACGCTCTCATTTTTCATATTTCTAGTGCAGTAATGCAGTTCAATTTTCGTGTTTCATATTTGCATGTTTCAGCGCTACAGTGTGCTGCCTTATTCAGTTAAGTTTAATGGTCGCCGAGCATGGACAGCCCTCTTCAAATGATCCCACAGATGTTCAATGATATTCAGGTCTGGGGACTGGGATGGCCATTCCAGAACAGTGTAATTGTTCCTCTGCATGAATGCCTGAGTAGATTTGGAGCGGTGTTTTGGATCATTGTCTTGCTGAAAGATCCATCCCCTGCGTAACTTCAACTTTGTCACTGATTCATGAACATTATTGTCAAGAATCTGCTGATACTGAGAGGAATCCATGCGTCCCTCAACTTTAACAAGATTCCCGATGCCGGCATTGGCCACGCAGCCCCAAAGCATGATGGAACCTCCACCAAATGTTACTGTGCATAGCTTTTTTCTTGGAATGCTGTGTTTTTTGGCCGCCATGCATAACGGCTTTTTGTATGACCAACAACTCAATCTTTGTTTCATCAGTCCACAGGACCTTCTTCCAAAAAGAAATTGGCTTCTCCAAATGTGCTTTTGCATACCTCAGCCGACTCTGTTTATGGCGTGCTTGCAGAAACGGCTTCTTTCGCATCACTCTCCCATGCAGCTTCTCCTTGTGCAAAGTGCGTTGTATAATTGACCGATGCACAGTGACACCATCTGCATCAAGTTGATGCTGCAGCTCTCTGGAGGTGGTCTGAGGATTGTCCTTGACTGATCTCAACATTCTTCTTCTCTGACTTTCTGATGTTTTTCTTGGCCTGCCACTTCTGGCCTTAACAAGAACTGTACCTGTGCTCTTCCATTTCCTTACTATGTTCCTCACAGTGGAAATTGACAGGTTAAATCTCTAAGACAGCTTTTTGTATCCTTCCCCTGAACAACTATATTGAATAATCTTTGTTTTCAGATCATTAGACAGTTGTTTTGAGGAGGCCATGATGCCACTCTTCAGAGGAGATTCAAACAGGAGAACAACTTGCAAGTGGCCACTTTAAGTAGATTTTCTCATGATTGCATACATCTGGCTATGAAGTTCAAAGCTCAATGAGGTTAGAAATTAAAAAAAAAGTGCTTTAGTAAGTCAGTAAAAAGTAGTTAGGAGTATGTAAAACAAGAAAATGATAAGGGTGCCCATACTTATGCACCTGTCAAATTTTGTTTGAATGCAGATTGCACATTTTCTGTTAGTACAATAAACCTCATTTCAAGGCAGAAACATTACTGTGTCCAACAGTTATTAGATATATGAAACTGAAATAGCTGTTGCAAAAAAACCTATTTTTATAAAACATTAAGCTTAAGATTAATAGGGGTGCCCAAACTTTTTCATATAACTGTATATACTGTATAAAGGGTAGAGGACACACAGGTATATACTGTATACAGGGGAGAGGACACAAAGGTATATGCTGTATACAGGGGAGATGACACACGTATATACTATATACAGGGGAGAGGACACACCGGTATATACTATATACAGGGCAGAGGACACAGGTATATACTATATACAGGAGGAGATGACACACAGGTATAATACTATATACAGGGGAGAGGACACACAGGTATATACTATATACAGGGGAGATGACAGGTATATACTATATACAGGAGAGATGACACAGGTATATTCTATATACAGGGGAGAGGACACACAGGTATATACTGTATACAGGAGAGATGACACACAGGTATATACTATATTCAGGAGGAGATGACACAGAGGTATATACAATATACAGGGGAGAGGACACACAGGTATATAATGTATACAGTGGAGATGACACAGGTATAAACTGTATACAGGGGAGATAACACACATGTATATACTATATATAAGTGAGATGACACAGGTATATACTATATACAGGAGGAGATGACACAGGTATATACTGTATAACGGGGAGAGGACACAGGTATATACTGTATACGGGGAGAGGACACACAGGTATGTATTGAATACAGGGGAGATGACTCACGTATATACTATATACAGGGGAGATGACTCACGTATATACTATATACAGGAGATGACACACAGGTATATACCATATACAGGGGAGATGACACAGGTATATACTATATACAGGAGGAAAGGACACACTGGTATATACTATATACAAGAGGAGATGACACAGAGGTATATGCTATATACAGGGGAGAGGACACACAGGGATTTACTGTATACAGGGGAGATGACACACAGGTATATACTATATACAGGAGGAGATGACACCCAGGTATATACTATATACAGGGGATAGGAGACACAGGTATGTACTATATACAGGGGAGAGGACACACACAGGTATATACTATATTCAGGAGGAGATGACACAGAGGTATATACTATATACAGGGGAGAGGACACACAGGTATATACTATATATAGGGGAGATGACACACAGGTATATACTATATACAGGGGAGAAGACACACAGGTATATACTATATACAGGGGAGAGGATACACAGGTATATACTGCATACAGGGGAGAGGACATACTGGTATATACTATATACAGGGGAGAGGACACACAGGTATATACTATATACAGGACATGACATACAGGTATATACAGGGGAGAGGCCACAGGTATATACTATATACAGTGGAGAGGACACACAGGTATATACTATATACAGGAGGAGATGACATAGAGGACATCTCCTTCTTGAACTGTCCTCCCATCTATCTTCCTGCTCCTTCTTCGACCGCTTTCAATCAGGCTTCCGATCACACCACTCCACTGAAACTGCCCTAACTAAGGTCACCAATGACCTATTAACCGCCAAGAGCAAGCGACACTACTCTATCCTCGTCCTCCTGGACCTGTCCTCTGCCTTTGACACAGTGGACCATTCCCTGCTGCTGCAGACCCTCTCATCCCTTGGAATCACAGACTTGGCCCTATCCTGATCTCGTCATACCTAACTGACCGTACATTCAGCGTCTCCCACTCACACACCACCTCCTCACCTCGCCCCCTATCTGTCGGAGTCCCGCAAGGTTCAGTACTAGGACCCCTGCTCTTCTCCATTTACACCTTTGGCCTGGGACAGCTCATAGAATCTCACGGCTTTCAGTATCATCTCTATGCTGACGACACACAGATCTACATCTCCGGACCAGATATTACCACCCTACCAACCAGAATCCCTCAATGTCTGTCTGCTATTTCATCCTTCTTCTCTGCTAGATTTCTAAAACTTAACATGGACAAAACAGAATTCATCATCTTTCCCCCATCTCACACGACCTCCCCAACGAACCTATCCATTACAGTAAACGGCTGCCCTCTCTCCTCAGTCCCACAAGCCCGCTGTCTTGGGGTAATCCTTGACACTGATCTCTCTTTTAAACCACATATCCAAACCCTTTCCACTTCCTGTCGCCTCCAACTCAAAAATATTTCACGGATCCGCACATTCCTAAACCAAGAATCCGCAAAGACCCTAGTCCATGCCCTCATCATCTCTCGCCTTGACTACTGTAACCTCCTGCTCTGTGGCCTCCCCTCTAACACTCTTGCACCCCTCCAATCTATTCTAAACTCTGCTGCCCAACTAATCCACCTGTCCCCCCGCTATTCCCCGGCCTCTCCCCTCTGTCAATCCCTGCACTGGCTCCCCATCAACCAGAGACTCCAGTACAAAACCCTAACCATGACATACAAAGCCATCCACAACCTGTCTCCTCCATACATCTGCGACCTCGTCTCCCGGTACTCTCCTGCACGCAACCTCCGATCCTCACAAGATCTCCTTCTCTACTCCCCTATTATCTCCTCTTCCCACAATCGCATACAAGATTTCTCTCGTGCATCCCCCCTACTCTGGAATTCTCTACCACAACATATCAGACTCTCGCCTACCATCGAAACCTTCAAACAGAACCTGAAGACCCACCTCTTCCGACAAGCCTACAACCTGCAGTAACCACCGATCGACCAAACCGCTGCATGGCCAGCTCTACCCTACCTACTGTATCCTCACCCATCCCTTGTAGATTGTGAGCCCTCGCGGGCAGGGTCCTCTCTCCTCCTGTACCAGTTGTGACTTGTATTGTTCAAGATTATTGTACTTGTTTATTATGTATACCCCTCCTCACATGTAAAGCGCCATGGAATAAATGGCGCTATAATAATAAATAATAATAATAATAATAGAGGTATATACTATATACAGGAGGAGATGACACACAGGTTAATACTGTATAAAGGGGAGAGGACACACAGGTATATACTGTATACATGGGAGAGGACACACAGGTATGTACAGTATACAGGGGAGATGACACACGTATATACAGGGGAGAGGAAACATAGTAACATAGTAACATAGTTAGTAAGGCCGAAAAAAGACATTTGTCCATCCAGTTCAGCCTATATTCCATCATAATAAATCCCCAGATCTACGTCCTTCTACAGAACCTAATTGTATGATACAATATTGTTCTGCTCCAGGAAGACATCCAGGCCTCTCTTGAACCCCTCGACTGAGTTCGCCATCACCACCTCCTCAGGCAAGCAATTCCAGATTCTCACTGCCCTAACAGTAAAGAATCCTCTTCTATGTTGGTGGAAAAACCTTCTCTCCTCCAGACGCAAAGAATGCCCCCTTGTGCCCGTCACCTTCCTTGGTATAAACAGATCCTCAGCGAGATATTTGTATTGTCCCCTTATATACTTATACATGGTTATTAGATCGCCCCTCAGTCGTCTTTTTTCTAGACTAAATAATCCTAATTTCGCTAATCTATCTGGGTATTGTAGTTCTCCCATCCCCTTTATTAATTTTGTTGCCCTCCTTTGTACTCTCTCTAGTTCCATTATATCCTTCCTGAGCACCGGTGCCCAAAACTGGACACAGTACTCCATGTGCGGTCTAACTAGGGATTTGTACAGAGGCAGTATAATGCTCTCATCATGTGTATCCAGACCTCTTTTAATGCACCCCATGATCCTGTTTGCCTTGGCAGCTGCTGCCTGGCACTGGCTGCTCCAGGTAAGTTTATCATTAACTAGGATCCCCAAGTCCTTCTCCCTGTCAGATTTACCCAGTGGTTTCCCATTCAGTGTGTAATGGTGACATTGATTCCTTCTTCCCATGTGTATAACCTTACATTTATCATTGTTAAACCTCATCTGCCACCTTTCAGCCCAAGTTTCCAACTTATCCAGATCCATCTGTAGCAGAATACTATCTTCTCTTGTATTAACTGCTTTACATAGTTTTGTATCATCTGCAAATATCGATATTTTACTGTGTAAACCTTCTACCAGATCATTAATGAATATGTTGAAGAGAACAGGTCCCAATACTGACCCCTGCGGTACCCCACTGGTCACAGCGACCCAGTTAGAGACTATACCATTTATAACCACCCTCTGCTTTCTATCACTAAGCCAGTTACTAACCCATTTACACACAATTTCCCCCAGACCAAGCATTCTCATTTTGGGTACCAACCTCTTGTGCGGCACGGTATCAAACGCTTTGGAAAAATCGAGATATACCACGTCCAATGACTTACCGTGGTCCAGCCTATAGCTTACCTCTTCATAAAAACTGATTAGATTGGTTTGACAGGAGCGATTTCTCATAAACCCATGCTGATATGGAGTTAAACAGTTATTCTCATTGAGATAATCCAGAATAACATCCCTCAGAAACCCTTCAAATATTTTACCAACAATAGAGGTTAGCCTTACTGGCCTATAATTTCCAGGTTCACTTTTAGAGCCCTTTTTGAATATTGGCACCACATTTGCTATGCGCCAATCCTGCGGAACAGACCCTGTCGCTATAGAGTCCCTAAAAATAAGAAATAATGGTTTATCTATTACATTACTTAGTTCTCTTAGTACTCGTGGGTGTATGCCATCCGGACCCGGAGATTTATCTATTTTAATCTTATTTAGCCGGTTTCGCACCTCTTCTTGGGTTAGATTGGTGACCCTTAATATAGGGTTTTCATTGTTTCTTGGGATTTCACCTAGCATTTCATTTTCCACCGTGAATACCGTGGAGAAGAAGGTGTTTAATATGTTAGCTTTTTCCTCGTCATCTACAACCATTCTTTCCTCACTATTTTTTAAGGGGCCTACATTTTCAGTTTTTATTCTTTTACTATTGATATAGTTGAAGAACAGTTTGGGATTAGTTTTACTCTCCTTAGCAATGTGCTTCTCTGTTTCCTTTTTGGCAGCTTTAATTAGTTTTTTAGATAAAGTATTTTTCTCCCTATAGTTTTTTAGAGCTTCAATGGTGCCATCCTGCCATAGTATATACTATATGCAGGGTAGACGACAAAGGTATATGATACAGTTAGGGCCAGAAATATTTGGACAGTGACACAAGTTTTGTTATTTTAGCTGTTTACAAAAACATGTTCAGAAATACAATTATATATATAATATGGGCTGAAAGTGCACACTCCCAGCTGCAATATGATAGTTTCCACATCCAAATCGGAGAAAGGGTTTAGGAATCATAGCTCTG
Organism: Ranitomeya imitator; assembly: GCF_032444005.1. Lineage (NCBI taxonomy): Eukaryota > Metazoa > Chordata > Amphibia > Anura > Dendrobatidae > Ranitomeya > Ranitomeya imitator. The sequence continues at coordinate 239,965,521 of NC_091283.1, forward strand.
TAATGCATAGCGTCTTCTTTTTCAAGGGACCAAAAGTAATTGGACAATGGACTCTAAGGGTTGCAATTAACTCTGAAGGCGTCTCCCTCATTAACCTGTAATCAATGAAGTAGTTAAAAGGTCAGGGGTGGATTCCAGGTGTGTGGTTTTGCATTTGGAAGCTGTTGCTGTGAGCAGACAACATGCGGTCAAAGGAACTCTCAATTGAGGTGAAGCAGAACATCCTGAGGCTGAAAAAAAAGAAAAAATCCATCAGAGAGATAGCAGACATGCTTGGAGTAGCCAAATCAACAGTTGGGTACATTCTGAGAAAAAAAGGAATTGACTGGTGAGCTTGGGAACTCAAAAAGGCCTGGGCGTCCACGGATGACAACAGTGGTGGATGATCGCCGCATACTTAATTTGGTGAAGAAGAACCCGTTCACAACATCAACTGAAGTCCAGAACACTCTCAGTGAAGTAGGTGTATCTGTCTCTAAGTCAACAGTAAAGAGAAGACTCCATGACAGTAAATACAAAAGGGTTCACATCTAGATGCAAACCATTCATCAATACCAAAAATAGACAGACCAGAGTTAAATTTGCAGAAAAACACCTCAAGAAGCCAGCTCAGTTCTGGAAAAGTATTCTATGGACAGATGAGACAAAGATCAACCTGTACCAGAATGATGGGAAGAAAAAAGTTTGGAGAAGAAAGGGAACGGCACATGATCCAAGGCACACCACATCCTCTGTAAAACATGGTGGAGGCAACGTGATGGCATGGGCATGCATGGCTTTCAATGGCACTGGGTCACTTGTGTTTATTGATGACATAAGAGCAGACAAGAGTAGCCGGATGAATTCTGAAGTGTACCGGGATATACTTTCAGCCCAGATTCAGCCAAATGCTGCAAAGTTGATTGGACGGCGCTTCCTAGTACAGATGGACAATGACCCCAAGCATACAGCCAAAGCTACCCAGGAGTTCATGAGTGCCAAAAAGTGGAACATTCTGCAATGGCCAAGTCAATCTCCAGATCTAAACCCAATTGAGCATGCATTTCCCTTGCTCAAATCCAGACTTAAGACGGAAAGACCCACAAACAAGCAAGACCTGAAGGCTGCGGCTGTAAAGGCCTGGCAAAGCATTAAGAAGGAGGAAACCCAGCGTTTGGTGATGTCCATGGGTTCCAGACTTAAGGCAGTGATTGCCTCCAAAGGATTTGCAACAAAATATTGAAAATAAAAATATTTTGTTTGGGTTATGTTTATTTGTCCAATTACATTTGACCTCCTAAAATGTGGAGTGTTTGTAAAGAAATGTGTACAATTCCTACATTTTCTATCAGATATTTTTGTTCAACCCTTCAAATTAAACGTTACAATCTGCACTTGAATTCTGTTGTAGAGATTTCATTTCAAATCCAATGTGGTGGCATGCAGAGCCCAACTCGCGAAAATTGTGTCACTGTCCAAATATTTCTGGCCCTAACTGTATATACAGGGGAGATGACATACAGGTATGTACTATATACAGAGGTGAAGACATAGGTATATACTATTTACAGGGGAGAGGACACACAGGTATATACTATATACAGGAGAGATGACACTCAGGTATATACTGTATACAGGAGAGATGACACACAGGAATATACTATATACAGGGGAGATGACAAACAGGTATATACTATATACAGGGGAGAGGACACAGGTATATACTATATACAGGAGGAGATGATACAGGTATATACTATATACAGGAGGAGATGACATAGCGGTATATACTATATACAGGAGGAGATGACACACAGATATATACTGTATACAGGGGAGAGGACGCACAGGTATATACTGTATACAGGGGAGATGACACACAGGTATATACTATATACAGGGGATAGGACACACAGGTATATACTATATACAGGGGAGAGGACACAGGTATATACTATATACTGGAGGAGATGACATACAGGTATATACTATATATAGGAGAGATGACACACAGGTATATACTATATACAGGGGAGAGGATACACAGGTATATACTATATACAGGGGAGAGGACACAGGTATATACTATATACAGGCGGAGATGACACACAGGTTAATACTGTATAAAGGGGAGAGGACACACAGGTATATACTGTATACAGGGGAGAGGACACACAGGTATGTACTGTATACAGGGGAGATGACACACGTATATACAGGGGAGAGGAAACACAGGTATATACTATATGCAGGGTAGACGACAAAGGTATATGATATATACAGGGGAGATGACATACAGGTATGTACTATATACAGAGGTGAAGACATAGGTATATACTATTTACAGGGGAGAGGACACACAGGTATATACTGTATACAGGAGAGATGACACACAGGAATATACTATATACAGGGGAGATGACAAACAGGTATATACTATATACAGGGGAGAGGACACAGGTATATTTTATATACAGGAGGAGATGATACAGGTATATACTATACACAGGAGGAGATGACATAGAGGTATATACTATATACAGGAGGAGATGACACACAGATATATACTGTATACAGGGGAGAGGCTGCACAGGTATATACTGTATACAGGGGAGATGACACACAGGTATATACTATATACAGGGGATAGGACACACAGGTATATACTATATACAAGGGAGAGTACACACAGGTATATACTATATACTGGAGGAGATGACATACATGTATATACTATATATAGGAGAGATGACACACAGGTATATACTATATACAGGGGAGAGGATACACAGGTATATACTATATACAGGGGAAAGGACACACTGGTATATACTATATACAGGGGAGAGGACACACAGGTATATACTATATACAGGTGGAGATGACATACAGGTATATACAGGGGAGAGTGTTATGAACAGGTAATTCAGAACCACAATGGGTCTAGTGGTTAAGAGCACACAAGGTGACCTGACAGTTACCAATAACAAGGACGAGCTCTGAGACGTGGGAACTCTGCTGACCTCAATCCCTAATCCTATCATACCACACTAGAGGTAGCCGTGGATTGCGCCTAACGCTCCCTATGCAACTCGGCACAGCCTGAGAAACTAACTAGCCCTGAAGATAGAAAAATAAGCCTACCTTGCCTCAGAGAAATTCCCCAAAGGAAAAGGCAGCCCCCCACATATAATGACTGTGAGTTAAGATGAAAATACAAACACAGAGATGAAATAGATTTTAGCAAAGTGAGGCCCGACTGACTGAATAGACCGAAGATAGGAAAGATTACTTTGCGGTCAACACAAAACCCTGCAAACAACCACGCAGAGGGGCAAAAAGACCCTCCGCACCGACTAGCGGTACGGAGGTACCCCCTCTGCGTCCCAGAGCTTCCAGCAAGCAAGAAAAACCAATCGCGCAAGCTGGACAGAAAAAATAGCAACAAAAGTAACACCAGCAAAACTTAGCTTATGCAGGAAAGACAGGCCACAGGAACGATCCAGGAGAGAGCAAGATCCACACTAGAACATTGACTGGAGGCCAAGAGCAAAGCACTAGGTGGAGTTAAATAGAGCAGCACCTAACGACTTCACCACATCACCTGAGGAAGGAAACTTAGAAGCCGCAGTACCACTCACATCCACCAACGGAAGCTCATAGACAGAATCAGCCGAAGTACCACTTGTGACCACAGGAGGGAGCTCGACCACAGAATTCACAACAGTACCGCCCCCTTGAGGAGGGGTCACCGAACCCTCACCAGAGCCCCCAGGCCGACCAGGATGAGCCATATGAAAGGCACGAACAAGATCGGCAGCATGGACATCAGAGGCAAAGACCCAGGAATTATCTTCCTGACCATAACCCTTCCACTTAACCAGATACTGGAGTTTCCGTCTCGAAACACGAGAATCCAAAATCTTCTCCACTATATACTCCAACTCCCCCTCCACCAAAACCGGGGCAGGAGGATCAACAGATGGAACCATAGGTGCCACGTATCTCCGCAACAATGACCTATGGAATACGTTATGGATGGAAAAAGAATCTGGAAGGGTCAAACGAAAAGACACAGGATTAAGAACCTCAGAAATCCTATACGGACCAATGAAACGAGGCTTAAATTTAGGAGAGGAAACCTTCATAGGAATATGACGAGATGACAACCAAACCAAATCCCCAACACGAAGTCGGGGACCCACACAGCGTCTGCGATTAGCGAAACGTTGAGCCTTCTCCTGGGACAAGGTCAAATTGTCCACTACATGAGTCCAAATCTGCTGCAACCTGTCCACCACAGTATCCACACTAGGACAGTCCGAAGACTCAACCTGTCCTGAAGAGAAACGAGGATGGAACCCAGAATTGCAGAAAAACGGCGAAACCAAGGTAGCCGAGCTGGCCCGATTATTAAGGGCGAACTCAGCCAACGGCAAAAAGGACACCCAATCATCCTGATCAGCAGAAACAAAGCATCTCAGATATGTTTTCAAGGTCTGATTGGTTCGTTCAGTCTGGCCATTTGTCTGAGGATGGAAAGCCGAGGAAAAAGACAAATCAATGCCCATCCTAGCACAAAAGGCTCGCCAAAACCTCGAAACAAACTGGGAACCTCTGTCAGAAACGATGTTCTCTGGAATGCCATGTAAACGAACCACATGCTGGAAGAACAATGGCACCAAATCAGAGGAGGAAGGTAATTTAGACAAGTGTACCAAATGGATCATCTTAGAGAAGCGATCACAAACCACCCAAATGACCGACATTTTTTGAGAGACGGGGAGATCCGAAATAAAATCCATAGAGATATGTGTCCATGGCCTCTTCGGGACCGGCAAGGGCAAAAGCAACCCACTGGCACGAGAACAGCAGGGCTTAGCCCGAGCACAAATCCCACAGGACTGCACAAAAGAACGCACATCCCGCGACAGAGACGGCCACCAAAAGGATCTAGCCACTAAATCTCTGGTACCAAAGATTCCAGGATGACCAGCCAACACCGAACAATGAACCTCAGAGATAACTTTATTCGTCCACCTATCAGGGACAAACAGTTTCTCCGCTGGGCAACGATCAGGTTTATTAGCCTGAAATTTTTGCAGCACCCGCCGCAAATCAGGGGAGATGGCAGACAAAATTACTCCCTCTTTGAGAATACCCATCGGCTCAGACAAACCCGGAGAGTCGGGCACAAAACTCCTAGACAGGGCATCCACCTTCACATTTTTAGAGCCCGGAAGGTACGAAACTACAAAGTCAAAACGGGAGAAAAATAGCGACCAACGAGCCTGTCTAGGATTCAACCGTTTGGCAGACTCGAGATAAGTCAAGTTCTTGTGATCAGTCAAGACCACCACACGATGCTTAGCTCCTTCAAGCCAATGACGCCACTCCTCGAATGCCCACTTCATGGCCAACAACTCTCGATTGCCAACATCATAATTTCGCTCAGCAGGCGAAAACTTCCTGGAAAAGAAGGCGCATGGCTTCATCACCGAGCAATCAGAACCTCTTTGCGACAAAACAGCCCCCGCTCCAATTTCAGAAGCATCAACCTCGACCTGGAACGGAAGCGAAACATCTGGTTGACACAACACAGGGGCAGAAGAAAAACGACGCTTTAACTCTTGAAAAGCTTCCACACCAGCAGAAGACCAATTGACCACATCAGCACCCTTCTTGATCAAATCGGTCAATGGTTTAGCAATACTAGAAAAATTAAAGATGAAGCGACGATAAAAATTAGCAAAGCCCAGGAACTTTTGCAGACTCTTCAGAGATGTCGGCTGAGTCCAATCATAGATGGCCTGGACCTTAACAGGGTCCATCTCGATAGTAGAAGGAGAAAAAATGAACCCCAAAAATGAAACCTTCTGAACACCAAAGAGACACTTTGATCCCTTCACAAACAAAGAATTAGCACGCAGGACCTGGAACACCATTCTGACCTGCTTCACATGAGACTCCCAATCATCCGAGAAGACCAAAATATCATTCAAGTATACAATCAGGAATTTATCCAGGTACTCTCGGAAGATGTCATGCATAAAGGACTGAAACACTGATGGAGCATTGGCAAGTCCGAATGGCATAACCAGGTACTCAAAATGGCCCTCGGGCGTATTAAATGCTGTTTTCCATTCATCGCCCTGCTTAATACGCACAAGATTATACGCACCACGAAGATCTATCTTGGTGAACCAACTAGCCCCCTTAATCCGAGCAAACAAATCAGATAGCAGCGGCAAGGGGTACTGAAATTTGACCGTGATTTTATTTAGAAGGCGGTAATCAATACAAGGTCTCAGCGAACCATCCTTCTTGGCCACAAAAAAGAACCCTGCTCCCAATGGCGACGATGACGGGCGAATATGACCCTTCTCCAAGGATTCTTTTACGTAACTCCGCATAGCGGCGTGCTCAGGCACAGATAAATTAAACAGTCGACCTTTAGGAAACTTACTACCAGGAATCAAATCGATAGCACAATCACAATCCCTATGCGGAGGTAGGGCATTGGACTTGGGCTCATCAAATACATCCCGGTAATCTGACAAGAACTCTGGGACCTCAGAAGGGGTGGATGACGAAATAGACAGAAATGGGACATCGCCATGTACCCCCTGACAACCCCAGCTGGACACAGACATTGATTTCTAATCTAATACTGGGTTATGGACTTGTAGCCATGGCAACCCCAACACGACCACATCATGCAGATTATGCAACACCAGAAAGCGAATATCTTCCTGATGTGCAGGAGCCATGCACATGGTCAGCTGGGTCCAGTACTGAGGCTTGTTCTTGGCCAAAGGCGTAGCATCAATTCCTCTCAATGGAATAGGACACTGCAAGGGCTCCAAGAAAAACCCACAACGCCTAGTATACTCCAAGTCCATCAAATTCAGGGCAGCGTCTGAATCCACAAATGCCATGACAGAATAAGATGACAAAGAGCAGATCAAAGTAACGGACAAAAGAAATTTTGACTGTACCGTACCAATGGTGGCAGACCTAGCGAACCGCTTAGTGCGCTTAGGACAATCGGAGATAGCATGAGTGGATTCACCACAGTAGAAACACAGCCCATTCTGACGTCTGTGTTCTTGCCGTTCAGCTCTGGTCAAAGTCCTATCGCACTGCATAGGCTCAGGTTTATGCTCGGATAATACCGCCAAATGGTGCACAGATTTACGCTCACGCAAGCGTCGACCGATCTGAATGGCCAAAGACATAGACTCATTCAAACCAGCAGGCATAGGAAATCCCACCATGACATCTTTAAGGGCTTCAGAGAGACCCTTTCTGAAAATCGCTGCCAGCGCACATTCATTCCACTGAGTGAGCACGGACCACTTCCTAAACCTCTGACAATATACCTCTACCTCATCCTGACCCTGACACAGAGCCAGCAAATTTTTCTCTGCCTGATCCACTGAATTAGGTTCTTCATACAGCAATCCGAGCGCCAGAAAAAACGCATCAATATTACATAATGCAGGGTCTCCTGGCGCAAGGGAAAACGCCCAGTCTTGAGGGTCGCCATGTAATAAAGAAATGATGATCCTAACTTGTTGAACTGGGTCACCAGAGGAGCGAGGTTTCAAAGCCAGAAACAGTTTACAATTATTTTTGAAACTTAGAAATTTAGCTCTATCTCCAGAAAACAAATCAGGAATAGGAATTCTTGGTTCTAACATAGATTTCTGAGCCAAAGTCTTGAATATTTTGTACTCTTGCAGTGAGATGATCCACACATGAAGACAGACCTTTAATGTCCATCACTACACCTGTGTCCTGAACCACCCAAATGTCTAGGGGAAAAAAAAGGCAAAACACAGTGCAAAGAAAAAAAAATGGTCTCAGAACTTCTTTTTTCCCTCTATTGAGAAGCATTAGTACTTTGGGCCTCCAGTACTGTTATGAACAGGTAATTCAGAACCACAATGGGTCTAGTGGTAGAGAGCACACAAGGTGACCTGACAGTTACCAATAACAAGGACGAGCTCTGAGACGTGGGAACTCTGCTGACCGCAATCCCTAATCCTATCATACCACACTAGAGGTAGCCATGGATTGCGCCTAACGCTCCCTATGCAACTCGGCACAGCCTGAGAAACTAACTAGCCCTGAAGCTAGAAAAATAAGCCTACCTTGCCTCAGAGAAATTCCCCAAAGGAAAAGGCAGCCCCCCACATATAATGACTGTGAGTTAAGATGAAAATACAAACACAGAGATGAAATAGATTTTAGCAAAGTGAGGCCCGACTGACTGAATAGACCGAAGATAGGAAAGATTACTTTGCGGTCAACACAAAACCCTACAAACAACCACGCAGAGGGGCAAAAAGACCCACCGCACCGACTAACGGTACGGAGGTACCCCCTCTGCGTCCCAGAGCTTCCAGCAAGCAAGAAAAACCAATAGCGCAAGCTGGACAGAAAAAATAGCAACAAAAGTAACACAAGCAAAACTTAGCTTATGCAGGAAAGACAGGCCACAGGAACGATCCAGGAGAGAGCAAGATCCACACTAGAACATTGACTGGAGGCCAAGAGCAAAGCACTAGGTGGAGTTAAATAGAGCAGCACCTAACGACTTCACCACATCACCTGAGGAAGGAAACTTAGAAGCCGCAGTACCACTCACATCCACCAACGGAAGCTCATATACAGAATCAGCCGAAGTACCACTTGTGACCACAGGAGGGAGCTCGACCACAGAATTCACAACAGGAGAGGCCACAGGTATATACTATATACAGGGGAGAAGACACAGGTATACACTATATACAGGAGGAGATGACACACATGTATATACTGTATAAAGGAGAGAGGACAAACAGGCATATACTGTATACAGGGAAGAGGACACAGGTATATACTGTATACAAGGGACATGACACACATATATACAGGGGAGAGGTCACACAAGTATATACTATATACAGGGGAGAGGACACATAGGTATATACTATATACAGGGCAGAGGACACAGGTATATACTACATACAGGAGAAGATGACACACAGGTATATACTATATACAGGGGAGAGGACACACAGGTATATACTATATACAGGGGAGATGACAGGTATATAATATATATAGGGGAGATGACACAGGTATATACTATATACAGGGGACAGGACACACAGGTATATACTATATACAGGAGAGATGACACACAGGTATACACTATATGCAGGAGGAGATGACACAGAGGTATATACTATATATAGGGGAGAGGACACACAGGTTTATACTGTAAACAGGGGAGATGACATAGGTATATACTTTTAACGGGGTCTACCAAGCTGGGGTACCTCTTTCAGTACCACCCCGTGTTTTCGGAGGTCCGCTCTGCGTTGGCTGGAGTCTGAATGAATAACACTGGCTGGAATTCCTTGGTTACATGGGCGCATATAAAATATCACTGCTTCTCCACGTATTTCCAGTCTGACAACAATTTACTCACAGGACACAGAATATATATCACAGATACAGAGGGCAGGCCAATAGAAAAGCGGCAGGCCAGACATACATTACAATAGACGCAGGTGGCTGGAGCCTGCCGATATTTACTGTGGGAATTACAAAAGGTGGGGGGTGGACAAAAGGGAAATATCGTGTCCCCTCTGCCCAGGGGCGCAGCCTTTTGGCTGATGCATTAGGGACATGCATCTCATGTGGAACCTATTAACATACATATAACTGCACAACATATTCTGGGTGGTGCTGGGTGCTGAGTGGTTCTGTAACACGTAACACGGCTCCCCTTTTCAGCGACGCGATCGGCATACACAGTCTGATCCTCAACGGATCGGTTTGGGGATGACTGAAGTTTATGGGGTTGGTGCAAGTTCTGTTTGTCGACTTAGTCCATCGGCGTTACCGTTTTGTTTGCCGAGTCTGTAGTGGATGGTGAAGTCCAGAGGTTGTAGGGCTAAACTCCTCCACAGCAATCTGGCGTTGTCTCCGGAGACCCGATTAAGCCAGACTAGGGAATTATGGTCCGTTAGGAGGGAAAACTGTCGTCCATACAAATATGGTTGCAACTTTTTGAGTGCCCATACTACCGCCAGGCACCCCTTCTCGATGGCCACATAGCTTACTTCACGGGGCAGTAGTTTCCGACTCAGGTAAGCTACCGGGTGTTCTTGGCCGTCCGGCCCGTTTTGGCTCAGTACGGTCCCCAATCCAAACATAGAAGCGTCTGTGAACAAGGAAACATTTAGTTGGATCAGGTGCGGCCAATAAAGGGGTATTGGTGAGGGCGTCCTTTAGTTGGCGGAAGGCTTCCTCACACTCTGGGGTCCAGGTTACCTGGCGGGGTTGGTTCTTACGGGTCAGGTCAGTGAGGGGCTTGGCTACGCTGCTGGAATTGGGAACGAATTTCCTGTAATACCCCGTTGTCCCTAGAAACGCCATGACCTGGGTTTTAGTGCGTGGGATGGGCCATTTGACTATGGCCTCAATTTTGGCTGGTTCTGGTCGCTGTTTCCCACTTCCCTCCCAATGCCCTAAATACTGAACCTCTGCTTTGCCCACGTGACATTTGTTTGGATTCAGGGTGATTCTGGCCTGGTGGATCCTGTCCAATACTGTCTCTAGGTGATTTAGATGCTCTTCCCATGTCGCACTGTTGATGGCGATGTCATCCAGGTAGGCACAAGCATAGTCCTGGAGACCATGCAGAAGCCGATCAGCCAGCCTTTGGAAGGTCACCGGGGCATTCTTCATCCCGAATGGCATAACTCGAAACTGGAATAAGCCGAACGGGGTGACAAATGCCGGCTTGGGAAAAGCGTCAGGACTAAGGGGAATCTGCCAGTAGCCGTTGCATAGATCGATGGTGGTCAAATACTTTGCCCCCGCTAGCCAGTCTAACAAGTCATCCACACGCGGCATGGGATATGCATCCGTCACTGTTTTCTCATTGAGCTTACGATAGTCTACACAAAACCGAGTAGTCCCATCCTTCTTAGGCACTAACACTACGGGGGATGCCCAGGGACTATCTGACTCTTCAATGACCCCTAAACGCAGCATCTCTTGTATCTCGTGTCGCATCCCCTCTCGTACAGACTCAGGGATGCGGAAGGGGTTTTGTCACAGGGGGATCTGATCCTGGGTCTCAACCTTGTGTTGTGCCAGGCGAGTGTACCCTGGTCTCCCCGAAAACATCCTCTGTTGCTGCTTCAACAACTCCTCCTCCTGCTGTCTCTCCTGGGGGCCTAGGTCTTCACCCAAGTGTACCTGGTCCCATGTTTTAGACTAAGTCCTTTCCCCTAAGACATCCGGCAAGGGAAGTCCGGCTAAATCCTCTGATTCAGGTGCACAGATGGCCACTACCTCTTCGGGGCGCTCCCGGTAGGGCTTCAGCATATTCACGTGGAACATGCGGATAACCCTGGGGTCGTCACAATCGGCGACATTATAGGTTGTGTTGGCTATTTTCCCCACTACCTGGTAGGGCCCCTGCCATGCAGCTTGAAACTTATTCTGCTTAGTGGGCTCTAACACCAGGACCCTCTGTCCTATTTCCAAGGTGCGCTCTGTGGCCCTCCGATCGTACCATACGCGCTGGCGCCATGTCGCATGCATGTTCTCACGTACAGCCTGGGTCAGCTCCTGTAGGCGGTCCCGGAATTCCAGCACATAGGCTACAATAGGTACCCCTTCTATGAGGCCCTCCCCTTCCCAGTGTTCTAGCACTAAGTCTGGGGGGCCCCTTACCCGTCTCCCGCATACCAGCTCGAACGGGGAGAACCCCGTGGATTCTTGGGGCACCTCCTGATAGGCAAACAGGAGGTGTGGCAAGAATTTCTCCCAGTAGGTCCTGGTAAAAGTCCCAATGAGCTGTTTTAATGTCCCGTTAAAGCGTTCACACAACCCATTGGTTTGCGGGTGGTACGGGGCGCTTCTAATGGACTTTACGCCGCACAGCTTCCACAGTTGGTTGGTCACCTCTGCTATAAACTGGGTACCCTGGTCCGAGATAATCTCCCAGGGAAATCCAACCCGTGAGAAAACCTGGAGCTGGGAGGCCACCACCGTCTCTGCCAGTATGTTAGGTAACGCAACCACCTCTGGATACCGTGTGGCATAATCTAAAACTGTCAATATATACCTTTTCCCTGATGGACTGGGTTTGGCTAACGGCCCTATCAGATCGACCGCTACTCGGCTAAATGGTTCCTCCACAATGGGGAGGGGGAGTAATTTGGCCTTGCATTGATCCCCCCTCTTGCCAATGCGCTGACAACTGTCACAGGTCTGGCAGTACTGACGAACATCATAGGTTACCCCCGGCAAAAATAAATTTTGTGTCAGATGATTCCTGGTGCGACTGATGCCGAAGTGCCCGGCCAAGGGTATGTCATGAGAGATTTGCAGTAACTCCTGCCTATACTTCTTGGGATCTACCAGCTGTCGTTTTACAGTGGGGCTCGTCCCTTTGTGGTGCTGCTCTGTGAACCGGTAGAGGAGTCCCTGCTTCCATACAAACTGTTCCCTTTCCAGTACCCCTCTCCCCTCCTGTGCCTTCCCACGATATCCCTCTAATGAAGGATCTTCAAGAAAATTGTCTGGCTATGGGAATACGTGTAGGGCTGGGATGTCTTACCTGGGCCTCCTCTGAGTGATTCCGCCTCCTCAGCTCGAGCTTGTCTCCGGGTGGTCACAGGATATGTCTCAGCCAGAGGTGCAACCGAGAATGCAGACAATATGAGCCCCAAGTCATTTCCCAGAAAGACATCTGTGGGCAAATCCTGCATCATGCCGATCTCAGCAAGGCCATCCCCGACTCCCCAGTTCAGGTGAATCCTGGCAGTGGGCAGTCGATGTATAGCTCCCCCTGCTACACGGACTGCCACTGTCTGGTCCGTCTTCTCTTGGTCCCGGATGAGATGAGGCTTCACAAGGGTCAAAGTTGCCCTGGAATCTCTTAGTCCCTGCATACTTTTCCCATTAACCCACACGACCTGTCGATGCTGTTGTCGATTATCTGCCTGGGCTGCCTGCACGGGGTCTACTTCATGCAGCACTTCCTCCATCTCATCCACCCCTTGGTTAGTCATAGCCCCCAATGCCGGGTCAGCTTCGCCTTGGTAGCAGTGTACAGCAGCCCGGCTGAAGGTAGCTGTTCCCGCCTTTGGCCACTGGGTATGCTGAGTATGGTTGGGACATTGTCTTTGCAGGTGGCCCAGCTGACGGCCGGTGTGGCATCGCGCTCCAGGGGGACTGTGGTAGGCTGGGTTTCTAGCTGGTCCCCCTACAATCTTCGGTGGTTTGGGGCTCTCCAGGTCCATGGGCGGGCCCCTAGTGACCATCTTTGATCCGGACAACTGCGGCCACCTGGCATCATGATGTTCATCGGCCAGACGAGCGGCTTCCTCAAGAGTCGTTGGCCGCCTGTCCCGAAGCCATTCCTGTGTCTCGGGGGTTAGTTCATTAAATAATCGTTCTAACAAGAAGAGCTGGAGGACATCCTCCTTAGTGGTTGCTTGGCTCCCTTGTACCCACTGTAGCAGTGACCGCCGTAATTTACAGGCCCATTCAGCGTGGGTATCGGTTACGCGTTTTATAAGTCCGTGGAACTTTTGGTGGTATGCCTCTGGTGTCAGCACATACCGGGCCAAGATCACTTCTTTGATCCACTCATAGTCCATACAGTCCTCATCAGGTACCGGGCGATAGGCGTCCGCTGCCTGGCCTGTCAGCTTGCTGGCCAGAATCTGAACCCGTTCCTCCAGCTTCACTTGATGAAGGGCACACTGCCGCTCAAAGTACTGCAGAAGCCATCAATGTCTTCCTCTGCCTCCCCCAACTGTCGGAAGGCATTATACTGGATCTTTTTGTGGCTTACTGTTGAAGGTACCTGGTCGAAGGCCAGAGCTCCCCCTGCTCGCTGACTCTCCTCTCTCCACTCTGCCATCTCCATCTTGGCCAGCTCCACTTTGGTCCGTTCTGCCATCTCCATCTTGGCTAGCTCTATCCTGGTCTGCTCGGCCATCTTTTCCTTCAGATCAGTACACACATCCGCCATCACCTCTCGTATGATCTCTACTGCAGGGTTTGGGCCATAGAACGCCAGTCTGTTCTTTACCTCCCTCTGGAATTCAGTCTCCTCCACGTTCACATTGGGGGGCGTGTTGTGAATTCTGTTGTCGAACTCCCTCCTGTGGTCGTGAATGGTACTTCGGCGAGTTCTGTCCATGGACTCCCTCTGGTGGCTGTGAGTGAAGCTGCCGCTTCTGAGGTTCCTTACACAGGTGACGTGGTTTATCCTTTGGTTGGCTGCTCTATTTAACTCCACTCAGATCGTTACTCCATGCCAGCTGTCAATGTTCCTGCATTGGTTCAGTTCTCTCTTGGATCTTTCTGGTGACCTGTCTTCTCCAGCAGAAGCTAAGTTCCTGATAATTATTATTTGTTCCTTGTTTCCTTGTCCAGCTGGTTATCATGATTTTGTCTTGCTAGCTGGAAGCTCTGGAATGCAGAGTGGCATCTCCGCACCGTTAGTCGGTGCGGAGGTCTTTTTGCACACTCTGCGTGGTCTTTTGTAGTTTTTGTGCTGACCGCAAAGATACCTTTCCTATCCTCTGTCTGTTTAGTAAGTCTGGCCTCCCTTTGCTGAAACCTGTTTCATTTCTGCGTTTGTGACTTTCATCTTTACTCACAGTCAATATATGTGGGGGGCTGCCTTTTCCTTTGGGGAATTTCTCTGAGGCAAGGTAGGCTTTATTTTCTATCTCTAGGGCTAGCTAGCTCTTAGGCTGTGAAGAGGCGTCTAGGGAGTGTCAGGAACGCTCCACGGCTATTTCTAGTTGTTGAGATAGGATTAGGGCCTGCGGTCAGCAGAGCTCCCACATCCCAGAGCTTGTCCTGTGTGAGTTTAACTATCAGGTCGTGCCGGGTGCTCCTAACCACCAGGTCATAACAGTACAGCTGGCCCAAAGTATTAATGCATCTCAATAGAGGGATAAGAGAAGCTCTGAGACCATTTTTTTTCTTTGCGCTGTGTTTTGTCTTTCTTTTCCCCTAAACCTTTGGGTGGTTCAGGACACAGGTGTAGAGATGGACATTCAAGGTCTGTCCTCTTGTGTGGATCATCTTACTGCAAGGGTACCAAACATTCAAGAATTTGTGGTTCAGAATCCTATGTTAGAGCCTAGAATTCCTATTCCTGATTTATTTTCTGGGGATAGATCTAAGTTTCTGAATTTCAAAAATAATTGTAAACTGTTTCTAGCTTTGAAACCCCGCTCCTCTGGTGACCCCGTTCAACAAGTAAAAATCATTATTTCTTCGTTGCGTGGTGACCCTCAAGACTGGGCATTTTCCCTTGCGCCAGGAGATCCTGCATTGCGTGATGTTGATGCATTTTTTCTGGCGCTTGGATTGCTTTATGATGAACCAAATTCAGTGGATCAGGCAGAGAAAATCTTGCTGGCTTTCTGTCAGGGTCAGGATGAAGCGGAGGTGTACTGTCAGAAGTTTAGAAAGTGGTCTGTGCTTACTCAGTGGAATGAGTGTGCCCTGGCGGCAATTTTCAGAAAGGGTCTTTCTGAAGCCCTTAAGGATGTCATGGTGGGATTTCCCACGCCTGCTGGTCTGAATGAGTCTATGTCCTTGGCCATTCAGATCGATCGGCGCTTGCGTGAGCGCAAAGCTGTGCACCATCTGGCGGTATTCTCTGAGCATAGGCCTGAGCCTATGCAGTGTGATAGGACTTTGACCAGAGCTGAATGGCCAGAACACAGACGTCGGAATGGGCTGTGTTTTTACTGTGGTGAATCCACTCATGCTATCTCCGATTGTCCTAAGCGCACTAAGCGGTTCGCTAGGTCTGCCACCATTGATACTGTACAGTCTAAATTTCTTTTGTCCGTTACTCTGATTTGCTCTCTGTCGTCCTATTCTGTTATGATATTTGTGTATTCAGGCGCTGCCCTGAATTTGATGGACGTGGAGTTTGCCAGGCGCTGTGGTTTTTTCTTGGAGCCCTTGCAGTATCCTATTCCATTGAGAGGAATTGATGCTACACCTTTGGCCAAGAATAAGCCTCAGTACTGGACTCAATTGACCATGTGCATGGCTCCTGCACATCAGGAGGATATTCGCTTTTTGGTGTTGCATAATCTGCATGATGTGGTCGTTTTGGGGTTGCCATGGCTACAGGTCCATAATCCAGTGTTAGATTGGAAATCTATGTCTGTGTCCGGCTGGGGTTGTCAGGGGGTACATGGTGATGTTCCATTGTTGTCAATTTTGCCTTCCACTCCTTCTGAAGTCCCTGAGTTTTTATCAGATTACCGGGTGTATTTGAAGAGCCCAAATCCGGTGCCCTACCTCCTCATAGGGATTGCGATTGTGCTATTAATTTGATTCCTGGTAGCAAGTTTCCTAAGGGCCGTCTGTTTAATTTATCTGTGCCAGAGCACGCCGCTATGCGGAGTTATATAAAGGAATCCTTGGAGAAGGGTCATATTCGCCCGTCGTCGTCACCATTGGGAGCAGGGTTCTTTTTTTGTGGCCAAGAAGGATGGCTCTTTGAGACCTTGTATTGATTACCGCCTTCTTAATAAGATCACAGTCAAATTTCAGTATCCTTTGCCGCTGCTGTCTGATTTGTTTGCTCAGATTAAGGGGGCTAGTTGGTTCACCAAGATAGATATTCGAGGGGCGTATAATCTTGTGCGAATTAAACAGGGCGATGAATGGAAAACAGCATTTAATATGCCCGAGGGCCATTTTGAGCACCTGGTTATGCCATTCGGGCTTTCTAATGCTCCATCTGTGTACCTGGATAGATTCATGATTGTATATTAGGATGACATTTTGGTCTTTTCGGATGATTGGGAGTCTCATGTGAAGCAGGTCAGAATGGTGTTCCAGGTCCTTCGTGCGAATTCCTTGTTTGTGAAGGGGTCAAAGTGTCTCTATGGAGTTCAGAAGGTTTCATTTTTGCGTTTCATTTTTTCCCCTTCTACTATCGAGATGGACCCTGTTAAAGTTCAGGCCATTTATGATTGGACTCAGCCGACATCTGTGAAGAGCCTGCAGAAGTTCCTGGGCCTTGCTAATTTTTACCGTCGCTTCATCGCTAATTTTTCTAGTATTGCTAAACCATTGACTGATTTGACCAAGAAAGGTGCTGATGTGGTCAATTGGTCCTCTGCGGCTGTAGAGGCTTTTCAGGAGTTGAAGCAGTGTTTTTCTTCTGCCCCTGTGTTGTGCCAGCCAGATGTTTCGCTCCCGTTTCAGGTCGAGGTTGATGCTTCTGAGATTGGAGCAGGGGCTGTTTTGTCGCAAAGAAGTTCTGATGGCTCGGTGATGAAACCATGTGCCTTCTTTTCTAGAAAATTCTCGCCTGCTGAGCGCAATTATGATGTTGGCAATCGAGAGTTGTTGGCCATGAAGTGGGCATTCGAGGAGTGGCGACATTGGCTTGAAGGAGCTAAACATCGCGTGGTGGTCTTGACGGATCACAAGAATTTGACCTATCTCGAGTTTGCCAAACGGTTGAATCCTAGACAGGCTCGATGGTCGCCCTTTTTCTCCCGTTTTGATTTTGTGGTTTCATACCTTCCGGGATCTAAGAATGTGAAGGCTGATGCCATGTTAAGGAGTTTTGTGCCTGACTCTCCGGGTGTTCCGGAGCCGGCGGGTATTCTTAAAGAGGGGGTAATTTTGTCTGCCATCTCCCCTGATTTGCGGCGCGTGCTGCAGAAGTTTCAGGCTGATAGACCTGACCGTTGTCCAGCGGAGAGACTGTTTGTCCCTGATAGATGGACTAGTAGAGTTATCTCTGAGGTTCATTGTTCGATGTTGGCTGGTCATCCTGGAATCTTTGGTACCAGAGATTTGGTGGCTAGATCCTTTTGGTGGCCTTCTTTGTCACGGGATGTGCGTTCTTTTGTGCAGTCCTGTGGGACTTGTGCTCGGGCTAAGCCCTGCTGTTCTCGTGCCAGTGGGTTGCTTTTGCCCTTGCCAGTCCCGAAGAGGCCGTGGACGCATATTTCCATGGATTTTATTTCTGATCTCTCTGTTTCTCAAAGGATGTCGGTCACTTGGGTGGTTTGTTATAGCTTCTCTAAGATGGTCCATTTGGTACCCTTGTCTAAATTGCCTTCCTCCTCTGATTTGGTGCCATTGTTTTTCCAGCATGTGGTTCGTTTGCATGGCATTCCGGAGAACATCGTCTCGGACAGAGGTTCCCAGTTTGTTTCGAGGTTTTGGTGGTCCTTTTCTGCTAAGATGGGCATTGATTTGTCTTTTTCTTCGGCTTTCCATCCTCAGACTAATGGCCAAACCGAACAAACTAATCAGACTTTGGAAACATATCTGAGATGCTTTGTTTCTGCTGATCAGGATGATTAGGTGTCCTTCTTGCCTTTGGCTGAGTTCGCCCTTAATAATCGGGCCAGCTCGGCTACTTTAGTTTCTCCTTTTTTCTGTAATTCTGGTTTCCATTCTCGTTTCTCTTCAGGGCAGGTTGAGCCTTCGGACTGTCCTGGTGTGGATACGGTGGTGGACAGGTTGCAGCAGATTTGGACTCGTGGTGGACAATTTGACATTGTCCCAGGAGAAGGCTCAACGTTTTGCTAACCGCCGGTGCTGTGTTGGTCCCCGACTTCGTGTTGGGGATTTGGTTTGGTTGTCATCTCGTCATGTTCCTATGAAGGTTTCCTCTCCTAAGTTTAAGCCTCGTTTCATTGGGCCATATAAGATTTCTGAAGTTCTTAATCCTGTGTCATTTCGTTTGGACCTTCCAGCTTCTTTTGCCATCCATAATGTGTTCCATAGGTCGTTGTTGCGGAGATACGTGGCGCCTATGGTTCCCTCCGTTGATCCTCCTGCCCCGGTGTTGGTCGAGGAGTAGTTGGAGTATGTGGTGGAGAAGATTTTTGATTCTCGTGTTTCGAGACGGAAACTCCAGTACCTGGTCAAGTGGAAGGGTTATGGTCAAGAAGATAATTCCTGGGTTTTTGTCTCTGATGTTCATGCTGCTGATCTAGTTCGTGCCTTTCATTTGGCTCATCCTGATCGGCCTGGGGGCTCTGGTGAGGGTTCGGTGACCCCTCCTCAAGGGGGGTACTGTTGTGAATTCTGTTGTCGAACTCCCTCCTGTGGTCGTGAATGGTACTTCGGCGAGTTCTGTCCATGGACTCCCTCTGGTGGCTGTGAGTGAAGCTGCTGCTTCTGAGGTTCCTTACACAGGTGACGTGGTTTATCCTTTGGTTGGCTGCTCTATTTAACTCCACTCAGATCGTTACTCCATGCCAGCTGTCAATGTTCCTGCATTGGTTCAGTTCGCTCTTGGATCTTTCTGGTGACCTGTCTTCTCCTGCAGAAGCTAAGTTCCTGATAGTTATTATTTGTTCCTTGTTTCCTTGTCCAGCTGGTTATCATGATTTTGTCTTGCTAGCTGGAAGCTCTGGGATGCAGAGTGGCATCTCCGCACCGTTAGTCGGTGCGGAGGTCTTTTTGCACACTCTGCGTGGTCTTTTGTAGTTTTTGTGCTGATCGCAAAGATACCTTTCCTATCCTCTGTCTGTTTAGTAAGTCTGGCCTCTCTTTGCTGAAACCTATTTCATTTCTGCGTTTGTGACTTTCATCTTTTCTCACAGTCATTATATGTGGGGGGCTGCCTATTCCTTTGGGGAATTTCTCTGAGGCAAGGTAGACTTTATTTTCTATCTCTAGGGCTAGCTAGCTCTGAGGCTGTGACGAGGCGCCTAGGGAGCGTAAGGAGCGCTCCACGGCTATTTTTAGTGTGTATGATAGGATTAGGGCTTGCGGTCAGCAGAGCTTCCACATCCCAGAGCTCGTCCTGTATGAGTTTAACTATTAGGTCGGGTTCTCCTAACCACCAGGTCATAACAGGAGTGTCTCTTTATACAGGCTGCCCTGGTCCCATTATACTCTCTCCTTGTCAGAAGTAGCAGGGGGTCGGGCTGCAAGACATCTGAGCTCCTCCAGACTGACATCTGTTCGCAGGGCCTCCTGGAAGCTCTGTCAGTCTGCAGGCCCTGGCCTAGTGTGACTGCCAGGCCCTGGTCTGAGGCTGAGTCTTCAGTGTCTGTTATCAGGGACCTTGTTGGGTCTGCCATGTGAGGAGGCACTCGGGCCACAATATGGGCCTCCTGTCCTGGCAGTTCTGTCTGAGACTCATTCTCTAATCTCTGTTCCTGAGTCTGAGCCGCAGCCTGACTCCGGGTCACAGCTGCCACATATTTACAGTTCTGTACATTGGGACATTTTCCCTCCTCGTGCGGGATCAGAGGACAGACGGTGGGGACACAGACGGCTTTGTGGTTGTAGTTGGGCGTTTCTCCCTATCAGGGAAGACAGCGCTAGCATGTCCCACTTTGCTGCAGGAGAAGCATCGGCGTGCATCTCCTAGAGAATGTCTTCCCCGGGACCCCTGTTATGAAAGGTAATTCAGTACCACAATGGACATAGAGGTCAGTGCACATACAGTGACCTGGCAATAACCCAAAAAATAAGAACGAGCTCTGAGACGTGGGAACTCTGTTGACCGCAATCCCTAATCCTCTCCAACCACACTAGAGACAGCCGTGGATTGCGCCTAACGCTGCCTATGCAACTCGGCACGGCCTGAGAAACTAGCTAGCCTGAAGATAGAAAAAAAGCCTACCTTGCCTCAGAGAAATACCCCAAAGGAAAAGGCAGCCCCCACATATAATGACTGTGAGTTAAGATGAAAAGACAAACGTAGAGATGAAATAGACTTAGCAAAGTGAGGCCCAACTTTCTGAACAGAGCGAGGATAGGAAAGGTAACTTTGCGGTCAACACAAAACCCTACAAAAACCACGCAAAGGGGGCAAAAAGACCCTCCGTACCGAACTAACGGCACGGAGGTACACCCTCTGCGTCCCAGAGCTTCCAGCAAGCAAAAAAAACAAATTGACAAGCTGGACAGAAAAAAAACAGCAAACAAATAGCAAAGAGGAACTTAGCTATGCAGAGCAGCAGGCCACAGGAACGATCCAGGAGGAAACAGGTCCAATACTAGAACGTTGACTGGAAGCCAGGATCAAAGCACCAGGTGGAGTTAAATAGGGTAGCACCTAACGACTTCACCATATCACCTGAGGAAGGAAACTCAGAAGCCGCAGTACCACTTTCCTCCACCAACGGAAGCTCACAGAGAGAATCAGCCGAAGTACCACTTGTGACCACAAGAGGGAGCTCTGCCACAGAATTCACAACAGACCCCATAGAAGGTGGGCTTGGACAGCACTTGTGATCGGCCGGCAGAGGGAGAAGGGTCCCCATTTGGCTTACCTCCCTTCCAACTGAATCTCCATGGCTTCTGCACCTCAGGCATCCTGTTAGCCACATAGCAGTCCGCAGTCTTTGCAGCCTGATTCGCAGTTTATGGCCCTTGATCACACACAAATTGTCCTGGGAGGGGGTTATCTGAGGACTGATACCTCTCTCTATTTGAGCCATCTGAAGCTGGAAAGCTCTGTCCTCCCGGCGTTCTGCAGCCGCTCTCTCAACCTGGCGTTCTGCAGCCTCACGGTACTAAAGAATAAGCTGCATGCACAGATTGGGATCACTTGTTCCCAGCCATTGTAAGTCCATTTGCAAAGTACAGTCCATAGGCTCCTCAGCACTGGCATTGCTGGCATTTCCATCAGGTATCTCCGGTGCAAGAGCTGGCATTGCTCGGTCTCTCTGAGGTGGGCTCTCTCTTTGCCCAGATGTTCCAGCACTTTGCTCTATGTCCTGCTCGACCAAGGCGCGTATCAGCAGCTCCCTGGATCTGTCAGCCGTCTCTATTCCTCTCTGATCACAGAGGCCGGTCAGAGCCTCTTTGTTCTGCTTCTTATACTGGGCTGCCATATCGATGAACAGCCTTTGCCAAATAATAGAAAAGAAAAATGGGGAGGGGAAACGGTTTGCAAGTATGTCTCAAGTAAGCACTGAGTTGAACCTTGCAGAACTGGTGCACTCCTCGCAAGGATACCAATTCTTTAGTACAGGGAATAATTGCTTAAACCATGCACTAATGCTCTAATAGAAAAAATTCTATCCCACCGCTCTGCCACCAATTGTCACGGATTCCTACTCCGGGGTGTCACTAATTCGTCACATGTCCGCTCTCAGCACGTGACCTGGGGTTGCGCCTGCAAGGGTTAATCTACCTCCTCTCTATCAGGCCAGCATTCAACCTCTGTCCTATGCTGTAATGGGAGCATAAATCACACACCGACCCAGGCCACACACCCGCTCATACATGCTGCCACCACTCACCGAATACACGGGCGATGAGACCAATTGACCACATCAGCACCCTTCTTGGTCAAATCAGTCAACGGTTTAGCAATACTAGAAAAATTACTGATGAAGCGACGATAAAAATTAGCAAAGCCCAGGAACTTTTGCAGACTCTTCACAGATATCGGCTGAGTCAAATCATAAATGGCCTGGACTTTAACAGGGTCCATCTTGATAGTAGAAGGGGAAAAAATGAAACCCAAAAATGAAACCTTCTGAACTCCAAAGAGACACTTTGACCCCTTCACAAACAAAGAATTCGCACGAAGGACCTGGAACACCATTCTGACCTGCTTCACGTGAGACTCCCAATCATCCGAAAAGACCAAAATATCATCCCAATATACAATCAGGAATTTATCCAGGTATTCTCGGAAGATGTCATGCATAAAGGACTGAAATACTGATGGAGCATTGGAAAGCACGAATGGCATAACCAGGTACTCAAAATGGCCCTCGGGCGTATTAAATGCTGTTTTCCATTCATCGCCCTGCTTAATACGCACAAGATTATACGCACCACGAAGATCTATCTTGGTGAACCAACAAGCCCCCTTAATCCGAGCAAATAAATCAGACAGCAGCGGCAAAGGATACTGAAATTTGACTGTGATCTTATTAAGAAGGCGGTAATCAATACAAGGTCTCAAAGAACCATCCTTCTTGGCCACAAAAAAGAACCCTGCTCCCAAAGGTGACGGCGACGGGCGAATATGACCCTTTTCCAAGGATTCCTTTACATAACTCCGCATAGCGGCGTGCTCTGGCACAGATAAATTGAACAGTCGGCCCTTAGGAAACTTACTACCAGGAATCAAATTGATAGCACAATCACAATCCCTATGAGGAGGTAGGGCACTGGATTTGGGCTCATCAAATACATCCCGGTAATCCGACAAAAACTCCGGGACTTCAGAAGGGGTGGATGACAAAATAGACAAAAATGGAACATCACCATGTACCCCCTGACAACCCCAGCTGGACACAGACATTGATTTCCAATCCAATACTGGATTATGGACCTGTAGCCATGGCAACCCCAAAATGACCACATCATGCAGATTATGCAACACCAAAAAGCGAATATCCTCCTGATGTGCAGGAGCCATGCACATGGTCAATTGGGCCCAGTACTGAGGCTTATTCTTGGCCAAAGGCGTAGCATCAATTCCTCTCAATGGAATAGGATACTGCAAGGGCTCCAAGAAAAAACCACAGCGCCTAGCAAACTCCAAGTCCATCAAATTCAGGGCAGCGCCTGAATCCACAAATTCCATAACAGAATAGGATGACAAAGAGCAAATCAGAGTAACGGACAAAAGAAATTTCGACTGTACCGTACCAATGGTGGCAGACCTAGCGAAACGCTTAGTGCGCTTAGGACAATCGGAGATAGCATGAGTGGAATCACCACAGTAAAAACACAGCCCATTCCGACGTCTGTGTTCTTGCCGTTCAGCTCTGGTCAAAGTCCTATCACATTGCATAGGCTCAGGTCTATGCTCAGATAATACTGCCAAATGGTGCACAGCTTTACGCTCACGCAAGCGTCGATCGATCTGAATGGCCAAAGACATAGACTCATTCAGACCAGCAGGCATAGGAAATCCCACCATGACATCCTTAAGGGCTTCAGAGAGACCCTTTCTGAAAATTGCTGCCAGGGCACATTCATTCCACTGAGTGAGTACAGACCACTTCCTAAACTTCTGACAATATACCTCTACCTCATCCTGACCCTGACACAGAGCCAGCAAGATTTTCTCTGCCTGATCCACTGAATTTGGTTCATCATAAAGCAATCCGAGCGCCAGAAAAAAAACGCATCAACATCACGCAATGCCGGATCTCCTGGCGCAAGGGAAAATGCCCAGTCTTGAGGGTCACCACGTAACAAAACCAGCTAGACTCTCAAACAGAACCAGAGAAGACTAAGATAGAAACAAGCAGGTTCCTACAAATGACTAAAAAATAACTTTTAATAATAACTAGTTAAAAATAGAGCAAACACATAGTGCTAACATAGGTGAAAGGTGCAAACGTACAACACGAAAAAACATATAAAAACACACTAAAGCGTATCACCACCAGGGCAAAGAAACATCTAGTACCTCAGTTAGTAACTAGTGTCTAATACAGGTTAAGCCGGGAACTGTGAATCCGTATATGTCTAGATCCCACAGTTTCGGGCCTCCACCTATATAGTACAATGGGATAATGTACCAGACGATACTGTATCACAACCTACAGGTAACTGCTGTCGCAGTGAACATCTATCCCTAAAACGGCGGTGTCTCATATATTGTTGCTCGTATACCAGCAGTGACCCTGTGGCCGTATAAATGCCCTTAGTGACAGAACATTTTAGGCATAATACCACTAATGTCACGTGCGTATTTTCTCAAGCATAATACTCATCTGCTCTCTGCCGATCACCCTCTGGACCTGGTGCAGTGTTGAGTATGAGTGGCCCATCAGGTCGGTTTTCCTATACGCAACCGCATTATTTCCTCTGGGTCCACCTTACTGTAAAGTGCCTCCCACTGTGCGCTGATACTAAGCGGTCAGCACAAAAACTACAAAATATCCACAGCAGAAAAATACAAAAACTCCACCACCTAACTAAAGATGTGGAGAGTATATCTGCGACTCCAGCGAATCCAACCAGACTGAGAAAACAACAGGACAGTCTAAGCTGGAACAAAATAGAAACTATGAACAGCACAGAAAATAGACACACAGCCTGTGAGCCTAAGAAAAAGAATCAGACACTTATATTTTGCTGAAATGGCAGCAGGCAGGAGAGGCCAGGCAGAGAACCAATACTTCCAATAGAACATTGACAACTGGCAAGGGCTAAAGGATCCTGCACACCTAAATATCCCAGTGAGAATTGCAATTATCCGATACACCTGGCCAGGACTGCGAGTCAGAGTCAACTGCATTGCCACCAACAACCACTGGAGGGAAGCCAAGAGCAGAATTCACAACAGGGGTCTGCACTTGATGGATGGAGGGGTCTGCACATGATGGATGGAGGGGGATCTGCACATGATGGATGGAGGGGAGATCTGCACATGATGGATGGAGGGTGTTATGAAAGGCAATTCAGTATCACAATGTAAATGGAGGTCAGAGCACATACAGTGATCTGACAATAACCCAAAATAATAGAACGAGCTCTGAGACGTGGGAACTCTGCAGACCGCAATCCCTAATCCTCTCCAAACAACACTAGAGGCAGCCGTGGATTGCGCCTAACTCTGCCTATGCAACTCGGCACAGCCTGAGAAACTAACTAGCCTGAAGATAGAAAAATAAGCCTACCTTGCCTCAGAGAAATACCCCAAAGGAAAAGGCAGCCCCCCACATATAATGACTGTGAGTTAAGATGAAAAGACAAACGTAGAGATGAAATAGATTCAGCAAAGTGAGGCCCGACTTTCTTAACAGAGCGAGGATAGGAAAGATAACTTTGCGGTCTACACAAAACCCTAAAGAAAACCACGCAAAGGGGGCAAAAAGACCCTCCGTACCGAACTAACGGCACGGAGGTACACCCTTTGCGTCCCAGAGCTTCCAGCAAAACAAATAGACAAGCTGGACAGAAAAAATAGCAAACAAATAGCAAAGAAGAACTTAGCTATGCAGAGCAGCAGGCCACAGGAATGATCCAGGGAAAAACAAGTCCAACACTGGAACATTGACAGGAAGCATGAATCAAAGCATTAGGTGGAGTTAAGTAGAGAAGCACCTAACGACCTCACCAGATCACCTGAGGGAGGAAACTCAGAAGCCGCAGTACCAGTTTCCTCCACAAACGGAAGCTCCCAGAGAGAATCAGCTGAAGTACCACTTGTGACCACAGGAGGGAGCTCTGTCACAGAATTCACAACAGTACCCCCCCTTGAGGAGGGGTCACCGAACCCTCACCAGAGCCCCCAGGCCGACCAGGATGAGCCACATGAAAGGCACGAACAAGATCGGGAGCATGGACATCAGAGGCAAAAACCCAGGAATTATCTTCCTGAGCATAACCCTTCCATTTAACCAGATACTGGAGTTTCCGTCTTGAAACACGAGAATCCAAAATCTTCTCCACAATATACTCCAATTCCCCCTCCACCAAAACCGGGGCAGGAGGGTCAACAGATGGAACCATAGGTGCCACGTATCTCCGCAACAATGACCTATGGAATACGTTATGTATGGAAAAAGAATCTGGGAGGGTCAGACGAAAAGACACAGGATTAAGAACCTCAGAAATCCTATACGGACCAATGAAACAAGGTTTAAACTTAGGAGAGGAAACCTTCATAGGAATATGACGAGAAGATAACCAAACCAGATCCCCAACACGAAGTCGGGGACCCACACGGCGTCTGCGATTAGCGAAACGTTGAGCCTTCTCCTGGGAAAAGGTCAAATTGTCCACTACATGAGTCCAAATCTGCTGCAACCTGTCCACCACAGTATCCACACCAGGACAGTCCGAAGACACAACCTGTCCTGAAGAGAAACGAGGATGGAACCCAGAATTGAAGAAAAATGGCGAAACCAAGGTTGCCGAGCTGGCCCGATTATTAAGGCCGAACTCAGCCAAAGGCAAAAAGGACACCCAGTCATCCTGATCGGCAGAAACAAAGCATCACAGATAGGTTTCCAAGGTCTGATTGGTTCGTTTGGTCTGGCCATTAGTCTGAGGATGAAAAGCCGAGGAAAAAGACAAGTCAATGCCCATCCTACCACAAAAGGCTCGCCAAAACCTCGAAACAAACTGGGAACCTCTGTCAGAAACGATATTCTCTGGAATGCCATGCAAACGAACCACATGCTGGAAGAACAATGGCACCAAATCAGAGGAGGAAGGCAATTTGGACAAGGGTACCAGATGGACCATCTTAGAAAAGCGATCACAGACCACCCAAATGACTGACATCTTTTGAGAGACGGGAAGATCTGAAATAAAATCCATAGAGATATGTGTCCAAGGCCTCTTCGGGACCGGCAAGGGCAAAAGCAACCCACTGACACGAGAACAGCAGGGCTTAGCCCGAGCACAAATCCCACAGGACTGCACAAAAGTACGCACATCCCGCGACAGAGATGGCCACCAAAAGGATCTAGCCACTAACTCTCTGGTACCAAAGATTCCAGGATGACCAGCCAACACCGAACAATGAACTTCAGAGATAACTTTATTCGTCCACCTATCCGGGACAAACAGTTTCTCCGCTGGACAACGATCAGGTTTATTAGCCTGAAATTTTTGCAGCACCCGCCGCAAATCAGGGGAGATGGCAGACACAATTACTCCTTTCTTGAGGATACCCGCCGGCTCAGATAAACCCGGAGAGTCGGGCACAAAACTCCTAGACAGAGCATCCGCCTTCACATTTTTAGAGCCCGGAAGGTACGAAATCACAAAGTCAAAACGGGCGTCAAACAGCGACCAACGAGCCTGTCTAGGATTCAATCGCTTAGCAGACTCGAGATAAGTCAAGTTCTTATGATCAGTCAATACCACCACGCGATGCTTAGCTCCTTCAAGCCAATGACGCCACTCCTCGAATGCCCACTTCATGGCCAGCAACTCTCGGTTGCCCACATCATAATTTCGCTCAGCAGGCGAAAACTTCCTGGAAAAAAAAGCGCATGGTTTCATCACTGAACAATCAGAACCTCTCTGCGACAAAACAGCCCCTGCTCCAATCTCAGAAGCATCAACCTCGACCTGTAACGGAAGAGAAACATCTGGTTGACAACACAGGGGCAGAAGAAAAACGACGCTTCAACTCTTGAAAAGCTTCCACAGCAGCAGAAGACCAATTGACCAAATCAGCACCCTTCTTGGTCAAATCGGTCAATGGTTTGGCAATACTAGAAAAATTGCAGATGAAGTGACGATAAAAATTAGCAAAGCCCAGGAACTTTTGCAGACTTTTCAGAGATGTCGGCTGAGTCCAATCATGGATGGCTTGGACCTTAACAGGATCCATCTCGATAGTAGAAGGGGAAAAGATGAACCCCAAAAATGAAACCTTCTGCACACCAAAGAGACACTTTGATCCCTTCACAAACAAAGAATTAGCACGCAGGACCTGAAAAACCATTCTGACCTGCTTCACATGAGACTCCCAATCATCCGAGAAGATCAAAATGTCATCCAAGTACACAATCAGGAATTTATCCAGGTACTCTCGGAAGATGTCATGCATAAAGGACTGAAACACTGATGGAGCATTGGCAAGTCCGAATGGCATCACTAGATACTCAAAATGACCCTCGGGCGTAATAAATGCAGTTTTCCATTCATCGCCTCGCCTGATTCGCACCAGATTATACGCACCACGAAGATCTATCTTGGTGAACCAACTAGCCCCCTTAATCCGAGCAAACAAATCAGATAACAATGGCAAGGGGTACTGAAATTTAACAGTGATCTTATTAAGAAGGCGATAATCTATACAAGGTCTCAGTGAACCATCCTTTTTGGCTACAAAAAAGAACCCTGCTCCTAATGGCGACGATGACGGGCGAATATACCCCTTCTCCAGGGATTCCTTCACATAACTGCGCATAGCGGTGTGCTCAAGCACGGATAAATTAAACAGTCGACCTTTTGGGAATTTACTACCAGGAATCAAATTGATAGCACAATCACAATCCCTATGCGGAGGTAGGGCATCGGACTTGGGCTCATCAAATACATCCCGGTAATCAGACAAGAACTCTGGAACCTCAGAAGGGGTGGATGACGAAATTGACAAAAATGGAACATCACCATGTTCCCCCTGACAACCCCAGCTGGACACCGACATGGATTTCCAATCCAATACTGGATTATGGGCTTGTAGCCATGGCAACCCCAACATGACCACATCATGCAGATTATGCAACACCAGAAAGCGAATAACCTCCTGATGTGCAGGAGCCATGCACATGGTCAGCTGGGTCCAGTATTGAGGCTTATTCTTGGCCAAAGGCGTAGCATCAATTCCTCTCAATGGAATAGGACACTGCAAGGGCTCCAAGAAAAACCCACAACGTTTAGCATATTCCAAGTCCATCAAATTCAGGGCAGCGCCTGAATCCACAAACGCCATGACAGAATACGATGACAAAGAGCAGATCAAGGTAACGGACAGAAGAAATTTTGACTGTACCGTACCAATGGCGGCAGACCTAGCGAACCGCTTAGTGCGCTTAGGACAATCAGAGATAGCATGAGTGGAATCACCACAGTAGAAACACAACCCATTCAGACGTCTGTGTTCTTGCCGTTCAACTCTGGTCAAAGTCCTATCGCACTGCATAGGCTCAGGTTTAAGCTCAGGTAATACCGCCAAATGGTGCACAGATTTACGCTCACGCAAGCGTCGACCGATCTGAATAGCCAAAGACATAGACTCATTCAAACCAGCAGGCATAGGAAATCCCACCATGACATCCTTAAGGGCTTCAGAGAGACCCTTTCTGAACATAGCTGCCAGCGCAGATTCATTCCATTGAGTGAGCACTGACCACTTTCTAAATTTCTGACAATATACCTCTATCTCATCCTGACCCTGACAAAGAGACAGCAAATTCTTTTCTGCCTGATCCACTGAATTAGGCTCATTGTACAGCAATCCGAGCGCCAGGAAAAACGCATTGATATTACTTAATGCAGGATCTCCTGGCGCAAGAGAAAATGCCCAGTCCTGAGGGTCGCCGCGCAAAAAAGAAATAATAATCAAAACCTGTTGAACTGGATCACCAGAGGAACGAGGTTTCAAGGCCAGAAATAGCTTACAATTATTTTTGAAACTCAGAAACTTAGTTCTATCTCCAAAAAAACAAATCAGGAATAGGAATTCTTGGTTCTAACATAGATTTCTGATCAATAGTGTCTTGAATGTTTTGTACTCTTGCCGAGAGCTGATCCACAAATGAAGACAGACTTCTAATGTCCATCGCTACACCTGTGTACTGAACCACCCAAATGTCTAGGGGAAAAAAAAGACAAAACACAGTGCAAAGGAAAAAAAATGGTCTCAGAACTTCTTTTTTCCCTCTATTGAGAATCATTAGTACTTTTTGCTTCCTGTACTGTTATGAAAGGCAATTCAGTATCACAATGGACATGGAGGTCAGAGCACATACAGTGATCTGACAATAACCCAAAATAATAGAACGAGCTCTGAGACGTGGGAACTCTGCAGACCGCAATCCCTAATCCTCTCCAAACAACACTAGAGGCAGCCGTGGATTGCGCCTAACTCTGCCTATGCAACTCGGCACAGCCTGAGAAACTAACTAGCCTGAAGATAGAAAAATAAGCCTACCTTGCCTCAGAGAAATACCCCAAAGGAAAAGGCAGCCCCCCACATATAATGACTGTGAGTTAAGATGAAAAGACAAACGTAGAGATGAAATAGATTCAGCAAAGTGAGGCCCGACTTTCTTAACAGAGCGAGGATAGGAAAGATAACTTTGCGGTCTACACAAAACCCTAAAGAAAACCACGCAAAGGGGGCAAAAAGACCCTCCGTACCGAACTAACGGCACGGAGGTACACCTTTTGCGTCCCAGAGCTTCCAGCAAAACAAATAGACAAGCTGGACAGAAAAAATAGCAAACAAATAGCAAAGAAGAACTTAGCTATGCAGAGCAGCAGGCCACAGGAATGATCCAGGGAAAAACAAGTCCAACACTGGAACATTGACAGGAAGCATGAATCAAAGCATTAGGTGGAGTTAAGTAGAGAATCACCTAACGACCTCACCAGATCACCTGAGGGAGGAAACTCAGAAGCCACAGTACCAGTTTCCTCCACAAACGGAAGCTCCCAGAGAGAATCAGCCGAAGTACCACTTGTGACCACAGGAGGGAGCTCTGTCACAGAATTCACAACAGGAGGGGGGTTTGCACATGATGGATGGTGGGGGGATCTGCACATGAAGGATGGAGGGGGATCTGGACATGATGGAGAGGGGGATGGCTGCAAATGATGGAGGGGGCTGCAAATGATGGAGGGGCTGCAAATGATGGAGGAGGGCTGCAAATGATGTGAGGGAGGGGACGGGGGACTGCACATGAATGGAAGGGGACTGAACATTATGAAGTGAAGGGAAAATGGGAGACTGTGAATGAGGAAGTGAGGGGAAGGGGGACTGCAAATGATGAAGTGAGGGGGAGGACGACAGCAAATGATGATGTGAGGGGGACTGCAAATGGTGAAGTGAGGGACGGCAGACAGCAATTAAATTGAATGTGAGGGATGGGGAGAACAAATAATGATGAATTTTGAGGGTGGTGGGAGTAAATGATGTATTGAATGTGGGGGAGAGTAGTTGATAATGAATAGAGGGTGGGGGTGGGAGAGAGAGAAGACATGACAATGAATTGGGTTGGAAGGGGCATGTAAATATAATGAATCGGGGGAGCTGGAAGCACATAGTGGGGGGCGTTGAGGATTCAGTGACTGGTAATGAATTGTGGGAAAGAGTACAAGGGCTAATTAACGTATATGCTTATTAAGTGGGGAAAATGGCTATTTATAGTTGGTGGAGGCATATTGGTGGATTAATAATAACTAATTATATATTAATGGTGGGCGCACGTCTGTATTCAGATGTGTAGTGTAGTAGAAGAAAGGAAAAAAGTAGGGAATGTGCTCAGGAAGCGGGGCTCTAGGTAAATATGTGTTCTTTTATGCAAAGACAAGTCCTGGCTGGAAAAAATTATTGTGGTCTGCGCTGCATGAAAAAGAACAGCAAAGATGAAGGACTTCAGCTAGAGATGACATTGGTGAATCAGTGTGTTACCTGTTCACTGACACTATACACTTTATTACCTGTTCACTTACACTATATACAGAGCTCTTGTGTATAATGTCACTGGTGATCACTGTATTACCTATACACTGACATTATATACAGAGCTCCTGTATATAATGGCATTAGTGTTGTGTTTTTCTTATTAATGATCAGTATTGTAGTATTCGGTCACTATGTGGTGGTAGTATGTGATCTGGTTATGGTGTGGCGGTATTTCTCCCTGTATGTGGTATTATTTGGCCATTGTGTGATGGTAATATGTGATCTGGTCATGGTATGGAGGTATTTGTTCCTTGTATGTACGATACGATATTATACACTTTATTGATCCCGTGGGAAATTATGGTATCACAGCGGCACAAATTACATCATAAGAATCATAAAATGAATTACTTAAATGACATGACAGTTTGTTGACAGAAGGACATTATACATTAGAATAGGACATACACAGCGGGTGAACTGAAAAGTAGAAGAAATAAAGTAGACAATCACCTTTATGATTTAACCCTAATGTTATTGTTGTATATCCCCATAGCAGTTGGCACAAATGATTTCCTAAATTTTTCCTTCTTACACCTCAGAAGTATTAGCCGGTTACTGAAGGTGCTCTTCTGTCTCATGAATAGCTCATATAGTGGATGTGCATTATTGTTCATAATTGCCCTACACTTTCTCAGAGTTCTTCTCTCCACTACCTCCTCAAGAGAGTCCATATTGCAGCCGACAGCAGAGCTTGCCTTTTTGATAAGCTTATTCAGCTTATTAGCATCAGAGGCCCGCACACTATTACCCCAGCATATGATTGCAAAAAAGATGGCACTTGCCACCACAGACTGGTAGAACATTAAAAGACCTCAGTTTCCTTAGGAAATACCATCTGCTCATCCCCTTCTTGTAGACAGTTTCTGAGTGGCATCTCCAGTCCAGTTTGCTATCCAAATGGACCCCCAAATATTTATAACTCTCCACCTGCTCTACCTCCTGACCAGCAATGTGGCAATATTCCATCACAATGTGGTGGTAATATGTCATCTGGTCATGGTGTGATGGTATTCCTCTCTTGTATGTGGTATTAATGGTCATTCTAAAAATATATGTGACTCAATCCCTTAAAAATAAATAAAAATATACCTAAAAAGAGTATTGGATATTTTAAGAAATGTTTAATAGGTTAGAGTAGAGTAGGGCCCGACCAAAAAAGTCTATCTTGTTGTGGTGGCGGCTTAAAAATTCTTTTGGCCAAAAGAAAAGCTGCTAGCTATGTATGTGATCTGCTGTCTGCTGAGAACTGTTAATATCAGATTGGTGAGGACATGGTGAAGAAGATGAGTTTTTCCAAGAGCAGGCGTTGGGACTGTGGAAGGCTTGAGGGTGTGCAGGTGGAACTGGGGTGGAATCTGAGGGGAGTCGCAAGGGGGCCCATAAATTTTGCCAGTTTCAGCCTTCACTGCAGACAAACTCCATAAATACCTTTATATGGTCAGTCCCTTTCTCCCTTATTCAGAAATCAGCATTTGAATTGATATATAAATAATGCCTAACGACTATGGTGGATCTTAACCCTCTATCACTCCAGCTCTATTTCCCGCAGAGTTCCACCTCCTTTTGCTTCACTGACAGCCTCCACGCTGTGTTTCTTTCTGGAAAAAAGAGCTGTAAGTCGATCAGGAAGAGGTGGCACTGAGCGGGTATAGAGCTGGAGTAACAGATCTGCTCCCTCATTTGCATATGTATGCAAATTGATTTCAGATGAATGGACTGAACATGTAAAAATATTGCTGGAATTGTCTTTGAAAGAGCTACATGGCCATATACATAGATTTGGCCTCAGTCATTCCCTATGGGACTTGCAGACATTATTATTATTATCATTTATTGTTATAGCTGTTATGACCTGGTGGTTAAGAGGCCACACTGATATGACCTGGTGGCTCAAACGCAACATGGAACGAGCTATGAGAAGGTGGTATCTCTACTGACCGCAGTCCCTAATCCTAACAACACAACTAGAAATAGCCGTGGGATGTTCCTGACACTCCCTAGACACCTCGTCACAGCCTCAGATATAGCTACCCCTAAAGAAGGAAATAGAAAGCTATCTTGCCTCAGAGATACCCCCAAAAGGAAAGATAGCCCCCCACAAATATTGACTGTGAAAGGAGAGGGAAATGACGAACTCAGAAATGAAATTAGAATTCAGCAAAGGGAGGCCAAAACTAAACTAGATAGACAGAGAGCAAAGGATACTGTGCGGTCAGTATTAAAAACTACAAAATCCACGCAGAGTTTACAAAAATGAACTCCACACCGACTCACGGTGTGGAGGGGTAAATCTGCTTTCCAAAAGCTTCCAGCTAGCCTGAATAAGACATAGTGACAAGCTGGACAAAAGAGACAAAATGCAAAGCAATAGAGTCCAAACAAATGGACAAACAAAACTAGCAAAACTTATCTTTTGCAGACAAGGACTGGCCATATGAGAAATCCAAGGGAAGAATCAAATCCAACCAAGAACATTGACAGCAGGCATGGACTAAAGCCCAGAGCAGGTTTAAATAACAAACCCAGGCAAGGCGATTAGTGAAGGCAGCTGCTACAGCCACCTAACGGAGCAGCAGTTCCACTCGAAACCACCAGAGGGAGCCCAAGGGCAGAACTCACAAAAACACCATTAGCAACCACAGGAGGGAGCTCCAGAACGGAACTCACAACAGTACCCCCCTTGAGGAGGGGTCACCGAACCCTCAACAGAGCTCCCAGGCCGATCAGGACAAGCCAAATGGAAAGCATGAACCAAATCGGAAGCATGAACATCGGAGGCAACAACCCAAGAATTATCCTCCTGGCCATAACCCTTCCACTTGACCAGATACTGAAGCTTCCGCCTCAAAAAACGAGAATCCAAAATCTTCTCTACCACATATTCCAATTCCCCCTCAACCAACACCGGAGCAGGAGGATCAACGGAGGGAACCATAGGTACCACATATCTCCGCAACAAGGATCTATGGAACACATTATGAATAGAAAAGGAAGCTGGAAGGGCCAAACGAAAAGACACTGGATTGATAATTTCAGAAATCTTATAAGGCCCAATAAAGCGAGGCTTGAAACCTTCATAGGAACATGACGAGAAGACAACCAGACCAAATCCCCAACACTAAGCCGGGGACCAACACACCGACGACGGATAGCAAAACGCTGAGCCTTCTTCTGAGACAACGTCAAATTGTCCACCACATGAGTCCAAATTTGCTGCAACCTGTCCACCACGGAATCCACACCAGGACAGTCAGAAGGCTCAAGCTGCCCTGAAGAAAAACGAGGATGAAAACCAAAGTTACAAAAAAAGGCGAAACCAAGGTAGCCGAACTAGCCCGATTATTAAGGGCAAACTCGGCCAACGGCAAAAAGGTCACCCAATCATCCTGATCAGCAGACACGAAGCATCTCAAATAGGTTTCCAAGGTCTGATTGGCTCGCTCCGTTTGGCCATTTGTCTGAGGATGGAATGCAGAAGAAAAAGACAAATCAATGCCCATTCTAGCACAAAAGGACCGCCAAAACCTAGAAACGAACTGGGAACCTCTGTCAGACACAATATTCTCTGGAATACCATGCAAACGAACCACATGCTGAAAAAATAATGGAACCAAATCAGAAGAGGATGGCAACTTAGGCAACGGCACCAAATGGACCATCTTAGAAAACCAGTCACAAACCACCCAGATGACAGACATCTTCTGAGAAACAGGAAGATCAGAAATAAAATCCATGGAAATATGCGTCCAGGGCCTCTCAGGAATAGGCAAAGGCAAAAGCAACCCGCTGGCACGGGAACAGCAAGGCTTAGCCCGAGCACAGGTCCCACAGGACTGCACAAACGAATGCACATCCCGCGACAAGGAAGGCCACCAAAAGGACCTAGCCACCAAATCTCTGGTACCGAAAATCCCAGGGTGACCAGCCAACACAGAACAATGAACCTCAGAAATTACCCTACTAGTCCATCTATCAGGAACAAACAATTTCCCCACAGGACAGCGGTCAGGTTTATCAGCCTAAAACTCCTGAAGTACCCGCCGCAAATCAGGGGAGATGGCAGAAAGAATCACCCGCTCCTTGAGGATCCCAGTCGGCTCAAGAACTCCCGGAGAATCAGGCAAAAAACTCCTAGAAAGGGCATCAGCCTTCACATTCTTAGATCCAGGAATATACGAGACCACAAAATCAAAACGTGAGAAAAACAGAGACAACCAAGCCTGTCTAGGATTCAACCGCTTAGCAGACTCTAGGTAAATCAGATTCTTGTGATCAGTCAAGACCACCACGCGATGCTTGGCTCCCTCAAGCTAATGTCGCCACTCCTCAAATGCCCACTTCATAGCCAACAACTCCCGATTGCCGACATCATAATTACGCTCAGAAGACGAAAATTTTCTGGAGAAGAAGGCACAAGGTTTCATCAAAGAGCCATCAGAATTTCTCTGAGCCAAAACGGCCCCTGCCCCAATCTCAGAAGCATCAACCTCAACCTGAAAAGGGAGAGACACATCTGGCTGACGCAACACAGGGGCAGAAGTAAAACAACGTTTAAGCTCCTGAAAGGCCTCAACAGCCGCAGAGGACCAATTCACCACATCAGCGCCCTTCCTCGTCAAATCGGTCAGAGGCTTCACAACACTAGAAAAATTAGCAATAAAGCGACGATAAAAATTGGCAAAGCCCAAAAATTTCTGAAGGCTCTTTACAGATGTAGGTTGAGTCCAATCATGAATGGCCTGGACTTTAACAGGGTCCATTTCAATAGCCGAGGGAGAAAAAATGAAACCCAAAAAAGAAACCCTCTGAACTCCAAAGAGGCACTTAGACCCCTTCACAAACAACGCATTAGTACGAAGGACCTGAAACACCATCCTAACCTGCTTCACA
This sequence comes from Ranitomeya imitator, assembly GCF_032444005.1. Classification (NCBI taxonomy): domain Eukaryota; kingdom Metazoa; phylum Chordata; class Amphibia; order Anura; family Dendrobatidae; genus Ranitomeya; species Ranitomeya imitator. Next base: position 240,002,578 of record NC_091283.1, read on the forward strand.
TGAGACTCCCAATCATCGGAGAAAACCAAAATATCATCTAAATACACAATCATAAATTTATCCAGATAATTCCGGAAGATATCATGCATAAAGGACTGAAATACCGTTGGGGCATTAGAGAGCCTGAATGGCATTACAAGATATTCAAAATGGCCTTCAGACGTATTAAATGCTGTTTTCCATTCATCACCTTGTTTAATACGCACAAGATTATACGCCCCTCGGAGGTCGATTTTAGTAAACCAACTAGCACCCTTAATCCGAGCAAACAAATCAGAAAGCAAAGGTAACGGATACTGGAATTTGACAGTGATCTTATTGAGAAGGCGATAATCTATACAGGGTCTCAAGGAGCCATCCTTCTTGGCAACAAAAAAAAAATCCCGCTCCCAACGGTGACGAAGACGGGCGAATATGCCCTTTCTCCAAGGACTCCTTTACATAACTCCAAATAGCGGCATGCTCTGGCACAGACAGATTGAAAAGTCGACCCTTAGGGAACTTACAGCCAGGAATCAAATTTATGGCACAATCGCAGTCCCTATGAGGAGGTAGGGAACTGGACTTGGGCTCATCAAATACATCCTGGAAATCTGACAAAAACTCAGGAACTTCAGAAGAAGGGGACGAGGAAATGGACATCAAAGGAATATCACTATGTATCCCCTGACAACCCCAACCAGTCACAGACATAGATCTCCAATCCAGCACTGGATTATGTTCCTGTAACCATGGAAAACCCAGCACAACAACATCATGCAAATTATGCAACACCAAAAAACGAATATTTTCCTGATGTGCTGGAGCCATGCACATGGTTAACTGTGTCCAGTACTGAGGTTTATTCTTGGCCAATGGCGTAGCATCAATCCCCCTTAAGGGAATAGGACTCTGCAAAGGTTCCAAGGAAAAACCACAGCGCTTGGCAAATTCTAAGTCCATTATGTTCAGGGCAGCGCCAGAATCCACAAATGCCATAACAGAAAAGGATGACAATGAGCAAATCAGGGTCACAGACAAGAGAAATTTAGGCTGCACAGTACTAATGGTAACAGAGCTAGGGACCCTCCTAGTACGCTTAGGGCAATCAGAAATAGCATGAGCTGAATCACCACAGTAAAAACACAGGCCATTCTGACGTCTGAATTCCTGCCGTTCTGCTCTAGTCAAAATCCTATCACATTGCATAGGCTCAGGACTTCGCTCAGAGGACACTGCCATATGGTGTACTGCCTTGCGCTCACGCAAGCGCCGATCAATCTGAATGGCTAGAGACATAGATTCGCTCAAACCGGTAGGCGTAGGAAAGCCCACCATAACATCTTTAAGGGTTTCAGAAAGACCTTTTCTGAAAATAGCAGCCAGCGCTTCTTCATTCCATTTAGTGAGCACAGACCATTTTCTAAATTTCTGGCAATATAACTCTGCCGCTTCCTGACCCTGACACAGGGCCAACAGTGTTTTCTCAGCATGCTCTACAGAGTCAGGTTCGTCATACAACAATCCGAGCGCCTGAAAGAATGCATCTACATTCAATAATGCCGGATTCCCTGTTTCAAGAGCAAATGCCCAGTCTTGAGGATCACCACGCAGTAAGGATATGATGATTTTCACTTGCTGAATGGGATCCCCAGAAGAACGGGGTTTCAAAGCAAAAAACAATTTGCAGCTATTTTTAAAGTTCAAAAACTTGGATCTGTCCCCAAAAAACAAATCAGGAGTAGGAATTCTTGGCTCTAGAGCCGGAGTCTGAACAATATAATCTTGGATACTCTGGACTCTTGCAGCAAGTTGATCCACACGAGAAAACATAACCTGAACCTCCATACCAGAGCATATATCCAGCACCACCCAGATATCAAGAGGAAAAAGAAGACAGAACAGAGCACAGAAAAAAAAATGGTTCAGAACTCTTTTTTTTTTCCTTCTTTTGAGATGCATTCAATTCATTCTTGTCCTGCTGTACTGTTATGACCTGATGGTTAAGAGGCCACACTGATATGACCTGGTGGCTAAAACGCAACATGGAACGAGCTCTGAGAAGGTGGTATCTCTACTGACCGCAGTCCCTAATCCTAACAACACAACTAGAAATAGCCGTGGGATGTTCCTGACACTCCCTAGACACCTCGTCACAGCCTCAGATATAGCTACCTGTTATGACCTGGTGGTCAGGACAATAATGGACCTGGTGGTTAAGAGCACACGGAATGACCTGATAGTTACTGATAATAAGGACGAGCTCTGGGACGTGGGAACTCTGCTGACCGCAATCCCTAAACCTATCAAACACACTAGAAATAGCCGTGGATTGCGCCTAACGCTCCCTATGCAACAATGCACAGCCTAAGAAACTAGCTAGCCCTGAAGATAGAAAAATAAAGCCTACCTTGCCTCAGAGAAATTCCCCAAAGGAAAAGGCAGCCCCCCACATATAATGACTGTGAGTAAAGATGAAAATACAAACACAGAGATGAAATAGATTTAGCAAAGTGAGTCCCGACTTACAGAACTGACCGAGGAGAGGAAAGGTTACTTTGCGGTCAGCACAAAAACCCACAAAAAGACCACGCAGAGGGCGCAAAAAGACCCTCCGCACCGACTCACGGTGCGGAGGCGCTCCCTCTGCGTCCCAGAGCTTCCAGCAAGCAAGACAACAAATTAAATAGCAAGCTGGACAGAAAAATAGAAAACCAAAGAAATACAAGCTGGAACTTAGCTTCTGATGGGAAGACAAGTCACAAGAACGATCCAGGAGTGAACTAGACCAATACTGGAACATTGACAAGTGGCATAGAGCAAAGATCTAAGTGGAGTTAAATAGAGCAGCAGCTAACGAATTAACCTAGTCACCTGTGAAACTCAGAAACACCCACCAGAGGAAGTCCATGGGCAGAACCAGCCGAAGTACCATTCATGACCACAGGAGGGAGCCCGACAACAGAATTCACAACAGTACCCCCCCCCCCCCTTGAGGAGGGGTCACCGAACCCTCACCAGAGCTCCCAGGACGACCAGGATGAGCCAAATGAAAGGCACGAACCAGATCGGCAGCATGGACATCAGAGGCAAAAACCCAGGAATTATCTTTCTGACCATAACCCTTCGACTTGACCAGGTACTGGAGTTTCCGTCTCGAAACACGAGAATCCAAAATCTTCTCCACCACATACTCCAACTCCCCCTCAACTAACACCGGGGCAGGAGGATCAAAGGATGGAACCACAGGCGCCACGTATCTCCGCAATAACGACCTATGGAACACATTATGGATGGCAAAAGAAGCAGGAAGGGCCAAATGAAATGACACAGGATTGATAACCTCAGAAATCTTATACGGACCAATGAAACGAGGCTTAAACTTAGGAGAGGAAACCTTCATAGGAACATAACGAGATGACAACCAAACCAAATCCCCAACACGAAGTCGGGGACCCACACAGCGCCGGCGGTTAGCGAAACGTTGAGCCTTCTCCTGGGACAATGTCAAATTGTCCACCACATGAGTCCAAATCTGCTGCAACCTATCCACCACACTATCTACATCAGGACAGTCTGAAGACTAAACCTGCCCTGAAGAGAAACAAGGATGGAAACCAGAATTGCAGAAAAACGGCAAAACCAAAGTAGCCGAGCTGGCCCGATTATTAAGGGCGAACTCAGCCAATGGCAAAAAGGACACCCAATCATCCTGATCAGCAGAAACAAAGCATCTCAGATATGTTTCCAAAGTTTGATTAGTTCGTTCGGTTTGGCCATTTGTCTGAGGATGGAAAGGCGAGGAAAAAGACAAATCAATGCCCATCCTAGCACAAAAGGATCGCCAAAACCTTGAAACAAACAGGGAACCTTTGTCAGAAACGATGTTCTCCGGGATACCATGTAAACGAACCACATGCTGGAAAAATAATGGCACCAAATCAGAGGAGGAAGGCAATTTAGACAAAGGTACCAAATGGACCATCTTAGAAAAGCGATCACAAACCACCCAAATGACCGACATCTTTTGAGAGACGGGGAGATCCGAAATAAAATCCATAGAAATATGCGTCCAGGGCCTCTTCGGGACCGGCAAGGGCAAAAGCAACCCACTGGCACGAGAACAGCAGGGCTTAGCCCGAGCACAAGTCCCACAGGACTGCACAAAAGAACGCACATCCCGCGACAAAGATGGCCACCAGAAGGATCTAGCCACCAAATCTCTGGTACCAAAGATTCCAGGATGCCCAGCCAACACTGAACAATGAATCTCAGAGATAACTCTACTAGTCCATCTATCAGGGACAAACAGTTTCTCCGCTGGGCAACAGTCAGGTCTATCAGCCTGAAATTTTTGCAGCACCCGCCGCAAATCAGGGGACATGGCAGACAAAATTACCCCCTCTTTGAGAATACCCGTCGGCTCAGGAACACCCGGAGAGTCAGGCACAAAACTCCTTGACAGGGCATCAGCCTTTACATTCTTAGAGCCTGGAAGGTACGAAACCACAAAATCAAAACGGGAGAAAAATAACGACCATCGAGCCTGTCTCGGATTCAACCATTTGGCAGACTCAAGATAAGTCAAATTCTTGTGATCTGTCAAGACCACCACGCGATGCTTGGCTCCCTCCAGCCAATGACGCCACTCCTCGAATGCCCACTTCATGGCCAACAATTCACGATTACCAACATCATAGTTACGCTCAGCAGGCAAAAACTTTCTAGAAAAGAAAGCACATGGCTTCATCACCGAGCCATCAGAACTTCTTTGCGACAAAACAGCCCCTGCTCCAATCTCAGAAGCATCAACCTCAACCTGAAACGGAAGCGAAACATCTGGCTGGCACAACACAGGGGCAGAAGAAAAACGACGCTTCAACTCCTGAAAAGCCTCTACAGCCGCAGAAGACCAATTGACCACATCAGCACCCTTCTTGGTCAAATCAGTCAACGGTTTAGCAACAGTAGAAAAATTAGCGATGAAGCACCGATAAAAATTAGCAAAGCCCAGGAACTTTTGCAGGCTCTTCACAGATGTCGGCTGAGTCCAATCGTAAATGGCCTGGACTTTAACAGGGTCCATCTCGATTGCAGAAGGGGAAAAAATGAACCCCAAAAATGAAACCTTGTGAACTCCAAAGAGACACTTTGACCCCTTCACAAACAAGGAATTCGCATGAAGGACCTGAAACACCATTCTGACCTGCTTCACATGAGACTCCCAATCATCCGAAAAGACCAAAATATCATCCAAATACACAATCAGGAATTTATCCAGGTACTCTCGGAAGATGTCATGCATAAAGGACTGAAATACTGATGGAGCATTGGAAAGCCCGAATGGCATAACCAGGTACTCAAAATGGCCTTCGGGCGTATTAAATGCTGTTTTCCATTCATCGCCCTGTTTAATACGCACAAGATTATACGCCCCTCGAAGATCTATCTTGGTGAACCAACTAGCCCCCTTAATCCGAGCAAACAAATCAGACAGCAGCGGCAAAGGATACTGAAATTTGACTGTAATTTTATTAAGAAGGCGGTAATCAATACAAGGTCTCAAAGAACCATCCTTCTTGGCCACAAAAAAGAACCCTGCTCCTAACGGTGATGACGACGGGCGAATATGGCCTTTCTTCAAGGATTCCTTTATATAACTCCGCATAGCGGCGTGTTCTAGCACAGATAAATTGAACAATCGGCCCTTAGGAAACTTACTACCAGGAATCAAATTAATTGCACAATCGCAATCCCTATGAGGAGGTAGGGCACTGGCTTTGGGATCATCAAATACATCCCGATAATCCGACAAAAACTCTGGAACTTCAGAAGGAGTGGAAGACGAAATAGACAAAAATGGAACATCACCATGTACCCCCTGGCAACCCCAGCTGGACACAGACATATATTTCCAGTCCAATACTGGATTATGAACCTGTAGCCATGGCAACCCCAAAACGACCACATCATGCAGATTATGCAACACCAGAAAGCGGATATCCTCCTGATGTGCAGGAGCCAGGCACATGGTCAATTGGGTCCAATACTGAGGCTTATTCTTGGCCAAAGGCGTAGCATCAATTCCTCTCAATGGAATAGGATACTGCAAGGGCTCCAAGAAAAAACCACAGCGCCTAGCATACTCCAAGTCCATCAAATTCAGGGCAGCGCCTGAATTCACAAATGCCATAACAGAATAGGATGACAAAGAGCAAATCAGAGTAACAGACAATAGAAATTTAGACTGTACCGTACCAATGGTGGCAGACCTAGCGAACCGCTTAGTGCGCTTAGGACAATCGGAGATAGCATGAGTGGAATCACCACAGTAAAAACATAGCCCATTCCGACGTCTGTGTTCTTGCCGTTCAGCTCTGGTCAAAGTCCTATCACATTGCATAGGCTCAGGCCCATGCTCAGATAGTACCGGCAAATGGTGCACAGCTTTACGCTCATGCAAGCGTCGATCGATCTGAATGGCCAAGGACATAGACTCATTCAGACCAGTAGGCATGGGAAACCCCACCATGACATCCTTAAGGGCTTCAGAGAGACCCTTTCTGAAGATTGCTGCCAGGGCACATTCATTCCACTGAGTGAGCACAGACCACTTTCTAAACCTCTGACAATATATCTCCGCTTCATCCTGACCCTGACACAGAGCCAGCAAGATTTTCTCTGCCTGATCCACTGAATTAGGTTCGTCATAAAGCAATCCAAGCGCCAGGAAAAACGCATCAACATCACGCAATGCCGGATCTCCTGGCGCAAGGGAAAATGCCCAGTCTTGAGGGTCACCACGTAACAAAGAAATAATGATCTTTACTTGTTGAACAGGGTCACCTGAGGAGCGAAGTTTCAAGGCAAGAAACATTTTACAATTATCTTTTAAATTCAAGAACTTAGAACTATCACCAAAAAACAAATCAGGAATTGGAATCCTAGGCTCTGACATCGGATTCTGAACCACAAAATCTTGAATGTTTTGTATCCTTATAGTGAGATTATCCATCCAAGAGGACAGACCTTGAATGTCCATGTTTACACCAGTGTCCTGAACCACCCAGAGGTAAAGGGGAAAATAGAGACAAAACACACTGCAAAGAAAAAAAATGGTCTCAGAACTTCTCTTATCCCGCTATTGAGATGCATTAGTACTTTGGGCCACCTGTACTGTTATGACCTGGTGGTCAGGACAATAATGGACCTGGTGGTTAAGAGCACACAGAATGACCTGATAGTTACTGATAAGGACGAGCTCTGGGACGTGGAAACTCTGCTGACCGCAATCCCTAAACCTATCAAACACACTAGAAATAGCCGTGGATTGCACCTAACGCTCCCTATGCAACTCGGCACAGCCTAAGAAACTAGCTAGCCCTGAAGATAGAAAAATAAAGCCTACCTTGCCTCAGAGAAATTCCCCAAAGGAAAAGGCAGCCCCCCACATATAATGACTGTGAGTAAAGATGAAAATACAAACACAGAGATTAAATAGATTTAGCAAAGTGAGGCCCGACTTACTGAACAGACCTAGGATAGGAAAGGTTACTTTGCGGTCAGCACAAAAACCTACAAAAAGACCACGCAGAGGGCGCAAAAAGACCCTCCGCACCGACTCACGGTGCGGAGGCGCTCCCTCTGCGTCCCAGAGCTTCCAGCAAGCAAGACAACAAATTAACCCCTTCCCGACCTTTGACGCATACGCTGCGTCATGAAAGTCGGTGCCATTCCGACCCATGACGCAGCATATGCGTCATGGAAAGATCGCGTCCCTGCAGATCGGGTGAAAGGGTTAACTCCCATTTCACCCGATCTGCAGGGACAGGGGGAGTGGTAGTTTAGCCCAGGGGGGGTGGCTTCACCCCCTCGTGGCTACGATCGCTCTGATTGGCTGTTGAAAGTGAAACTGCCAATCAGAGCGATTTGTAATATTTCACCTAAAAAAATGGTGAAATATTACAATCCAGCCATGGCCGATGCTGCAATATCATCGGCCATGGCTGGACACACTAATGTGCACCCACCCCACCCCTCCGATCGCCCCCCCAGCCCCCCGATCTGTGGTCCGCTCCCCTCGGTCCTGTGCTCCGCTCCCCCGTCCTACTGCCCGCTCCCCCCGTGCTCCAATCACACCCCCCGTGCTCCAAACAAACCCCCTGCACTCCAATCCCCCCCCGCACAGCGATCCCCCCCGCACAGCGATCCCCCCCCCCGCACAGCGATCCCCCCCCGTGCTCCGATCCACCCGCCCGCACAGCGATCCCCCACTCCGTGCTCCAATCCACCCCCCCGTGTTCCGATCCACCCCCCCGTGCTCCGGCGCCCCCCCCGTGCCCTGATCTCCCCCCCCTTATACTTACCTGGCCTCCCGGGGACCGTCCGTCTTCTTCCCTGGGCGCTGCCATCTTCCAAAATGGCGGGCGCATGTGCAGTGCGCCCGCCGAATCTGCCGGCCGGCAGATTCGTTCCAGAGTGAATTTTGATCACTGAGATAGGTTATATCTCAGTGATCAAAATAAAAAAAAAAGTAAATGACCCCCCCCCCCTTTGTCACCCCCATAGGTAGGGACAATAAAAAAAATATATATATTTTTTTTCCACTAAGGTTGGGGTAAGAACTAGGGTTAGGGTTAGGGGTAGGGTTAGGGTTAGGGTTAGGGGTAGGGCTAGGGTTAGGGTTAGGGTTAGGGTTAGGGGTAGGGTTAGGGTTTCGGTATGTGCACACGTATTCTGGTCCTCTGCGGATTTTTCCGCTGCGGATTTGATAAATCCGCAGTGCTAAACCGCTGCGGAATTATGGCGGATTTACCGCGTTTTTTCTGCGCATTTCAATGCGGTTTTACAACAGCGATTTTCTATTTGAGCAGTTGTAAAACCGCTGCGGAATCCGCAGAAAGATGTGACATGCTGCGGAATGTAAACCGCTGCGTTTCCGTGCAGTTTTTCTGCAGCATGTGTACAGCGATTTTTGTTTCCCATAGGTTTGCATTGAACTGTAAACTCATGGGAAACTGCTGCGGATCCGCAGCGTTTTCCGCAGCGTGTGCACATACCTTTAGAATTAGGCTATGTGCACACGGTGCAGATTGGCCGCTGCGGATCCGCAGCAGAGTTCCATCAGGTTTACAGTACCATGTAAACATATGGAAAGCCAAATCCGCTGTGCCCATGGTGCGGAAAATACCGCGCGGGAACGCTGCGTTGTATTTTCCGCAGCATGTCAATTCTTTGTGCGGATTCCGCAGAGTTTTGCACCTGTTCCTCAATAGGAATCCGCAGGTGAAATCCGGACAAAAAACACTGGCAATCCGCGGTAAATCCGCAGGTAAAACGCAGTGCCTTTTACCCGTGGATTTTTCAAAAATGGTGCTGAAAAATCTCATACGAATCCGCAACGTGGGCACATAGCCTTAGGGCTAGGGTTGGGTTGGAATTAGGGTTGTGGTTAGGGTTAGGGGTGTGTTGGGGTTAGGGGTGTGTTGGGATTACGGGTGTGTTGGGGTTAGGGTTGTGATTAGCGTTATGGCTACAGTTGGGATTAGAGTTAGGGGTGTGTTGGGGTTAGTGTTGGAGTTAGAATTGAGGGGTTTCCACTGTTTAGGCACATCAAGGGGTCTCCAAACGCAACATGGCGCCACCATTGATTCCAGCCAATCTTGTATTCAAAAAGTCAAATGGTGCTCCCTCACTTCCGAGCCCCGACGTGTGCCCAAACAGTGGTTTACCCCCACATATGGGGTACCAGCATACTCAGCACAAACTGCGCAACAATTACTGGAGTCCAATTTCTCCTGTTACCCTTGAGAAAATAAAAAATTGCTTGCTAAAACATCATTTTTGAGGAAAGAAAACGTATTTATTATTTTCACTGCTCTGTGTTATGAACTTCTGTGAAGCACTTGGGGGTTCAAAGTGCTCACCTCACATCTAGATAAGTTCCTTTCGGGGTCTAGTTTCCAAAATGGGGTCACTTGTGGGGGGTTTCTACTGTTTAGCCACATCAGGGGCTCTGCAAACGCAACGTGACGCCCGCAGAGCATTCCATCAAAGTCTGCATTTCAAAACGTCACTACTTCACTTCCGAGCCCCAGCATGTGCCTAAACAGTGGTTTACCCCCACATATTGGGTATCAGCGTACTCATGAGAAACTGGACAACAACTTTTGGGGTCAAATTTCTCCTGTTACCCTTGGGAAAATAAAAAATTGCGGGCTAAAAAATCATTTTTGAGAAAAGAATTTTTCTTTTTTTTTTTCATGGCTCTGCGTTATAAACTTCTGTGAAGCACTTGAGGGTTCAAAGTGCTCACCACACATCTAGATTAGTTCCTTTGGGGGTCTAGTTTCCAAAATGGGGTCATTTGTGGGGGATCTCTAATGTTTAGGCACACAGGGGCTCTCCAAACGCGACATGGTGTCCGCTAATGATTGGAGCTAATTTTCCATTTAAAAAGCCAAATGGCGTGCCTTCCCTTGTGAGCCCTGCCGTGCGCCCAAACAGTGGTTTACCCCCACATATGGGGTATCAGCGTACTCAGGACAAAGTGGACAACAATATTTGGGGTCCAATTTCTCCTATTACCATTGGCAAAATAGGAAATTCCAGGCTAAAAAATCATTTTTGAGAAAAGAAAAATTATTTTTTATTTTCATGGCCCTGCATTATAAACTTCTGTGAAGCACCTGGGGGTTTGAAGTGCTCAGTATGCATCTAGATAAGTTCCTTGGGGGGTATAGTTTCCAAAATGGGGTCACTTGTGGGGGAGCTCCATTGCATAGGCACACAGGGGCTCTCCAAATGCGACATGGTGTCCGCTAACAAATGGAGCTAATTTTCCATTCAAAAAGTCAAACGGCGCGCCTTCCCTTCTGAGCCCTGCCGTGTGCCCAAACAGTGGTTTACCCCCACATATGAGGTATCGGCGTACTCGGGAGAAATTGCTCAACAAATTTGAGGATCCATTTTATCCTATTGCCCATGTGAAAATGAAAAAATTGAGGCGAAAAAATTTTTTTTGTGAAAAAAAAGTACTTTTTCATTTTTACGGATCAATTTGTGAAGCACCTGAGGGTTTAAAGTGCTCACTAGGCATCTAGATAAGTTCCTTGGGGGGTCCAGTTTCCAAAATGGGGTCACTTGTGGGGGAGCTCCAATGTTTAAGCACACAGGGTCTCTCCAAACGCGACATGGTGTCCGCTAACGATGGAGATAATTTTCCATTCAAAAAGTCAAATGGCGCTCCTTCCCTTCCGAGCCTTACCATGTGCCCAAACAGTGGTTTACCCCCACATGTGAGGTATCGGTGTGCTCAGGAGAAATTGCTAAACAAATTTTAGGATCCATTTTATCCTGTTGTCCATGTGAAAATGAAAACATTGAGGCTAAAAGAATTTTTTTTGTGAAAAAATAGTACTTTTTCATTTTTACGGATCAATTTGTGAAGCAGCTGGGGGTTTAAAGGGCTCACTATGCATCTAGATAAGTTCCTTGGGGCGTCTAGTTTCCAAAATGGGGTCACTTGTGGGGGAGCTCCAATTTTTAGGCACACGGGGGCTCTCCAAACTTGACATGGTGTCCGCTAAAGAGTGCAGCCAATTTTTCATTCAAAAAGTCAAATGGCGCTCCTTCCCTTCCAAGCCCTGCCGTGAGCCCAAACAGTGGTTTACCCCCACATATGAGGTATCAGCGTACTCAGGACAAATTGGACAACAACATTCGTGGTTCAGTTTCTCCTTTTACCATTGGGAAAATACAAAAATTGTTGCTGAAAAATCATTTTTGTGACTAAAAAGTTAAATGTTCATTTTTTCCTTCCATGTTGCTTCTGATGCTGTGAAGCACCTGAAGGGTTAATAAACTTCTTGAATGTGGTTTTGAGTACCTTGAGGGGTGCAGTTTTTAGAATGTGTCACTTTTGGGTATTTTCAGCCATATAGACCCCTCAAACTGACTTCAAATGTGAGGTGGTCCTTAAAAAAAATGGTTTTGTAAATTTTGTTGTAAAAATGAGAAATCGCTGGTCAAATTTTAACCCTTATAACTTCCTAGCAAAAAAAAATTTTGTTTCCAAAATTGTGCTGATGTAAAGTAGACGTGTGGGAAATGTTATTTATTAACTATTTTGTGTCACATACCTCTCTGGTTTAACAGAATAAAAATTCAAAATGTGAAAATTGCGAAATTTTCAAAATTTTTGCCAAATTTCCGTTTTTATCACAAATAAACACAGAATTTATTGACCTAAATTTACCACTAACATGAAGCCCAATATGTCACGAAAAAACAATCTCAGAACCGCTAGGATCCATTGAAGCATTCCTGAGTTATTACCTCATAAAGGGACACTGGTCAGAATTGCAAAAAACGGCAAGGTCTTTAAGGTCAAAATAGGCTGGGTCATGAAGGGGTTAAATAGCAAGCTGGACAGAAAAATAGAAAGCCAAAGAAATACAAGCTGGAACTTAGCTTCTGATGGGAAGACAGGTCACAAGAACGATCCAGGAGTGAACTAGACCAATACTGGAACATTGACAGGTGGCATAGAGCAAAGATCTAAGTGGAGTTAAATAGAGCAGCAGCTAACGAATTAACCTAGTCACCTGTGAAACTCAGAAACACCCACCAGAGGAAGTCCATGGACAGAAACAGCCGAAGTACCATTCATGACCACAGGAGGGAGCCCGACAACAAAATTCACAACAGCTACCCCTAAAGAAGGAAATAGAAAGCTATCTTGCCTCAGAGAAACCCCCAAAAGGAAAGATAGCCCCCCACAAATATTGACTGTGAAAGGAGAGGGAAATGACAAACTCAGAAATGAAATTAGAATTCAGCAAAGGGAGGCCAAAACTAAACTAGATAGACAGAGAGCAAAGGATACTGTGCGGTCAGTATTAACCCCTTCAAGTCGCGGCCCTTTTTCATTTTTGCGTTTTCGTTTTTCACTTCCCTCCTTCCCTGAGCCATAACTTTTTTATTTTTCTGTCAATATGGTCATGTGAGGGCTTATTTTTTGCGGGACAAGTTGTACTTTTGAACGACAACATTGGTTTTACCATGTCTTTTACTAGAAAACGGGAAAAAAATTCCAAGTGCGGTGAAATTGCAAAAAAAGTGCAATCCCACACTTGTTTTTTGTTTGGCTTTTTTGCTAGGTTCACTAAATGCTAAAACTATCCTGCCATTATGATTCTCTAGGTCATTACGAGTTCATAGACACCTAACATGACTAGGTTATTTTTTATCTAAGTGGTGAAAAAAAATTCCAAACTTTGCTAAAAAAAAAAAAAAAAAAAAAAAAAAAAAAAAGGGCCATTTTCCGATACCCGTAGCGTCTCCATTTTTCGTGATCTGGGGTCGGGTGAGGGCTTATTTTTTGCGTGCCAAGCTGATGTTTTTAATGATACAATTTTTGCGCAGATACATTCTTTTGATCGCCCGTTATTGCATTTTAATGCAATGTCGCAGCGACAAAAAAAACGTAATTCTGGCGTTTCGGATATTTTTCTCGCTACGCCGTTTAGCGATCAGGTTAATGCTTTTTTTATTTGATAGATCGGGCGATTCTGAACACGGCGATACCAAATACGTGTAGGTTTGGGTTTTTTTTTTTGTTTTATTTAGGATGGGGCGAAAGGGGGGTGATTTAAACTTTTATATTTTTTATATTTTTTTCATATTTTTAAAAACATTTTTTTTTTACTTGTGCCATGCTTCAATAGCCTCCATGGGAGGCTAGAAGCTGGCATAGCCTGATCGGCTCTGCTACATAGCAGCGATCATCAGATCGCTGCTATGTAGCAGAAATGCAGGTGTGCTGTGAGCGCCGACCACAGGGGGGCGCTCACAGCAGACCTGCATCAGTAACCATAGAGGTCTCAAGGACCTCTATGGTTACCTTCCTGATGCATCGCCGACCCCTGATCATGTGACGGGGGTCGGCGATGACGTCATATCCGGCCGCCCGGCCAGATGCGGTAGTTAAATGCCGCTGTGTTTGACAGCGGCATTTAACAGGTTAATAGCGGCGGGTGAATAGCGATTTCACCCGCCGCTATTGCGCTCAGCTGTACAAAACAGCTGACATGTCGCGACTTTGATGTGGGCTCACCGCCGGAGCCCACATCAAAGGGGGATTCACGGCATGCGCAGTACTAGTACGGCGCATGTCGTGAAGGGGTTAAAAACTACAAAATCCACGCAGAGTTTACAAAAATGAACTCCACACTGACTCACGGTGTGGAGGGGCAAATCTGCTTTCCCAGAGCTTCCAGCTAGCCTGAATAAGACATAGTGACAAGCTGGACAAAATAGACAAAATGCAAAGCAATAGAGTCCAAACAAATGGACAAACAAAATTAGCAAAACTTATCTTTTGCAGACAAGGACTGGCCATATGAGAAATCCAAGGGAAGAATCAAATCCAACCAAGAACATTGACAGCAGGCATGGACTAAAGCCCAGAGCAGGTTTAAATAACAAACCCAGGCAAGGCGATTAGTGAAGGCAGCTGCTACAGCCACCTAACGGAGCAGCAGTTCCACTCGAAACCACCAGAGGGAGCCCAAGGGCAGAACTCACAAAAACACCATTAGCAACCACAGGAGGGAGCTCCAGAACGGAACTCACAACATATAGCGCCATTTATTCCATGGCGCTTTACATGTGAGGAGGGGTATACATAATAAAAATAAGTACAATAATCTTAAACAATACAAGTCATAACTGGTACAGGAGGAGTGAGGACCCTGCCCGCAGAGGCTCACAATCTACAAGGGATGGGTGAGGATACAGTAGGCGAGGATAGAGCTGGTCATGCAGCGGTTTGGTCGATCGGTGGTTACTGCAGGTTGTAGGCTTGTCGGAAGAGGTGGGTCTTCAGGTTCTTTTTGAAGGTTTCGATGGTAGGCGAGAGTCTGATGTATTGTGGTAGAGGGTTCCAGAGTAGGGGTGATACGCGAGAGAAATCTTGTATACGATTGTGGGAAGAGGAGATAAGAGGGGAGTAGAGTAGGAGATCTTGTGAGGATCGGAGGTTGCGTGTAGGTAAGTACCGGGAGACGATGTGCGGCACTTGCGGTTTTGCACTTACAATGAGACAGAAAAACTGCTAAGAGCTTTTTTTTCCCTTTGCTGCAAGTACCACATTTGCTGGCTCGTGGCAAAACCGCAAAAGATACACATGTCCTTATAGCATAAGGGAATGAATGAGGCCGAACGCACTGTTGCTGTAAGTGATCCGTTGCACGGCAGATGCGGAAAAACTGCCGGATCTGCCGCAAATAGCAAAAATCGCTGAAGTGAAAGTAGCCTAAGTCACTGCCAACAGTGTCTGCATTAGTCATACTCACCAATGGGGGAGGCAGCATGAAAAGTGCCTAGGGCAGCAGAAACTCTAAATACGGCCCTGGTGGTGGACTATGCTACACGATACCCGGAAGCTGTGGCACTGTTCTCCATCCGAGCAGACAAAGTGGCGGATGCTTTACTGACTGTGTTCTCTCGTGTGGGATTCCCCAGGGAAATGTTGATCGATCAGGGAACCCAGTTCATGTCTGATCTGATGCAAAGCCTCTGAGAGAAAATACAAGTGCAGCATGTTGTGGCCAGTGCCTATCATCCCCAAACCAACGGACTCTGGTAGCGTTTTAACAGAACATTAAAGCAAATGCTGAAAATGCTGGTGGAGACTGAAGGAGAGACTAGGAGCGGTGCCTCCCCCATCTGTTGTTTGCCTACAGAGAGGTACCCCAGGCGTCTATATGATTCTCCCCCTTTGAGCTGGTTTATGGGAGGAGGGTCAGGGGGCCACTTGATTTGATTAAGGACTGTTGGGAGGATGACCCCAAAACTACGGGAGTCTCAGTGGTTGAATATGTGCTGCGACTCAGAGAGAGAAAGCAAAAACTGAGCAACCTGGCCCATGAGAACGTGACCCAGGCCCAAATCAACCAGAAGGTCTGGTACGACTGTAATGCCAGGCTAAGGGCCTATGAGGACGGGCAGATGGTTTGGGTGTTGGTCCCTATGTTGCAGAATAAATTGCAGGCCGCATGGGAAGGACCATACACTGTAGATAAGCGGCTGAATGATGTTAATTATCTGGTGACACTAGATGAGCGTGCAAAGCGTCAGAAAGTATTTCATGTGAATATGCTGAATGCTCATCATGACAGGGAAGTAGAGGAGCTGCGGAGACACCATCACGTGTTTCTCAACGCAGGCAGTGAATATCCAGGCCTTTCACTGGGAAGGAACAACCAAGTGAAGGGCAGCATCCAATAAAGGAAAACATCCAATAAAGGAAAACCACCTATGCCAAGCATGGTATCCATCCACAGACAGCTGTTTCGGGGTTTTTGCCCCTCATCAGTGTGGAGTAGGAAACTGGCTATCAGGAGCAGTGCCTAGTAGAAAGTCTATAAAGGCACGGATGATTGACCTCGTGGAGACCAAAACATCCAACACCGCGGAGACACCATCACGTGTTTCTCAACGCAGTGATCCAGAACACTGCCCCCAAATATGCAAATGCAAGTAGAGGAGTGTGGAGTAGGAAACTGGCTATCAGGAGCAGTGCCTAGTAGAAAGTCTATAAAGGCACGGATGATTGACCTCGTGGAGACCAAAACATCCAACACCGCGGAGACACCATCACGTGTTTCTCAACGCAGTGATCCCTTGCCCTTCCCTTGGTTGTTCCTTCCCGGTGAAAGGCCTGGCTATTCACTGCCTGCGTTGAGAAACACGTGATGGTGTCTCCGCAGCTCCTCTACTTGCATTTGCATATTTGGGGGCAGTGTTCTGGATCACTGCGTTGAGAAACACGTGATGGTGTCTCCGCGGTGTTGGATGTTTTGGTCTCCACGAGGTCAATCATCCGTGCCTTTATAGACATCATGACAGGGAGACATGTGTGTCACGATATGGTATGAAATATCATAAGTAGTTCTCTTGCTAGCCTGCGTGGGCTAAGCCCCCCTTCTTGGAGTGATACTGCAAATTCCTGGCTTTCCTTCTCAGAGAGTGTGGGGGTTAGGAGAGCCAAAAGTATTTACGACCGGCATTTCCTGTGTAAGCTCTTGTTCAGCTATAAGTGAAGTAGAAACTTCGAGGATCCATGAAAGATTCTTTGTTTAGTTTTTGTTAGATATTAGGCAAACGATTTAAGCTAGAAATACGAAAATATATATTCTTATTCTCACTCGGTGTACCTACCCATTCCCCGAAACACGGGCTTCTAACTCCGTCTGGTAAAGAAGTAGGGTTTTCTCTGTAAATATGTATCCCAGATAGGACATATTTGATCTCATTAGAATGCTCACGTTAATCCGAGATGAATGATGGGTTGGTTAGGACTATGAGATGTTTTGTAGCAGAATTATAGAAATTAGATATAGGTTAGGGTAAAATCAGTAAACTGAAGAGGTAGGAGGGGACGAGGTGATCCAACCCCTTTCTGGGATGTTACAGGCTTAAGCTATAACTGTCTGCACACATCCCCAGCTTTTTTTTTGTCCTATTTTCCTGGAAGAGCTGAGTACATCCCATGAGTTGGGACGTATGGAAAACTGCCCTAGCCTGGTTGCCTGTCATGCTTTGAACATGTGAGTGTTGCTTTTTCTCATTTATTCCCTTTATGTTATAATTACCCTTGTACATATTTGCAATTGTCTCATTTGTAACATCTTTATAAAATATTTTTGATAAAGCACTGCCTAATTTTTTATGGGATATAATATTTAATATTAGTTCGTTCTCCTGTTCTAAACCGTACCCTAAGTCTTCTGAAGGGAAATACGCTACTGTTACTGTTGTGTTGGGTTAGCTTCGGACCCGTTTAATCGAAGCTGGTGGCAGCGATAGTGTGCTGACTGTTGAGTGATGCGGTAGCGACTGCGGCGTTGATAATTATTGTTCCTGCCTGAGTGGGAGTAGTTATTGTGTCGCTGCAGCGTGCCCAATAGCCAGTACATAGCAGGCAGCCCTTCTGGCGACTAATTACCCAGGGTGCAGTACCTAATCTGACCTGAGAGTAAGGGGGCGCCAGAGAGCTGCAAGTGTTAAGTGGAACTGTAAGCGGGATATACATAAATCCCTGCAGTTTGTGGTATATTGAAAGCAGTGGGATACCTAAAATAAGCCCCTGCTGTAAACTAAGAGGTCAATAGCCTTGTGTGTGTTTTCTCATCACATTGTTAGCAGTGGAGGGATAACTAAGATAAGCCCCCTGCACATGTGATAGGTGTCTGTTGGCCTAAAGTCACCCCGAATCGTGACAATTGGGGCCAGCGGTCAGGGGAATCCTGACAATGTGTCTTACCTGTCTGTAGCCTGCCTGAAGAGGGGGAGGCTGATCTGTTACTAGATGTGGGGGCCGGGACTCAGTACATGGAGTCCCTGGAGTCAGCAGAGTTTAACCTGAGCTATCCCACAGTCAGAGGTCTGAGCTGATGGGGGCGCTCAGCGAGTTCACCGAAGTCTTCACAGAGGAGCCTGGGAGGACACATTTAGCAGCTCACCATGTGGACACTGGTATTAACCCCCCAGTACGGCAGTCTGCATACCGCGTGTCAGCAGAGGAGGGAACAGGTAGAGGAGATGTTGAACCTCAAGGTGATACAAAAATCCCAGAGTGCCTGGGCCTCGCCTGTGGTTCTTGTCCCCAAAAAAGTACCGTACTACCCGGTTCTGTGTAGCCTACAGGAAATTAAATGTACTGACTACATGTGAGGTCTACCCCATGCCGAGGATAGATGAGCCGTTAGAGCAGCTAGCTAAAGCATCGAACCTCACCATCATGGACCTAAGTAGGGGATATTGGCAGGTACCCCTGCCCAGAGAAGCTCAGGAGAGGTCTGCCTTTATATCGCCATTCGGGCTGTTTAAGTTTCTGGTGATGCCATTTGGTATGAAAGAATGCCCCTGCCACCTTCCAGAGGTTGGTCAAACACTTATTGGAAGGATGTGATGGTTTTGCCGTCGCTTATCTCGATGACATAGCCATTTTTAGTAATTCTTGGGAGGAACACCTCGTACATCTTTCCAGGGGTTTCAAAGGCTTAAAACTGCAGGTCTTACTGTTAAGCCAGGGAAGTGTCAGGTAGCCATGCGGGAAGTACAATACCTAGGACACCGGGTTGGGGAGGACTGCTAAAACCAGAGCCAGGGAAGGTAGAAGCCATTACAGCCTGGTCCACCCCACGAACCAAGAAGCAGGTACTGTCCTTCCTGGGTACGGATGGGTACTATAGGAGGTTTGTACCAAACTACAGTGCTGTGGCCAAACCGTTAACTGATCTGACCGGGAGGAAACTTCCCAAAATTGTCTCCTGGAGTCCTCAGTGTGAGGAATCATTTTCTGCTCTAAAGTCGGCATTGGTTAGTTCACCCGTCCTTTCGGCCCCAGATTTCACTTGCCGGTTTGTAGTGCAGACAGATGCCAGCACCTATGGGCTAGGTGCGGTTCTCAGCCAGGTGAACCAGCAAGGAGAGGAGCACCCAATTCTTTACCTAAGCAGGAAACTCCTGCCCAGAGGAGTGGCTTATGCCACCATGGAAAAGGAATGTTTGGCAATTGTGTAGGCTCTGCAGAAGCTGCAACCATACCTCTGTGGGCGCAACTTCACTGTGATCACAGAGCATAACCCATTATGTTGGCTCAACAGAGTAGTTGGGGACAACGGGAAATTGTTTAGATGGAGTCTGATATTGCAGCAATATGATTTCAAAATTCAACAAAAGAAAGGTGTCGATCATGGCAATGCTGATGGCCTATCTCGCCAAGGTGGGGCAGAACCAGATATGTGCTAGGGAGCTGATCCGTAAGTCAACCCCCATGCTCGTTCATAAGGAGGGAGGTGTGGTGAAATTATATATATATATATATATATATATATACAGTGAACTATGTACAGGTTCATTGTGTGACTAGTAATAATGTAGCATCTGTCCTGAAGGCTGCAGGTCTCACCCAGGTGTTAATATGTATTTTCCTGAGACAGTAGACTTCTGTTGCCAAATCTCACCAGGGGGTTGTGCTGGGAAACAAGAAGAAAGGGAACATTTGACACCTCCTAGCTCTTTGGAAGAGAGATGTCAATTACAGCCTGATAGTATCTATCTGTGAGAACTTTTACACAGGGAATTCCAGAGCAACAAATATATTCATTGGTGGAGCGGCTGCCGTCCAATCAAAAACAAGCAATTATGATGTTAACCTGAGGGGCTGGTCTAGAAATCTGACCTCCAGAGTAAATCTATAAATTAGGCCTGTATACATACAATCGGATTCACATGTGAGGGCTGCCCTGGGAAGCTGATGTGTTCCACCAACTCCATTCACCTCCCCCTCAGGAAGCAGACTACAAAGTTAGATAATAATAATAATTTTTATTTATATAGCGCCAACATATTCCGCAGCATTTTACAATTAAGCAGGGACATGTACAGACAATAAATTTAGTACAAGTTAAGACAATTTAAACAGTGACATTAGGGGTGAGGTCCCTGTTCGCAAGCTTACAATCTACAAGGAAATGGGGGGACACAAGCAAAAGTGCTTGTTATTTCAGGTCTGGCAATAAATAGGGATTTTCATATAAAGCTGCTTGATCCGGTCATCACACCAAAAAAGTTCCTCAAAAATATCAGATCCCTTCCAAATACAGACTAAAGACCAATATAGCACAATGAAGGAGCAATGATCATATAATAAAATCAAAAATGTTTTATTATATCCAACAACAATATACCAAAGTTATTTACAAATATGGATCACATACATATAAGAGACTACGTACAAGAGAACAAAAATTGGTCACACAAATATATATATAACACTCCCACCATAATAGCCTCCACAGCCATTAATAATCTTATCACGTAAGATATTAGAGAATGCTGCTTTGGCTTTGGCCACTGATACCATCAAGACGATCCCCAAACATTTTCGGATGTACCATCAAAGTAACCCAAATCTCTTGCGAGTAAAAGGGATTGATCGGGTTCAGTTAGGGATAAGAGGAGGCAATTATAGGAAGGAACTTTTGAAAAAGGAGAGTAAATGGATGGTTGTACTGGACACTGTCACCCCGAGGGGTCTAAATGAATGTGAGCTTCAAACCCTTCTTATAGTAGCGCAAATTTTATATTATATTTTATTGTTGTTTTGTTTTATCTGTACTGTATGTTCTATTATGGCTCCTCTGTCTTGTTATGATCTAACGCCTATATGGATGTATATTCTAACACTATTGCTCTTCCTTTATATAGCTATTTGAGAGAATGAAGTTTACTCTCCTTCCCGTTTTCATAATTATTATAAGGGTTAAATCTGAGTTTTTAAAATATGAACCCTATTTCTCACATGAGAGGCTATGAAGATGCTATGAAGATAGTAAAGAATCCCCGGCGCTCTGCTTCTCTGCACTCCTCCTGCACTGGCTGTGAGCACAGCGGCCGGAAAGCAGAGCGGTGACGTCACCGCTCTGCTTTCCGGCTGACCGACGCTCACAGCCAGTGCAGGAGGAGTGCAGAGAAGCAGAGCGCCGGGGACAGACAGCGGTAGGTAAGTATGTAGTGTTTGTTTTCTTTTACTTTTACGCTGGTAACCAGGGTAAACATCGGGTTACTAAGCGCAGCCCTGCGCTTAGTTACCCGATGTTTACCCTGGTTACCAGTGAAGACATCGCTGGATCGGTGTCACACACGCCGATCCAGCGATGTCCACGGGAGATCCAGCGACAAAATAAAGTTCTGGACTTTGTTCAGCGACCAACGATCTCCCAGCAGGGGCCTGATCGTTGGTCGCTGTCACACATAACGATTTCCTTAACGATATCGTTGCTACGTCACAAAAAGCAACGATATCGTTAATGATATCGTTATGTGTGAAGGTACCTTAAGGGGACGAGGAGAGAAAGAGGAGCCGGCAAAAGAAACAGAGGAGCGGTCAGAGAGGTAGGAGGAGAACGTCCTATGGAGAGGAGCATAGTGAGGAGGAGCTGGTGATCCACAGTGTCAAATGCGGCAGAGAGATCCAGGAGAATCAGCAGAGAGCAATGACCTTTGTATTCAGCTGTTATTAGATCATTAGAGACTTTGGTGAGGGCAGTTTCAGTGGAGTGTAAAGAGCGCAAACCAGATTGTAAGGGGTCAAGAAGAGAGTTATCCGAGCGATACCGGATTAGACGGGAGTGGACCACGCATTCTAGGAGTTTAGAGATGAAGGAAAGGTTAGAGACAGGTCTGTAGTTAGGAGTGCAGTTCTGGTCCAGCGATGGCTTTTTAAGTAAAGGGGTAATGATGGCGTGTTTAAATGAGGAAGGAAAGAGAGGAACCTGAGGAAAGATAGAGGTTAACTATTTTAGTCAGGTGAGTGGTGAACACTGGTGAGAGAGACTGCAGGAGATGTGAAGGAATGGGGTCACTGTTGCAGGTTGTAGGCCGAGCAGAAGTGAGGAGCTTGGAAAGTTCTTCTGAAACAGGCTCAAAGATGTCTAGTGAGCTTGAGGTGCGGCAGTGAGGGGGATTCAGGCACTGAGGAGATTGGGCTGAGATATCCTGATGGATGTAGTTGATTTTTTCTAGGAAATAAGTGGCCAGATCCTCACCGCTGAGGTTGGTGATGGGTCCCTGTACTTTAGTTTTCAGGAGGGGGTTTAAGGTTTCACAAAGTCGTTTTGGGTTGTTGGATAGTGAGGTGATGAGGGTGGTGAAGTAGGATTGTTTGGCCAGATGAAGGGCAGAGTTATAGGTTTTGAGTATGAACTTATAGTGGATGAAGTCTTCTGCTAAGAGATTTTCTCCACTGCCGCTCTGCACACCTTGAGCAACGCTGAAGAAAGCGTGTTTTCATAGTGTGCCAGGGCTGCCGTTGTCTGTGTCGGGTCTTTCTGCGTGTAGAAGGTGCTGCTTCATCTATGGCATTCTTCAGTGTATTATTGAAGTGTGAAAATGCTAAGTCTGGACAGGAGAGGGAGGAGATAGGGGCTAAAGATGTGTGGAGATTGTCCATATGCTGCTGGGTATTAATGGTACATGTATTCCGATAAGTGTAGTAGGTGGGGGTGTCCCGGGTGAGGAGACAATTCTTGACAGAGAAGGAAAGAAGGTCGTGCAGTCAGCCGGGATGAGAGAAAACCAGGTCCAGAGTATTCCTGTACTCATGCGTATGAGAATTAGTAAACTGTGAGAGGCCGAATTAAGAAGTTAGAGAAAGAAGATGAGAGGCAGATTGGGAGAGGGGATCATTGATGAGGATGTTGAAGTCTCCCATGATGAGGGTGGGGATGTCACAGGATAGAAAGTGAATAAGCCAGGTAGCAAAGTGGTCTAGAAACTGGCGGGGGGAGCCTGGAGGGCGATAAACAACCGCCACTCGCAAGGTGAAGGGCTTAAAAAGTCTGACAGCGTGGACTTCAAAGAAAGGAAATGTAAGTGAGGGAACCGGGGGGGGGGGGGTTTACCTGGAAAGCACATCGTGATGAAAGGAGCAAACAAAAATCTCCATCCTGTCTGTTCACAGGTCTGGTGGTATGTGAAAATTTCAGCCCACCAAACGAAAGAGCGGCAACGGCTGGGGTGTTTGAATGCTGGATCCAGGTTTCTGTAATAGCCAGAAGGTCAAGGGAGTTAGAGAAGAAAAAATCGTGAATATAAGTTAGTTTGTTACACGCAGACCGTGCATTCCAGAGAGCACAGTGGAAAGCGATAGAAGGCATGCACTGAATGTTAATAGGATTAGCAGGGTTTCTATATGTAGCTGGAGGAGAGTAATGTATGCTGGTGTAGGGAGGCCCAGGGTGGGGGGAGATGTCACCTGCAACTAGTAAAAGGAGAAAAAACAGAAAGAGCAGGTGGTGGGATGATTTATATGAATGTATTGCGTGCTGCATGGAGGTATTGGATGGTTTGGAGTGGGTAAGAAATGTCAGTAGAGCCTCAGAGTTATACATGGGAGAGGGGAGAAGGGAGGGTTGGATATTATTATTATTATTTATTTATATAGCACCATTGATTCCATGGTGCTGTACATGAGAAGGGGTTACATACAAGTTACAAATATCACGTACAGTTAACAAACTAACAATGACGGACTGATACAGAGGGGCGAGGACCCTGCCCTTGCGAACTTACATTCTACAGGATTATGGGGAAGGAGACAGTAGGTTGAGGGATATAGAGAGAGTGCACAGAATGTGTTAAAAGTCGGGCGAGTTGTGAGAAAGCAGAAGTAAAAACAAATAAGAAGCAGATTGATATGATCAATGCATAATGTAGTATGACTGACCAAGAAGCATGATTGTTTGAAAAACTTATGCACCTTACCTGTCTCCTGCCCTGTCCAACTGCCATTGTCTAACTGCCAAGCACTTTATACTGTTGCACGCGTGACTCCACGCACGTGCTATCCCAGTCAGATCTAAATATATATGAAATGAAATGTCTGCTAGCATCAGGCACTAAATGGCCATTCAGCAATTAACCAATTAGCACAAGGCCAGAGCAGGCATTACTATGCAGGGTAAACAACCAATGCTGAACAAAGCAATAAAACAGTGGGAAAAAGGAAATAAGGAAAAAAAATAGCTTTGAACACTTTAACCCCTTAAGCCCCCAGGGTGGTTTGCACGTTAATTACAATTCTGACCACTGCCCCTTTATGAGGTTATAACTTTGGAACGCTTCAACGGATCCCAGTGATTCTGACAATGTTTTCTCATGACATATTGGGCTTCATGATAGTGGTAAAATTTCTTCGCTATTACCTGCGTTTATTTGTAAAAAACACAAATTTGGCGAAAATTTTGAAAATTTCACAATTTTCCAACTTTGAATTTTTATGCCCTTAAATCACAGAGATATGTCACACAAAATAGTTAGAAAGTAACATTTTCCACATGTCTACTTTACATCAGCACAATTTTGGAACCAAATTTTTTTTTTGTTAGGGAGTTATAAGGGTTAAAAGTTGACCATCAATTTCTCATTTATACAACACCAGTTTTTTTAGGGACCACATCACATTTGAAGTAGTTTTGAGGGGTCTATATGATAGAAAATAACCAAGTGTGACACCATTCTAAAAACTGCACCCCTCAAGGTGCTCAAAACCACATTAAAGAAGTTTATTAACCCTTCAGGTGTTTCACAGGAATTTTTGGAATGTTTAAAAAAAAAAAAAATGAACATTTAACTTTTTTTCACAAAAAATTTAATTCAGCTCCAATTTGTTTTATTTTACCAACGGTAACAGGAGAAAATGGACCCCAAAAGTTGTTGTACAATTTGTCCTGAGTACGCCGATACCCCACATGTGGGGGTAAACCACTGTTTGGGCGCATGGCAGAGCTTGGAAGGGAAGGAGCGCCATTTGACTTTTCAATGCAAAATTAACTGGAATTGAGATGGGACGCCATGTTGCGTTTGGAGAGCCCCATATGTGCCTAAACATTGAAACCCCCCCCACAAGTGACACCATTTTGGAAAGTAGACCCCCTAAGGAACTTATCAATATGTGTGGTGAGCACTTTGACCCACCAAGTGCTTCACAGAAGTTTATAATGCAGAGCTGTAAAAATAATTTTTTAGCCCCCAGTTTTGTATTTTTCCAACAGGAGAAATTGGACCCCAAAAGTTGTTGTCCAATTTGTCATGAGTACGCCGATACCCCATATGTAGGGGGGAACCACCATTTGGGCGCATGGCAGAGCTCGAAAGGGAAGGAGCGCCATTTGGAATGCAGACTTAGATGGATTGGTCTGCAGGCGTCACGTTGCATTTGCAGAGCCCCTGATGTACCTAAACAGTAGAAACCCCCCACAAGTGACCCCATATTGGAAACTAAACCCCCAATGACTTATCTATATGTGTTGAGAGAGCTTTGAACCCCCAAGCGTTTCACTACAGTTTATAACGCAGAGCCGTGAAAATAAAAATAAAAAATAATTTTTTTTTCTACAAAAATTATTTTTTAGCCCCCAATTTTGTATTTTTCCAAGAGTAACAGGAGAAATTGGACCCCAAAAGTTGTTGTCCAATTTGTCCTGAGTACGCTGATACCCCATATGTTGGGGTAAACCCGTTTGGGTGCACGGGAGAGCTCGGAAGGGAAGGAGCACTGTTTTACTTTTTCAACGCAGGATTGGCTGGAAATGAGATCGGACACCATGTCGCGTTTGGAGAGCCCTGACGCGCCTAAATAGTGGAAACCCCCAATTGTAACTGAAACCCTAACCCAAACACACCCCTAAACCTAATCGCAACCACACCAATAACCCCAACCACACCCTCAACCCCAACCACACCCCTAACCCTAATCCCAACAGTAACCACACCCCTAAATCCAACACACCCCAACCCTAACTTTAGCCCCAGCCCTAACCCTAAATTTAGCCCCAACCCTAACTGTAGCCCTAGCCCCAACCCTAACTCAAACCCTAGCCCTAACGGGAAAATGGAAATAAATAAATGTTTTTAACTTTATTATTTTTCCCTATCTAAGGGGGTGATGAAGGGGGGTTTGATTTACTTTTATAGCAGGTTTTTTTTAGCAGATTTTTATGATTGGCAGCTGTCACACACTTTTTATTGCAAAAAATAGTTTTTGCGTCTCCACATTTTGAGAGCTATAATTTTTCCATATTTTGGTCCACAGATTGAGGTCTTGTTTTTTGCGGGACGAATTGACGTTTTTATTGGTAACATTTTTGGGCACGTGACGTTTTTGATCGCTTTTTATTCCGATTTTTGTGAGGCAGAATGACCAAAAACCAGCTATTCATGAATTTCTTTTGTGGGGGCGTTTATACTGTTCCATATTTGGTAAAATTGATAAAGCAGTTTTATTCTTCGGGTCATGACGATTACAGCGATACCTCATCTATATCATTTTTTTATGTTTTGGCGCTTTTCTAAGATAAAAACTATTTTATAGAAAAAATAATTATTTTTGCATCGCTTTATTCTCAGGACTATAACTTTTTTACTTTTTCGCTGATGATGCTGTATGGCGGCTCGTTTTTTGCCGGACAAGATGACGTTTTCAGCGGTACCATGGTTATTTATAGCTGTCTTTTTGATCACGTGTTATTTCACTTTTTGTTCGGCGGTATGATAATAAAGCGTTTTTGCCTGTTTTTTTACGGTGTTCACTGAAGGGGTTAACTAGTGGGACAATTTTATAAGTCGGGTCGTTATGGACGCAGCGATACTAAATATGTGTACTTTTTATGTGTACTTTTATAGTTTTTTTTATTTAAAGAAATGTATTTATGGGAACAATATATATACATTTTTTCTTTATTATTGTTATTATTTATTTTTTTTACACATCTGAATATTTTTTTTTTTACATTATCACATTGTCCCGGGGGAGAGGCATCACTATATTATCACTATATACTTTGCAGAGCAGTGTGTCAGATCAGTGATCTGACATGCACTGCTCCTGGCTTACCAGCGCCTCACTGCAGGACCCGGAAGTAGCCCCGCAGCCATTTTGGATCCGGGGCCTGCAGGGAGGAGACGCTCGGTACAAGGTGAGCACATCGCCTTGTACCGAGCATCTCAGGGAAGCTCGCATGGAGCCCCCTCCCTGCGCGATGCTTCCCTATGCCCCCGGAACGCTGCAATCATGTTTGATCGCAGTGTGCCGGGGTTTAATGTGACGGGGGTGGTCCGTGACCGCTCCTGGCACATAGTGCCGGATATCAGCTGCGATAGTCAGCTGACACCCGGCAGCGATCGGCCGCGCTCCCCCTGTGAGCGCGGCTGATTGCGTAATGACGTACTATTCCATCACTGGGAATTAAGTCCCAGGTCACCTCGATGGGATAGTACGTCATATGGGATTAAGGGGCTAAAGCAGAAACCAAAAACAGAAAAAAAAGCAACACAGGAGTGATGGATTAAATACCCTGAAAAAAGCTTGCAAGATATGGTTCTGTTCACACTTCTCAGAGAGAGCAAACAAACGGATGATGGATTAAAGTCCCTGAAAAAAGCTTGCTAGATATGGTTCTGTTCACACTTTTCAGACAGAGCACACAAACGGATGATGGATTAAATACCTGTGTGAAGAGAGGAACATCAGCTTCAATGCCATTGTCTAACTGCCAAGCACTTTATACCTTTAAGTTTTCTCCTGTTTATTTTATACTGTTTTGCATAGTTGTATGTCTTTTTATTATCATATTTTTATACCTTATTCTTACTATAAGCACTGAATCTTTTTTGTATTAAAAGTATAAAACTTTAACAATTTGAGCCTTGAATGTTCTAAAGAATCCATAGCCTAAGGCGTGTGAGACTTATGAGTGGTAGACAGTAGTAGTAATTTCCGGGTCTCATCGCCCGTGTATTTGGTGAGTGGTGGCAACGTGTATGAGCAGGTACAGTTAGGGCCAGAAATATTTGGACAGTGACACAATTTTCGCGAGTTGGGCTCTGCATGCCACCACATTGGATTTGAAATGAAACCTCTACAACAGAATTCAAGTGCAGATTGTAACGTTTAATTTGAAGGGTTGAACAAAAATATCTGATAGAAAATGTAGGAATTGTACACATTTCTTTACAAACACTCCACATTTTAGGAGGTCAAAAGTAATTGGACAAATAAACATAACCCAAACAAAATATTTTTATTTTCAATATTTTGTTGCAAATCCTTTGGAGACAATCACTGCCTTAAGTCTGGAACCCATGGACATCACCAAACGCTGGGTTTCCTCCTTCTTAATGCTTTGCGAGGCCTTTACAGCCGCAGCCTTCAGGTCTTGCTTGTTTGTGGGTCTTTCCGTCTTAAGTCTGGATTTGAGCAAGTGAAATGCATGCTCAATTGGGTTTAGATCTGGAGATTGACTTGGCCATTGCAGAATGTTCCACTTTTTGGCACTCATGAACTCCTGGGTAGCTTTGGCTGTATGCTTGCGGTCATTGTCCATCTGTACTATGAAGCGCCGTCCAATCAACTTTGCAGCATTTGGCTGAATCTGGGCTGAAAGTATATCCTGGTACACTTCAGAATTCATCCGGCTATTCTGGTCTGCTCTTATGTCATCAATAAACACAAGTGACCCAGTGCCATTGAAAGCCATGCATGCCCATGCCATCACGTTGCCTCCACCATGTTTTACAGAGGATGTAGTGTGCCTTGGATCATGTGCCGTTCCCTTTCTTCTCCAAACTTTTTTCTTCCCATCATTCTGGTACAGGTTGATCTTTGTCTCATCTGTCCATAGAATACTTTTCCAGAACTGAGCTGGCTTCTTGAGGTGTTTTTCTGCAAATTTAACTCTGGCCTGTCTATTTTTGGTATTGATGAATGGTTTGCATCTAGATGTGAACCCTTTGTATTTACGGTCATGGAGTCTTCTCTTTACTGTTGACTTAGAGACAGATACACCTACTTCACTGAGAGTGTTCTGGACTTCAGTTGATGTTGTGAACGGGTTCTTCTTCACCAAATTAAGTATGCGGCAATCATCCACCACTGTTGTCATCCGTGGACGCCCAGGCCTTTTTGAGTTCCCAAGCTCACCAGTCAATTCCTGTTTTCTCAGAATGTACCCAACTGTTGATTTTGCTACTCCAAGCATGTCTGCTATCTCTCTGATGGATTTTTTCTTTTTTTTTCAGCCTCAGGATGTTCTGCTTCACCTCAATTGAGAGTTCCTTTGACCGCATGTTGTCTGCTCACAGCAACAGCTTCCAAATGCAAAACCACACACCTGGAATCCACCCCTGACCTTTTAACTACTTCATTGATTACAGGTTAACGAGGGAGATGCCTTCAGAGTTAATTGCAGCCCTTAGAGTCCATTGTCCAATTACTTTTGGTCCCTTGAAAAAGAGGACGCTATGCATTACAGAGCTATGATTCCTAAACCCTTTCTCCGATTTGGATGTGGAAACTATCATATTGCAGCTGGGAGTGTGCACTTTCAGCCCATATTATATATATAATTGTATTTCTGAACATGTTTTTGTAAACAGCTAAAATAACAAAACTTGTGTCACTGTCCAAATATTTCTGGCCCTAACTGTATGTGGCCTGGGTCGGTGTGTGATTTATGCTCCCATTACAGCATAGGACAGAGGCTGAATGCTAGACTGAGAGAGGAGATAGCACGTGACTTGGGGTTGTGCCTGCAAGGGTTAATCTGAGAGCGGACGCGTGACGAATTAGTGACAGGACGGTGAGGGATCCGTGACAACCTGTATGTCATCTCTCCTGTATATAGTATATACCTGTGTGTCATCTCTCCCGTATATACCTGTGTGTAATCTCCCCTGTATATAGTGTATACCTGTGTGTCATCTCCCCAGTATATACCTGTATGTCATCTCCCCTGTACATAGTATATACCTATTTGTCATGTCCCCTGTATATAGTATATACCTGTAAGTCATCTCCTCCTGAATATAGTACAGTGCCTTGCGAAAGCATTCGGCTCCCTGGAACTTTTCAACCTTTTCCCACATATGCTTCAAACATAAAGAAACCAAATGTAAATTTTTGGTGAAGAATCAACAACAAGTGGAACACAATTGTGAAGTTGAACGAAATTTATTGGTTATTGTAGAAATTCAAAAACTGAAAAGTGGGCTTGCAATATTATTCAGCCCCTTTAACTTAATACTTTCTTGCGCCACCTTTTGCTGCGATTACAGCTGCAAGTCGCTTGAGGTATGTCTCTATCAGTTTTGTACATCGCGAAACTGAAATTCTTGCCCATTCTTCTTTGGCAAACACCTCGAGCTCAATGAGGTTTGATGGAGATTGTTTGTGAACAGCAGTTTTCAGCTCTTTCCACAGATTCTCGATTGGATTGAGGTCTGGACTTTGACTTGGCCATTCTAACACCTGGATACGTTTATTTGTGAACCATTCCATTGTAGATTTTGCTTTATGTTTGGGATCATTGTCTTGTTGGAAGACAAATCTCTATCCCAGTCTCAGGTCTTTTGCAGACTACAACAGGTTTTTTTCAAGAATGGTCCTGTATTTGGCTCCATCCATCTTCCCATCAAATTTAACCATCTTCCCTGTCCCTGCTGAAGAAAAGCAGGACCAAACCATGATGCTGTCACCACCATGTTTGACAGTGGGGATGGTGTGTTCAGGGTGATGAGCTGTATTGCCTTTATGCCAAACATATCGTTTGGCATTGTTGCCAAAAAGTTTGATTTTGGTTTCATCTGACCAGAGCACCTTCTTCCACATATTTGGTGTGTCTCCCAGGTGGCTTGTTGCAAACTTTAAGCGTCACTTTTTATGGATATCTTTGAGAAATGGGTTTCTTCTTGCCATTCTTCCATAAAGGCCAGATTTGTGCAGTGTACGACTGATTGTTGTCCTATGGACAGACTTGTCCCACCTCAGCTGTAGATCTCTGCAGTTCATCCAGAGTGATCACGGGCCTCTGGGCTGCATCTTTGATCAGTTTTCTCCTTGTTTGAGATGAAAGTTTAGAGGGACGTCCGGGTCTTGGTAGATTTGCAGTGGTATGATACTCCTTCCATTTCAATATGATCTGTTGTGAATTCTGTTGTTGGGCTCCCTCCTGTGGTCATGAATGGTACTTCGGCTGGTTCTGTCCATGGACTTCCTCTGGTGGGTGTTTCTGAGTTTCCTTCCACAGGTGACGAGGTTAATTCGTTAGCTGGCTGCTCTATTTAACTCCACATAGATCTTTGCTCCATGCCACTTGTCAATGTTCCAGTATTGGTCTTGTTCACTCCTGGATCGTTTTTGTGACCTGTCTTCCCAGCAGAAGCTAAGTTCCTGTTGTATTTTCTTTGGTTTGCTATTTTTCTGTCCAGCTTGCTATTTTTATTGTTGTCTTGCTTGCTGGAAGCTCTGGGACGCAGAGGGAACGCCTCCGCACCGTGAGTCGGTGCGGAGGGTCTATTTGCGCCCTCTGCGTGGTCTTTTTGTAGGTTTTTGTGCTGACCGCAAAGCTACCTTTCCTATCCTCGGTCTGTTCAGTAAGTCGGGCCTCACTTTGCTAAATCTATTTCATCTCTGTGTTTGTATTTTCATCTTTACTCACAGTCATTATATGTGGGGGGCTGCCTTTTCCTTTGGGGAATTTCTCTGAGGCAAGGTAGGCTTTATTTTTCTATCTTCAGGGATAGCTAGTTCCTTAGGGTACCGTCACACTATAACATTTCGATCGCTACGACGGTACGATTCGTGACGTTCCAGCGATATGGTTACGATATCGCTGTGTCTGACACGCAGCAGCGATCAGGGATCCTGCTGAGAATCGTACGTCGTAGCAGATCGTTTAGAACTTTCTTTCATCGCTGGATCTCCCGCTGTCATCGCTAGATCGGTGTGTGTGACACCGATCTAGCGATCTAGCGATGCGATCCAGCGATGCGTTCGCTTGTAACCAGGGTAAACATCGGGTAACTAAGCGCAGGACCGCGCTTAGTTACCCGATGTTTACCCTGGTTACAAGCGTTAAACTAAAAAAAAAAAAAACAGCACATACTTACATTCTGGTGTCCGTCAGGTCCCTTGCAGTCTGCTTCCAGCACTGTGACTGCCGGCCGTAAAGTGAAAGCAGAGCACAGCGGCTGTGCTTTCACTTTCACTTTACGGCCGGCAGTCACAGTGCGGGAAGCAGAGACTGCAAGGGACCTGACGGACACCAGAATGTAAGTATGTGCTGTTTTTTTTTTTTAGTTTAACGCTTGTAACCAGGGTAAACATCGGGTAACTAAGCTCGGTCCTGCGCTTAGTTACCCGATGTTTACCCTGGTTACCCAGGGACCTCGGCATCTTGGTCGCTGGAGAGCTGTCTGTGTGACAGCTCCCCAGCGACCACACTACGATTTACCTACGATCACGGCCAGGTCATATCGCTGGTCGTGATCGTAGGTAAATCGTATAGTGTGACGGTACCCTTAGGCTGTGCCGAGTTGCATAGGGAGTGTTAGGCGCAATCCACGGCTATTTCTAGTGTGTGTGATAGGATTAGGGATTGCGGTCATCAGAGTTCCCACGTCCCAGAGCTCGTCCTTTATTATCAGTAACTATCAGGTCATTCCGTGTGCTCTTAACCACCAGGTCCATTATTGTCCTGACCACCAGGTCATAACAATGATCGCTTGCACAATGCTCCTTGGGATGTTTAAAGTTTTGGAAATCATTTTTTTGTGTCCAAATCCGGCTTTAGACTTCTCCACAACAGTATCACGGACCTGCCTGTTTGTTCCTTGGTCTTCATGATGCTCTCTGTGCTGCAAATAGAACCCTGAGACTATCACAGAGCAAGTGCATTAATACGGAGACTTGATTACACACAGGTGGATTATATTTATCATCATTAGGCATTTAGGACGACATTGGATCATTCAGAGATCCACAATGAACTTCTGGAGTGAGTTTGCTGCACTGAAAGTAAAGGGGCCGAATAATATTGCACGCCCCACTTTTCAGTTTTTGAATTTCCACAAAAATTTTAAATAACCAATAAATTTCGTTCAACTTCACAACTGCGTTCCACTTGTTGTAGATTCTTCACCAAAAATTTACTTTTGGTATCTTTATGTTTGAAGCATGATATGTGGGAAAAGGTTGAAAACTTCCAGGGGGCCGAATGCTTTCGTAAGGCACTGTACGTAGTCCAAGTCCTAAATCAGGTAGATTTATCGGAGTCCTATTGATCTTCATTGGTAATTGATGTATCAGTGTCTGACTAGTAAAATAAGCTTTAAGCCTTAAGTTCCTGTAAAATCTCTGTAGATCTAGTTGGAACGTATTAAACTTATATGTCGGACTAAAAGATAATTCCTTTTGTAACAGACGTAACTGCAAAGTACCTAGTGATTTTGATGAGGTATTCATTACAAAATTTGAGTTATTACCTGTGACCCGGTGTTCATTGTATCTCGATTGGTTTCTAAAGCATTGGCCCTGCCCTTCTTGTCCTTTTCTTTGGTTGTATCTCCTGCTTGAGCCTAAAGAAGAAGATCTACCTGGACCAGCACGTTCATTATCTGAACTAGAAGCTGATGAGCCATCAGAGAAACTATAATTTCGATAACTGGAGTTGGAAGAGAAAGTGGGGTTTGCCATCTATAAACTCTTTTTTGCAAATAGTCCTGTGAGTCAAGTTTTTTTTTACGTTTACATTTTTCAGTTTCTTGTTTAAAACCGTCCAAATTCTCTTCAGTGCGGGATTTCATGGAGTCAAATTCATCCTTAAAGGGACTCTGTCACCTGAATTTGGAGGGAACAATTTTCAGCCATAGAGGCGGGTTTTTCGGGTGTTTGATTCACCCTTTCCTTACCCGCTGGCTGCATGCTAGCTGCAATATTGGATTGAAGTTCATTCTCTGTCCTCCATAGTACACGCCTGCGCAAGGCAAGATTGTCTTGTGCAGGCATGTACTACGGAGGACAGAGAATGAACTTCAATCCAATATTGCAGCCAGCATGCAGCCAGCGGGTAAGAAAAGGGTGAATCAAACACCCGAAAACCCCACCTCTATGGCTGAAAATTGTTCCCAAATTCAGGTGACAGAGTCCCTTTAAAGTGTCTTTAAATTGTGCTTCAATATTGGAGATCTTTTCTTGACCATTTTTGATTTCCTTATTGAGATATTCCAAACACCTGTTCAAATCTTTGACAAAAATCAGTGTTATCCTGAAACAAGGTAGGACGCAGTGATACTCGGAGGCCTCTTGGAATCTGTTGTGTTTTAATATAGTCAGCAATCGTTACACTGTGAAGCTCCAGGCCTATAAGATGACGAGATTCTCTTTCCAGATCACGTGATTTAAATTCACTGCTTGTAAAAATGAGCTAGATTCAGTAACTTCTGAGACAATATTGGCCACATATGTCTCATAAAAAAGCTGATTGCAGACATCTCTTGGTACGTTAATCAGTGAAAAACTGGGTGCTCATGTATATGGCGAAAATATATTCAATCACAAAACACGTCACGCCGTTCTAAAATTTGGGTTCACAGAAAAAGGATACCAATCCTAGTAATAAATCTGAAGAAAAGTCTGGCACTCCTTAATGCATCAAAATGAAAGATATTTACTGAAAATATGATAGTCCCAATAATACAATAATGTACAACTTTGGTAATTTAGTTAGGCTAGGTTCACATTGCGTTAATGGGTTAACGCTAACGGACTGCGTTGCATGGTGAAAATTTCGCAATTAACGCCGTGCAACGGGTCCGTTAGCGCAACCATTGACAGCAATGTTATTTTTTGCTGTAGCGCATCGCTAGCGCATGCCATTTTCAGCCTCGGACGCGGCTTGCAGGGGACGCCGAACTCGGACCCTAAACAAACATTGCGTTAGCGCAATCCGCTAGCGCTATGCGCTTAACGGATTGCCCTAACTCAATGTGAACCTAGCCATATTGTATAGCATATTGTATAGCATTGTGACCAGTGTCATCAGGTCTTGATTCATTATAATATTGAGCCCCGATGTTCTATTTCTGTATTAACTGTTACCAAATATTAGTGACATGTTATAACTGATTGTATGTGTAAAAAAGAAAAATTGGAGGCAGCACACCATTTGTAGTGAAAAAGAGCTTATTTAATCAGCCCAGAAAGCACGTGTATGATTGTATGTGTATATATATATATATATTTTTTTTTTTATTATATGTATCCCAATGTGAAGAAGGTCCAATTTTAGACCGAAACGTTACATAATTTTGGGACTCTCATATTTTCAATAAATATCTTTCATTTTGATGCATTAAGGAGTGCCAGATTTTTCTTCTAATTTAGAGCGGCTTTAGTTGTAGCTGTATAAATAGGTATACAGTGAACCAGACATTGTCAGGGTGGCGCTGTTACACCGAGTAAAATGGTTCCTGGGTTGGAGAGATCCGTCTTGTCTTTCTTTAATCTGTGGTTGAAGTTAATGAGATGCTTCATGCCAGACAAAGAAGTTCCTGATTCTGGGCCCCCTGCAGTCTGTGGCAGAGGGGGGTCTGTGTCGGCACAGTAATAAATTGTGTTATTTCCAGCTTTCCAGAAGGACGATAACACCATAGAAATGATAAGAACAATAGGCCTCAGTTACCACAACGGTCTACAAGGAAAACTGTTGCTCACAGCAACCAATCACAGCTCAGCGTTCATCTTCTAAACAGCTCTGGTGAAATGAAAGATGCTTAGTGATTGGTTGCTATGGGCAACACAGGCAGTGTAATCTGTTGTAGTCAAGAAGATGTGCCTATGAAATATATACATTAGATATTATATACACTGCTCAAAAAGACAAATAGAACACAAACAACAGAATAT
Organism: Ranitomeya imitator; assembly: GCF_032444005.1. Taxonomy (NCBI): domain Eukaryota; kingdom Metazoa; phylum Chordata; class Amphibia; order Anura; family Dendrobatidae; genus Ranitomeya; species Ranitomeya imitator. The sequence goes on from NC_091283.1 coordinate 240,038,870, forward strand.
AACACCAAGTAAATCAAACTTCTGTGAAATCAAACTGTCCACTTAGGAATCAACACTGATTGACAATCAATTTCACATGCTGTTGTGCAAATGGAATAGACAACAGATGGAAATTATTGGCAATTATCAAGACACTCAAAGGAGTGGTTCTGCAGGTGGGGACCACACATCTGGCTTATTTTTTGGTCCCTTTTGAATGTTGGTTGTGCTTTCACACTTGTGGTAGCATGAGACAGACTCTACAACCCACACAAGTGTCTCAGATAGTGCAGCTCATCCAGGATGACACATCAATGCGAGCTGTGGAAAGAAGGTTTGCAGTGGTCTGTCAGCGCAGTGCCCAGAGGCACTACCAGGAGACAGGCCAATACACCAGGAGATGTGGAGGGAGCCGTAGGAGGGCAACATCCCAGCAGCAGGACTGCTACCTTCAGCCTTTGTGCAAGGAGGAACAGGAGGAGCACTGCCAGAGCCCTGCAAAATGACCTCTAGCAGGCCAAAAATGTGCATGTGTCTGCACAAACTGTTAGAAACCGACGCCATGAGGATGGTCTGAGTGCCCAACGTCCACAGATGGGGTTGTGCTCACAGCCCAACACCGTGCAGGACGCTTGGAATTTGCCACAGAACACCAGGATTGGCTAATTTGCCACTGGCGCCCTGTTCTCTTCTCAGATGAAAGCAGGTTCACACTGAGCACATGTGAGACGTTACATAGTCTGGAGACACCATGGACAGAGATCTGCTGCCTGCAATATCTTTCAGCATGACCGGATTGGCAGTGGGTCAGTAATGGTGTGGGGTGGCATTTCTTTGGAGGGCCACACAGCCCTCCATGTGCTCGCCAGAGGTAGCCTGACCGCCATTAGGTACCAGATGAGATCCTCAGACTCCTTGTGAGACCATATGCTGGGGTGGTTCGCCCTGGGTTCCTTCTAATACAGTACAATGTAAGACCTCATGTGGCTGGATGGTGTCAACAGTTCCTGCAAGATGAAGGCATTGAAGCTATGGACTGGCCCGCCTGTTCCCCAGACCTGAATCTCATTGAACACATCTAGGACATCATGTCTCGCTCCATCCACCAACGTCACATTGCACCACAGACTGTCCAGGAGTTGGTGGATGCTTTAGTCCAGGTATGGGAGGAGATCCCTCAGGAGACCATCCGCCACCTCATCAGGAGCATGCCCAGGCATTGAGGGAGGTCATACAGGCACGTGGAGGCCACACACACTACTGAGCATCATTTCCTTGTGTTGAGGCATTTCCACTGAAGTTGGATCAGTCTGCAATTTGATTTTCTACTTTGATTTTGAGCATCATTCCAACTCCAGACCTCCATGGGATATTAAATACATCCGAAGAACAAAAAGGCTATTGCCTAAAAAGTATCAACATTTTATTTCAATCATTTAAAAACAAAACAGAGTTTAGCAAGTAAATGGCATAAAATTTAAGATTGTGGAGACACAATGTGCAAAATATAGTCGGTCCAGCCTGTGCAGTAATAGCGCCATGGGTTATATGATGAGTAAACAATAACGTATAAATATATGAAAAATCAGTGTATATAACAATGTAAAAAAAGGGGGTAAAGAAACCTATGAAACAGGTCAAAAAGACCTAAAATATAAAAATCTGTGGCAGTTTTGTACAATAGTATGTGTAGCCTAAATAGGAATAGAGGGCAAGTAAAATGGAAGTGCTGTGCTATCCGTGATAGTAAGGTGTCTAAATGCAAGTGCAGCCTAATGAAGCAACAAGGGACTGAATCAACCCAAGTAAACTAAAGCAGCCATAAATAACCCACTAATTGTAACGCCCAGTGGCGAAGGCACATTACCTCTCCGGCATGGACCGATTCCCCGGGTAGTTATGTTATTGTTTACTCATCATATAACCAGTGGCGCTATTACTGCACAGGCTGGATGGACTATATTTTGCACATTGTGTCTCCACAATTTTAAATTTTATGCCATTTACTTTCTAAACTGTTTTTTTTAAAAAATGATTGAAATAAAATGTTGATACTTTTAAGGCAATAGCTTTTTCGTTCTTTGGATGTATTTATTCTTTGTAAGCTGCCTAACCTAGGCATGGTACATTTTTGAGGTCCATGGGATATTAGTTGTGATTTACATTGATCATTTTTTAGGTTTCACTGTTCAACGTATTTCACTATATAATGAATAAAGATTTACAACTGGAATATTTAATTCAGTGATATCTAGGATGTGGATGATTTTAGTGTTCCCTTTATTTTTTTGAGATATATATATATATATATTTATACTTACGTGTGGAGTGAGTGTGACTGTGGAGTGGGTGGGGCTATGTGGAGTGGGTGTGGCTTCGCGCACACACACACACACACATATATGTATGTATACATGATTGATTACCACTTCTGTCGGTTAAAACAATCCACTTTAACCCCTTTCCAACATCAGGCGTAAATGTACGCCGATGTCGGACTTCTTCCTTTTGATGTGGGCTCCAGCGCTGAGCCACATCTTTTCTGGCACATGACAGCAAGCGCATAGGAAATCCCGCCTATCAGTGACCCCGTCACAAGATCGCGGGTCACCGATGGGTTGGCAGGACAACCAGAGGTCTCCAGAAGAAGTCTATGGTTGCCACTGCCGGATTGCTATGAGCGCCGCCCACTAGCCAAAAACGCATGGACCAGGGATCGTCTCGCCGAACTCCCGCTCTCCTTTTAACATGGGCAAAACACTAATCAGGCAACACATGGTGAGGGTAAAACAGTGTGGCAAAGCTTTATTGAACCACAAAACAGGCAGATAACATATAGAACAGTTCCAGCACAGTACCAAAGATGGTGCACATTGCAGAGTCTCACCCTTCCGCTGACTCGCCGGGATAATAGTAGCTGTGACTACAGATCTTCCAGTGTCGTTACATCACCTGTGGCACACACACAGAGAGGAGGTAATGACAAGCATAGGAAGATGCCAGTCCATACAAGGCCAGTTGATCCGAGGATCAAAACCTGGCTTCATATTCCAGGGTTGTTTACTCCACCTGTGGCATGCCCACAGAGAGGAGGTAACAACAAGTGTAGGAAGATGACAGTCCATTGAGTCCATACAAGGTACAAGGCCAGTTGATCTATGGATCACAACCTGGCTTCTCCAAACATATCCATGGTTCAGCGATGGTCAATGGAGCAGATCTGTATTCTTCCAACCGAAGCTGAAAACTCCTAGGTTGTTTCCTACAGAATGATAGATCCGTGTCTCTCAAAATGGAGCTATGATGTAAAATGGCTGCTGTCCTGTCTCTGGTCTTTTTGAAATGTATGGATGTCTTGGCAGATTCTCTCTTGGCGCTTCTTTCTCTGAGTCTCTTTATACAGAGGCATGTAACCTATTTTTAGACTTAACAGGTGTCTCTCATTCAGTATTTACATAAAGGGTAAGAATGGAGACGAGATCAAGTAGCATTACTTATTTAAACTATTTGCATAGTTTTTCCCTTTCTGCTTTAGAAGTCAACAAACTGGCTCAATAACACAATGCATAATTAGCATATCCGCAAACATCACTAGTAATCAAGGATAAGCCACAATAAAAGTTAATATTACCGGCCTACACAAACAAAAGTCTGTTTTCTTGACCAACCAGAAATCAACACTTAACTTGAAAGCCAACATATAGATAACATTCTATTATTCTTCATTTGCTAAAAATAGTCATCTGGTTAATTATGATACAATGCCGAATTTCTTCACAATGCCAAAAGTAAACAAAAAATGTTTTAAGAAATATTAAAAAAAATATAAAAGTTAAAATCACCCCCTTTCGCCCCATTCAAAATAAAACAATAAAAAAAAAAAATCAAACATCCACATATTTGGTATTGCCACGTTCAGAATTGCTTGATGTATCAATATAAAAGAATTAACCCAATCGCGTAGCGCGAAAAAAGTCAAAACGCCAATTACTTTTTTTGGTCACGGCAACATTGCATTAAAATGCAATAACAGGCGATGAAAAGAATGTATCTGCACCAAAATGGTATAATAAAAAAGTCAGCTCGGCACGCAAAAAATAAGCCTTCACCCAAACCCAAGATCGTGAAAAATGGAGATGCAACAGGTATCGGAAAATGGCGCAATTCTTTTATGCTTTACCTAATAAAGAGGAGTTATTTTTACTGATAAATGTTTGTTTTGTCAATAATATATATAGGTTCTCCCCGTCTGAGTTATTTTTGAAGGTTAACAAAATAAGATTTTCCTGTAATTTCTCACACTCTAGGTATAATAATGGATTTTTCCTGTGTGGGATTTTTAATATTTAAAAAGGTAGTCAACAGGACAAGCCCTTCTCATTCCTCATGTTTGGTCATGTTAAAATAAAAATTCTCATTTAAACCTCCCATGGTGGCGCCGTTTTAGTGGTGCTGGCGCTTGTGTTCTTGGGGCTCTTTTGAGGTTGTTTCGTCATGTGAGCCCTGTGCCCAATCAGCGCTTACGTCTATGTCCCCACCTTCAGACAAATCAAGTATCATGAGGCAGTCAGAGAGCAGTCGCGGCCCTGGCTTCCTGGTCATGTTCAATATGTCAGAAGGAATGAACAGTGAAGCTGCTGCTGATCGGGTGCAGGGCTCATGTGATGTAACAACCTCACATAAGCCTCGGGACAGGGAGTCTCGACACCGCTGAAGTGGAGCCGGCACGCCAGCGGTGTATGAATGTTTTTATTTTAATAAAGCCAAACAGGAGGAATGAGTTCACTGAGAGAAAAAAAAAATAAAGATATACCATATTTTTTTGACTATATGATGCACCTAGGTTTTAGAGGAAATTAGGCAAAAAAAAAATAGAAGCAAAAAAATGTGATCAATTCTGTACTTAATATCCCCTATCCTGGTACATATGGCCCCCTCATCCAAACCCTGATACACATGGCCCCCTAATCCCTATCTTGGTATGCATGGCCCCCTCATCCCTAGCCTGGTATGCATGGATCCCTCATCCATATCCTAGTATGCATGGCCCCATCTCTATTCTGGTATGATTGGCCCCCATCCCGGTCCTGGTATGCATGGCCCCATTAGAAAACATAAAAAAAACAACCATTACACTTACCTACCCTGAGCGAGGTCTAGGACAATTTGTCTGCACTACTAATTAACAGCTGTTAAAATACCAAACTAGGGCAGTCCCTATAGGAGAAAAAAAACACAAGAATTATACTGTATTTTCACATACTACCGTATCTATTCCTGACACTGGAGTGGCTTATAAACTTACAAAGTATATAGAATGAGATCTGGGGTCTGCCAATATGTGGCTGGTTTTTCTGACTTTCGGATAACATGATTTTAGTTTTTTTTTTGTTTAGTCTCGCTTGAATATAGTTCAATATTAAATAGTCTCCTGATGAGTCGCCTTTGGTGAGGGCGATGAAACCCGTAGAAATGAGAGGCTTGGAGAGTGAGTGTGTATACATCTCCTCACCCTATATACTGAGATGTGGGGTACATGTTTTTCTATTAGTCACCTACTGACTAACCTTCAGGGGGTAAATTATGGGTATAGTTTTACACTTGTAATTAATTAAGTTTAGTTTTATCCTTTTGCCACAAACATGAGGAATGACAAGAGACAAACCATTTAAGATTCAATTTTGGTTAAAACTATTCCAACATTATGAACATAAAAAAAGGCTTCTCCCCTATGTGACGCCTCTGATGTTTATTAACAGTTGATTTCCAAGTAAAATATTTCCCACATTAAGAAAATGTAAAAGGCTTCTCCTCTGTGTGACTGCTCTGATGTCTAACAAGAAGCGCTTTCCGGTTAAAACATTTCCCACATTCTGAACATGAAAAAGGCTTCTCCCCTGTGTGAGTTCTCATGTGACTAACAAGATTCCCTTTCCGGTTAAAACATTTCCCACATTCTGAACAGGAAAAAGGCTTCTCCTCTGTGTGAGTTCTCTGGTGCCTAACAAGACGGAATTTCTGGTAAAAACATTTCCCACATTCTGAACAGGAAAAAGTCTTCTCCCCTGTGTGAGTTATTTGGTGTGCAACAAGATTACCTTTATGGTTAAAACATTTCCCACATTCTGAACATGAAAAAGGCTTCTCTCCTGTGTGAGTTATTTGGTGTCTAACAAGAGTCTCTTTGAGGGTAAAACATTTCCCACATTCTGAACATGAAAAAGGCTTCTCTCCTGTGTGAGTTCTTTGGTGTCTAACAAATTGTGATTTGTTGGTAAAAGATTTCCCACATTCTGAACATGAAAAAGGCTTCTCTCCTGTGTGAGTTCTTTGGTGTTCATCTAGATTCCCTTTGTAGGTAAAACATTTCCCACATTCTGAACATGAAAAAGGCTTCTCTCCTGTGTGAGTTCTTTGGTGTTCATTAAGATTCCCTTTCTGGTTAAAACATTTCCCACATTCAGAACAGGAAAAAGGCTTCTCCCCCGTGTGAGTTCTCTGGTGATTAACCAAATCTGATTTCGATTTACAACATTTCCCACATTCTGAACATAAAAAAGGCTTCTCCCCTGTGTGAGTTCTATGGTGATGAACCAAACTTGATTTCCATTTAAAAAATTTCCCACATTCTGAACATGAAAAAGGCTTCATCCCTGTGTGAGTTTTTTGGTGTGTAACAAGATGCCATATGTCGGTATAACATTTCCCACATTCTGAACATGAAAATGACTTCTTTGCTTTAGCATCAGTTTGTTTTTTAAGGCCTCTTTTGTGACTTTGATTTTTCTTAGTAGTCAGTAATGAATCAGCAGATGGGACCTGTTTCATAGGATCAGATGACAGATCTTTGCCGTGAATGGATGATGATATATCTGGAGTAACAGTAATCACTTCAATTGTATCTTGTAGGATCTCAAGATCATCAGATTTAAAAACTGAAGATGTCAGCTGTCCCTCTGATCGCCTGGTACAGTCATCTGCTAAGATTAAAAAAAAAAAAAAAAAAAAAATTAATAAAATATCCTTGAGTTTCATATTTTTGAACATTTCTACTTAAACTGTCCATAAAAATGGCAAGCTATGTAAAAAAAACTTTAATTATTTACCAAGACAATGACAGTTCAAAGTCTAATAGAAGACCTTGTTGGATAAGCAAGTAGTGTGTGGTGTTCAACTGATTGTTCATTCTGCCTCCCAAATATCGAATAAAAAGACACCAATCAATGTTATGTAGGCGAAAATAATACTAATTATCATCTCACAAAAAACAAGTCCTCACTTAGGCCCATCATCTGTGAATGGAAAAACAGAGGTTCCCACACTATTAGTGGCTCAAAGGCTGTTGAAAAGCAAGAGTTTCTATAAACCAATCCAGCAAAATCTGCTCTCACTTCTGAGTCTTGCTGTATTCTCAAACAACATTTAGGATCCCTGTATTTACCAATATTATAGTGAGAAGAATCCACTTAATCTGCGGTGTGTGTCTCCTGCAGCACAATCTGGGCATTATGTGCTGGGTAATAAAATTGGCAACTATGTAATTTTCACTCTCCAACATCCACTTCCAGAAAGTGGCTGTGGAGTCAAAATATTAATTCCACCTACATCCGTGGTCAAAATTGTTGTTACCCCTCGTTTAATGACAGAAAAACCCACAATGGTCACAGAAATAACTTGAATCTGACAAAAGTAATAATAAATAAAAAAATCTATGAAAATGAACAAATGAAAGTCAGACATTGCTTTTCAACCATGTATCCACAGAATTAAAAAAAAAATAAAACTCATGAAGTAGGCCTGGACAGAAATGATGATACCCTTAACTTACCTGCTTCGTGACCGCCAACAGTAGATGAACATCGGCGCTAGCAGGGCTTTGTACAACGCCGACATTTGTCTACGGTCGGCAGTTTTGTGCTCATCAGGACCCCCACGTACCTTACAATGAGGGGATTCCAGCGCACAACACTTCCTGTGACCCCAACCTCATTGAGACCAGATTGGTTCAGGTCCTGATGACATCAGCAAGTAAAAAACCCAGCACTCAACTTTGCGGTGAGAAGAAAAATGGGTAGTTTATTGTATCCCAAACAATGACGACATCAGCGTCACACCAGCCAATGAGACAAATCACAAGGAAAGTTTGTTGTAGCAACGAAAAGAACTTTCCAGGGCGATCTGCTTCATAAAAACGCAGTTTCTCCTCAGATCTCCTGTCAGTTAGAGATTAGAGGAGAAACAGTGTTACAAGTGCGGCTGGTAACAGCTGTGTCAGTCAGCGATTTTGCTATAAAGTAAAAAAAAAACAGATAAGGCAGGTTAGGGTTAGTGCCATAGTTAGGGTTAGTGTTGGGGCTAAAGTTAGGGTTACTGTTAGGGATACTATTAGGCTAAAGTTAGGGTTACTATTAGGGTTAGGGATACTGTTAGGCTAAAGTTAGGGTTACTGTTAGGGTTGGGGTTACTGTTAGGCTAAAGTTAGGGTTACTGCTAGGCTAAAGTTAGGGTTACAGTTAGGGTTGCTGTTAGGGTTACTGTTAGGCTAAAGTTAGAGTTAGGGTTTATTCTAAAGTTCGGCTTAGGCTAAAGAATTAGGCTTTTCTCAATTGTCTCCCCAATAATTTGGTCACCTCAGTCATGTAACGTCAGAATTTTCTATTTCCGGAAAAAAAAAATAAAAACAAGTAAAATGGCCAATCAGTATTATAGTACAGAGGAGACTTATGCACTTTTATGTTCTGACAGCGAAGAAAGTGCAGTGCCAGATGGATTTCGAGGGCTTTAGTAGCAGTGACAGTGATAGCTCAGAAATGAGCAGTGATTCTGGTACATCCTCACACACAAGGATCAGTACAAAAAGAAGGACAAATTGCGCTTCGGGAGAAATGTCTTCAACTCAGGGAGCAATGCCCAGTACTAGCGCTGTCCCTAGTGCTCGTAAATTGGTGCACATCAATTTACAAGGGGCTTTGCCTCTTGATGTAGCATTTTCCAGATGGGAAGCTTCGGATTTGGCTACTCCATTCATCCCTAATTTTAATGCCATTCCTGGTACAAATGTGGAGGTGGAAAATTTTGGACCAGTTTTTTTTTTATTTGCTTCTGACAAATAGCGTGCTAGAGCATATTATCCTACAAACAAATTTATATGTGTCCCAATTCATCACCCAGAATCCACCATCCTATTATGCTAAGTCAAATTTATGTATTCAGAGCAGATAAGGAGTGGCTCAGACTGTTATATACAGGTGCTCAGGAAAAATATCTTAATAGTCTCGAAAAAAATCCGACACACTTTTTTCAAACACGGTGAAATTTATTAGAAATGTAAATTTATTTCATTTCGTATTCAAGCAAAATGCGCACAAAAAGGACCAAAAAGGTACATAAAGTAGGTATCAAGATCCACATGAGGTAGGTATCATATTTCAACGTTTCGGCTATAGCATTAGCCTTTGGTGGAGCACCACCAAACCTGCCGCACCAGCCTGGGAAGGGAGTGTGATCATCACTCTGCAGCGTCGGACCGCCACAGATTCGCCTGACTTCTGCTGTCACACTACTTGTATCTCTTGATAAAGGCTAATGCTATAGCCGAAACATGACAGACTATTCAAAATCAGACCCATCATCGAAGACTTGACAGAAAAGTTCTCAAAGCTTTACACCCCAATAGAAAACATTTCCATTGATGAGTCCCTTGTAAAATTCAAAGGAAGACTGCACCTCAAGCAATTTATTCCTTCTAAGACGGGAAGGTTCGGAATAAAGCTCTATAAAATGTGCAAGGGTTCAACTGGATACACATCGCATTTATGAGGGGAAAGATAGCCAACTGAGCCCACTAGGATGCTCTACTTATCTGGGGACATCTGGAAAAACTGTTTGAGAGCTGATAACTCCATTTTTACAAAAAGGCTACAATCGTTATGTTGACAACTACTACACCAGCATACCCCATTCACAAAAATGATCAGGGGTTTTCACAATCATTGGTCAACGAAAAGTTCCGAAAGGGGCAGTCATGGGCTTTACGCAATGGAGAGCTGCTTGCCCTTAAGTATAAGGATAACAAAGATATTTTTATCCTGAGCTCGATCCACACAGATGCTGCAAGGTCCACTGCAGACCAACAGGGATCCACTACTCCAAAACCTGTGTCTGTCGTTGACTACAACAAATATATGGGGGGTGTGGACCTTGCAGATCAGGATCTACAACCATACCAAGTATCAAGAAAACCATATACCTGGTATAAGAAGTTAGTCTTATTTGTTTCAGGTGGCCACATATGTTTTTTTGGGTTATACAAAAAAGCTGTAAATGCAGATACTTTCCTTGATTATCTGGAAAAGGTCATTGAAATTCTTGTTTTTTAAAATTTTGTCCATGCCAATCCTTTAGAATCTGAATATGTCAGAAGACTCGCTGAGCGACATTTTATTGCACTCATTCCAGCAATTGAAACAAGAAAGAGCCCCCAGAGAAGATGTCATGTATGTTCCAAGAGAGGAATGAGGCATGATACCCGCTATTATTGCCCACAATGCCCATCATTGCCAGCCTTATGCCTCCATGACTGATTTAAAATCTTCCACACAGAACCACATTTTTAAACTGTTTTGACATTCAAGCATTTGGTTTATTTAGTGACAGACACATTTGAGTAGAGCTGGCTTAACAATTTCCAGGGGTAGGTGGGAGGATGTCTCCAGAGACACAAGCTGGGCACAATATACTGGGCACTACAATGACATTTTTGCTCTAAAACTTCCACTACGTGTTTCTGGAAATCATCCATGTAGTGGAAATGGTGACTATATCCATAGATAAATTCCAGGAGGGGTGTCATTTCCCAAATGGGGTCACTTCAGGGGGGAATTCTGTTGTTCTGGCACGTAGCGGCTCTCCAAAGTGCCACCCCCCCTCAGAAGTGACCCCAGAATCCCCCTGAGGTGACCCCATTTTGGAAATGACACCCTACTGCAAATTCATGTATGGGTGTAGTGACCATTTACCCATCTACCTATTTTCCAATGTAAAATCAGGGGTTAAACAATATTTTAGTGGTAAAAATGTTATTAATTTTTCTTCACTGCCCAATGGTATAATTTTCTATGGAACAGCTGTGGTGTCAGTATGCTCACTGCACCACTAGATTTCATTCAGGGAAGTATTTTGTAAAATGCAGTCCCTTTTGGGGGCTTATGCTGTTCTGGCCCCTCAGGGGCTCTGGCAATGTGACATGTCGCCCACAAACAATTCCAGCAAAATCTGCTTTCCAATATGGCGATCCTTCCCTTCTGAGCTCTGCCATGCGCCCAAACAGTGGTTTACCCCCACATATGGGATGCCAGCATACTCAGGACAAATTGCACAAATACTTTTGGGGTTTCCTGTTACTCTTTTGAAAAAAAAAATTGAGGGCCATAAGCTAATTTCTTGTGGAAAAAAAAATAGAATTAGTCTTACCGGTAATTCGGTTTCTAGGAACCTTCCACGACAGCAGTATCGAAGGATGTTTCCCCGCCCTAATAGGGAACAGGAAACAAAGAGGTTAAATACCCCTCCCCTTCCTGCAACCACCAGTGTTTCTTCTGGACACAGTAGCATGTATAGTTACCACTTAAGTGCAGGAATCATCTAATAAATATATCAGATAGGGAGGGAAATTAGTGCTGTCGTGGAAGGTTCCTAGAAACTGAATTATCGTTAAGACTAATTCTATTTTCTCCAGTCACCTTCCACGACAGCAGTATCGGAGTGATACCAACCGCTAATTTCTTTAGGGGGGGACTACCGCTTGTAGAATGCGTCTGCCAAACGATAGGTCCCTGTTGAAGTTGAGCCTATAGTGTCTGGTAAATTTATGAACTGACGACCAGGTGGCGGCTCTGCATATCTGCTCCGATGATGCGCTTCCCCTATCTGCCCAGGAAGTCGAAACTGAACGGGTGGAGTCGGCTTTTAGTGAAGCTGGAGGTGCAAGCTTCTGGGATGAGTATGCAAGACTAATGGCTTGCTTAATCCAATTAGCGATCCTGCTTTTGGCAGCTTTCTGCCCTTATTTCGTCCTGACCACTGGACGAACAGGTTTTGGTCCAACCTCCAACTTTCTGTCTGTTGGAGGTAGCACAGGACCACCCTGCGGACGTCCAGGGTGTGAAAGGCCTCTTCTTTTGGATTAGAGGGATTTGGACAGAATGAGGGTAAATGATGTCTTGATTTCTGTGGAAGTCTGAAACTACCTTAGGCATAAAGGAAGGGTCTAATTTGAGGATTATACTATCCATGGTTATGGTCAGGAATGGCTCCTGGATTGATAAGGCCTGAAGTTCCCCTATATGCCTGGCGGTAGTGATAGCTACCAGGAAGACAGTTTTAAGGGTCAGGATCTTTAAGCTGGAGGCTGATAGGGGTTCAAAGGGGTCCCCGGTCAGACCTTTTAAAACAAGGTTCAAGTCCGAAGGAGGGGAGTGGACGTGGAGTCTCGGACGGATTCTAGTTGCTGATGTTATGAATCGTTTGACCCACCGGTGGTTTGCTAGATCCTGGTCGAAGAAAGACCCAAGAGCTGACACCTGAACATTTAGGGTACTAGGTGAAAGCCCCAGTTCCAAGCCCTTCTGGAGAAATTGAAGGATCTGTGCAATATTTGGGTTGAAAGGATCCGGTCTGTTTGGGGAACACCATGACGAGAACTTTTTCCATATTTTGCCATAAATGGCGTTCGTTATTGGCTTCCTACTCTTTTGTAGGGTTTCGATCACTTCCTGCGAGAGTCCTCTGGCTTTTAGGATCTCGGCTTCAGTAACCAGGCTGCCAGCTTTAGCTTGTGTAGGTCCTGATGGGTCAGGGGACCCTGTTGAAGAAGGCCGCGTCTTTGGAGAAGCAGAATCGGGCCTTCTAGACACATGCCTGTTAATGCGCTGAACCAGCTTCTCCCTAGCCACAATGGGGCTACCAGAATCGTAACTTGATCTATCCGGATCTTCTGTAACATTCTGGGTAGCAATGGTATTGGCAGGAAGGCATGTGTCAGGGTAAACTCCCGGGGGTGGGAGAACGCGTCCAGTCCCTGCGCCTCGTTTGAGGAGGTCAGGCAGAAGAAGGTGTTTGATTTTGTATTCCAATTGTTGGCGAACAGGTCTACATCGGGAGTTCCCCACCTCTGGACTAAGGATAGGAATACATCCTGGTTTAGAGACCACTCTCCTGGATGGAAGTCCCTCCTGCTGAGGTAATCCCCCTGGGAATTGTCCAGTCCCTTTATATGTACTGCAGAGATGGACGGAAGGTGATTTTCCGCCCAGGAAAAAATCCTTCCAGCAGTTAACTTTAGGCTCGAGTGTCCTGTGCCCCCTTGGTGCCAGAGATAGGCCACAGTGGTCATATTGTCGGACATCACCCGTACATGGTGACCTTGGATGATGGCAGATGCGGCTCTTAGCGCCTCCTCCACTGCTTTCAATTCCCTCAGATTTGAGGAACTGTGTCTTACATCTGGGGGCCACAACCCCTGAAAGTGGGAGCCTTCTATCACGGCGCCCCAACCTCTCTGGCTTGCGTCTGTTGTGAGTACTCAGAGGAGTCTGATCCCAGCTGACTCCCCGATGTAGGTTTTGGGAGTTCAGCCACCATGAGAGGGAGGATCTCACACGAGAGGGAAGGGGAATCTTCCTGGTTAAAGCCATCTGGGGTCCTCTTGAGTACGTCAGGATGTGAGATTGAAGTATTCTCGTATGGGCTTGGGCCCAGGAGACTGCAAGGATGTATGATGTTAATGAACCAAGGATTGACAGAGTCTCTTAGAGTTGGGGTTTTTTGGTTTCTGAACCTGGAGATCCTGTGGACAACATCGGTCTGATGGTCCTTGGGTAGAAAAGAACGAAAAAAACGCTTTCTAGGGTTTTTTGTTCCGGAAGGACTTTCTTCTTATCTGAGGCTTTGTCCAAGATTTCATCCAGGACTGGCCCAAATACATACTGACCTTGGAAGGGAGAACCACAAAGCTTGGGTGGTTCGGATCACCTCCGTATTAGGCGTACAGCTCCCATCCGTGACAGCTTAATCCCTGCCATAAGTAGCACCCGCTACGTGAGATAGAAGCGTCAGGAAGCTGCTACTCTAGTAAACAGTTTACCAGACCCGGAAGGGCACCCTACGCCTTTTTACAGGAAGATGAATCAGATACAAAGACACATGCTGCCTCGTGGATAGACTTAATTGGACTAGCAGAAAGTAAAGCAGGTGACTCCTTTGGGGCCCGTAATGGAACCAGCCTTGAGGCCCATAAGTGGGCTACCCGAATACTATCAGTCCTTATCATCAGGGCAGGACATCCTCGACAATCTCCGACTTTGGGCTAAGGACCGCCTGGCAGACCAAGTCACCTCCCTGCAGGACACCATGCAGGAGAAAGGGGAGTCTGTGGAAAAAGGTTACCACAGACTTAATCAAAGGTTTACTGATCTAGGATTTGATCTCCTTGACAAAGCCCATCGCCAAATCTGGGTGCAGGCCTTTGTGCAGGGCCTCCGAGAGCCAATACGCAAGCAGTTGCAGACCACAAGGCCAGAGTACCGAAGGCTAGATTCAGAAGTGCTCCACACAGTAGCAAAAGGGGTAGAGTTGAACTAACCAGCCAGGCCCCGTACCACTCTCCTGTTCTCTCAGGACCCTTCTGACACCGCAAAATCACAAAGGCCTAGGGCCATTTGCTACAACTGTGGCAAAGTAGGGCACCTTAAAAGGAACTGCAAATCAGCTCCTCAGGAGGGGGCCATGGCAGCCGCAGCCCACCCAGCGACCACCTGGGCCCCATCCACAATAGGACATTGGCAAGCCGGATCCACTGCACACACCACTCATACTCTTACACTCCACAAAACAGCCGAGTGGACCAATGCCTACCATCCAGATACAGTTTGAGGGTAAACCCCTTAATTTCCTGGTGGATATCGGTGCAGCCAGAAGTGTAATCAGGAACATTGACTTACCCGACCCGGACTGTCTCACGGAAGAAGTAGTGCCTTGTGTAGGGGTGGATGGTAACACACAGTACACTCCAATGACCAGACCCCTTCATATTGGTCTACAACCCACACAGAGTATGCTGTCTCAACTAGTAGTCTCATCCACCTGCCCCGTCAACCTACTAGGATCAGACCTACTATCAAAACTCCAAGCCAGTATTCTGTTGCACGAGGATGGAATTGTCACTCTTACAACCCTACTCTCACCGGAGCAGTCTGCAGAAGTGTACGGTCTCTTCTCTTTACAGGACACACCTGTGGATTCTGTGGACATTGAACTGATTGCACTGATCCCAGATTCGCTGTGGGCGCGAGGACCGGAAGATATTGGCAGGCTTAAAGTCCAGCCTATGAAGGTGGAGCTGAAACCTGGAGCTCTGTTGCCACGGAAACCGCAATACCCACTCTCCACGTCACAATCTGCCGCCATCACACAACATCTGAAAATCTACCTGGAAAATGGAGCAATCATCCCCACCAAGTCACCATGCAACACCTCTCTGTTTTTGGTAAAGAAGAAAACACCTAAAGGACAGCCTACAAAGTTATGCATGGTACATGACTTGCGTGCTGTCAATGAAGCCACAGTGTTGGACACGCCCATTGTGCCCAACCCACACACACTGCTTTCATCAATCCCACCCACCTCCCCATGGTTCACGGTGATTGACCTGGCCAATGCCTTCTTCAGTGTACCTCTACATCCTGACAGCCAGTACCTGTTTGCTTTCACACACGAGGGTCAGGGTCAGCAATACACTTGGACTGTGATTCCTCAAGGGGCACAAAATAGCCCCTCCATGTTCACCCAAGCCATGACAATGGTCCTGGAACCCTGGAAGATCACACATCCCACTGCAACCCTCCTACAGTACGTGGATGACCTCCTCCTCTGTGCTGACACCAGGGCTGTGGAGTCGGTAAGCCACAGTTGCGACTCCGACTCCTGGATTTTACCAGGTTCCGACTCCGACTCCGGCTCCTTCATAAATGGCCAATTCGTAACAATAAATTTACTGTTGTCAAATATTAACATCGTGCTTATTCAGTTTCTCACCATCATATAAGTAATCAGACCACTTAGAGCAAAAACTATATTTATTAGAATACAATTAGAATATAGCAAATAACTTTTATAAACTTTTCTAAACTCTTGTAAGTAAATATGCAATAAACACTTATGCAGTTAAGAAGAAGAAATCTATAAATTTGTCCTCAGAAAAAGTATTGCCTCTGTCAGATCCTCCTTCATGGATGCCCTCAAATCTGATCTAATTATTTTGAGAGCCGAGAACAACCTCTCTACACTAACTTGGGTTGGTGGCAAAGCAGTAACCACTCGGGCAACATCTCTGACAATGTCAGGATACAGAGGAATCTCTTGTTGCACTGTTATTTTTGATGAACGGTCAAATTTGTCAATTTCTTTTAGTGCACATGAAAAATTCTGCTGAAATGTACTGGCTGTGTTCTTTGATTTTCATTTTCACTTTCAGTTTCATACATTGTAAGTAGGGGGTTTGGGGCAGCATGAGGTTAACCAAGTATAAGATTATATAAGGGCAGTGGAGAACAGTGACACACAAGAAGAAAGAAATGTCTCTATCTCCAGCAGAACTGCTTATCACTGTTCATAGTTTGATAGAACATATGTATTTGAGTAACATTTATAAAATTCATATGAAAGTTCAATTATGAAATATTAATACATTTTTCTTAAAGCTGGAGTCGCAACATTTCTACCGACTCCGACTCCAACCAAAACTAACTCCGACTCCACAGCCCTGGCTGACACCCTGCCAGAAGCACAGACCGAGTCCATTACTTTATTACAGTTCCTGGCCAACAATGGATGCAAGGCATCTAAAGACAAGCTACAGTTCTGCAAGGAAAAAGTTGTGTTTCTGGGACACTGCATCTACCACCAGACCAAACACCTAACTGAAGACAGGAAAACAGCTGTCCAGAACATACCTCTGCCAACCAAGCCCCCACAGCTGCAGTCCTTTCTTGGACTTGTATCCTACTGCTGTCCCTGGATACTAGATGCCTCTCTCCACATGCAACCCCTGTATGACTGCCTCAAGGACACTCTGTTCAGTGTGACCAAGGAAGCCATTGATGGGTTCTACATGCTAACGGCTGCTATCACATTCTCTCCTGCCCTGGGACTCCCAGACTACAGCAAACTATTCTGCCTATTCGTCATGGAGAAGCAAGGCCATGCAACTGGAGTCCTCACTCAGCTCCACGGAGGCAGACAACGGCCTCTTGGGTACTACTCGGATAGACTTGACCCAGTGGCCCTTGGAGCCCCAACCTGCATGAGAGCTGTGTTTGCAACCCACCTGTTGCTGGATAAGGCTTCTGACATAATTCTAGGCCACGAACTGAAGATAATGGCACCTCATGACATTACAGCTATTCTGGCCCACAAACAGCCAAAGCATCTGTCTGTCGCCCGCCATTTACGCCTACAATGCTCTCTTCTGCTTCCAGACAACGTCACCATCTCCAGATGTGCCGTTCTTAACCCAGCTACTCTCCTACCTCTGCCAAGGGGGGAGGAGGATGAAGCCCACATCTCTGACACAATGATGGAAGAGGTAGTCGACTCTGAAATGGCTCAGCATGATGGTCTCGCTCTGATGAGACAGGAAACCTCTGGATTTGAATCAGTCACTGATGTACATTTGGAAGATCCTGACCTGACACTCTTCGTTGATGGATCAAGGTACGCAGACCAAGAAGGCCGCTTTCACACTGGTATAGCGGTAGTCACAGAAGATACTGTGCTGCTAGCACAACCACTGCCTCCATCCGTCTCTGCACAGGAGGCAGAACTGAGGGCCTTGACAGAAGCATGCAAAATGTCTGCCCAATGCAAAGCTACAATATACTCTGAGTCACGGTACGCTCATTGCGCACGTCACGACTATGGAACAAGCTGGAGGGCAAGAGACTTCATCACGGCAAATGGAACGCCTGTCAGACACCACAAAGCCATACAGAAACTGATGGAGTCCTTATTGATGCCAGAAAGAGTTGCGGTGGTAAAAAGTAGGGCGCATGCTGGAGGCACTTCCAAGGAAGTGGTGGGAAACAGACTGGCTGATGTCACAGCAAAAGAAGCGGCCTTACTACCACTGGACACAAACATCTCATCTGTACTCTCTTGTGGACTCTGGAGTAGAAGAAAAGAAGCAATCCTGGGAAAATATGCTCTCCACACTCCAGAAGCATGCATCCAAGGAAGAAAAGGACCAATGGACCCAAGATGGAGCCACACAGTATGAAAGACACCTGATGATGAACAAGGGAAAACCCTGTCTACCCAGAGTCCTCTACCCTATGGTGGCCAAATAGGCCCATGGCACCACTCACCAATCCAAGATTAAGATGCACAATCTTGTCCGCCAGTACTACCATGCTCCAGGCTTCTCGACAACAGCCATCAACATCACAAAGGGATGTCTTGTCTGTGCCCGATGCAATCCAGGGAAAACACCTCAGAAATGCACACCTAGACCCATATACCCTTTCCAGCGCATACAGATAGATCATAGATCATATACAAATGCCGCACTCTGTGGGGTTTGAGTATGTCTTATTGGTGATAGACATTGTTACAGAACCCCCCAGCACCAAGAATATTATGCAGGATATGTATGTATAATAGTTTCCATGTGAAATGCATCAGTCCACAGGCTGTGCCCCTGGACAAGATATTCTCTTTCTGACCTCCCCCCACCTTTGTAATTCCCACAGTAAATATTGGCAGGCTCCGCCCCCCTGCGGCTATTGTAATGTATGTCTGGCCCGCTGTTTTCCTATTGGCCTGCCCTGTGTATCTGTGTTATATATTCTGTGTGCTGTAACAAAAGGGTGTTCTTAGACTGAAAATATGTGGAGAAGCAGTCAGCTTTTATATGCTCTCATGTAATCAAGAAATTCCTGCCAACGTCTTTCATTCAGAATCTAGTAAAAGCAGAGTGGACCTCCTGAAACACGGGGCGGTACTGAAAGAGGTACCCCAGCTTGGTAGACCCCGTGACACTGGTGGCAGACAGCGGGATGTGATATCCCTTCTACAGGAGGAAAGGAATGAATGGAAGACAACTACCAGAAGTTAAAGAGGACTACATTAAAAGATCTGGTGGAAGCCCGAGGGTTAATCGCCAGCAACAAAACAAAATAGGGATTTTTGTGTTACTCACCGTAAAATCCTTTTCTCCGAGACGCTCATTGGGGGACACAGGACTGTGGGTGTATGCTTCTGCCGCCAGGAGGCTGACACTAAGTAAACGTGAAAAAAAGTTAGCTCCTCCTCCATCGTATACACCCTGACACTGGCTACCAGAGACTCCAGTTTGGTGCAAAAGCAGTAGGAGAACAAAACACAAAAAATGATATAACAGCATAAATACAGAAAACTTATGTCTAGAAAAGATCCTGACTAACAAAATCAGATACAGCAAAAGCAGCCAACAGGCTACCAGGGAGGGAGCTGTGTCCCCCAATGAGCGTCTCGGAGAAAAGGATTTTACGGTGAGTAACACAAAAATCCCTATTTCTCCTTCGCCTCATTGGGGGACACAGGACTGTGGGATGTCCTAAAGCAGTCCCTGGGAGGGAAATTAACTCACCGGTAATAGTTATCCAGATAATGATTCTCTATAAGTGCACCACCGCCGCTTGAAGAATCCTTCCAGCCAGACTTGCATCCGCAGAGATCTGGGAGTGGACATTATAATGTTTAACAAAAGTATGCAAACTAGACCAGGTCGCAGCCTTACAAACCTGATCTGCTGAGGCCTGGTGCCGAATGGCACAGGAAGCCCCCACTGCTCTAGTTGAATGAGCCTTGATTCCAGCCGGAACCGTCATGCCCTTGGTGCGATAGGCCTCCTGAATGGTCGCCCGTATCCACCTGGCCAGGGTAGATTTTGAGGCCGTGCAACCCTTCCTGCGACCTTCCGGAAGGACAAACAGAGCATCTGTCTGGCGAAAAGAAGCCGTTCGGGAAACGTACCTCCTCAGTGCTCTCACCAGATCCAACGTATGGAGAGCTTTTTCTACACGGTGCGTAGGCGCAGGACAAAAAGAGGGCAGAACAATATCCTCATTGATGTGGAATGAGGAAACAACCTTCGGCAAAAAAGACGGTGCTGGTCTGAGCACTACCTTGTCCTGATGAAAACGAAGAAAGGGGGTACGACAGGAGAGGGCTGCCAGCTCTGATACAAGCCTTATGGAAGTTATAGCCACTAAAAAAACAACTTTCCTTTCCTGGAGAGTCAAGGAAATATCTTGAAGAGGCTCAAAAGGAGCGTCCTGTAAAGCCCTTAAGACCAAATTAAGGTCCCAAGCTTCCAAAGGAGTCTTATAAGGAGGAACCTTATGAGCGACCCCCTGGAAAAAAGTCTTGACCTGACGATTAGTAGCAATCCTGCGCTGAAAAAGGACTGATACAGCCGAAATTTGCCCTTTAAGGGTACTTGGAGCAAGCCCAGAATCCAGGCCTGCTTGAAGGAAGGCTAAAATGTTTGGAACGGAAAAACGCAGAGGAGGCAGCCCGCGCTCTCTACACCAAGAGAGGAAAACTTTCCAAGTGTGATAGTAGATTCTGGCCGAAACAGTCTTACGTGCACTGATCATAGTATCTGCTACCTCTTGGGAGAACCCTGCCCGAGTTAAAACCCAAGATTCAACAGCCAGGCCGTCAAACGTAGGACCCCTGAGTTCTGGTGGTAGATCGGCCCTTGCGATAGAAGATCAGGTCCGTCGCGGCCAATCCGGGGCGATCAGAATAGCCGGTACTCTCTCTGACTTTATTTTCTTGATTACCCTCGGGAGAAGAGCCAGAGGCGGGAACAGATAAGGGAGGTGAAATCGGTTCCAAGACAGTACTAGCGCATCTACCGCGAATGCCTGAGGATCTCGGTATCCAGAGACAAATCTGGGTACCTTGGCATTGCCCTTGGACGCCATTAGATCCACGTCCGGAGTCCCCCAACGATGGCATATCTGCAGAAATACCTCGGGATGGAGAGACCATTCCCCGGAAGCTAAACCCTGACGGCTTAGAAAATCTGCCGCCCAGTTTTCTTCGCCCGAAATGTGGACTGCTAAGATCACAGAGTGATTTCTCTCTGCCCAGAGAAGAATCTGTTTTACCTCCTGCATGGCTGCCTTGCTGCGGGTGCCCCCCTGGTGATTTATGTAGGCCACAGCTGTGGCGTTGTCCGATTGAATTCGGACAGGGCGACCCGCCAGAAGATAGTGGAAACGTAGCAAGGCTAGCCGAACTGCTAGAATCTCTAAGATTGATGGGGAGGGCTGATTCCATCGGAGACCAGAGCCCCTGAGCTGTGTGATGAAAGAATACTGCTCCCCAACCCAGGAGACTGGCATCTGTTGTGACTATTAGCCAATTGGTTGGGGGAAAGGGCTTCCCCTTGAGAAGAGATGAGCTGTTTAGCCACCAAGAGAGGGACTGCCTGACCTGGAGAGATAACCGAAAACTGTGGTTGAGGGAGAGTGGATTTCTGTTCCACACTGCTAGAATAGCTTGCTGGAGAGGACGAAGATGAAGCTGCGCAAATGGAACTGCCTCTATAGTTGCAACCATCTTTCCTAGCACCCTCATGCAAGACCGGATCGTATGAGAGTGCGGCTGTTGGAGCTTCCTCACTTCCCGCCGAAGGCCAAGGACCTTGTCCTGGGGGAGGATTGAGAGGGCTTGAGAGGTGTCGAAGATCATGCCTAGAAATGAGATCCTCCAAGATGGTTGAAGGGATGACTTCCTTAAATTTATTAGCCAACCTAGACGAGAAAGGGTATCCAGGGTGATGCCGACATTTTCCCTGCAAGATTGAAAAGTCGACCCTTTGATCAGTAGATCGTCTAGGTAAGGCAAGACAACTATGCCCCGGGAGTGCAGAATGGACACCACAGTTGCCATAACTTTTGTGAACACCCTGGGAGCGGAGGCCAGCCCGAAGGGTAAAGCCGTGAACTGGAAGTGCAGATTGTTTAAGGCAAACCGGAGGAATCTTTGATGAGGCAGAAAAATGGGAATATGTAGATAGGCATCCTGAATGTCTATCGAGGCCAAGAACTCTCCCCTCTCTAGTGAGGCGATGACTGACCGGAGCGATTCCATCCGAAAGGGACGAACGCGGACAAACCTGTTAAAAAGTTTTAGATCTAGAATAGGCCTTACCGTTCCGTCCATTTTGGGGACTACGAAAAGATTGGAATAAAAGCCCCGAAACCTTTCCTCCTTTGGAACCGGAGAATCACTCCACTGAGACGAAGGGACTCTATGGAGTTGTACAGGTCCTGTCGGAGGGACTCGGACCTGGGAAGACGGGATGGGAAAAACCGGGGACGAGGTAGACGGACCAGCCAGCTCTATCTTTTAACCTGACGATACGAGCTCTCCTACCCACCGGTCGTGGATTACCTGAAGCCAGACCTGGTGAAACAAAAGCAGATGTCCGCCTACTGTGTTGGAGGTACTCCGAGGAGGCCTCCAGTCACTAGGCCGAAAACCTTTGGGCCCTAGATCCTCTGGATCTAGTTGACTGGGAACGCATCATTCCCCCCTGGTAGGCCGAATAGGGGATCCGAACGTCTCGGTCCTGATTGGGTCGACCCTGCACAGCAGAACTCGATGCTGGGGCCCCTCTAGCATTGCGAAAGGGTCTGAAACGAACTTGAAATTGGCGGCGAAAAGGTTGTCTAATCCTCTGCTGAGGAAGAAACTTACTCTTCCCTCCTGTGGAATCCGAGATCAGCTGATCCAGTTTTTCACCGAACAAGCGACCACCCTGATACGGTAGAGTTGAAAGAGATTTTTTAGAGGTAGAGTCAGCACGCCAAGTTGTTTAGGCAGAGAGCCCTTCTAATAGCAATAGCATTAGCCGCAGCTGCAGAGGCACAATCTGCAGCATCTAAGGATGCATTAATCAGATAACTACCAGCCAGAGCTATCTGAGATGACATTTCCGCCAATTCTGCTGACAAATCACTCTCTTGAAGAGCCTTTGTTAAAGACACTGACCAAGCCATCATAGCCTTAGCAACCCAGGTTGCCGCGAAAGAAGGGAAAAGCGCCGAACTTGAAGCCTCAAAAGCGGAGCGAGCCAAGCTCTCGATAAGACGATCGGTAGGATCCTTAATAGTCGAGCCATTAGGGAGAGATAATAATGTGTTAGAGGCTAAGCGGGACACCGGAGGATCCACAGCAGGATTTTCCGCCCAATTACTACAAAGTTCAGTAGCAAAGGGATACCTAGCTTTCAGAGCCCTCTGCCCTGAAAAACGTTTGTCCGGGTGCTCCCGGTTACGACGAATCAGGTCCTCAAATTCCGGATGAGAGGAAAATACCCTATGGGCCCGTTTGGCCCGCTTAAATGAGCCTCAATGAGGCTATCTACTGACTCCTGAAAACCAGGATTCTCAAAATTAAGGGACCCTTCAGACTCATACTCTGTCTCAACTTCCCCGCTCTCTGCAGGGGAAGGAGAACGAGATACAGAGATCCAGGATGCGGAAGCACCTGAGGGCCTGGGCGACGTAGTGCAAATCCGCTTTCCACGCGTCTGCCTAGTGCGAGCGCGGCCCCTGCAGGCCGAAGGCTCCTGAGACCTCGAGGCCCTCTCCGAGACAGATGGACTGCTGGCCCTGACTGCCGGGGTCTGAAGGGATTTGATTGCTTCAGTAAGGGACGCCATGGATTGCGACAAGGACGTGACCCATTCCGGCGGAGCTGCCCCAGAATCTTGAGGGGCAGGAGCCGGAGGGATTGCTGGGGAGCTGGCAGGGGGGGCTCCTGGGCGCGTTCAGAGTCACAGGCCTCGCAACGGCAATTATTCTGGGCGTGCGGGAATGGGGCACGACAATCTACACAGAACCGTGTGAGACTTAACTCTTCTAGACATAGTGATCCGTAAAGCTATACCCAGGGCCAGAGACTGGGACAAAAATAATGCTTCAGCCAGCTGGAGGGAGAAGCACTTACCCCAGTCCTGTGTCCCAATGATTGTAGCGACAGATCCGGACGCACGCCTCTTCCCTCCCGTGCTGCCTTTATCCTCTTCAGAGCCCCCCTGAGCAGGTTTCAGGGGGCGGGACCACCATATTGCACTGCGGCCTGTAGTAGGCCTGAAGCAGGGACCTCAATTTTTTCCCCCTGATAGAGGAAAGGCGGAACCGGAAATGGATGCCCCGGAAGGGGAGGGGCCTAAACGCGCGGTCTGCTGGGCGGAAGCCCGGGCCCTGAGCTGCCCCGAAGTTGTCCCCATGCATGCAGGAGGCCTGGCCGCACCTGGGGAGACAGCGCGGCACCAGCCACACCATAGCGCCGCGGCGCCAGCAGCACCGAAGCGCAGCGGCGCCGGCCGCAACGCAGCACCGGCCGCATCGCAGCGCCAGCTGCAACGCCGCATCGGCCGCCCTACAGCGCTGCACCACAGTGCCGCAGAACCGGCAGAAAAAAGGCGTCGGCGGCACCGCAGCGCCGGCGCCCAACCACCGGACACGGCGCAGGCGACGGACCCTGAAGTAACGCCAAGATGCCAGCAGTGACAGGTAAAACAAAAGATAGAGCGCCCTGTCAGGAGCCCCCCCAGAGCATCCAGCGAGGGGGGGGGAAGCAAAAAAGACGGTGCAGGAACCCTATCTCCATTATCTCCCAGGATAAGGAGAGGGACCGTCCACCACCCCATCCTATCACCGCAGCAGAGCAGGGGTGTAGAAAACCGGGGGGAAACACGGACGTCTAGGGGCACCTGTACAGCCCAGGACCTCAATACCTTAGGGTGGTCAGGGCCAAGTCCGGTGAAGAATCCCACGTAGCGGGAAAGGATACGTGGATATGGAATCACACGTGCTTGCCAGTTGATGGTTTGGGGAGATCGGACCCTCAAAAGGGTCCGTCGCCCCTTCAAATCATAGTGTTGAAAATGGAGTCCAAAGGAACAGGATTCAGAGGTGTGCCTCCTTGAAACACTAAGCATAAACTGGAGTCTCTGGTAGCCAGTGTCAGGGTGTATACGATGGAGGAGGAGCTAACTTTTTTTCACGTTTACTTAGTGACAGCCTCCTGGTGGCAGAAACATACACCCACAGTCCTGTGTCCCCCAATGAGGCGAAGGAGAAAGTGGATTTGATAGCAGCCATCATGGAACACGACAGTGCAGCGCCCCCCAATGTGAACGTGGAGGACACTGAATTCCAGAGGGAGGTAAAGAACAGACTGGCGTTCTATGGCCCAAACCCTGCAGTAGAGATCATACGAGAGGTGATGGCTGATGTGCGTACTGATCTGAAGGAAGATATGGCCGAGCGGACCAGGATAGAGCTAACCAAGAAGGAGATGGCAGAGCGGACCAAAGTGGAGCTGGCCAAGATGGAGATGGCAGAGGGGAGAGAGGAGTGTCAGCGAGCAAGGGGAGCTCTGGCCTCTGCCCAGGTACCTTCAACAGTAAGCCACAAAAAGATCCAGTATAATGCCTTCCGACAGTTGGGGGAGGCAGAGGAAGACATTGATGGCTTCTGCAGGACTTTGAGCGGCAGTGTGCCCTTCATCAAGTGAAGCCGGAGGAACGGGTTCAGATTCTGGCCAGCAAGCCGACAGGCCGGGCAGCGGACGCCTATCGCACGGTACCTGATGAGGACTGTATGGACTATAAGCGGATCAAAGAAGTGATCTTGGCCCGGTATGCGCTGACACCAGAGGCATACCGCCAAAAGTTCCGCGGACTTATAAAACGAGTAACCGATACCCACGCTGAATGGGCCTGTAAATTACGGCAGTCACTGCTACAGTGGGTACAAGGGAGCCAAGCAACCACTAAGGAGGATGTCCTCCAGCTCTTCTTGTTAGAACGATTCTTTAATGGACTAAACCCCGAGACACAGGAATGGCTTCAGGACAGGCGGCCAAGGACTCTTGAGGAAGCCGCTCGTCTGGCCGATGAACATCATGACGCCAGGAGGCCTCAGTTGTCCGGATCAAAGATGGTCACTAGGGGTCCACCCATGGACCTGGAGAGCCCCAAACCACCGAAGATTGTAGGGGGACCAGCTAGAAACCCGGCCTACCACAGTTCCCCTGGGGCGCGATGCCACACCTGCCGTCAGCTGGGCCACCTGCAAAGACAATGTCCCAACTGGACTCAGCATACCCAGTGGCCAAAGGCGGGAACAGCTGCCTTCCGCCAGGCCGCTGTACACTGCTACCAAGGCGAAGCTGATCCGGCATTGGGGGCTACAACTAACCAAGAGGTGGAAGACATGGAGGAAGTGCTGCATGAAGTAGACCCCGTGCAGGCAGCCCGGGCAGATAATCGACAACAGCATCGACAGGTCGTGTGGGTTAATGGGAAACGCATGCAGGGACTAAGATTCCGGAGCAACTTTGACCCTTGTGAAGCCTCATCTCGTCCGGAACCAAGAGAAGACGGACCGGACAGTGGCAGTCCGTGTAGCAGGGGGAGCCATACATCGACTGCCCACTGCCAGGATTCACCTTAACTGGGGAGTTGGGGACGGCCTTGTTGAGGTCGGCTTGATGGAGGATTTGCCCGCAGACGTTTTGCTGGGAAATGACTTGGGGCCCATGTTGTCTGCCTTCTCGGTTGCCTCTCTGGCTGAGACATCCTGTGACCACACGGAGACAAGCTCGAGCTGCGGAGGCAGAATCACACTCAGAGGTGGCCCAGGTAAGACATCCCAGCCCTACACGTATTCCCATAGCCAGACACATTTCTTGGGCCACCCCAGATGAATTTAAGAGGGAGTTACTTGAGGATCCTTCATTAGAGGGATATCGTGGGAAGGCACAGGAGGGGAGAGGGGTACTGGAAGGGGAACAGTTTATATGGAAGCAGGGACTCCTCTACTGGATCAAAGAGCTGCACCACACAGGGACGAGCCCCACTATAAAACGACAGCTGGTAGTTCCCAAGAAGTATAGGCAGGAGTTACTGCGAATCTCTCATGACATACCCTTGGCCGGGCACTTCGGCGTCAGTCGCACCAGGCATCGTCTGACACAAAACTTCTTTTGGCCGGGGGTAACCTATGATGTTCGTCAATACTGCCAGACCTGTGACAGTTGCCAGCGCATTGGCAAGAGGGGGGAATCGATGCAAGGCCAAATTACGCCCCCTCCCCATTGTGGAGGAATCATTTAGCCGAGTAGCGGTCGATCTGATAGGGCCGTTAGCCAAACCCAGTCCGTCAGGGAAAAGGTATATATTGACAGTGATAGATTATGCCACACGGTATCCAGAGGCGGTTGTGTTACCTAACATACTGGCAGAGACGGTGGCGGCTGCCCTGCTCCAGGTTTTCTCACGGGTTGGATTTCCCCGGGAGATTATCTCAGACCAGGGTACCCAGTTTACAGCAGAGGTGACCAACCAACTGTGGAAGCTATGCGGCTTAAAGTCCATTAGAAACGTCCCGTACCACCCGCAAACCAATGGGTTGTGTGAACGCTTTAACGGGACGTTAAAACAACTCATTGGGACTTTTACCAGGACCTACAGGGACTGGGAGAAATTGCCTCACCTCCTGTTTGCCTATCGAGAGGTGCCCCAAGAGTCCACGGGGTTCTCCCCATTCGAACTGGTATACGGGAGACGGGTAAGGGGACCCCTAGACTTAGTGCTAGAACACTGGGAAGGGGAGGGCACCATAGAAGGGGTACCTATTGTACCCTATGTGCTGGAATTCCGGGACCACCTACAGGAGCTGACCCAGGCTGTACGTGGGAACATGCAGGTGGCCCAGTGGCGCCAGCGCGTATGGTACGATCGGAGGGCCAGAGAGCGCACCTTGGAAATAGGGCAGAAGGTCCTGGTGTTAGAGCCCATTAGGCAGAACAAGTTCCAAGCTGCATGGCAGGGGCCCTACCAGGTAGTGGGGAAAATAGCCGACACCACCTATAATGTCGCCGATTGTGACGACCCCAGGGTTATCCGCATGTTCCACGTGAATATGCTGAAGCCCTATCGGGAGCGCCCTGAAGAGGTAGTGGCCATCTGTGCACCTGAAGCAGAGGATTTAGCCGGACTTCCCTTGCCTGAATTTCTTAGGGGAGAGGACTCAATCTAAAACATGGGACCAGGCACACTGGGGTGAAGACTTGGGTCCCCGGGAGAGACAGCAGGCAGAGGAGTTGTTGAGGCAGCGACAGAGGATGTTTTCGGGGAAACCCGGGTACACTCACCTAGCACAACACAAGGTTGAGACCCAGGATCTGACCCCCCTGCGACAACCCCCCTTCCGCGTCCCTGAGTCTGTACGAGAAGGGATGCGACAAGAGATAAAAGAGATGTTGCGTTTAGGGGTCATTGAAGAGTCAGCTAGTCCCTGGACATCCCCCGTAGTGTTAGTGCCCAAGAAGGATGGGACTACACGGTTTTGTGTAGACTATCGTAAGCTCAATGAGAAAACAGTGACGGATGCGTATCCCATGCCGCGTGTGGATGACTTGTTAGACCGGCTGGCGGGGCAAAGTATTTGACCACCATCGATCAATGCAAAGGCTACTGGCAGATTCCCCTTAGTCCTGATGCTATTCCCAAGTCGGCATTTGTCACCCCGTTTGGCTTATTCCAGTTTCGAGTTATGCCATTCGGGATGAAGACTGCCCCGGCGACCTACCAGAGGCTGGCTGACCGACTTCTGGATGGTCTCCAGGACTATGCGTGTGCCTAACTGGATGACATCGCCATCTACAGCGCAACATGGGAAGAGCATCTAAATCACCTAGAGACAGTAGAACAGGATCCACAAGGCCGGAATCACCCTGAACCCAAATAAGTGTCACGTGGGCAAAGCAGAGGTTCAGTATTTAGGGCATTGGGTGGGAAGTGGGAAACAGAGACCAGAACCAGCCAAGATTGAGGCCATAGCCAAATGGCCCACCCCACGCACTAAAACCCAGGTCATGGCGTTTCTAGGGACAGCGGGGTATTACAGGAAATTCGTTCCCAATTACAGCAGCGTAGCCAAGCCCCTCACTGATCTGACCCGTAAGAACCAACCACGCCAGGTAACCTGGACCCCAGAGTGTGAGTGTGAAGCCTTCCGCCAGCTAAAGGACGCCCTCACCAATACCCCTGTATTGGCCGCACCCGATCCAACTAAACGTTTCCTTGTTCACACAGACGCTTCTATGTTTGGATTGGGGGCAGGACTAAGCCAAGTCGGGCCGGACGGCCAAGAACACCCGATAGCTTACCCGAGTCGGAAACTACTGCCCCGTGAAGTGAGCTATGCGGCCATCGAGAAGGAGTGCCTGGCAATAGTATGGGCACTCAAAAAGTTACAACCATATTTGTATGGACGACAGTTTTCCCTGCTAACGGACCATAATCCCCTAGTCTGGCTTAATCGGGTCTCCGGAGACAACGCCAGATTACTGCGGTGGAGTTTAGCCCTACAACCTCTGGATTTCACCATCCACTACAGACCCGGCAAACAAAACGGTAATGCCGATGGACTAAGTCGACAAACGGAACTCGTACCAACCCCATAAACTTCGGTCATCCCCAAACCGATCCGTTAAGGATCAGACTGTGTATGCCGATCGCGTCGCTGAAAAGGGGAGCAGTGTTACAGAACCCCCCCCAGCACCAAGAATATTATGCAGGATATGTATGTATAATAGTTTCCATGTGAAATGCATCAGTCCACAGGCTGCGCCCCTGGACAAGATATTCTCTTTCTGACCTCCCCCCACCTTTGTAATTCCCACAGTAAATATTGGCAGGCTCCGCCCCCCTGCGGCTATTGTAATGTATGTCTGGCCCGCTGTTTTCCTATTGGCATGCCCTGTGTATCTGTGTTATATATTCTGTGTGCTGTAAATAAAGGGTGTTCTTAGACTGGAAATACGTGCAGAAGCAGTCAGCTTTTATATGCTCTCATGTAATCAAGAAATTCCTGCCAACGTCCTTCATTCAGAATCTAGCAAAAGCAGAGTGGACCTCCTGAAACACGGGGTGGTACTGAAAGAGGTACGCCAGCTTGGTAGACCCCGTTACAGACATATTCTCAGGGTGGCCAGAAGCCTTTCCAGTCTAAAATAAGTCAGCAAAGACCACTGCAAAGAAGCTCCTCTCTCAGTGTGCAGATATGGTCTCCCAGAAACCATAGAGAGTGACCAAGGGCCTGCATTCACTGCCAACCTCACAAAAGAGATATGGGACGCACTCGGGACCGAGTTGGTCCTTCACTCTCCATATCACTCACAGAGAATACATTCTCGAGTGTTTTCATCCATCCCAGCTCCTGAGGACCTAGAGGGAACCCACCAGATCCAGCCCGGTGATTGGGTCCTAACCAAGAAGTTCAACAGACGTACCCTTGAGCCCAGATACGACGGCCCGTACCAAGTCCTGTTGACCACTGCCACAGCAGTCAAGCTTGAAGGAAAGCCCACATAGATCCATGCTTCCCACTGCAGGTGCCAGATCCAGAGGCCAGTGGCGACTGCCACTCTTCATCCATCTGATACTTATCCTTTATCTAGCTCCAGCAGTAGCCAAGGGGCTATCACCCATGAGGAGGGTATAGTAACTTTCTGGTATAATGTCTCCACCCCCAGGGTCATATATCAATTTGATTATTGTCTCATAGTTGAATGCCCAGGCCCCATGGCACAGTTTGATGTCTGGCTAGGCACTCAATTCATCTGTGTCACCACAGCTGAAAGGGGGAAAGGGTCAAACTGTGAGGATTGGTCACTTGTTGGGTAGCACGCCAGTGAAATTATGTGGCGATATCAGCCAGTCCTAGCCCTGCAACAAAGGGACAAATGGGGAGCCAGCCTAATCACCCGTATGACCCTGACCAACACCCCTTTCAAAGGCCAGAAAGCCTTTCGGGGTTCAGTGCTCTCCATCCCTGCCACCCACTGTCCCAAAGAGGGATGCATAGTTCTCTACCTTACTACTGACAATCCTTCAGAAGATGACCAAGGGTTATATGTACTAGGCTCAAGTACAAAACTTGGTGGGGGGGGGGGGGAGGGGAAGGTGACAAAATAGGGAAATTTTGATTGAGAAATCTTGATTCCGGGCGTATCTCTGAAACTGAAGAGATAGATGAAACAATACCAGGAGCCAAATTCCTATTAGATTTGATCTAGGAGGATAAACTTGCCATAGAAACAGGATTCTCTGACTCCAATGTCTGGCTCGAGTGGGTAAGATACACTGTTACTAATGCGAATCGCTCCTCATGCATAGCCTGTACCGCTGCCAGAACTCGTTTAGGCACAGTACCTTTCCCAATAGACCCACGGGTAAATGAAAAGGGATTCTTATGTGTCCTGTCCCTGTACATGGATACACCGGATTACGTACCAGTAATGCTCTTTTATAGAGCCACGACAGCACCCACTTGAAAGAGGGGATCCGCCCCTAGGAACAGGAAACCCTATGGAGAGAATAAAAGGGGCGGTCCCCCTCGCTCCCACAGTTGGGTTACAGAGATTGCGAGGAACCACCCACCAGATTTTAGTAGGTCATTCAATATTATCATTTATTATTAGTTAACTTAAGTATGGCTAACTACAAGAACCAAACACCCTTAACCGTGCTCCTAAATAAAAAACCTATAAGGGTGGGAAATAAAGGGGTGCTGTCGTGGCTCTATAAAAGAGCATTACCGGTACGTAATCCGGTGTTTTCTCTTCGCCACGACAGCACCCACTTGATCACCGTGTTAAGAACTGATCTACCAAAGGACAAGTCAGATGAGGAAGACAAGTCTAATCTATAGTGATTATAGAAGGTAGTAGGAGAAGACCAGGTTGCGGCCTTACATATCAGTTCTATTGGAACCTCCGCTCGTTCAGCCCAGGATGATGCTATCACCCGCGTGGAATGTGCTTTTACGGTCTCAGGCGGATTCTCCCCATTGGATGAATAGGCCAGACATATTGCATCCCGAATCCATCGAGATAAAGTACCCTTCGTGATTCCAGCTCCTTTTCTATGACCCTGGAAGGAAACAAAGAGAGCCCTGCTCTTCCTCCAGGCACTAGTCCTATCTAAATAGGCTATTATGGCTCTCCTCACATCTAATGTGTGGTATTTTTGTTCTTCCTGATTTGTAGGGTTATCATAGAAGGAAGGAAAATTTCTTGCGATCTGTGAAATTTAGTGCATACTTTGGGTAAGTATGAAGGGTCTGTCTTTAGGACAACTCTATCTGGGAATATTGACATAAAGGGAGGATCTATCGATAGTGCCTGTATGTCGCTTACTCTTCTCGCTGATACTAAGGCGACAAGAAGAGCTGTCTTGAGGGCGTCGAAGATATCTGGACTGTCGGATCGGAACAATGAAGCAAACTTTTTGACTTGCCTGTTGTGTCTTGTTGCAAAAAGGTCTATCTCGGGAGTGCCCCATTTTTTTACTATCATGAAAAAGATACGACGACTTAGAACCCATTCTCCTTGGTGGAGGGTGTGGCGACTGAGGAAATCTGCCTTCGAATTGTCGATTCCTCTCACATGCAGTGCTGATAGGGATAGAAGGTGCTCCTCTGCTATGGCTAGAATGTCGTCGGCTATAGACATGAGAGCTTCTGATCTTGTTCCTGGTTGGTGGTTTATATATGCAACTGCTGTCATGTTGTCTGAAAGGATTCTTGTATGCGTTCCGTGTAGCTGCGGAAGGAATTTAGATAAGGCATGATAGATAGCCTCCAGCTCTTTTTTATTAGAAGAATCATCCGATTCTTTAAGAGACCACAGACCTTGCACTATTTGATCTCCTAAGTGTGCTCCCCAACCACTAGGACTGGCATCAGTGAAAATAGTTTTTGAAGGTTTAACCCCTTTACCCCCAAGGGTGGTTTGCACGTTAATGACCGGGCCAATTTTTACAATTCTGACCACTGTTCCTTTATGAGGTTATAACTCTGGAACGCTTCAATGGATCCTGGTGATTCTGACATTGTTTTCTCGTGACATATTGTACTTCATGACAATGGTAAAAATTATTTGATAGTACCTGCGTTTATTTGTGAAAAAAACGGAAATTTGGCGAAAATTATGAAAATTTCGCAATTTTCCAACTTTGAATTTTTATGCAATTAAATCACAGAGATATGTCACACAAAATACTTAATAAATAACATTTCCCACATGTCTACTTTACATCAGCACAATTTTGGAAACAAAATTTTTTTTTGTTAGGGAGTTATAAGGGTTAAAAGTTGACCAGCAATTTCTCATTTCTACAACACCATTTTATTTTAGGGACCACATCTCATTTGAAGTCATTTTGAGGGGTCTATATGATAGAAAATACCCAAGTGTGACACCATTCTAAAAACTACACCCCTCAAGGTGCTCAAAACCATATTCAAGAAGTTTATTAACCCTTCTGGTGCTTCACAGGAATTTTTTGAATGTTTAAATAAAAATGAACATTTAACTTTTTTTCACAAAAAATTTAATTCAGCTCCAATTTGTTTTATTTTACCAAGGGTAACAGGAGAAAATGGACCCCAAACATTGTTGTACAATTTGTCCTGAGTATGCCAATACCCCACATGTGGGGGTAAACCACTGTTTGGGCGCATGGCAGAGCTCGGAAGCGAAGGAGTGCCATTTGACTTTCAATGCAAAATTGACTGGAATTGAGATGGGACGCCATGTTTCGTTTGGAGAGCCACTGATGTGCCTAAACATTGAAACCCCCCCACAAGTGACACCATTTTGGAAAGTAGACCCCCTAAGGAACTTATCTAGAGGTGTGGTGAGCACTTTGACCCAACAAGTTCTTCACAGAAGTTTATAATGTAGAACCGTAAAAATAAAAAATCATATTTTTTCACAAAAATTATCTTTTCGCCCCCAATTTTTTATTTTCCCAAGGGTAAGAGAAGAAATTGGACCCCAAAAGTTGTTGTACAATTTGTCCTGAGTACGCTGATAGCCCATATGTGGGGGTAAACCACTGTTTGGGCGGATGGGAGAGCTCGGAAGGGAAGGAGCGCCGTTTGACTTTTCAAAGCAAAATTGACAGGAATTGAGATGGGACGCCATGTTGCGTTTGAAGAGCCACTGATGTGCCTAAACATTGAAACCCCCCACAAATGACACCATTTTGGAAAGTAGACCCCCTAAGGAACTTATCTAGAGGTGTGGTGAGGACTTTGACCCACCAAGTGCTTCACAGAAGTTTATAATGCAGAGCCGTAAAAATAAAACAAAATTTTTTTCCCACAAAAATTATTTTTTTAGCCCCCAGTTTTGTATTTTCCTGAGGGTAACAGGAGAAATTGGACCCCAAAATTTGTTGCCCAATTTGTCCTGAGTGCGATGATACACCATATGTGGGGGGAACCACTGTTTGGGCACATGGGAGGGCTCAGAAGGGAAGGAGTGCCATTTGAATGCAGACTTAGATGGAATGGTCTGCAGGTGTCACATTGCGTTTGCAGAGCCCCTAATGTACCTAAACAGTAGAAACCCCCCACAAGTGACACCATTTTGGAAAGTAGACCCCCTTAGGAACTTATCTAGATGTGTGCTGAGCGCTTTGACCCACCAAGGGCTTCACAGAAGTTTATAATGGAGAGCCGTAAAAATAAAACAAAAATTTTTTCCCACAAAAATTATTTTTTAGCCCCCAGTTTTGTATTTTCCCGAGGGTAACAGGAGAAATTCGACCCCACAATTTGTTGTCCAATTTGTCCTGAGTGCGCTGATACCCCATATGTGGGGGGGAACCACTGTTTGGGCGCATGGGAGGGCTCGGAAGGGAAGGAGCTCCATTTGGAATGAGGACTTAGATGGAATGGTCTGCAGGTGTCACATTGCATTTGCAGAGCCCCTAATGTACCTAAACAGTAGAAACCTCCCACAAGTGACACCATTTTGGAAACTAGACCCCCTAAGGAACTCATCTAGATGTGTTGTGATAGCTTTGAACCCCCAAGTGTTTCACTACAGTTTGTAACGCAGAGCCGTGAAAATTAAAAAAAAAAATCTTTCCCCCCAAAATTATTTTTTAGCCCCCAGTTTTGTATTTTCCCGAGGGTAAGAGGAGAAATTCGACCCCAAAAGTTGTTGTCCAATTTGTCCTGAGTACGCTGATACCCCGTATGTTGGGGGAAACCACCGTTTGAGCGCATGGCAGAGCTCGGAAGGGAAGGAGCGCCATTTGGAATGCAGACTTAGATGGAATGGTCTGCAGACGTCACATTGCGTTTGCAGAACCCCTAATGTACCTAAACAGTAGAAACCCCCCACAAGTGACCCCATATTGGAAACTAGACCCCCCAGGGAACTAATCTAGATGTGTTGTGAGAACTTTGAACCCCCAAGTGTTTCACTACAGTTTATAACGCAGAGCCGTGAAAATAAAAAATCTTTTTTTTTCCCACAAAAAATATGTTTTAGCCCCGAGTTTTGTATTTTCCCAAGGGTAACAGGAGAAATTGGACCCCAAAAGTTGTTGTCCTATTTGTCCTGAGTACGCTGATACCCCATATGTTGGGGTAAACCCCTGTTTGGGCACACAGGAGAGCTCGGAAGGGAAGAAGCACTGTTTTACTTTTTCAACGCAGAATTGGCTGGAATTGAGATCGGACGCCATGTCGCGTTTGGAGAGCCCCTGATGTGCCTAAACAGTGGAAACCCCCCAATTATAACTGAAACCCTAATCCAAACACATCCCTAACCCTAATCCCAACAGTAACCCTAACCACACCTCTAACCCTGACACACCCCTAACCCTAATCCCAACCCTATTCCCAACCGTAAATGTAATCTAAACCCTAACTGTAACTTTAGCCCCAACCCAAACTGTAGCCCTAGCCCTAGCCCTAACCCTAGCCCTAACCCTAGCCCTAACCCTAGCCCTAACCCTAACCCTAGCCCTAACCCTAACCCTAGCCCTAACCCTAGCCCTAACCCTAGCCCTAACCCTAGCCCTAAACCTAACCCTAACCCTAGCCCTAACCCTAGCCCTAGCCCTAACCCTAGCCCTAGCCCTAACCCTAGCCCTAACTCTAACCCTAGCCCTAATGGGAAAATGGAAATAAATACATTTTTTAAATTTTTCCCTAACTAAGGGGGTGATGAAGGGGGGTTTGATTTACTTTTATAGCGGGTTTTTTAGCGGATTTTTATGATTGGCAGCCGTCACACACTGAAAGACGCTTTTTATTGCAAAAAATATTTTTTGCGTTACCACATTTTGAGAGCTATAATTTTTCTATATTTTGGTCCACAGAGTCATGTGAGGTCTTGTTTTTTGCGGGACGAGTTGATGTTTTTATTGGTAACATTTTCGGGCACGTGACATTTTTTGATCGCTTTTTATTCCGATTTTTGTGAGGCAGAATGACCAAAAACCAGCTATTCATGAATTTCTTTTGGGGGAGGCGTTTATACCGTTCCGCGTTTGGTAAAATTGATGAAGCAGTTTTATTCTTCGGGTCAGTACGATTACAGCGATACCTCATTTATATCATTTTTTTATGATTTGGCGCTTTTATACGATAAAAACTATTTTATAGAAAAAATAATTATTTTTGCATCACTTTATTCTCAGGACTATAACTTTTTTATTTTTTTGCTGATGATGCTGTATGGCGGCTCGTTTTTTGCGGAACAAGATGACGCTTTCAGCGGTACCATGGTTAGTTATATCTGTCTTTTTGATCGCGTGTTATTCCACTTTTTGTTCGGCGGTATGATAATAAAGCGTTGTTTTTTGCCTCGTTTTTTTTTTTTTTTTTCTTACGGTGTTTACTGAAGAGGTTAACTAGTGGGCCAGTTTTATAGGTCGGGCCGTTACGGACGCGGCGATACTAAATATGTGTACTTTTATTGTTTTTTTTTTTTTATTTAGATAAAGAAATGTATTTATGGGAATAATATTTTTTTTTTTTTTTCATTATTTTGGAATATTTTTTTTTATTTTTTTTTACACATTTGAAATTTTTTTTTTTTACTTTTTTACTTTGTCCCAGGGGGGGACATCACAGATCAGTGATCTGACAGTTTGCACAGCACTCTGTCAGATCACTGATCTGATAGGAGTGCAGGCTGCTTCACAGTGCCTGCTCTGAGCAGGCTCTGTGAAGCCACCTCCCTCCCTGCAGGACCCGGATCCGCGGCCATCTTGGATCCGGGGCTGGAGGGAGCAGGGAGGGAGGTGAGACCCTCGCAGCAACGCGATCACATCGCGTTGCTGCGGGGGGCTCAGGGAAGCCCGCAGGGAGCCCCCTCCCTGCGCGGTGCTTCCCTGTACCGCCGGCACATCGCGATCATCTTTGATCGCGGTGTGCCGGGGGTTAATGTGCCGGGGGCGGTCCGTGACCGCTCCTGGCACATAGTGCCGGATGTCAGCTGCGATAAACAGCTGACACCCGGCCGCGATCGGCGGCGCTCCCCCCGTGAGCGCTGCCGATCGCATATGACGTACTATTGCGTCCTTGGGAAGTAAAGCCCACCCCACATGGACGCAATAGTACGTCTAATGGCAGAAAGGGGTTAACCACCCAGGGAACCCCACTGGTAAAATGATTCGGATCTAACCACCAGGTGAGAGATTACCAACAGACGTGTTACAAAGAAACAAGACTATCTAACCGGCCCTGTAACCTTTCTTCCTCCTGAAGTATTGTATACTGTAATTTTCTACTATGGAATTGGGCCCACGGAACAGCCGGAATACATGATGTGAAGGAACCAAGAAGGGTCATACCTTCTCTTAGGGAAATTAGGGGGTTATTAATCACCGATTGTACCTTGTTTATAATTGCTATTTGTTTAGACTCGGGAAGAAAGCACCTTTGATTTATAGAATCTAGAATAAGTCCTAGAAATTTTTGACGAGTTGTGGGGGACAATCTAGACTTTTCCCAGTTTACTAACCACCCTAATTCCTGTAGGGACGAAATTGAATCAAATAAACGTTGATGACATTGAGAAAGGGAGTTCCCCACTATCAAGAGGTCATCTAAATATGGTATTATGAGGGTGTCTTTTAACCTCAAATATGACATTACCTCTGACAGTTTTGTGAAAACTCTAGGGGCTATTGATAGTCCAAAGGGCATTGCTGTATATTGGTAATAACTGCCACCCGTAGATATTGTTGATGCTCAATGAAGATTGGAAGATGGTAATATGCATCTTTAAGGTCAAGATCGGCCATGAAGCAATGGGGAAACAGAAGCTTAATAGTTGACCGAATAGATTCCATTTTAAAAGTTTGGTTCTCTAAGAAGACGTTTAGTCTCCTAAGGTTAATTATTGTTCTAAATGATCCGTCTGGTTTCGAAATCAAAAATAAAGGGGAATAAAAACCCCTCCCTTTTTGATGAAAAGGGACTTCCATTAATACTCCTTTGGACAGGAGAGTTATTATTTCCTGCTCTAAGGCCTCTTGTTGTGATTGAGACCTTAAGTAAGTTAATAAAAAAAAGAGTCCGGAGGGATTATGCAAATAAAACAGACTATGTGATTTTCTGGATTTTATTTTCTCAGTTTGTCTCCCATAGTTGAGGTCTACCTATGATGTAAATTACAGACGCCTCTCATCTTTTTAAGTGGTGGAACTTGCACTATTGCTGACTGACTAAATACTTTTTTGCCCCACTAAGTGTTATTGGGGAACCCCTTCTTCCTCTCACCCGCTTTGGTAAGAATTTCATCCAACTTAGTACCAAATAGGTACTCACCCTGGCATGGCAGACCACATAACTTAGACTTCGTTTGGGGATCTCCTTTCCACCACTTTAGCCACAAGGCGCGGCGAGCCGCGTTGGTCAGACCTGCCGATTCGGCTGCTAATCGTATAGAATCAGCTGAAGAATCCGCTAAAAAGGCAGTAGCTCCTCTAATCAATGGTATGGAAGACATGAGTTTATTCCGGGAAAGGCCACCTTTCAATCCTTCTTCTAAATCATTCAACCAGACTAGCATGGACCTAGCAGTGCATGTAGCCGAAATAGCCGGTCTGAAAGCTCCTGTACAGGACTCCCATGCTCTTTTTAGAAGGGAATCAGCTTTCCGGTCAAGCGGGTCTTGTAAAGATCCCGAATCTTCTACAGGCAGTAAAGATTTCCTAGAAGTGAATGCCACTGCCGCATCTACCTTCGGGGCTTTTGACCATTTGGAGAAATCCTCGTCATTAAAGGGATAGCGTCTTTTTGACGAAGATGGCAACCCTCTTTGTCCCTGGCTTTCCCACTCTTTTTTGACTAAATCCTTTATTGCTGGAATAACAGGAAAAGAATGTCTTTTTCTTTCAGACAGGCCAGCAAACATCACGTCCTGTGGCGTTTTAAGGGTTTTTGCATCTTCAATACCCATGGTGTTACATACTGATTTGACTAAATTGTCAATACTGTCTTTAGGAAAGCATGTATCCTGCTCACCCTCTGAGGATATAAACTCTTGGGAACCGTCCGAATCTTTATCCTCAACATCAGAAGATTGTTCAGACCTAGGAGAATTATATCTTTTCCTATTCTCAGGAATTTTATCCGAGCTTCGAAAGGCTCGTAATTCTTTCCTAATCATACTTCTTATATCTTCCGACCTTACTGAAGACTCCTCACATAAGGTGGATTCGATGCATGACTGGCACAGCTTCTTTAAATAAGTATCTGGGAGTGGCTGAGAGCATAAAGCACATTGCTTATGTTTGGATTTCCCTGTTCTTTTTGCCTAGGGAATTAGATAAAGAGGGAAGTATAATCAGCCTAATAGGGTAGACAGACACTCACCCCAGTGAAGCTGTTGTCACAGTAGCGGCTGAAGAGGAGGAGACGGAGGCACAGATGGAAGAGCCGACCGGTCCGACCTCTTTTCCCTGGCACTCTTAGAAGAAGACCTGCGGCTGCTGCTTGTCCGGCTACCAGGTGTTATAGCGGTGACTTCGGATGAAGGCAACGCTGTGTCCTGGGGAGATGCCATGATGGACGCCGGGTATCAGCGCCGGCGTCCTTTTGTAATGGGGGCCGCCATCTTCTTCCTGCCGCACCTGAAAGTGACCACTACATCCGGGTTGCGGCTCTGCTGTAGGCGCCTGCGCCTCCATCCAGCGTTCGCGCAGGCGCCGTCCTCCTCCTGTATCACCCCGGAAGTTGTGGTAATACTTCCGGTGGACAAATACCGGGCCACACGCTGCCTGTATGCCACCGAGGATGGCGTCACAGGTTCTCTTACCCCAGCGATCTGGTCCCTGCAGGTCGGCTGAATGGACATCCGTGAGCCAGGCGACTGTTGTGGGTTCTGTTTTTGGGCTCCCTCTGGTGGTTACTGGTGGTACTGGGTGACTTGTGTTCTCTGCGGTCTCTGGTGTCCACCTGTTCAATCAGGATATGGGAGTTTCCTATTTATCCTGGCATTCTTGTCATTTCCTCGCCGGCTATCAATGTAATCAGTGTGTCTTTTTACCTCTGCTACCCGCTTCTGTTATCTTCAGGACAAGCTAAGTGTTGATTTTCCTGTTCCACGTTTTGCTTAATTTGTCTTAGTCCAGCTTGCAGATGTGATTCCTTGCTGCTGGTTGCTCTAGTGGGCTGAAATTACTCCTCATGGTCCATGAGTTGGCACATGAGTTCAAGTAATTTCAGGATGGCTTTTTGAAGGGTTTTTCGCTGACCGCGCAGTTCACTTTTGTATCCTCTGCTATCTAGCTTTAGCGGGCCTCATTTTGCTGAATCTGTTTTCATAACTACGTATGTGCTTTCCTCTCATTTCACCGTTATTACATGTGGGGGGCTGCTATTTCTGTGGGGTGTTTCTCTGGAGGCAAGAGAGGTCTGTGTTTCTTCTAATAGGGGAAGTTAGTCCTTCGGCTGGCGCGAGACGTCTAGGTATCATCGTAGGCACGTTCCCCGGCTATTGCTAGTTGTGTGTTTAGGTTCAGGATCGCGGTCAGCTCAGGTTCCATCACCCTAGAGCTTGTTTTGTTTTTGTGCTTGTCCTTTTGTGATCCCCTGCCATTGGGATCATGACACGACTCCCCGACTCTGGCCTCACGGTACCTGCCAGCAGAGGGGGGGAAGCTGTCACAGGACCCCCAACGCTGTTTCCAGCTCTGGAGTCCTTGCCGTCCCTATACAGGTAAACTGCGCAAGCGGCATCCAGGCTGGGCATCCTCTTCTCTCCAGGTGTGTTGTGAATTCTGTGGCTGAGTTCACTTCTGTGGTCACAAGTGGTATTGCAGTCTCTGGGCTTCCTCCCTCAGGTGTTTTGGTGAGCTCGTTGGCTGCCTTGCTATTTAGCTCCACCTGAGTCTGTCTTCCTTGCTCCTTGTCAATGTTCCAGTGTTGGATCTGAGCTACTGCATCTTTCCTTGGGCCTGCTGCTCAGCTAGATAAGTGCTTCTAGTTTGTTTTCTGTTTTTTCTGTCCAGCTTGCTATTAACTTTTGCTGGAAGCTCTGAGAAGCAAAGGGGTGCACCGCCGTGCTGTTAGTTCGGCACGGTGGGTCTTTTTGCCCCTTTGCGTGGTTTTCGTTTTAGGGTTTTTTGTAGACTGCATAGTTCTCTTTGCTATCCTCGCTCTGTCTAGAATATCGGGCCTCACTTTGCTGAATCTATTTCATTCCTACGTTTGTCTTTTCATCTTGCTAACAGTCATTATATGTGGGGGGCTGCCTATTCCTTTGGGGTATTTCTCTGAGGTAAGTCAGGCTTGTATTTCTATCTTCAGGCTAGTCAGCTCCTCAGGCAGTGCCGAGTTGCATAGGTAGTTGATAGGCGCAATCCACTGCTGCTTATAGTTGTGTGAGGATAGATCAGGTACTGCAGTCTACAGAGATTCCACGTCTCAGAGCTCGTCCTATTGTTTTTGGTTATTGCCAGATCTCTGTATGTGCGCTGATTACTGCACGCTGTGTTGCCTGATTGCCAGCCATAACACAGGTGTCTCCCGTAGGAACAGGAAACCAACTGTGGGAGCGAGGGGGACCGCCCCTTTTATTCTCTCCATAGGTTTTTCTGTTCCTAGGGGCGGATCCCCTCTCTCAAGTGGGTGCTGTCGTGGCGAAGAGAAAAACCAACTAGGTAACTCACATAAATGTCAAACTGTATCTCACTTATACCCACCTCACCAAAGTAATGAACCAACTGGCCATGGGATCACCTCCTATCCAGGGAACTACACCTGTTTTGAAAGGAAAGGTCCCGGACGACAGGTAAATAACCTACCATCTGAATACTGTAATGACCAGATAATCCCGCTCCAGGAGGGCAGTCTATACAATGACTCTTTGTTGGTAGGTCAAATCTACCAATTGCCTGATGTATATTGGCTATGTGGGGACATGAAAATCAGGCCTAAACTTAATATCCCTTGGAAATGACAGTGTGCTATGATAAAAGCCCTTATGCCCTTTTATATCTTTGATCTACCTAATTTTTTTTCTAAGCCTCCCAATAGCCACAATATTATAGGCATTATCAACAATCATATCAATGCTATTACTGTATATGCATTATGTAAAAATGGAGGGCAGGTCAGTGAGGGATCAGTGACCTGTCACAAGCCAATAAGATGAATATGTAATCCAAGCACCACATAAAGCCACAGCCCCGCCCTCAGAGCACCAATAAAGCCCTGCCCACAGCCCTGCCCTAGAGCACCACAAAGCCCCGCCCACAGCACCACATAAAGCCCCGCCCCAGAGCATGAGAATCTCATCAACTGAAAACCACAAATACAGATTACACAACAGTAAACCAGAGTTGCATTCATTTATGGTGGCCCATTGGAGCTACTATGAGTCCCGACCAGAAGATTAGAGAAAATAATATTGCTCCCCATTTCAGGAGAGATTGTGCAGTAATCTGAATTTCTTATTATCAAAAACAATGTAATTTATGAGGTGGAGTGAATCCATGAAACCAGGGCTGGAGCCAACACAGCTCCTGCAGGCGGGAATAAATGTATATTACAGCCATCAGCCACGCACAGCTCAGAGATATATCATGGCACAGGTGTGATGGGTTTATGTAGATTATCACAATCCTCCTGGAAGTTAGTCGGTTTTAATATAAATTGAAAAGTCAGGATAAAGGGAAACACTGTTATTGTACAGAAATTCACACTTGGCCTCACTGCACATTTAATGTTGTCGATCATAAAAGTGAAGTTTGGCCAGAAAGACTGGACCTGGTCTTGTAGGGACCATATGATCACATTCAGCAGCACAGAAGGGAGAGAAGGGAGATTCATCCCATAAGATCTCAGGGTTCTAGGAAGCCAACAGCATCATTACCCTCCGCTTTCTCTTACAGGCCCATCAGAATATTTTTCTTCAAGTACCGTATTTTTCGGACTATAAGACGCACCGGACCATAAGACGCACCCCAAATTTGGGGTGAAAATTGCAGAAAAAAAGATTTTTTATAAGATGGGGGTCCGTCTTATTGTCCGAATTTACAGTATCTTACCTGAGGGCTGGCGGTGGCAGAGCAGGGTCACGGGAGGCAAGGTGTCGGCAGAGGTGGGGTGATGCTGGGATGAGGAGGTGCTGGGATGAGAAGGTGCTGGGATCAGGAGGTGCTGGGATCAGGAGGTGCTGGGATCAGGAGGTGCAGTGAGAGGTATGGCGTGAGAGGGGTCCCAGGCTTACCGTGCAGGCAATGCAGGCTTACCGTGGCGGAAGAGGTCCGGTGGCAGAGGTGCAGCGGCAGAGGTGCGGCGGCAGAGGAGGCGCAGTAAGCGGGGTCCCTTTCCCCGGTATGGTGATGCAGCAGCCCGGTATGCAGCAGAGCCGGGTGAATCCTGTTGTTATCGGTGGGCGCGGCCATCTTCCTGAGGCCGCGCGTGCGCAGATGGAGCACTCTGCTTCCCGGGACTTCAGGAAAATGGCCGCCGCGATCTCCATCTGCGCACACGCGGCCTCCCGCGGCCATTTTCCTGAAGCCCCGGGAAG
This sequence comes from Ranitomeya imitator, assembly GCF_032444005.1. Lineage (NCBI taxonomy): Eukaryota > Metazoa > Chordata > Amphibia > Anura > Dendrobatidae > Ranitomeya > Ranitomeya imitator. Next base: position 240,082,835 of record NC_091283.1, read on the forward strand.
CAGAGCGCTTCATCTGCGCACACGCGGCCTCAGGAAAATGGCCGCGCCCACCGATAACAACAGGATTCACCCGGCTCTGCTGCATACCAGGCTGCTGCATCACCTCACCGGAGAAAGGGACCCCGCTTACTGCGCCTCCTCTGCCCCCACACCTCTGCCGCCGCACCTCTGCCACCGCACCTCTGCCGCCACGGTAAGCCTGCATTGCGACTATTAGACGCACCCCCCATTTTCCCCCCTTTTTGGGGGGGAAAAAAAGTGCGTCTTGTAGTCCGAAAAATACGGTAATTTTCTATCTTGTCAGCACATTCTACGTACGCTGTCATTTGGCTTTATAGTTTACAGATCTGGGAAGGTAACAGCGTCTCCTAAACCCAGGTGGTAGGTGGATCTACCAGGTTGTAAGATCTATAGAAAAAGGCTTTCAAAGACTAAAGTCATTTGAACAGTTTTGGGTGGAGAAGAATGTTGTGGTCTAGAGGCAAAATGGTGATCATGGTAATACGGCCGGACTACACCACCTATAAAGCAGCCACAGCCGGTGACTGAGAAGAATCTGTGACCTCTCTGCATTTAGTGGTTACTACTCACCTGGGTAGTCATATGTGGGAATCTCCTCTTTACACCACTCATCCCCCCTTACATATGTCTCTGTAGTATTAATATGGGTCAGATCTTCACTCTGAAACAAATATTGTAGAAGTCACCGACAGATGGAGAAGTCACATCTATGATCAGCTCTAATCCTGCCATCTCCACTGTTCTCATTACACAGGTATAAAACCTATAATACTGGTGATTAAAACAAGACTGAGCACAAGACCTTCACCAGCATCTACACATCATAGGGGAGATCTCCTGACACCACCTCTCCATCTACCTGATGATCCTGAGGAGCATTGGGATCTTCTTGGTTACAGTCCTGTGGAAGAAGAGGACGGGGACATCTCTCTGGTGTTGTCCTCTTACTGGATAGATCTGGAGGAAACACATACAGGGAGTGAATTCATTATTTACATACAGATAATTATAGGCCGTGTGTATTTAGTCCTGTCTATTACCTGGAGATGTGAGGGGCTGGGGAACCTCCATTATGACGTTCTCGTACAGATCTCTGTGTCCTTCTAAATACTCCCACTCCTCCATGGAGAAATAGACAGCGACATCCTGACACCTTATAGGAACCTGACACATACAATGATACCGTCATCCCCCCGATCTCTTCATAGTGTTATTGTATAATGTCCCAGCATTCCCAGCAGTGTCACCTCTCCAGTCAGCAGCTCAATCATCTTGTAGAGGAGTTCTAGGATCTTCTGGTCATTGATGTCCTCATGGATCAGGAGGTGAGGTGAAGGCCCCGTGATTGGGCTCAGCGGTCTTCCCCATCCCTCAGACACAGGGTCCTGACAGCGATCACTAGAGGTCTTCTTCACCACCGTGTAATCCTGGTAATGGAGAGACACATTAATAAATCTCACTACAGACATTTCCAGAGTCCTCACCTCTAGTTCTGTCCATCTGTTATTGCCATAGATAAGAATGATGTAATGTGAAATCATCAGAATCTCTCACCTCTCCAGTAAGCCGGAAGAGGATCTCTAGGGTGAGATGTAATATCGTCTCCGCCATCTTGTCTTTGTCCACATCCATTTTTGATGGGTAAATCAGGAAAATTTTCTTTTGTAGAAGATCTTCACTGAGAGGATCCGATATTGTAGAAACCTGAATGAGAAGATGAGCCGATGTAACATCGTAAGAATCCTGTGTAATATATGGAGGCACACAGGGGCCAGGAGTAATATATGGGGGCACACAGGGGCCAGTAGTAATATACGGGGGCACACAGGGGCCAGTAGTAATATACGGGGGCACACAGGGGCCAGTAGTAATATACGGGGGCACACAGGGGCCAGTAGTAATATACGGGGGCACACAGGGGCCAGTAGTAATATACGGGGGCACACAGGGGCCAGTAGTAATATACGGGGGCACACAGGGGCCAGTAGTAATATACGGGGGCACACAGGGGCCAGTAGTAATATACGGGGGCACACAGGGGCCAGTAGTAATATACGGGGGCACACAGGGGCCAGTAGTAATATACGGGGGCACACAGGGGCCAGTAGTAATATACGGGGGCACACAGGGGCCAGTAGTAATATATGGGGGCACACGGGGGCCAGTAGTAATATATGGGGGCACACAGGGGACACTAATACTAGTTAGGGCCACATAGAAGGACTTATGGCCCCTGTAGGTTAACCCCTTCCCAACCTTTGACGCACTGTATGCGTCATGAAAACCTGTGCCAATCCGACCTGTGACGCAGCATATGAGTCATGGTCGCATCGCGCTCCTGCAGGCCGGGTGAAAGGGTTAATTGTAATTTCACCCAACCGACAGGGGGAGTTGTACTTGAGTCCAGGGGGGAGGATTCGCCCCCCCCATGGCTACGATCGCTCTGATTGGCTGTTGAAAGTGACGTTTCACTTTCAATCAGAGCGATAGTAATATTTCACCAATGAAAATTGGTGAAATATTAAAATCCAGCCATGGCCGATGCTGCAATAGCATCAGCCATGGCTGGAGACCGCGATCTGCCCCCCACCGCCACCGATCTCCTCTGTCCGGTCATAAACTGTCCTCCGCTCCCCTCCGTCCTCCTGTCCGCTCCCTCCCCCCCCGCTGTCCGAACATCATACTTACCTACCTCCTGTGTCCCTCCCGGTGTCCGTCCGTCTGTTCAATGGGCGCCGCCATCTTGCAAAATGGCGGACGCATACGCAGTGCGCCCGCTGAATCTGCCGAGCGGCAGATTCGTTACAAGTACATTTTTATCGCTGTGATAGAACCTATCACAGCGATCAAAATAAAAACAATAATAAATAAACCGCCCCCCCCCCTTTATCACCCCCATAGGTAGGGACAAAAATAGAATAAAGAAAATATTTATTTTTTTTTCCCTACTAGGGTTAGGGTGAGGGCTAGGGTTAGGGCTAGAATTAGGCTATGTGCACATGGTGCGGATTTGGCTGCGGATTCGTAGCAGTTTTCCATCAGGTTTATAGTACCACGTAAACCTATGGAAAACCAAATCCGCTGTGCCCATGGTGCGGAAAATACCGCGCGGAAACGCTGTTAGTATTTTCCGCAGCATGTCAATTCTTTGTGCGGATTCCGCAGCGTTTTACACCTGTTCCTCAATAGGAATCAGCAAGTGAAATCCGCACAAAAAAGACTGGAAATCCGCGGTAAATCCGCAGGTAAAAAAGGCACTGCGTTAACTGCGGATTTTTCAAAAATGATGCGGAAAAATCTCACACAAATCCGCAACGTGGGCACATAGCCTTAAGCTGGGTTCACATTGCGTTAGTGGGTGTCCGCTAACGGAATCCGTTACATGGCGCAATTAACGCTATGTAACGGATCCATTAGCGCACCCATTGACAGCAATGTACTAACGCATCACTAACGTATGCCTTTTTTGGCATGCGTTAGCGATGTCCCGTTATTTTCAGACGGACCTCGAACGCTGCTTGCAGCGTTCAGGGTCCGTTCTTCGCTAGCGCAGATCGGGCATCTGTGCTAGCGGGATCGCAAAACGCAATCCCTTTTTGGACATTGCGTTAGCGCATTCCGTTAGCGTATGCGCTAAACGGATTGCTCTAACGCAATGTGAACCTAGCCTTAGGGTTGGAATTAGGGCTAGGATTGGAAATAGGGTTAAGATTAGACTGTGGTTAGGGTTATGGTTGGGATTAGGCTTAGGATTAGGGTCGGGATTAAGGTTAGTGTTGGAATTAGGGTTAGGGGTGTGTTGGGGTTAGGGTTGTGATTAGGGTTATGGCTACAGTTGGGATTAGGGTTAGGGGTGTGTTGGGGTTAGTGTTGGAGATAGAATTGAGGGGTTTCCACTGTTTAGGCACCTCAGGGGTCTCCAAACGCAACATGGCGCCACCATTGATTCCAGCCAATCTTGCATTCAAAAAGTCAAATGGTGCTCCCTCCCTTCCGAGCCCTGACGTGCGCCCAAACAGTGGTTTACCCCCACATATGGGGTACCAGCGTACTCAGGACACACTGGGCAACAATTATTGGGGTCCAATTTCTCCTGTTAAACTTGTGAAAATAAAAAATTGCTTGCGAAAACATCATTTTTGAGGAAAGAAAAACACCAAGGTTACTTACTGGTAGCCGTTTTTTCCGGAACCCATGACGGCACACCTGAGAGAGGGGATCCGCCCAGCCAGGACAGGAAAGCCTACTGAAAATAAAAGGGCGGTACCTCTCGGTCGCTTCAGTTGGTTTTCAGAGCATGAGAGGCCCCCCTGGTTAGTACACATGGCAATCCAACACCACATCATATTAACTAAAAAAGCACCCAAAACAATAGTGCACACCGAAAGGGTGATAAAGGGGGGGAATATACGGGTGCCGTCATGGGTTCCGGAAAAACTGGCTACCAGTAAGTAACCTTGGTGTTTTCCCTTCCCCCATGACGGCACACCTGAGAGACTTTTGTAGAATGAAACCTTAGGGAGGGACCACTGCTTGTAGTACCCTTCTACCAAAGGTTAGGTCAGCAGAGGAGGAAAGGTCTAGCCGGTAGTGCTTGAAAAAAGTTGAGGGTGAGGACCAGGTAGCAGCCTTGCAAATTTGATCAATTGATACCTCAGCCTTTTCTGCCCAGGAGGTAGCCACGTCTCTGGTAGAGTGAGCCTTGATGCCTTCAGGAACCGGAGTGCCACCCGCAGAGTAGGATAAACTAATGGCCTCCCTCTAATCCATCTAGCAATAGTACTTTTAGCTACCCCACACCCTCTTTTGCTACCCTGAAAGGCTATGAATAGGGTTTGGTCTTTCCTCCACTGACTAGTCATAAATATGTATTGTAACATAGATCTTCTCACATCTAGCATGTGGAACTTTAGTTCCCCTGGATTTTTGGGATTACTACAGAAAGATGGTAAGGTAATCTCTTGACTCCTATGGAACTTTTGAACCACCTTGGGGAGATAAGCCGGGTCTGGTCTTAGAACGATCCTGTCATCAAAAACCTGAGTATAAGGAGGGGATATTGACAGGGCTTGCAAATCACTTACCCTACGTGCCGATGTTAAGGCTACTAGAAGAACTGTTTTAAGGGTAAGTAACTTAGGTGATAACTCCTGTAAGGGCTCAAATATCGTAGTTACTTACCGATAACGGTATTTCTCTGAACCCATGACGGCACTAACGAGAGAGGGATCCGCCCTCAGGGACAGGAAACCCACAGGTTAAAAAGGCGGGACCTCTCCTCCACCTCAGTTGGTTTACAGAGCCTTGCAGGGAATTTCTGCTGTAACTTAATTGGTTATTTTTACACAACAAAATATAACTGTATAACTTATATAAGCTCATATATATATATATATATATATATATATATATATATATATATATATATATATATATATATATATATATATATATATATATATATATATATATATATATATATATATATATATATACTTTTTTTTTTTTTTATGCACACCTCGTGACTTAATTTATAAGTAGTGTGGACACCCATACGTGAAGGGAGGGAATATACAGGTGCCGTCATGGGTTCAGAGAAATACCGTTATCGGTAAGTAACTACGATATTCTCTTACCCCATGACGGCACTAACGAGAGAATTTCAAAGAATGAAAATTTTAGGGTGGGACTACTGCCTCAAGAACTCTCTTACCAAAAGTTAAGTCTGAGGGAGAAGATAGATTAAGCTGATAGTGCTTGAAGAATGTAGAGGGGGAAGACCAAGTGGCTGCTCTACATATTTGATCTATTGATGCTCCACCACGTTCAGCCCAAGAGGTTGCCACCGACCTGGTTGAATGAGCCTTAATTGTGTCCGGAGCTTGTTCTCCGGAAGAGGTATATGACATCTTGATGGCATCTCTTACCCACCTCGCCAACGTGGCTTTCGATGCCTTGTGACCCTTATTTGGTCCCTGAAAGCAGACAAACAGAGCCCTCCCTTTCCTACACTCCCTAGTGGCTGACAGATAGTGTGTTAGACATCTCTTTACATCTAGAGTGTGTAGAGCCTCCTCTTTTTTGTTTTTTGGATTGGGGCAAAAAGATGGTAACGCTATCTCTTGAGATCTGTGGAATTTTGACGCCACTTTGGGAAGGTAAGAAGGGTCAGTTTTGAGGATTACTCTGTCATCTAATATTTGTGTTAGAGGTGGGTAGGCTGATAAGGCCTGCAGATCACTAATCCTGCGAGCTGAGGTTAGGGCCACCAATAAACAGGTTTTCCAAGATATTATTTTTAGTGAAGCCTGAGATAAAGGTTCGAACGGCGCCTTAGTTAGTGCTGAAAGGACTAGGTTCAGATCCCAAGGAGGAGCGGTGAGATGTATAACTGGTCAGGACCTAGTAGATGCTCTAATAATCTTTTTACCCAGTGATTCCCCGCCAAATCCTGGTTGTAAAGGGCACCCAATGCTGCAATCTGAACCTTCAGAGTGTTTGTTGCTAGGCCTTTCTCTAAACCTTTTTGAAGAAATTCTAAGATTTCCTGAATTGGCATCTGATTTGATAGGATAACCCCTGACGTGGAGAGGAACTTTTTCCAGACTTTGCCGTAGGCTCTGGTAGTTATAGGTTTTCTACTGGCCAGCAGGGTAGAAATTAGATTTGAAGAAAACCCCCTTTTTGTTAATAGTTCCCTTTCAAAAGCCAGGCCGTCATGTGCAAACTTTTTATTTGAGGGTGATTCACTGGCCCTTGATGCAGAAGGTCTGGGATATCTGGGAGTACCCATGGATCTGCTATGGACATTAGGCGTAGCCATGGGAACCATACTCTTTTCGGCCAGAACGGAGCTATCAGTATCACTTTGGCTCTGTCCTCCCTGATTTTCTTCAAGACTAAGGGAATTAGAGCTATCGGAGGAAACACATAAGCTAGATGGAATTTCCATGGAATTAACAACGCGTCTATAGCCACTGGACTCGAGCAGAAGGCCTCCGTTTTCTGATTTTGATTGTTTGCAAATAGATCTATATCCGGGGCCCCCCAAAGATCCACTATGCGTTTGAATATACTTGTATTTAACTCCCATTCCCCCTGTTTTAATTGGGTTCTGCTTAGAAAATCTGCAGTTTGATTTTCTGACCCTTTTATGTGAAGGGCTGTCAGGGAGGACAAGTTGGCTTCTGCTTGTGACATGATGAAATTTGTCACTTTCATTAGGGATTGAGACCTCGTCCCTCCCTGATGGTTTAAATATGCTACTACCACCCTGTTGTCCGTCAGTACTCTCACGTGGTGGGAACGGAGGGAAGTTAAAAAATGATTGATGGCGTACTGAACTGCTAAAAGCTCCTTCATGTTTGAAGTAAGGTCTTTTTCTTCTACTGACCAAGGACCTTGGGCAATTTGCCTGTTTAGGTGGGCCCCCCACCCCCAAGGGCTTGCGTCTGTGGTCAGGATTATCGAGACCGGCCATACCCATGGAACCCCCCTCCTGAGATTGGATGGGTCTGTCCACCAAGCTAAGGAAGTTTTTGTCCGAGAGGATATTTTTAATTGCTTTTCTAAATTTCCTCCTGCGTGGGATACCGCCTCTAGTATTTCCCACTGGAGATCTCTCGAGTGGCTCTGAGCCCACTGTACCGCTGGGATACAGGATGTCATCGACCCCAGTATGGACATGGCTCTCCTTAGAGAGATCAGAGGAGAGATACTCAACTGATTCACTAGATGTATCATGTTGGATACTTTTTCTTCCGGCAGACGACACTCTTGCTTTGTTGAGTCTATTACTATCCCCAAGTACAACTGTACTTGAGATGGGATAAGCCTGGATTTTTCCAGGTTCAAAAACCATCCTAGATTCGATAGGGCTACCATCACTCTGTTTAGTTGCTGGCTGCAATGTAGAGAGGAACTGCCCATCACTAGGAGGTCGTCCAGATAAGGCACAATCAATATGTTTTGTTCCCTTATATGGGCCATTACTTCCGCCATTAATTTTGTGAATACTCTCGGGGCAATGGCTAGACCAAACGGAAGAGCCCTGTATTGGTAATGTTTCAGTTCCCCTTGTATCATTACTGCAACCCTGAGATATTTCCGGAAATCCGGATGGATTGGCACATGATAGTATGCGTCCTTTAAGTCTATAACAGTCATGAAACAAGACGGGATAAGGGATCTGACACATGATTTTATTGTCTCCATTTTGAATTTTTCTATTACCAGGTATCTGTTTAGTTGTTTCAAATTTATAATTACTCTGAAAGTTCCGTCCGGTTTTGTTCGAAGAAAGAGCGGAGAATAAAACCCCCTCGTCTCTTCCTGTTGTGGAACTTCCTGTAAGACATTCTTCTCCAGAAGACTGAGAACTTCTCTCTGGATGCTGAGCTGCTCGATCTCTGACTTTCTTCGTGGTGTGACCACAAACTGATTGTGTGGCATTGTGTGAAAGCTTAGTCTTAGGCCCGTCTTTATGATGTTTAGAGTCCAGGCACTTCCAGAAATTTTTTCCCAGGTTGGAAGAAAGTGGGTCAGTCTCCCTCCTACCTGGGGCGCACCCTCATTGTGGCTGTTTTTTATTATCCGGCTTGTTGAACATGAAACCTCCTCTTTTGAATTTTCTGTCTTCCCACCCCTCCTTTTGATTTTTTGGGGGGCGTCTTTGTGTGAACCTCCTTCCTCGAAAGGGCCGCCTATAAGATTGATTTAGGAATCCCGGAAAGGCTTTCTTTTTATCAACCGCTTTTTCGAGGACATCGTCTAGGGTGGGACCGAACAAATATTCACCTTCACACAGAATGGAACACAACTTAGCTTTAGTTTGCAGGTCCCCCGGCCAGCACTTTAGCCATAGTGCTCTCCTAGCCGCATTTGAGAAGGAAGCCGATCTTGCCGTCAGTCTAACTGAGTCTATTGAGGCATCTGCTAAATATGCAGCGGCCCCTCTCATCGCTGACACAGAGTCTAGTATAGACTCTCTCGGGTTTTTATTTTTTAATTGAGTCTCTAAATGATCCAGCCAGACCATTAGTGCTCTAGCTGTACACGTAGCAGCTATACCGGGTTTTAGCCCCCCGCTGGCGGCCTCCCAGGACCCTTTTAGGAAGACATCGGCCTTTTTATCCATAGGATCCTTGAGGGTCCCCATATCTTCAAAAGGCAGAGCGAACTTTTTAGAGGCTTTCGCGATGGCGACGTCTAATTTTGGCGCTTTTCCCCATGAGGCGCAGGCTGGGTCATCAAATGGGTATTTCCTTTTGGGTGTTAACAGTACTTTTTTGTCTGGTCTTTTCCACTCCTTTTTTATAAGGGCTTGAATTTTTTCATTTAATGGGAACACTCTGTACTTCTTTTGTTCCAGGCCACTAAACATAAGATCTTGTACAGATTTTTTGGAACGAGTGTCTGCCAGACCCATTGTCGCCCTAACCATTTTCACCAACGCATCCGTTTCATCTATTGGGAAACAGTTGCGACCGCTTTCTGAAGATGCAGAGGAGGATGATGAAGCTGTAGAGCTATCAGAATCCCCACTCGTACTATCTCCCTCGCTGGAGCTGTAATCTGGAGATTTTTCTTTATGTTTTCTTTTACGGTTTTTTACGCTTTTTAATGCGTCTGCTACTTGGGTTTTAATTAAATCTTTTAATTCAGATGTGAAACTTGGTGTCTCCTCATCAATGGTGTTCTTAATACATGGCGCACAGAGTTTTTTAACCCATGAATCCGGCAAATCTGCTGAACAAAGCGGGCATACTCTATGTTTACTTTTCCCCTGGCATTTCTTTCCCTAGGAAACAATAAACCCCTATTAGAATTTACACTTTCACGGAGGTCACTTACCCTCCTAATGTGAGGAAGATACCGGCTGTGGCTTTGAGGATGCCTCCTCCACTTGAACCACCGTCTCCCTCCTGGATCCACCAGAGCCTCTGCTACGCTGGGATCCTGAGCTGCTGCGCTGCGTGGGTTTTCTTGAGGAATGGCGCTCCTTCGGGTTCTTTGTCACAGGGGCCTGTGAAATTTCTTCCACCGACTGCTCTATTCCACTCATGGTGGTAATCTCTGAGCAGCGGTATACCCCTTTCCTTCTGGATATATACTAATGGAGCGGCGCCAGGCAACTTCCGGATTACCCAGAGGTGCCCTGCGCCGCCCCGGAAGTGACCCCCACGCCTGCGCAGTAAGTCGCCGAACCCCGCGCGCGCTCACTGTTTGCCGGCTCACAGGAGGGACGGAGCTTCCGCAGCCGCCGCTGCTCCCAGCGTTCTCCTGTCGGTGACCGGCGTCACCACCTCCTGTGTGCCTTATGGATCGGTGGAGAAAAACCTCCAGGTAGCCGCCGCTACCTATTGCCGATCATCCCTTTGAAAAGGAAGAGGCAGGCTTTCTCGGCATCCTCTTCACTGCCTCCCCTCTGCGCGCATCTACGAGGCCCGCCGACCCCGGATCGCGCCCTCAGGGAGGAATCCACCTGAGACCGTGGCAGGGCCCCCCGCTGCCTGAACTCGGCCTGATGGTCCCTGGACTCCTGGATGGTGAGTTGTGGGATCCCCGTCGGGGACAGGAAACCGAACTGAGGTGGAGGAGAGGTCCCGCCTTTTTCACCTGTGGGTTTCCTGTCCCTGAGGGCGGATCCCTCTCTCGTTAGTGCCGTCATGGGGTAAGAGAAAGGGTGTTTAGTTAGAGCTTCTAACACCAAATTTAGATCCCAAGGAGGGATTTTTGGGATAACGACCGGCCGAGATCTACTGCAAGATTTTATAAATCGTGAAACCCATCTATTCGAGGCAAGATTACAGTTAAATAGTGCCCCCAAGGCTGAAACCTGAACTTTAAGGGTGCTGGTTGCTAACCCAAGATGTAATCCTGCTTGCAGAAATTCCAGGATAGGACCCACTGGAGCCACCTCCCCCAATGGTTCACCCAGGAAGTCAAGAAATTTTTTCCATGTCCTACCATAGATTCTAGAAGTTATGGGTTTTCTGCTTTTCAACAGGGTGGAGATTAAACCTGGTGAGAATCCTTGGCGACTTAGTAACGCCCTCTCAAATTCCAGGCTGCCAGATGGAAGCCCTTCACCTGAGAGTGGGTTACTGGGCCCTGGGTTAGTAGGTCCGGAATTTCTGGCAAAATCCATGGATCTGTTACAGACATCTGCCTTAGAAGGGAGAACCATGGTCTCCTTGGCCAAAATGGAGCTATGAGGATAATTTTTGCCTGATCCTCTCTGATCTTCCGGATCACAGCTGGGATCATCACTATTGGGGGGAATGCGTAGGCCAGAGAAAACTTCCAAGGTATTAGTAGGGCATCTACTGCGAAGGGATGTTCTCTTGGATTCAAGGAGCAGAATTTTCTGACTTTTTTGTTGTGTGAGTTGGCAAACAAGTCTATTTCTGGTGAGCCCCAGGCTTGGACTATTTGTTGAAATATCTGGGGGTTTAAGGACCATTCCCCCTGTCTTAAGCCTCTGCGACTCAGGAAGTCTGCTTGAGTGTTTTCTATGCCCCTGATGTGTAGTGCCGACAGAGATAACAGGTGTTGTTCTGCTAATTGGAAGAGTAGTTTTGACGCATTTATGAGGCCTTTGGACCTCGTCCCCCCCTGATGATTGACATACGCCACCACTGCTCGATTGTCTGTCAGGATTCAAGTATGGCGACCCTGGAGTAAAGGAAGAAAATGTCTTAGGGCTTTCTCCACTGCCCATAGCTCTTTTTCGTTTGACCCATAGTTTTTTTATCGTATGGACCAGGTACCTTGTACAGAGTGAGACCTCAGATGAGCTCCCCAACCTGTACCGCTTGCGTCGGTCGTGATGATGTCTTTGACCGGATTTTTCCACCAGACCCCCATTGTCAGGTGGTGTTCTACAGTCCACCAAACTAGGGAATCCCTTACGCCCAGGGAGAGACATAGATTTCCTTCTGAATGCCCTCTTAATAGTCTGAGCTGAGAGAACTTCCCACTGTAGTTGTCTTAGGTGGAATTGTGCCCATTCTACTGCCGGAATACACGATGTTAACGAGCCTAGAAGGGACATCGCCTTTCTGAGAGTCATTGCGGGTTGACGTATTGCTGTACTGGCCAGGTTTATTATCTTGTCCACTTTGTTTTCTGGAAGGAGGCAGAGCTGACGCTCGGAGTCCAGTACTAACCCCAGGAAGGACTGTAGTTTTACTGGCAGTAGTCTGGACTTGGGGATGTTTATTATCCAACCCAGCTCCATTAGAGTTGATGTTACCACTGAAACTTGATGAGTGCAGTGGGACTCTGACCTCCCTATTACCAGGAAATTGTCCAGATATGGGACAATTACTACATCCCGGGACCGGAGGTATGACATTACTTCCACCATCACTTTGGTGAAAACTCTGGGGGCTATAGACAGGCCGAATGGAAGGGCTGTATATTGATAATGCTTTACCTGATTCTGAATATAGAGAGCTACTCTCAAGTATTTCCGATATTCCTGATGTATTGGTATATGGTAGTATGCATCCTTTAAGTCTATTACTGCCATGAAGCAGTGTTGGAAAAGAAGTTTTATGGTCGTGTTTATAGACTCCATCTTGAAAGAGTAGTTCTCTATAGATTGGTTGAGCTTCCTTAGATTTATAATAGTTCTCCAAGAACCATCCGGTTTTTGGATCAAGAAGAGGGGGGAGTAAAACCCGTCTCCCTCCTCCTGAACCGGGACTTCTTGAAGAACCTTTTTGTGGATAAGTCCCAAGATCTCGGTGTCTAGGGCAGATTGTTCCTGCTGGGACATCCGTCGGGGAGTTATTATAAAGTTTCGTCTGGGTGGACAGACGAATTTTATTTTGATGATGTTCATGACCCAGATACTGGGGGAGATATTTACCCAGGCCGGAAAGAAGAGGGAGAGTCTTCCTCCCACTTCCGGCGTAATGTCATTGGGGGGGGATTTTTTTGCCGATGTGGAGGGCCCTTTAAACATATAGCCCGATCCTCTCTTATCCCTAAAGTCCCAATTTTTTCTCTCCCCTGGAGGGCGACCTCTATTATATCTTCTCCTCCGAAAAGAAGGTTTTTTAGGATCTTTAGGGATGTTGGGAAAAACCTTTTTATCTCCTGCATGTTCCAGGATGTCTTCAAGTTTTTTCCCGAAGAGAAGTTGGCCGTCACATGGAATAGAACACAGCTTGTGTTTAGATGGCAAATCCCCCGGGCAACCTTTGAGCCAAAGGGCTCTTCTTGCCGCGTTGGATAAGCCCGCTGCTCTTGCCGTTAGTCTTGCGGAATCCGCAGAAGAGTCTGCCAAAAAAGCTGCTGCTCCTTGCACTAAAGATATATTTGCAAGGATGTCAGTTCTGGGTACTTTGTTTCTTAGCTGATCCTCCATCTGTTGTAGCCAGACTATTAGAGCACGGGTCGTACATGTTCCAGCAATTGCCGGCTTTAGGCCCCCCGCTGAGGCTTCCCAGATGTGTCTCAGAAAACTATCTGCTTTTTTGTCAAGCGGGTCTTTGAGAACACCAGAGTCTTCTAAGGGAAGGGATGAACTTTTTAAACATTTGGCTACTGCCCCGTCAATCTTAAGGATCTTCTCCCAGGACTCAGAGTCTTTATCCTCAAAAGGATATCTCCTTTTGGATGAAGAGGGCAAAGAACCCATTTTTTCAGGCTTTTTCCACTCTCTCAATTAACGCTTTTATTTTTGCATTAACCGGAAAGCATTAAGCTACTTACTGGTAGCGGCATTTTTCGGAGGCCCATGACAGCACACGAGAGAGGGGATCCGTCCTTAAGGAACAGGAAACCTACAGATACAAAAGGGCGGCACCTCTCCCCATGCATCAGTTGTATTTCAGAGCCTGAGAGGACTGCCGCGGTTAGTGGTACACAAATATACATTATATACATTTGAAACAAAATAACCCATTATTGTAATAAGACACCATACGTGAGATTTACATATTACGCTATATACATATCAGGAAGTGCTACCCCCACGTGAATAGGGAGGGAACTAAGGGTGCTGTCATGGGCCTCCGAAAAATGCCGCTACCAGTAAGTAGCTTAATGCTTTATTCGGACTCCCATGACAGCACACGAGAGATTTACAGAGATGTAAGCTACCTTAGGGAGGGACTATAGATTGTAGCACCCTTAACCCAAAGAAAAGATCAGAGGAGGACCCCAAATCCAACCGATAGTGTTTAAAGAAAGTGGAAGGGGATGACCATGTGGCCGCCTTACATATCTGCTCCACTGACACTCCAGATCTTTCTGCCCAGGATGACGCCATGGCCCGGGTGGAATGTGCCTTTAGGTTCTGCGGAGCTGGCCCCCCACCTGCTGTATAAGCTAGAGAGATAGTTTCCCTAATCCATTTAGCCAGTAAATATTTCGATACTCTAAACCCTTTCCTTGGACCTTGGAAGGAAAGAAGCAGTGCTCCATCTTTCTTCCAATTATCAGTAGCTGAAATATACTGAAGAAGAGATCTCCTGACGTCTAACGTATGAAGCTCCTGCTCTTTAGGATTAGAGGGATTAGGAATAAAGAACGGCAAAACTATCTCCTGTGATCTATGGAACCGTGTCGCCACCTTTGGCAGATATGCTGGGTCTGGTCTAAGGACTACTCTGTCTGACAAGATTTCAGTGTATGGAGGAGCTCTGGAAAGTGCCTGTATATCCCCTATCCTGCGAGCTGAGGTTATGGCGATCAGGAAGGCTGTCTTAAGTGTCAACATTTTGATCGAGGCCTCCTGCAGAGGTTCAAAGGGGGGTTTAGTTAGAGAGGACAGAACTAAATTTAAATCCCATGGAACTGTTCTGTCTTTATGCAGTGGTGTAGATCTACTAACTGCCTCCATAAACCTCGCTATCCAGTAGTTATTCGCTATATTACAGGAAAATAGGGCACCTAAAGCTGAGACCTGTACCCTAAGGGTACTAGGAGAGAGTTTTAACTCGAACCCCTTCTGTAGGAACTCTAGGATTTGTTGTACTGGCACCCCGTCTTGGACATTAAACTTTGAACAAGACAAGAACTTTCTCCAAGTCCTAGAGTAGATTCTCGTAGTTATTTGCTTTCTACTCTTTAGGAGCGTCTCCACCAAGTTTGGAGAGAAGCCTTTCCCCACTAATAGTGACCGTTCAAACTCCATGCCGTCAAATGGAGCCCCGCCACTTGTGGATGGGAGATCGGTCCCTGAGAAAGCAAGTCCGGGATCTCTGGCAGTACCCAGGGGACCGATACAGACATTGTCTTGAGCCAGGCAAACCAGGTTCTTCTGGGCCAAAAGGGGGCGATAAGGATGACTTTCGCTCGATCCTCCCTGATTTTCCTCACCACTAGAGGTATCAGGTTCAGTGGTGGGAAAGCATAGGCCAGTGGAAAATCCCATTTTATGAGAAACGCGTCTACCGCCAGGGGATTCTCCCTGGGATTTAGGGAGCAAAAAAGTTTTACTTTTCTGTTGTTTCTGGTGGCGAATAGATCCACCACTGGTTGACCCCATCTGCGGACGACGAGATTGAAAATGTCCTCGTTGAGAGACCACTCTCCCTGTTTTAACACATTTCGGCTGAGGAAATCTGCTGCCACATTTTCTTTTCCCTTGATGTGAAGAGCTGTCAAAGATAGAAAATTGAGCTCTGCCACCTGGAACAACCGATCCGTGATCTGCATTAAAGTTTCGGAACGAGTTCCCCCTTGCCGGTTTATGTAAGCGACCGCCACTCTGTTGTCCGACAGAATTCTGACGTGCTGGCCCTGCAGATATACGAGGAATTTTTTAACAGCCAGTTCAACCGCCAACAACTCTCTTTGATTTGATGAAAATGTTGTGAAGGGTTCCCACTGTCCCTGGACCACCATGTCCCCCATATAGGCTCCCCACCCTGAAGAGCTGGCATCCGTGGTTATCACGTGGGTGACATCTACCATCCAGGGAACCCCTGCTGATAAATTTTGTTTCTCTAGCCACCATCTAAGGGAATTCAATGTTATCGGCCTCAATGTCAATTTCCCATTCAATGCGCCTCCTAAGGCTCTGTCATGGAACAGGACTTCTTTTTGTCACCTGGTGTGGAACTGAGCCCACTTAACTGCTGGGATGCAAGATGTGAGTGACCCAAGTAGAGACATTGCTTGTCTAAGTGTCATGGAAGGTGTATTGATTGCTCTTAATACAAAACTCTGAATTTGGTCCATTTTCTCCATAGGGAGGAGACACTGCTGTGTCACTGAATTCAACATTAACCCCAGGAATTTTTGAACATTTAGGGGCTGTAATTTTGATTTTTCAAAGTTTATGATCCAACCCAACCGTTCTAGTTTGGTTTTAGCAATCTCCCATTGTGACAGACAATGATCTACCGAGTTACCTACAATGAGGAAATCGTCTAAGTAGGGGACTATAAGGATATTTGACTCTCTTAAATGCGCCATGACTTCCGCAATTATTTTAGTAAACACCCTAGGTGCCGAGGTGATTCCAAAGGGGAGTGCTCTGAATTGAAAATGTTGAATCCTACCCCCCATTAGTATCGCTACCCTCAGGTACCGTTGGAAATCAGCATGAATGGGTACATGATAGTAGGCATCTTTCAAATCCACTACTACCATGAAACAGTTGTTGAAAAGCATCTTTATTGCCGAATTGATGGACTCCATTTTGAAAGTGTGTTTCACCAAAAACTTATTGAGACCCTTAAGATTTATAATGGTCCTGTAAGATTTATCAGGCTTCTGGATTAGGAACAGGGGAGAGTAAAACCCTTTCCCTGCCTGAGAATACGGCACTTCTACCAAAACATTTTTGGAACAAAGAGTCCTCACTTCCTCTTCTAGGGCGAATTGTTCAGTGGGAGATGAGCGCCAGGGTGTTAAACTAAATTTGTCCTGTGGAATATGAACAAATTCCAGCTTGAGACCATGGGAAACAGTGTCTTTTATCCAAACGCTGTTTGTGATTTTCGACCACTCTGCCGAGAAACGCAATAGTCTCCCTCCCACTGGAATTGCCAGTCATTGGTCTTGTTTTTTATTTTCCGTCTGGTTACAGCGAAACATGAGACCTGTACCTCGCTTTCGCCTATCCTCTCATCTGGGACGATCTCTCCCTGGTGAAAAGGCTCGCTTTCCTCCCCGGTTGAACCTTCTTTTGTTGAAGGGACGACGGTATGGATTGAACAGGTTGGGAAACTTTTTCTTATCATCTCCTGCTTTCTCCAGGAGTTCATCCAGGGTAGGCCCAAATAAATACTCGCCTTTACAAGGGATAGCGCAGAGCTTCGCTTTTGCCTGCATATCCCCCGGCCAGCATTTCAGCCATAGGGCTCTCCTTGCAGCATTAGAAAGTCCTGCTGCTCTAGCTGCCAACTTTACGGAGTCAATTGAGGCGTCTGATAAAAAAGCCGCCCCCTCCTGGATTACAGGTAATGCTGAGAGAATGGAATCTCTAGAGGCCCCTTGTTTTAATTGGGTCTCCAACTGGTCCAGCCAGACCATCATTGACCTTGCCGTGCAGGTTGAAGCTACCGCAGGTCTTAAGGAGCCAGCTGCCATCTCCCAGGTTCCCTTCAGGAAGGTATCCACTTTCCTATCCAGGGGGTCTTTAAGTGTTCCCATATCTTCAAATGGGAGAGAAGATCGTTTAGCTACCTTGGCAATTGCTGCATCCAGCTTTGGTGCTTTCTCCCAGTTACCTACTGCTGGGTCATCAAAAGGGTATCGACGTTTTTGCGCAGGTGGTAAGGAGCCTTTTCTCTCCGGTTTTCTCCACTCCCTATTAATAAGATCTTGTATTTTCTCATTTAAAGGAAACACTCTGCGCCTCTTTTGCTCCAATCCACTGAACATCATTTGTTCTTTGGATAGTTGAGGCTTGGGTTCCGATATTCCCATTGTGCCTCTGACCGCCTTTACCAATTTGTCTATCCTTTCTAGGGGTAGGCAAAACCGAGCAGCGTCTTCTTCCGAAGAGGAGGATGATGCTGCTGAATTGTCTGATTCTTCGGACTTGTCCTTTTCCATAGACGAATCAGATTCAGTTCTCTGCCTAGAACCTCCTGACTGTGAAAGGTTTTTAAAGGACTCTTTAACCTCCATTCTAATCATCTCCTTGAGACTGGCCGTAATAGAGGAGGATTCTTCGGCTACCGTCTGCTGGATACAGGGGTCACATAGTTTTTTAGGGTGTGAGTCAGGCAAGGGAACCCCGCAGATGGCACATTCCCTATGCTTCGCCTTACTGACGTTTTTCCTTCCCTACATAAAAACACATGAGGGGAGACTAGTCACTAAGTGAACTTTCTCGAAGATCACTTACCAGTGGCTGCTCACACCCAGAAATACCGAAGCACGAGGGGGATCCTTTTTGGCTGACACTCCAGACCCCTGTCTGGAGGAGCTTCTGCGGCCCGAACCATCGCTCCTCTTTTCATGTTCCTTCTCCTTGGGTTTCTGGGATGCTTGTTCCAGCAGCACAACCTGCTGATCCTGATCTGAATCCATTTTCAGTAAATTGGAGCCAGAACCCGGGAACATGCTGCTGGAGCCGCCTTATAAAGCCCCTCCTTCGGTCAGCGCATCCTGCCCAGCTTGCTTGTTTAATTTTCCCGCCCTCCCGCAGCTGTGGGGAATCAATCGTTACTCCGGAGGGATTGCGGCATGATCTCCGGTGGGCGCCGCCATCTTGGAGCCCCCGCGCATGCGCAGGAGCTCACCGATCCGGAAGACGTCGCCGGCTCCGCCCCCCGACGTCACCACAGCTTTCAGCGCTTCCTGTCAGCGCTGCAGCCCTTGTGGAACGCCGAGGCCGGCCAGCTACGATCCGATCGGCGCCCCCTAGATGCCGCCGCGCCCCCCCCTGTCCAGAGAGACCCACAGCCCACGGGAAGGGCGACTTACCAGACGCTGGCCCCGGAGACCGGACACCCCCTGGCGACCGCTCCTCGCTGCCTAGTCACCGCCGTGCCGCCCTGCCAGGGCCACCGTGACTACATCAGGTACCCGCACCGGCCGAAGTGGGAGACCCCCTCGCCACCAGAATCGGTCCGGCCGGCCTGGACTCCTGTAGATTCTATAGGCATCCAGTCCCTTCAGGAACAGGAAACCAACTGATGCATGGGGAGAGGTGCCGCCCTTTTGTATCTGTAGGTTTCCTGTTCCTTAAGGGCGGATCCCCTCTCTCGTGTGCTGTCATGGGAGTCCGAATAAACGTGCGTTTCCTTTTCTCTTCTAGGCCACCAAACATGACATCTTCTAGTGACCTAGGTGTCTTCTCCTCTTTAAGCCCCATTGCAGATCTAACTGCTTTGACCAATTTATCTACGTCCTCAGTTGGGAAACATGGACGACCTCCTGAATCACTGTCCGAGGAGGAATCTAAAGACTGGACAGAGGCCGAGGAGGTAGAGGGAGACCGGGATGTTTTATGACTCCCCTGTCTCTGAGTGGTATCTGACTCTGTGGACGCCTTACGGCTTCTCCTTCTTGGTTCGCTAAGGGCCAATTTCAAGGAGTCTTTTATTTCAGCCTGTATTATGGCTTTTAGGCTAGTGGCAAAATTCTTGTATAGTTTTACTGATGCAGTCAGCACAGAGATCCTTCTGCCACTGAACTGCAAGCGGGTTTTTACAAAGGGCACACTCTCGGTTCTTTGTTTTAACACCAGCTTTCCTGGACCCCTAGTGATCAAAACAGACAAAAATGGACCCTGTTACCATAAGGGTGACATTCACGTAGATCACTCACCACCAACGACAATCAAGGGTACCGATTTTGGAGGCTGAACAGATGCACGTGAAGCGTCCCTCCTGGACGCCGACGAATCTTGCCGGACAGGACAACTGCTGTTCCTACCACTTGAGCGGCTGCTCCTGGTATGCTGGTGGCTCGGCAAGGCATCTGGTGAGAGCTCCATTTGCTGCTGCTGCTGTGAAGGCGGCTGCTACTGCTGCTCCTGTTGTCCTACTTCCATGGTGAAGATTTTGGACATGAGCGCGTCTTCTGTGGTCCAACCCCCTTTTATGGGGGGGACCACTGCACTCCCCACCTCCTTTGGTGCCCAGTAATGACCCCTCCCACTCTCTGCCGTGCCGCCGGAGTTCCCTCTCACCGGCCGGCGTTTTCTTCATGGGTGCCGCCATCTTGGATCCGGCGCCCGCCCCCGACGTCACGCGGGCACGCCCATTCCCAGCGTGCCTTGCGCGTGACGTCAGACGAGCGACCCGGAAGCGGCCACCGCACCTGGACGCCGGCAGAGAGGGGAGGGTGGCGTGGCAGCCATGGAAGGGAACCCGGCCCTCTGACCATGCTGCCCAACGCCCGCTCGGACGCAGAGACCCGGGGGACCCGCGGATGGCGCATCCAGGACCCGAACTCCGACGCACAGGCGCTGCCTGTTCTTCCACGCCGGGACGGGACCAGGGTAAGTGAACCGCCGTGTTCAGCACAAGGGTCCCTGTGAGGACAGGAAACCCAACTGAAGCGACCGAAAGGTACCGCCCTTTTATTTTCAGTAGGGTTTCCTGTCCTGGCTGGGCGGATCCCCTATCTCAGGTGTGCCGTCATGGGGGAAGGGAAAATGATTTTTTATTTTCACGGCTCTGCTTTGTAAACTTCTGTGAAGCACTTGAGGGTTCAAAGTGCTCACCACACATCTAGATAAGTTCCCTGGAGGGTCTAGTTTCCAAAATGGGGTCACTTGTGGGAGGTTTCTACTGTTTAGGCACATCAGGGGCTCTGCAAACGTAACATGATGCCCGCAGACCATTCCATCAAAGTCTGCATTTCAAAAGTCACTACTTCACTTCCGAGCCCCGACGTGTGCCCAAACAGTGGTTTACCCCCACATATAGAGTATCAGCGTACTCAGGACAAACTGGCCAACAACTTTTGGGGTCCAATTTCTCCTGTTACTCTTGTGAAAATAAAAAATTGCGGGCTAAAAAATAATTTTTGAGGAAAGAAATATGATTTTTTATTTTCACGGCTCTGCGTTATAAACTTCTGTGAAGCACTTGGGGGTTTAAAGTGGTCACCGCACATCTAGATTAGTTCCATGGGAGGTCTAGTTTCCAAAATGGGGTCACATGTGGGGGAGCTCCAATGTTTAGGCACACAGGGGCTCTCCAAACGCGACATGGTGTCTGCTAACAATTGGAGCTAATTTTTCATTCAAAAAGTCAAATGGCGCTCCTTCCCTTCCGAGCCTTGCCGTGTGCTCAAACAGTGGTTTACCCCCACATGTGAGGTATCAGTGTACTCAGGAGAAATTGCCCAACACATTTTAGGATCCATTTTATCCTGTTGCCTATGTGGAAATGAACAAATTGAGGCTAAAAGAAATTTATTGTGAAAAAAACAAAAGTACTTTTTCATTTTTACGGATCAATTTGTGAAGCACCTGGGGTTCAAAGTGCTCACTATGCATCTAGATAAGTTCCTTGGGGGGTCTAGTTTCCTAAATGGGGTCACTTGTGGGGGAGCTCCAATGTTTAGGCACACAGGGGCTCTCCAAACGCGACATGGTGTCCGCTAACGACTGGAGCCAATTTTTCATTGAAAAAGTCAAATGGCGCTCCTTCCCTTCCGAACCCTGCAGTGCGCCCAAACAGTGGTTCCCCCCCACATATGGGGCATCGGCGTACTCAGGACAAATTGTACAATAACTTTTGGGGTCCAGTTTCCCTTATTACCTTTGGGAAAATAAAAAATTGTTGCTAAAACATCATTTTTGTGACTAAAATTTAAATGTTCCATGTTTTCCTTATAAGATACTTCTGCTGCTGTGAAGCACCTGAAGGGTTAATAAACTTCTTGAATGTGGTTTTGTGCACCTTGAGGGGTGCAGTTTTTAGAATGGTGTCACTTTTGGGTATTTTCAGCCATATAGACCCCTCAAACTGACTTCAAATGTGAGGTGGTCCCTAAAAAAAATGGTTTTGTAAATTTTGTACGAAGCTGAAGTTGGTTTCTTATTCGGAGCTGAAGTTGGTTTCTTATTCGTCAGTTTCTTATTCGGCAATTTTTTCTTTTCTGTTTTTTATAGGTTTAACAACAAAAAACAATCATCATAATAATAAAAGACAATGCAGCGAGGAGCCCTGATGTGAATACACTTAAAAACGGCTACAAAAACAATAAAACTGGCACAAAAATGGGCATCAAAGTGGGCACCAAAGAGCGCTGAAGAAAGGGTTAAATGCCTTTGGGCCACTGATCCAACAATGCAGACATATAGAACAGGGCGCCCCACGTCCCTCCAGCCTGGCCCAAATGGGTTCTGGGCACCAGAACTGGCATCAAAGTGGGCAAACAGCCCATTTTCTCAGATTTGAATAAGTAACTGATGTTTTTAAGGGGTTAAATGCCTTTAGGCCACTGATCTGACACTTAAAATACACAGACAGTGATGCCCTGCATCAAACCCAGGTCCCTTCAGCCTGGCCAAAATCGGTTCTGGGCACCAGAACTGGCATCAAAGTGGGCAAACAACCCATTGTCGGTGCCGCGCCCTCCGCGCTGTTTTCACTTCAAAACCGGCGCCTGTGCTGTCTACTACTATGTGGGGCAGGCGCAGTAAGCTCTGGCCGTCTGACATCCCAGCCAGGCTTGCAGACTGCGCGTGTGCGGCCGCCCTGCCTATGAATCCCTGCCCCGCACTGTGCATAATGCATAACACAGTGCGGGGCAGGGATTTCCAAGGTGGGCGGCCGCAATGCCCGCACAGGCGCAGTCTGCAAGCCTGGCTGGGACGTCAGACGGCCAGAGCTTACTGTGCCTGCAAACACAGTAGTAGACAGCGCAGGCTCCAGTTTTGAAGCAAAAACAGCACAGAGGGGGCGGCGCCGTATGCCCCTGAAGATTTGAGTGACGGCAGAGGTATTTTTGCATAACTTTCAAAACGCTTTATTTTCGGAATACATGAACCAAAAACTAAAAAAGCCACCTTGTTAGAATGCAGCATTACTGCTGCACAAGGTTGCTTTTTTAGTTTATAATGGCTGGAAGGGGGTGACAGTGGCCCTTTAACCCCTTCCCGACCTGTGACACAGCGTATGCGTCATGAAAGTCGGTGCCAATCCGACCTGTGACGCATATGCTGTGTCACAAAATGATCGCGTCCCTGCAGATCCGGTGAAAGGGTTAACTCCCATTTCACCCGATCTGCAGGGACAGGGGGAGTGGTAGTTTAGCCCGGGGGGGTGGCTTCACTCCCCCGTGGCTACGATCGCTCTGATTGGCTGTTGAAAGTGAAACTGCCAATCAGAGCGATTTGTAATATTTCACCTATTATAACTGGTGAAATATTACAATCCAGCCATGGCCGATGCTGCAATATCATCGGCCATGGCTGGAAACACTGATGTGCCCCCACCCCACCGATCGCCCCCCCAAGCCACCGATCTGTCCTTTACACTGTTCCGCTCCCCTCCGTCCTCCTGTCCGCTCCCCCCGTGCTCTTGTCCGCTCACCCCCGTGCTCCAATCCCACCCCCGTGCTCCAACTACCCCCCTACACTCCGATCCACCACCCCTGCAGTCCGATCCACCCCCCGGGTGCTCCAATCCCCCCCCCGTGCTCCGATCCGACCCCCCGTGCTCCGATCCACCCCCCCCCCCCCCCCCCCGTGCTCCACCCCACCCCATCATACTTACCGAGCCTCCCGTGGTCCGTCAGTCTTCTTTCCTGGGTGCCGCCATCTTTCAAAATGGCGGGCGCATGCGCAAAGCGCACGCCGAATCTGCCGGCCGGCAGATTCATTTCAAGTGCATTTCGATCACTGCGATAAAACCTATCACAGTGATCAAAATTAAAAAAATACTGAATGACCCATCCCCCCCCCCCCCCCTTTGTCACCCCCATAGGTAGGGACAATAATAAAATTAAGATTTATTTTTTTTTCTTCCACTAAGGTAAGAACTAGGGTTAGGGTTAGGGTTTCGGTATGTGCACACGTATTCTGGTCCTCTGCGGATTTTTCCGCTGCGGATTTGATAAATCCGCAGTGCTAAACCGCTGCGGATTTATGGCAGATTTACCGCGGTTTTTCTGCGCATTTCGCTGCGGTTTTACAACTGCAATTTTCTATTGGAGCAGTTGTAAAACTGCTGCGGAATCCGGAGAAAGAAGCGACATGCTGCGGAATGTAAACCGCTGCGTTTCCGTGCAGTTTTTCTGCAGCATGTGTACAGCGATTTTTGTTTCCCATAGGTTTACATTGAACTGTAAACTCATGGGAAACTGCTGCGGATCCGCAGCATGTGCACATACCTTTAGAATTAGGCCATGTGCACACTGTGCGGATTTGGCTGCGGATGCGCAGCGGATTGGCCGCTGCGGATTCGCTGTAGTGTTCCATCAGGTTTACAGTACCATGTAAACCTATGGAAAACCAAATCCGCTGTGCCCATGGTGCGGAAAATACCACACGGAAACGCTGCGTTGTATTTTCTGCAGCATGTCAATTCTTTGTGCGGATTCCGCAGCGTTTTACACCTGTTCCTCAATAGGAATCCGCAGGTGAAATCCGCACAAAAAACACTGGAAATCCACGGTAAATCCGCAGGTAAAACGCAGTGCCTTTTACCCGCGGATTTTTCAAAAATGATGCTGAAAAATCTCACACGAATCCGCAACGTGGGCACATAGCCTTAGGGTTAGGGTTGGAATTAGGGTTGTGGTTAGGGTTGTGATCAGGGTTAGGGGTGTGTTGGGTTAGGGTTAGGGGTGTTGGGGGGTTAGTGTTGGAGGTAGAATTGAGGGGTTTCCACTGTATAGGCACATCAGAAGTCTCCAAACGCAACATGGCGCCACCATTGATTCCAGCCAATCTTGTATTCAAAAAGTCAAATGGTGCTCCCTCACTTCCGAGCCCCGACGTGTGCCCAAACAGTGGTTTACCCCCACATATGGGGTACCAGCATACTCAGGACAAACTGCGCAACAATTACTGGGGTCAAATTTCTCCTGTTACCCATGTGAAAATAAAAAAAATGCTTGCTAAAACATCATTTTTGAGGAAAGAAAAATGATTTTTTATTTTCACGGCTCTGCGTTGTAAACGTCTGTGAAGCACTTGGGGGTTCAAAGTGCTCACCACATATCTAGATTAGTTCCTTGGGGGTCTAGTTTCTAAAATGGGGTCACTTGTGGGGGGTTTCTACTGTTTAGGCACACCAGGGGCTCTGCAAACGCAACGTGACACCCGCAGACCATTCCATCAAAGTCTGCATTTCAAAAGTCACTACTTCCCTTCTGAGCCCCGACATGTGCCCAAACAGTGGTTTACCCCCACACATGGGGTATCAGCGTACTCAGGAGAAACTGGACAACAACTTTTGGGGTTTAATTTCTCCTGTAACCCTTGGGAAAATAAATTCTGGGCTAAATAATTATTTTTGAGGAAAGAAAACGTATTTATTATTTTCACGGCTCTGCGTTATAAACTTCTGTGAAGCACTTGGGGGTTCAAAGTGCTCACCACACATCTAGATAAGTTCCGTTCGGGGTCTAGTTTCCAAAATGGGGTCACTTGTGGGGGGTTTCTACTGTTTAGCTACATCAAGAGCTCTGCAAACGCAACGTGACGTCCGCAGAGCATTCCATCAAATTCTGCATTTCAAAACGTCACTACTTCACTTCCGAGCCCCGGCATGTGCCCAAACAGTAGTTTACCCCCACATATGGGATATCACCGTACTCGGAGAAACTGGACAACAACTTTTGGGGTCAAATTTCTCCTGTTACCCTTGGGAAAATAAAAAATTGCAGGCTAAAAGATCATTTTTGAGAAAATAATATTTTTTTTTTTCATGGCTCTGCGTTATAAACTTCTGTGAAGCACCTGGGGGTTTAAAGTGCTCAATATGCATCTAGATAAGTTCCTTGGGGGGTCTAGTTTCCAAAATGGGGTCACTTGTGGGGGAGCTCCAATATTTAGGCACACAGGGGCTCTCCAAACGCAACATGGTGTTCGCTAACAATTGGAGCTAATTTTCCATTCAAAAAGTCAAATGGCGCTCCTTCCCTTCCGAGCCTTACCATGTGCCCAAACAGTGGTTTACCCCCACATGTGAGGTATCGGTGTACTCAGGAGAAATTGCCCAACAAATTTCACGATCCATTTTATCCTGTTGCCCATGTGAAAATGAAAAAAATGAGGCTAAAAGAATTTTTTTGTGAAAAAAAAGTACTTTTTCATTTTTACGGATCAATTTGTGAAGCACCTGGGGGTTCAAAGTGCTCACTATGCATCTAGATAAGTTCCTTGGGGGGTCTAGTTTCCAAAATGGGGTCACTTGTTGGGGAGTTCCAATTTTTAGGCACACGGGGGCTCTCCAAACGTAACATGGTGTCCGCTAAAGAGTGGAGCCAATTTTTCATTCAAAAAGTCAAATGGCGCTCCTTCCCTTCCAAGCCCTGCCGTGCGCCCAAACAGTGGTTTACCCCTACATATGAGGTATCAGCGTACTCAGGACAAATTGGACAACAACTTCCGTGGTTCAGTTTCTCCTTTTACCATTGTGAAATCAAAAAAATTGTTGCTAAAAGATAATTTTTGTGACTAAAAAGTTAAATGTTCATTTTTTCCTTCCATGTTGCTTTTGCTGCTGTGAAGCACCTGAAGGGTTAATAAACTTCTTGAATGTGGTTTTGTGCACCTTGAGGGGTGCAGTTTTTAGAATGGTGTCACTTTTGGGTATTTTCAGCCATATAGACCCCGTAAACTGACTTCAAATGTGAGGTGGTCCCTAAAAAAAATGGTTTTGTAAATTTCGTTGTAAAAATGAGAAATCGCTGGTCAAATTTTAACCCTTATAACTTCCTAGCAAAATAAAAATTTGTTTCCAAAATTGTGCTGATGTAAAGTATACATGTGGAAAATGTTATTAACTATTTTGTGTCAGATAACTCTCTGGTTTAACAGAATAAAAATTCAAATTGTGAAAATTGCGAAATTTTCAAAATTTTCCCCAAATTTCCGTTTTTATCACAAATAAACGCAGAATTTATCGACCTAAATTTACCACTAACATGAAGCCCTATATGTCACGAAAAAACAATCTCAGAACCGCTAGGATCCGTTGAAGCGTTCCTGAGTTATTACCTCATAAAGGGACACTGGTCAGAATTGCAAAAAACGGCCAGGTCATTAAGGTCAAAATAGGCTGGGTCATGAAGGGGTTAAGAGGAAGCGACAGTTCGTTTATAGAGCATAGGAGACAAGCTAGTAAATTAGATATTTTACTCCATAAAAATGGAAGGCAGTGTTTACAAAGTATAAAAGATGTTCTAAAGAGGACAAACTCATATGTACATTGAAGATTAAAAAAAAAAAAAAAGGATTAACATTGAATAGAGAACAATTACAGGTCGTTCAGGTCATTTCATATCAGCATGGCGGCCTTGTGCTCAGGAGGAGAAAGGGATTCCATATATCCAGATGCATGAGCACAGCTTTACCGAGCTGTTGTTAGCTTGCTTCCTGCACCAAGACTGCTGGAATGCTGAAACACAAATATTCTTAGCCCAAAAACCCAGGCACTCCCCCTGTCGTGACATCACTCTGGGGCTGAAACCACCCCTTTACTGAAAATATTAAAACCATTTTTATGCATATCTCACTGTATGAACCTCGTATATGAAATACGCCAGGATCAAGCGGTGCACTACGTCGGGGCGATTCTTTTAATTGTAAATACGGATTGATTCCCTGAACCACTTACGGAAAAATCTGCACTTTGCCCTCGTTGGGTTTAGCTGCTAGCGCTTTCAGTGTGTGATAGATCTATTGATGGATGTCCGGAATATATAATTCTTATCTTTGTAGCTGAAATCAGTGGCGCTATAACTTTAATAGTACAAAGAAACTCAGGGCTTTACACCAGTTAAAACTAGTCTTTGGTGGGAGGGGGGGAAATGAGCAGCCTTCACAGAGACTGCTAACGGCAGCTACAGCCATAACTTCTAGCGAGGGTTTTGAATTACACTCATAGCAGCAAGCAGAAGAGGGGGGTCGGAATGACCCACAGCATCTGTTCTCTGCTCTTGGTTGTAGCAGAGCTCGGTGTGTGCGATAATACACAATCAAATACCTCATGTTCCTGACAGGGAGGATAACTTTATGATCCCCGCCACTAACACCAATAGGACATGAACCGGAGTTGTTAGGTTGCTCACTTCTTTCTGAAGGGGAATTATTTCTGTCCCACTTCAAAGTTCCGGTTTTGAACTTGCAGCTCTATGGCACCCCCCCCTTACCCTCAGGTCAGAAAGGGTACTGCACCTAGGATAATTAGTAGCCAGAAAGTCTGCCTTCTTTGTACTGGCTAATTGGCACTCTGCAGCGAGGGCGATATAACTACTCCCACTCAGGTGGGAACAATAACTATCAACGCCGTCCATTGCAACAAGGTCTCACAAATGCAGAGGACATATCCGCTGCCACGAGCTCCGATTTTTTTAATTCATAATGTGTCAGGAGGCAACCCAAATTAGTAGAGTAATTCTCTTCAGAGGACAGGACAGTACGTTGTAGAGCAAGGAGGAACAAATCTAGTAATTTTATATATTTTACTACAAAAAGGTAGGCTGCGTTAACAGAATTATAAAAAGATATTCGAAAAATAGACAAGTATCGTATGTACAGTACAATTACAACTAAAATGGGATTAAATTTGAAAAAACACTTACAGTTTGTTATGTAATTTCATCTCATAGCAGACCATGTGCTGTGGGGGATGGGCATACATCAAGATGCATTACAGATGGGTCTCGCAGTTGGACCCTAGACAAAAGACTAGTGAAGATTGATGTCTAACTCACTGATCTCCGTGCCCAAAACCAAGGCACTGCCCCTGTGGTGATCTCACTCAGAGGCTGAATACTCCCCTTTCTTCGAGTTATGACAAGACATTTCTATACATAACTCGCTGTATGAACCTCGGAGATGAAGGACACAATGATCATGATGCTCACCATGTCATGGGGGTTCTTTTAAGTATAAACACGGCGTAGATATATAATCCGCTTAAGGAGAAATCCTTGCCTTGCATTTTTTGGGTGTAGATACTAGCGATTTCAGTGAGTTATAGATTTCTCGGTGGATATTCGGAATGTGTAACCCTTATATCCCAATCCCTGATCTGTGTCATTGTACATAAATTTTCAAGAACAAAAAAGTCCCATGCGGTTTGAAAGTGGCTGTACCAGTTATAGCTAGTATCAGGCGGGAGGGGGGATGAGGGGTTTAGGGAGAGGACGGCTTTCACAGCACAAAGCCATAAAAATTTCTCAGTGGAGCTTGCACGCTGCTCTTCAATTACAGCCATATTGCAGGGGGAAGGGAGGAAGAGAAGCTTTGAATTCCACCCTTGTGCTGGCAGGCAGAGGAAACTGCAGCTGAGAGCCCTGTATGTGTAATTGAAGTAATCAGAATTTCTTCCTGTTTCCTGACAGGTGCAGTTGAAAAGGTATAATTCTACAGGTTTCAAAATATATCAAGCCTTCAAAGATCGTTAAAAATGGTATAAGTCAGTAAAAAGAAGGTTTTGCAAATTTCATTAAATATAATGAAAAATTGCTGCAACATTTTAACACTAATAAAAGTGACATAATGACAATGGTGATGGACCACAAAACCATTATGGGGGATGTAAGTGTGGAGTGACATCAGTGGCCCAAATGCATTTAACCCCTTAAAAACATCAGTTACTTATTCAAATCTGAATGCTGCTCCCCCCCTCCACATGGTTGGCTAGTCCTTGTTGAATGTACTTGAAATATAAATGCCAAAAGCTTCTTAATCTGAGATCTTAAGAGGTTGTCCACTACTTGGACAATCCATTCTCAATCCTATGTTTCCTCATGTAAGAGTTGTGGCTGCTCCCTCACTTCCTCTAGATGTATGGGATTTGCCCAAAGGCGGGGAGAGTGAAAATGGCACCATTTGGGTGCCGGGATGGGGTGGTGATCTGGTATTCCCTGGATGAGCCTGTGCTGACAGTGGAGGTGAGCGTAGCTCTTATTTTACAAGGTGGAAACGTTAGCATTGTTGGCGTAGTGGAGATCTTAAAGGGAACCTGTCACCCCGAGGGTCGTGGGTGGGGTGGGCCCACCGGCATCGGGGGCTTGTCTGCAGCATTCTGTAGTGCTGTAGATGAGCCCCCGATGTTGCCTGGAAGAGGAGAAGGGGACGTTGTATTGTACTCACCCGGGGGCGGTCCCGCTGCTGGTCAGGTCGGATGCGGCGCCTCCTATCTTCATTGCGGGACGTCCTCTTCTGGTCTTCGGCTCCGGCGCAGGCGTACTTTGCTCTGCCCTGTTGAGGGCAGAGGATAGTGCTGCAGTGCGCAGGCGCTGGAAAGGTCAGAGGCCTGGCGCCTGCGCACTGCAGTGCTTTGTCTGCCCTCAACAGGGCAGAGCAGAGTGCGCCGGAGCCGTGGCTGGGGATCAGGGGAGGACGTCTTGGGATGAGGAGGGGAGGTGCCGGAGCGGACCAGAGATGCCCATCCGACCTGACCAGCGGCGGGACCGCCCCTGGGTGAGTATGGTGGGACGTCTTTTTCTCCTTTCGGGTAGCATCGGGGGCTTATCTGCAGCATTGCAGAATGCTGCGGATGAGCCCCTGATGCCGGTGGGCTTGCCTCACCCACGATTTTTGGGGTGACAGGTTCCCTTTAAATATGTGGCCCTCCTAATCTAATTCACTCACTCTAGAAGTGCTTTTTCTAAAGAGCTGTTTGTGTAATAGTGACTGTTTAGCAGGGTGTTTACATATGCAGTGATAACTGCTGGGGGCATAGGGAACACACTTTGCCTTTAACCCCTTCCCGACCTTTGACGCATACGCTGCGTCATGAAAGTCGGTGCCATTCCGACCCATGACGCAGCATATGCGTCATGGAAAGATCGCGTCCCTGCAGGCCGGGTGAAAGGGTTAACTCCCATTTCACCCGATCTGCAGGGACAGGGGGAGTGGTAGTTTAGCCCAGGGGGGGTGGCTTCACCCCCTCGTGGCTACGATCGCTCTGATTGGCTGTTGAAAGTGAAACTGCCAATCAGAGCGATTTGTAATATTTCACCTAAAAAACTGGTGAAATGTTACAATCCAGCCATGGCCGATGCTGCAATATCATCGGCCATGGCTGGAAACACTTATGTGCACCCACTCCACCCCTCCGATCGCCCCCCCAGCCCCCCGATCTGTGGTCCGCTCCCCTCCGTCCTGTGCTCCGCTCCCCCGTCCTCCTGTCCGCTTCCCCGTGCACCAATCACACCCCCTGTGCTGCAATCAAACCCCCCCGCACTCCGATCCCCCCCCCCCCGCACACAGCGACACCCCCCCCGTGCTCCGATCCACCCCCCCCGCACAGCGATCCCTCACCCCGTGCTCCAATCCTTCCCCGTGCTGCAATCCTCCCTCCCGTGTTCCGATCCACCCCCCCCCATGATCCGATCCACCCCCCCCCGTGCTCCGACGCCCCCCCCCCGTGCCCTGATCTCCCCCCCCTTATACTTACCTGGCCGCCCGAGGTCCGTCCGTCTTCTTTCCTGGGCGCCGCCATCTTCCAAAATGGCGGGCGCATGTGCAGTGCGCCCGCCGAATCTGCCGGCCGGCAGATTCGTTCCAGAGTGAATTTTGATCACTGAGAGGATATATCTCAGTGATCAAAATAAAAAAAATAGTAAATGACCCCCCCCTTTGTCACCCCCATAGATAGGGACAATAAAAAAAAATAAAGAATTTTTTTTTTTTTCACTAAGGTTGGGGTAAGAACTAGGGGTAGGGGTAGGGTTAGGGCTAGGGTTAGGGTTTCGGTATGTGCACACGTATTCTGGTCCTATGCGGATTTTTCCGCAGCGGATTTGAAAAATCCACAGTGCTAAACCGCTGCCGATTTATCGTGGATTTACCGCGGTTTTTCTGCGCATTTCACTGCGGTTTTACAACTGCGATTTTCTATTGGAGCAGTTCTAAAACCGCTGCGGAATCCGCAGAAAGAAGTGACATGCTGCGGAATGTAAACCGCTGCGTTTCCGTGCAGTTTTTCCGCAGCATGTGTACAGCGATTTTTGGTTCCCATAGGTTCACATTGAACTGTGGACTCATGGGAAGCTGCTGCGGATCCGCAGCGTTTTCCGCAGCGTGTGCACATACCTTTAGAATTAGGCTATGTGCACACGGTGCGGATTGGCCGCTGCGGATCCGCAGCAGTGTTCCATCGGGTTTGCAGTACCATGTAAACATATGGAAAACCAAATCCGCTGTGCCCATGGTGCAGAAAATACCGCGCGGGAACGCTGCGTTGTATTTTCCGCAGCATGCCAATTCTTTGTGCGGATTCCGCAGCGTTTTACACCTGTTCCTCAATAGGAATCCACAGGTGAAATCCGCACAAAAAACACTGGAAATCCACGGTAAATCCACAGGTAAAACGCAGTGCCTTTTACCCGCGGATTTTTCAAAAATGATGCTGAAAAATCTCATACGAATCCGCAACGTTGGCACATAGCCTTAGAGTTGGGTTGGAATTAGGGTTGTGGTTAGGGTTAGGGGTGTGTTGGGGTTAGGGTTGTGGTTAGGGGTGTGTTGGGGTTAGGGTTGTGATTAGGGTTACGGCTACAGTTGGGATAAGGGTTAGGGGTGTGTTGGAGGTAGAATTGAGGGGTTTCCACTGTTTAGGCACTTCAGGGGGTCTCCAAACGCAACATGGCGCCACCATTGATTCCAGCCAATCTTGTATTCAAAAATTCAAATGGTGCTCCCTCACTTCCGAACCCCGACGTGTGCCCAAACAGTGGTTTACCCCCACATATGGGGTACCAGCATACTCAGGACAAACTGCGCAACAATTACTGGGGTCCAATTTCTCCTGTTACCCTTGAGAAAATAAAAAATTGCTTGCTAAAACATCATTTTTGAGGAAAGAAAAATGATTTTTTATTTTCACGGCTCTGCGTTGTAAACGTCTGTGAAGCACTTGGGGGTTCAAAGTGCTCACCACATATCTAGATAAGTTCCTTGGGGGGTCTAGTTTCCAAAATGGGGTCACTTGTGGGGGGTTTCTACTGTTTAGGCACACCAGGGGCTCTGCAAACGCAACGTGACGCCCGCAGACCATTCCATCAAAGTCTGCATTTCAAAAGTCACTACTTCCCTTCTGAGCCCCCACGTGTGCCCAAACAGTGGTTTACCCCCACACATGGGGCATCAGCGTACTCAGGAGAAACTGGACAACAACTTTTGTGGTCCAATTTCTCCTGTAACCCTTGGGAAAATAAAAAATTCTGGGCTAAAAAATTATTTTTGAGGAAAGAAAACGTATTTATTATTTTCACGGCTCTGCGTTATAAACTTCTGTAAAGCACTTGGGGGTTGAAAGTGCTCACCACACATCTAGATAAGTTCCTTTGGGGGTCTAGTTTCCAAAATGGGGTCACTTGTGGGGGGTTTCTACTGTTTAGGCACACCAGGGGCTCTGCAAACGCAATGTGACGCCCGCAGACCATTCCATCAAAGTCTGCATTTCAAAACGTCACTACTTCACTTCCGAGCCCCAGCATGTGCCTAAACAGTGGTTTACCCCCACATATGGGGTATCAGCGTACTCAGGAGAAACTGGACAACAACTTTTGGGGTCAAATTTCTCCTGTTACCCTTGGGAAAATAAAAAATTGCGGGCTAAAATTCAGTACAAAACTACTACCCTCATCCACAAAGCACTCCATGGCTCAGCACCACCCTACATCTCCTCCCTGGTATCAGTCTACCACCCTACCCGTGCCCTCCGCTCCGCTAATGACCTCAGGTTAGCATCCTCAATAATCAGAACCTCCCACTCCCGTCTCCAAGACTTTACACGTGCTGCGCCGATTCTTTGGAATGCACTACCTAGGATAATACGATTAATCCCCAATCCCCACAGTTTTAAGCGTGCCCTAAAAACTCATTTGTTCAGACTGGCCTACCGCCTCAATGCATTAACCTAACAATCCCTGTGTGGCCTATATTAAAAAAAAAAAAAAAAAATTAATTAACTGGTTCATGCAGCTTTACATGAACACCCAAGCCTTACACTATGGCTGGTCCGAATAACTATAGCAATTGTTACCATCCACCTCTCGTGTCTCCCCTTTTCCTCATAGTTTGTAAGCTTACGAGCAGGGCCCTCACTCCTCCTGGTATCTGTTTTGAACTGTATTTCTGTTATGCTGTAATGTCTATTGTATGTACAAGTCCCCTCTATAATTTGTAAAGCGCTGCGGAATATGTTGGCGCTATATAAATAAAAATTATTATTATTATTATATTATAATCTGAGAAAATGGGCTGTTTGCCCACTTTAATGCCAGTTCTGGTGCCCAGAACCCATTTGGGCCAGGCAGGAGGGACGTGAATTTGATGCAGGGCATCGCTGTCTGTGTATTTTGTGCATCAGATCGGTGGCCCAAAAGGCATTTAACCCCTTAAAAACATCAGTTACTTATTCAAATGGCAAAAATTGACTGCCCACTTTGATGCCAGTTCTGATGCCCAGAACCCATTTGGGCCAGGCTGGAAATAACTGGTTTGGATGTGGGGCGCCCTGTTCTATATGTCTGCAGTGTTAGATCACTGGCCCAAAGGCATTTAACCCTTTCTTCAGCACTCTTTGGTGCCCACTTTGATGCCCATTTTTGTGCCAGTTTTATTGTTTTTGTTGCCGTTTTTAAGTGTATTCACATCAGGGCTCCTCGCTGCATTGTCTTTTATTATTGTGATGATCATTTTTTGTTGCTAACCCTATAAAAAACAGAAAAGAAAAAAATGCCGAATAAGAAACTGACGAATAAGAAACCAACTTCAGCTCCGAATAAGAAACTGAACGAATAAGAAACCAACTTCAGCCTTGTAAATTTTGTTGTAAAAATGAGAAATCGCTGGTCAAATTTTAACCCTTACAACTTCCTAGCAAAAAAAAAAATTTGTTTCCAAAATTGTGCTGATGTAAAGTAGACGTGTGGGAAATGTTATTTATTAACTATTTTGTGTCACATAACTCACGTTTAACAGAATAAAAATTCAAAATGTGAAAATTGAGAAATTTTCAAAATTTTTGCCAAATTTCCATTTTTTTCACAAATAAACGCAAAAATTACACTGGGGAACACAATTTTTTTTAGAGTTTAGGTCAGACAACTGTTCTTAACTAATTTTTGGATGCTGAATCCAGAAATGATTTCAGTTTTTCTCTATCACGTCAAGTTTTTTAACTATAGGTTTTTTGTCTTCTCAAAACTATGTAAACCACTGTACCTGAAAAGTGTTTGTTTGTTTTTTTAAATGGTACAAATATGAACAAAAAATGAAATATATAAGAAATAGGCATGACAAAGTTGTGACTACTCTTACAAGTTGCCACGTAGCTCTATATGAGTCGAATTGTAATCAGGTAACAAGTCTTATTACAGATATCAGTGCAATTGTGCTTCTCTGGCAGGTAAGTTGTGGAGGAAAAACTTGACGTGCTAGAAAAAAACAGACTACATTTTTGGAATCAGCATGACAATTTTAGTATAAATCAGCTCAAAAACCGAACTCAACAGAAACATTTTTTTTCAAATTGTTCCCCTGTGTTATGGGACGGACTAAACTGCATATTGGGATTATGGGATGATGGGCTGCAATACTAGACTCCACCACTAGATGGCAACACATTTTACAAATGCAGCCCAGGAAATGACTTCTTGTAATATAGCAAGAAGGGAATATGGGTATATCTATTGTTCTGTATGGGGATTATGGGTGAAATATCACAAATACACATGCTCAGGAACATACTTCATCTACTTCTGATAGGAATATGGGTATAGTTATTGTTCTGTATGGGGATTATGGGTGAAATAGCACAAATACACATGCCCAGGAACATACTGTATATACTTCTGATAGGAATATGGGTATAACTATTGTTCTGGATGGGGATTATGGGTGAAATATCACAAATACACATGCCCAGGAACATACTTCATCTACTTCTGATAGGAATATGGGTATAACTATTGTTCTGGATGGGGATTATGGGTGAAATATCACAAATACACATGCCCAGGAACATATTTCATCTACTTCTGATAGCAATATGGGTATAATTATTGTTCTGTATGGGGATTATGGGTGAAATATCACAAATACACATGCCCAGGAACATACTTCATCTACTTCTGATAGCAATATGGGTATATCTATTGATCTGTATGGGGATTATGGGTGAAATATCACAAATACACATGCTCAGGAACATACTTCATCTACTTCTGATAGGAATATGGGTATATCTATTGTTCTGTATGGGGATTATGGGTGAAATATCACAAATACACATGCTCAGGAACATATTTCATCTACTTCTGATAGCAATATGGGTATAATTATTGTTCTGTATGGGGATTATGGGTGAAATATCACAAATACACATGCTCAGGAACATACTTCATCTACTTCTGATAGCAATATGGGTATAACTATTGTTCTGTATGGGGATTATGGGTGAAATATCACAAATACACATGCCCAGGAACATACTTCATCTACTTCTGATAGGAATATGGGTATATCTATTGTTCTGTATGGGGATTATGGGTGAAATATCACAAATACACATGCTCAGGAACATACTTCATTTACTTCTGATAGGAATATGGGTATATCTATTGTTCTGTATGGGGATTATGGGTGAAATATCACAAATACACATGCTCAGGAACATACTTCATT
This sequence comes from Ranitomeya imitator, assembly GCF_032444005.1. Lineage (NCBI taxonomy): Eukaryota > Metazoa > Chordata > Amphibia > Anura > Dendrobatidae > Ranitomeya > Ranitomeya imitator. The sequence continues at coordinate 240,119,613 of NC_091283.1, forward strand.
TACTTCTGATAGGAATATGGGTATATCTATTGTTCTGTATGGGGATTATGGGTGAAATATCACAAATACACATGCCCAGGAACATACTTCATCTACTTCTGATAGGAATATGGGTATATCTATTGTTCTGTATGGGGATTATGGGTGAAATATCACAAATACACATGCTCAGGAACATACTTCATTTACTTCTGATAGGAATATGGGTATATCTATTGTTCTGTATGGGGATTATGGGTGAAATATCACAAATACACATGCCCAGGAACATACTTCATCTACTTCTGATAGGAATATGGGTATATCTATTGTTCTGTATGGGGATTATGGGTGAAATATCACAAATACACATGCTCAGGAACATACTTCATTTACTTCTGATAGGAATATGGGTATATCTATTGTTCTGTATGGGGATTATGGGTGAAATATCACAAATACACATGCCCAGGAACATACTTCATCTACTTCTGATAGGAATATGGGTATATCTATTGTTCTGTATGGGGATTATGGGTGAAATATCACAAATACACATGCTCAGGAACATATTTCATCTACTTCTGATAGGAATATGGGTATAACTATTGTTCTGTATGGGGATTATGGGTGAAATATCACAAATACACATGCCCAGGAACATACTTCATCTACTTCTGATAGGAATATGGGTATATCTATTGTTCTGTATGGGGATTATGGGTGAAATATCACAAATACACATGCCCAGGAACATACTTCATCTACTTCTGATAGGAATATGGGTATAATTATTGTTCTGTATGGGGATTATGGGTGAAATATCACAAATACACATGCCCAGGAACATATTTCATCTACTTCTGATAGCAATATGGGTATATCTATTGATCTGTATGGGGATTATGGGTGAAATATCACAAATACACATGCCCAGGAACATATTTCATCTACTTCTGATAGCAATATGGGTATATCTATTGATCTGTATGGGGATTATGGGTGAAATATCACAAATACACATGCCCAGGAACATACTTCATCTACTTCTGATAGGAATATGGGTCTAACTATTGATCTGTATGGGGATTATGGGTGAAATATCACAAATACACATGCCCAGGAACATATTTTATCATTATTTTAAGAACATATATATTTATCCCAAATAGTCATGCCCAGTACCACATTTGATGAATTTCCCATAATAATATGAATAGAATTATTCACCTCCATGGTAATTCAATGTGAAATATTATATTTACAGAGGCCAAATAATTTTGCAGCTTTGTTTGAAAAAATATCTTTAAAAACTTGTGGGCACCTAAGCTCCATAATAAATGAATACCTATATGTACATTTATATTACAGCGTCAAATAGGCTAAGTAATTTCCTTTTACAGCTTGGTAATTCTGCATTCAATAGCGCTGTAATAAGTCAGTATAGGCTGTTTATTGTCTCTATATGACGGCTTTTCATTAATATAGCGATAACAGTTTGAACTATTAATTTGAAAATATCTGCATTGATTTCCTGGACATATGCAGTGTTTATACGCTCAAAGATGCTGAAACAGGCCTGGAAAGACGGGTTTAACAAAGTTTTTGCTTTTTTTTTTTTTTTTTCTTCAAGATTGTGAAAACTGTCTGAAGCATTGACTTGAAAATAGCTTTTGTGACTTTATTGATATATTTTGTGGTTGGACGTCAAGGTTGCTGAAATAAGTAAATAAAGGCTGATTTAAGAGACTTTTAACTGCTTATCTTCAGTACTGAAAAAAAGGCTTAAAGCTGACCTGTCATCACATTCCATGCCACCAAGCCGCAGCTATGGTGGCATAGCTGACAGGTCCAGCAGTGTGGACAGCCCTCTAACCGCCTCACTGGTGCCTCCGCACAAAAATATTACACTTTATTCCTCTCGACAGGTGTATTTGTGATATTTCACCCATAATCCCCATATAGATCAATAGATATACCCATATTGCTCTCAGAAGTAGATGAAATATGTTCCTGGGCATGTGTATTTGTGATATTTCACCCATAATCCCCATACAGATCAATAGATATACCCATATTTCTATCAGAAGTAGATGAAGTATGTTCCTGGGCATGTGTATTTGTGATATTTCACCGATAATCCCCATACAGATCAATAGATATACCCATATTCCTATCAGAAGTAGATGAAATATGTTCCTGAGCATGTGTATTTGTGATATTTCACCCATAATCCCCATACAGAACAATAATTATACCCATATTCCTAACAGAAGTAGATGAAGTATGTTCCTGGGCATGTGTATTTGTGATATTTCACCCATAATCCCCATACAGAACAATAATTATACTCATATTCCTATCAGAAGTAGATGAAGTATGTTCCTGGGCATGTGTATTTGTGATATTTCACCCATAATCCCCATACAGATCAATAATTATACCCATATTCCTATCAGAAGTAGATGAAATATGTTCCTGAGCATGCGTATTTGTGATATTTCACCCATAATCCCCATACAGAACAATAATTATACTCATATTGCTATCAGAAGTAGATGAAGTATGTTCCTGGGCATGTGTATTTGTGATATTTCACCCATAATCCCCATACAGATCAATAGATAAACCCATATTCCTATCAGAAGTAGATGAAATATGTTCCTGAGCATGTGTATTTGTGATATTTCACCCATAATCCCCATACAGAACAATAATTATACCCATATTCCTATCAGAAGTAGATGAATTATGTTCCTGGGCATGTGTATTTGTGATATTTCACCCATAATCCCCATACAGATCAATAGATATACCCATATTCCTATCAGAAGTAGATGAAATATGTTCCTGAGCATGTGTATTTGTGATATTTCACCCATAATCCCCATACAGATCAATAGATATACCCATATTCCTATCAGAAGTAGATGAAGTATGTTCCTCAGCATGTGTATTTGTGATATTTCACCCATAATCCCCATACAGATCAATAGATATACCCATATTCCTAACAGAAGTAGATGAAGTATGTTCCTGGGCATGTGTATTTGTGATATTTCACCCATAATCCCCATACAGAATAATTATACCCATATTCCTATCAGAAGTAGATGAAGTATGTTCCTGAGCATGTGTATTTGTGATATTTCACCCATAATCCCCCATACAGAACAAGAATTATACCCCTATTCCTATCAGAAGTAGATGAAATATGTTCCTGAGCATGTGTATTTGTGATATTTCACCCATAATCCCCATACAGAACAATAATTATACCCATATTCCTATCAGAAGTAGATGAAATATGTTCCTGAGCATGTGTATTTGTGATATTTCACCCATAATCCCCATACAGAACAATAATTATACCCATATTCCAATCAGAAGTAGATGAAGTATGTTCCTGGGCATGTGTATTTGTGATATTTCACCCATAATCCCCATACAGAACAATAATTATACCCATATTCCTATCAGAAGTAGATGAAGTATGTTCCTGGGCATGTGTATTTGTGATATTTCACCCATAATCCCCATACAGAACAATAATTATACTCATATTGCTATCAGAAGTAGATGAAGTATGTTCCTGGGCATGTGTATTTGTGATATTTCACCCATAATCCCCATACAGATCAATAGATATACCCATATTCCTATCAGAAGTAGATGAAGTATGTTCCTGAGCATGTGTATTTGTGATATTTCACCCATAATCCCCATACAGATCAATAGATATACCCATATTCCTATCAGAAGTAGATGAAGTATGTTCCTGAGCATGTGTATTTGTGATATTTCACCCATAATCCCCATACAGAACAATAATTATACTCATATTCCTATCAGAAGTAGATGAAATATGTTCCTGGGCATGTGTATTTGTGATATTTAACCCATAATCCCCATACAGAACAATAATTATACCCATATTCCTATCAGAAGTAGATGAAATATGTTCCTGGGCATGTGTATTTGTGATATTTCACCCATAATCCCCATACAGAACAATAATTATACCCATATTCCTATCAGAAGTAGATGAAGTATGTTCCTGGGCATGTGTATTTGTGATATTTCACCCATAAGCCTCATACAGAACAATAATTATACCCATATTCCTATCAGAAGTAGATGAAATATGTTCCTGGGCATGTTTATTTGTGATATTTCACCCATAATCCCCATACAGAACAATAGTTATACCCATATTCCTAGCAGAAGTAGATGAAGTATGTTCCTGGGCATGTGTATTTCTGATATTTCACCCATAATCCCCATACAGAACAATAGTTATACCCATATTCCTAGCAGAAGTAGATGAAGTATGTTCCTGAGCATGTGTATTTGTGATATTTCACCCATAATCCCCATACAGAATAATTATACCCATATTCCTATCAGAAGTAGATGAAATATGTTCCTGAGCATGTGTATTTGTGATATTTCACCCATAATCCCCATACAGAATAATTATACCCATATTCCTATCAGAAGTAGATGAAGTATGTTCCTGAGCATGTGTATTTGTGATATTTCACCCATAATCCCCATACAGAACAATAATTATACCCATATTCCTATCAGAAGTAGATGAAATATGTTCCTGAGCATGTGTATTTGTGATATTTCACCCATAATCCCCATACAGATCAATAGATATACCCATATTCCTATCAGAAGTAGATGAAGTATGTTCCTGAGCATGTGTATTTGTGATATATCACCCATAATCCCCATACAGAACAATAGATATACCCATATTCCTAACAGAAGTAGATGAAGTATGTTCCTGGGCATGTGTATTTGTGATATTTCACCCATAATCCCCATACAGAATAATTATACCCATATTCCTATCAGAAGTAGATGAAGTATGTTCCTGAGCATGTGTATTTGTGATATTTCACCCATAATCCCCATACAGAACAAGAATTATACCCATATTCCTATCAGAAGTAGATGAAATATGTTCCTGAGCATGTGTATTTGTGATATTTCACCCATAATCCCCATACAGATCAATAGATATACCCATATTCCTATCAGAAGTAGATGAAGTATGTTCCTGGGCATGTGTATTTGTGATATTTCACCCATAATCCCCATACAGAACAATAATTATACTCATATTGCTATCGGAAGTAGATGAAGTATGTTCCTGGGCATGTGTATTTGTGATATTTCACCCATAATCCCCATACAGATCAATAGATATACCCATATTCCTATCAGAAGTAGATGAAATATGTTCCTGGGCATGTGTATTTGTGATATTTCACCCATAATCCCCATACAGAACAATAATTACTCATATTGCTATCAGAAGTAGATGAAGTATGTTCCTGGGCATGTGTATTTGTGATATTTCACCCATAATCCCCATACAGATCAATAGATATACCCATATTCCTATCAGAAGTAGATGAAGTATGTGCCTGAGCATGTGTATTTGTGATATTTCACCCATAATCCCCATACAGAACAATAATTATACTCATATTCCTATCAGAAGTAGATGAAATATGTTCCTGGGCATGTGTATTTGTGATATTTCACCCATAATCCCCATACAGAACAATAATTATACCCAAATTCCTATCAGAAGTAGATGAAATATGTTCCTGGGCATGTGTATTTGTGATATTTCACCCATAATCCCCATACAGAACAATAGTTATACCCATATTCCTAGCAGAAGTAGATGAAGTATGTTCCTGGGCATGTGTATTTGTGATATTTCACCCATAATCCCCATACAGAACAATAGATATACCCATATTCCTATCAGAAGTAGATGAAATATGTTCCTGGGCATGTGTATTTGTGATATTTCACCCATAATCCCCATACAGAACAATAGTTATACCCATATTCCTAGCAGAAGTAGATGAAGTATGTTCCTGGGCATGTGTATTTGTGATATTTCACCCATAATCCCCATACAGAACAATAGATATACCCATATTCCTATCAGAAGTAGATGAAATATGTTCCTGGGCATGTGTATTTGTGATATTTCACCCATAATCCCCATACAGAATAATTATACCCATATTCCTATCAGAAGTAGATGAAGTATGTTCCTGGGCATGTGTATTTGTGATATTTCACCCATAATCCCCATACAGAACAATAATTATACCCATATTCCTATCAGAAGTAGATGAAATATGTTCCTGAGCATGTGTATTTGTGATATTTCACCCATAATCCCCATACAGAACAATAATTATACCCATATTCCTATCAGAAGTAGATGACGTATGTTCCTGAGCATGTGTATTTGTGATATTTCACCCATAATCCCCATACAGAACAATAATTATACTCATATTCCTATCAGAAGTAGATGAAATATGTTCCTGGGCATGTGTATTTGTGATATTTCACCCATAATCCCCATACAGAACAATAATTATACCCATATTCCTATCAGAAGTAGATGAAGTATGTTCCTGAGCATGTGTATTTGTGATATTTCACCCATAATCCCCATACAGATCAATAGATATACCCATATTCCTATCAGAAGTAGATGAAGTATGTTCCTGGGCATGTGTATTTGTGATATTTCACCCATAATCCCCATACAGATCAATAGATATACCCATATTCCTATCAGAAGTAGATGAAATATGTTCCTGAGCATGTGTATTTGTGATATTTCACCCATAATCCCCATACAGATCAATAATTATACCCATATTCCTATCAGAAGTAGATGAAATATGTTCCTGAGCATGTGTATTTGTGATATTTCACCCATAATCCCCATACAGATCAATAATTATACCCATATTCCTATCAGAAGTAGATGAAGTATGTTCCTGGGCATGTGTATTTGTGATATTTCACCCATAATCCCCATACAGATCAATAATTATACCCATATTCCTATCAGAAGTAGATGAAATATGTTCCTGAGCATGTGTATTTGTGATATTTCACCCATAATCCCCATACAGATCAATAGATATACCCATATTCCTATCAGAAGTAGATGAAATATGTTCCTGAGCATGTGTATTTGTGATATTTCACCCATAATCCCCATACAGAACAATAATTATACCCATATTCCTATCAGAAGTAGATGAAGTATGTTCCTGAGCATGTGTATTTGTGATATTCCACCCATAATCCCCATACAGAACAATAATTATACTCATATTCCTATCAGAAGTAGATGAAGTATGTTCCTGAGCATGTGTATTTGTGATATTTCACCCATAATCCCCATACAGATCAATAGATATACCCATATTCCTATCAGAAGTAGATGAAGTATGTTCCTGGGCATGTGTATTTGTGATATTTCACCCATAATCCCCATACAGAACAATAATTATACCCATATTCCTATCAGAAGTAGATGAAGTATGTTCCTGGGCATGTGTATTTGTGATATTTCACCCATAATCCCCATACAGATCAATAATTATACCCATATTCCTATCAAAAGTAGATGAAATATGTTCCTGAGCATGTGTATTTGTGATATTTCACCCATAATCCCCATACAGATCAATAGATATACCCATATTCCTATCAGAAGTAGATGAAGTATGTTCCTGGGCATGTGTATTTGTGATATTTCACCCATAATCCCCATACAGAACAATAATTATACCCATATTCCTATCAGAAGTAGATGAAGTATGTTCCTGGGCATGTGTATTTGTGATATTTCACCCATAATCCCCATACAGATCAATAGTTATACCCATATTCCTATCAGAAGTAGATGAAGTATGTTCCTGAGCATGTGTATTTGTGATATTTCACCCATAATCCCCATACAGATCTATAGATATACCCATATTCCTATCAGAAGTAGATGAAGTATGTTCCTGAGCATGTGTATTTGTGATATTCCACCCATAATCCCCATACAGAACAATAATTATACTCATATTCCTATCAGAAGTAGATGAAGTATGTTCCTGAGCATGTGTATTTGTGATATTTCACCCATAATCCCCATACAGAACAATAGTTATACCCATATTCCTATCAGAAGTAGATGAAGTATGTTCCTGGGCATGTGTATTTGTGATATTTCACCCATAATCCCCATACAGAACAATAATTATACCCATATTCCTATCAGAAGTAGATGAAGTATGTTCCTGGGCATGTGTATTTGTGATATTTCACCCATAATCCCCATACAGAACAATAGATATACCCATATTCCTATCAGAAGTAGATGAAGTATGTTCCTGGGCATGTGTATTTGTGATATTTCATCCATAATCCCCATACAGAACAATAATTATACCCATATTCCTATCAGAAGTAGATGAAGTATGTTCCTGGGCATGTGTATTTGTGATATTTCATCCATAATCCCCATACAGAACAATAATTATATCCATATTCCTATCAGAAGTAGATGAAGTATGTTCCTGAGCATGTGTATTTGTGATATTTCACCCATAATCCCCATACAGATCAATAGATATACCCATATTCCTATGAGATGTTGATGAGATATATCACCAGGCGTGTGTAACCCGATATTCTACACATAATCCCATATAGTTACAATCTTTTTTCCCTGGTTCTATTATTAAACTTTAATCCAGCCCTGTGGATGTTCTGATTCATTTAAGTATTTCCATTGAATTCCCTTCTTGCTATATTACAAGAAGTCATTTCCTGGGCTGCATTTGTAAAATGTGCTGCCATCTAGTGGTCGAGTCTAGTATTGCAGCCCATCATCCCAATATGCAGTTTAGTCTGTCCCCTGTGTTATCGACCTAAATTTACCACTAACATGAAGCCCAATATGTCACGAAAAAACAATCTCAGAACCGCTAGGATCCGTTGAAGCGTTCCCGAGTTATTACCTCATAAAGGGTCACTGGTCAGAATTGCAAAAAACGGCCAGGTCATTAAAGTCAAAATAGGCTGGGTCATGAAGGTGTTAATAGGGGAATATCACCATGTGGGGAAGAAGGGAGAATTCTTACAGTGGCCAGTACACAGGGGAGGAAAACGCACTTACTGCACAGACACAGCCAGGACCCCAGGTGTGAATAGCGCTATAGTGAGGGGGCGGAGTATGGAGGCGGTATAGGAGGAGGAATCCCCCACATGGAGGAAGACGAGGACTGCGCAGACTCCACCTGCAGAGCCGCACACCGGACACCGGGAATCCACGGGGATAAGAAACTTCTAGACTCTGGAGTAAATACTAAACTACTGTGCGGCTCCTCCCGGTGTGACGTCATTTCCGGGGCGTGTCACACAGGGGGCGTGCCCTGACTCAGTACAGGCTAGTGATGGGCAGTCCGGCTCTTTTTGGTGATCCGGCTCTTTTGGCTCGCGAACCGGCTCTTTTTCAAAATAAAAATCCGTTTTCCATAGTCCTTGCTCCAGGTGTTTGCCTGTACAGTGAGGGCCTCATTATACACCTGTAGAAGTCTCTAGTGAAGCAGTACAGACTGTTTTTTAGCATTGCTATTTCCTCAGATTGTCAGCTCTTGTGAACAGGGCCCTGCTACTCAGTTGTAGTCTTATGTATTACTTTCTAAGGGCTTGTTTTCACATGCGAGGAACACGTCCGTGTCTCGCATGTGGAAACGAAGCTCTGGTGCCGGCACTCCAGAGCGGAGCGTGCGGCTCCATGTGTTGCTATGCGGCCGCACGCTCCGCTCCCAAGTGCCGGCGCCAGAGCTTCGTTTCCACATGCGAGACACGGACGTGTTCCTCGCATGTGAAAACAAGCCCTAAGGCCTGGATCACACATGCGAGAAACATGTCCGTGTCTCGCATGTGAAATCCAAGCTCTGGCACCAGCACTTCGGAGCGGAGCGTGCGGCCGCATAGCAACACATGGAGCCGCACGCTCCGCTCTGGAGTGCCGGTGCCAGAGCTTGGATTTCACATGCGAGACACGGACGTATTTCTCGTATGTGTGATCCCAGCCTAATATGTGGCATTTTTTTGTACATGTCCATTCTGATTTAGTAAGTGGTGTGATGTGCTGGCGCTGTATGAGATTATAATTCATAAAAATAAAGGCATGTTACCAGCACTGGTGAAAGTGAAAGAAAATAAAAATTAGGCTCCGAGCCTGCGCAGTATGACATCCACATACAGATTGGATGCAGTCATCCTGATTTGGGGGGCGTCTACATTGACAATCATGTTTATTGGATTCGCTGCCACGTACCAGGATGTCTGCAGATTTTTTAACACCCAAAATTCGCAACAAGCTGCGTTTTGGGAGCACATGACAAATCCTGATGCAATTGCAGGTCCATGCGTCCCTATGTCAAGTGTAGAGATGCAATCTGGACCACGTAATATATTGCCCAGCCACGTAGTATATTGCCCAGTTACATAGTATATTGCCCAGCCACGTAGTATATTGCCAAGTGACGCAGTATACAGCACAGAGCCACATAGTATATTGCACAGCGACGTAGTATACAGCACAGAGCCACGTAGTATATTGGCCAGTCACGTAGTATATTGCACAGCCCACGTAGTATATTGCCTAGTCACGTAGTATATTGCCCAGCCACGTAGTATATTGCCCAGCCAGGTTTGTCACAGGTTAAAAAATAAACATATACTCACCTTTCCGAGGGCCCCTTGTAGTCCACGGCAGCTTCCGGTCCCAGGGTTGGTATGAGCGCAGGGCCTGTGATGACGTCGCGGTCACATGACCGTGACGTCATGGCAGGTCCTTCTCCCATACCATCTTTGCCACCCGAACCTGCAACGGAAGATGGCGGCCAGCACGAGCGACTACAGAGGGTGAGTATAGCAGGTTGTTTTTTTAAAATTATTTTTAACATTACATTTTTTACTATTGATGCCGCATAGGCAGCGTCAATAGTAAAAAGTTGGTCACACAGGGTTAATAGCGGCGGTAACGGAGTGCGTTACCCGCGGCATAACGTGGTCCGTTATCACCGGCATTAACCCTGAGTTAGCAGGGAGTATGTGGGCGACAGGCACTGACTGCGGGGAGTAAGGAGCGGCCATTGTTTTCCGGACTGTGCCCGTCGCTGATTGGTCGCGGCAGCCATGACAGTCAGCTGGCGTGACCAATCAGCGAATGAATAACCGTGACAGAAAGAAAGAATGACAGACGGAAGTGACCCTTAGACAATTATAAAGTATATATCAGTATATAATGCCATGAATGAGGCCAGTAAAGTATATCTTTATGTGGGACTAAGGTAGCTCAAATCCTGACTCCAGCACTGACTGAAGGATGGTGGAACACTAAGGCCGCCGTCACACATGCGAGTTTTACGGACGTAAGAGCGCAGAATCTACGTCCGTAAAACTCGCAAAAAATACGGCACAATAATTCTCTATGCCCCTGCTCCTATTTGCCGTATTTTACTGATCAGTATTATACGGCTTTCTACGGCCGTACAAAATCGCAGCATGCTGCGTTTGTCACCGTACTGCGCAAGAAATACGCCAATGAAAGTCTATGGAAGCCCCAAAAATACGGATTACACACGGACAAGCAGTGTGACTTGCGAGAAATACGCAGCGCTGTTAGAGAGAAAAGCCGGCAATTCAGTGCGGTGTACAGTAAAATCACACTGACAGCTTATAGTAGAATAGGTAGAATAAATGTGTACACATAGAATAGGTATATATATATATATATAGAAAGCCTGGGAGCTTTCTAGGTAATTTCCCACGATCTATGAACATCCAGCAGAGGGCGCCTCACCGCAAATGAAGCTAAATATAGATCATTGATCTATATTTAGACTCATTCGCCGGGGTTTTGCAGCGAGGAGTAGCATTGCATTAGCACAGCTCCTTGCTGCAAAATGTTTTAACCCCTTCAGAAGGATTTACATCGTTGGACGTTACAGATCTGCGGAGGGTAAGTATATTGTTGGTTTATTATGTTTTTTTACTCACAGAACGAGGGTCTTCAGTGACTGGATTGGGCGTTGAATAAAATACTCCAACAACCATTGTTTTTATTTCATTAAAATAATTTTAAATAATGTGTTTGTGTTTTATTTAACCCTTCACTACAATTGGATTAATAATGGATAGGTGTCATAATTGACGCCTCTCCATTATTAATTAGGCTTAATGTCACCTTACAATAGCAAGGTGGCATTAACCCATCATTACCCCATATCCCACCGCTACACGGGAATGGGAAGAGAGTGGCCAAGTGCCAGAACAGGCGCATCTTCCAGATGTGCCTTTTCTGGGGTGGCTGGGGGCAGATATTTTTAGCCAGGGGGGGGCCAATAACCGTGGACCCTCTCCAGGCTATTAATATCTGCCCTCAGTCACTGGCTTTACTACTCTGGCGGAGAAAATTGCGCGGGAGCCCACGCCAATTTTTTCCGCCATTTAACCCTTTATTTTAAGAGCTAGAACGGCCAAATTTTGCAGATACACACTACTGACATTAGTAGTGTGGAATCTGCAAAAAAAAATGGAGAGAAGACATGGTTTACTGTATGTAAACCATGTCTCAAATCATGTCGGGTTTTATGAAGGAGAAAGAAAAAGCCGGTAATTGAATTACCGGCTTTCAAGCTGTATAGCGCTGGAATAAATATTAATATATATACATATATGTGTCTAATGACATATATATATATATATATATATATATATATATATATATATATATATATATATATATATATATATAGACAGTATATATATTTTTTTTTTTCTTTTTGGGACACATGGATCATTTCTATAGCGGTATGTCGGTTTTGCTAGCCTGGGAGAAAACCACGCAGTACGGATGCCATACGGATTACATACGGAGGATGCCATGCGCAAAAAACGCTGACACACCCTGCCTACGGAGGAGCTACGGACCACTATTTTCGGGACATTTCAGCGTATTACGGCCGTAATATACGGACCGTATTTTCATACGCTGAGTGTGAAGCCGGCCTAATCCTTGCAGTCTGGGGGCACTTAAGGGTTAACAGTCCACAGCTCCCTCTCTCCTCACTGCTCCTCCCACATGAGTCACAGTCACTTCACCACCCTGAATCTGATAGGCTGCAGGCACCAGCAGGGAAGAAAGAAAGAAAAAAAAGACTCGGCTCACTCACGCTGCAGAGCCGACTCCTTTCGTTCACAGCAGGGAGCCGGCTCTTTGTGTCGGATCGTTCACGAACGACACATCACTAGTACAGGCAGAGAAGCCGCCATTACACGGGCAGGCAGCGGCCATACAGTCCAGGCTCACCTGGGAGAACACAGATCCCTGCCGTGTCCTGACCGCACTGTGCGGCTCCAGCTCCCGCCAGCCAGTGTGCTGGTCCCTACTGCGCAGCCGCCCGGAGAGCCGTCCCCTGCCGTCACGTGGCGCTCGCAGAGTCACGGTACTACATTTCCCGGCGTTCCCTGCGTGTCGCTTCCGGAGTGACGCTCGGGTTGGCAAGTGCGGGTAACTCGCTCTGCAGCTTTTGCACAACATCCGGATGGCTGCTGTGTGCGCACAGGACCTGTGATGAGGTCACAGGAGGGGGAGGAGTCAGGGGTCACATGATCAGGGGCCTCCATGTATGCAGGACTCTGCTGTGCTGGTTGTCATGGTGCTGGATGAGAGGAAGTTTATGTGTGCGGTCAGGAGGGGTTTACAGTGTGGATGTAGCAGAGCCCTGTGTGTACGGAGTGGAGCCGTGTGTGTACGAGGTGTACGGAGCAGAGCCGCGTGTGTACGAGGTGTATGGAGCGGAGCCGTGTGTGTACGAGGTGTACGGAGCGGAGCCGTGTGTGTACGAGGTATACGGAGCAGAGCCGTGTCTGTACGAGGTGTACGGAGCGGAGCCGTGTCTGTACGAGGTGTATGGAGCGGAGCCGTGTCTGTACGAGGTGTATGGAGCGGAGCCGTCTGTGTACGAGGTGTATGGAGCGGAGCCGTGTCTGCACGAGGTGTACGGAGCAGAGCCGCGTGTGTACAAGGTGTACGGAGCAGAGCCGCGTGTGTACAAGGTGTACGGAGCAGAGCCACGTGTGTACGGAGCAGAGCCGCGTGTGTACAAGGTGTACGGAGCAGAGCCACGTGTGTACGGAGCAGAGCCGCGTGTGTACGAGGTGTATGGAGCAGAGCAGTGTGTGTACGAGGTGTACGGAGCGGAGCCGTGTGTGTACGAGGTGTATGGAGAGGAGCCGTGTGTACGAGGTGTATTGAGCGGAGCAGTGTGTGTACGAGGTGTATGGAGCAGAGCCGTGTGTACGAGGTGTATTGAGCGGAGCAGTGTGTGTACGAGGTGTACGGAGCAGAGCCGTGTCTGTACGAGGTGTACGGAGCGGAGCCGTGTCTGTACGAGGTGTACGGAGCGGAGCCGTGTGTGTACGAGGTGTACGGAGCGGAGCCGTGTGTGTACGAGGTGTATGGAGCGGAGCCGTGTCTGCACGAGGTGTACGGAGCAGAGCCGCGTGTGTACAAGGTGTACGGAGCAGAGCCACGTGTGTACGGAGCAGAGCCGCGTGTGTACGAGGTGTATGGAGCGGAGCCGTGTGTGTACGAGGTGTACGGAGCGGAGCCGTGTGTGTACGAGGTGTATGGAGCGGAGCCGTGTCTGTACGAGGTGTATTGAGCGGAGCCGTGTCTGCACGAGGTGTACGGAGCAGAGCCGTGTCTGCACGAGGTGTACGGAGCAGAGCCGCGTGTGTACGAGGTGTACGGAGCAGAGCCGCGTGTGTACGAGGTGTACGGAGTGGAGCCGTGTGTGTGCGAGGTGTACGGAGCGGAGCCACGTGTGTAAGAGGTGTACGGAGAAGTGCCACTTGTGTACGAGGTGTACGGACCGGAGCCGCGTGTGTACGGAGCGGAGCCACTTGTGTACGAGGTGTACGGAGCGGAGCAGCATGTGTACTTAGCAGAACCACTTGTGTACGAGGTGTACGGAGCGGAGCCGCGTGTGTACTTAGCAGAGCCACTTGTGTACGAGGTGTACGGAGCGGAGCAGCATGTGTACTTAGCAGAACCACTTGTGTACGAGGTGTACGGAGCGGAGCCGCGTGTGTACTTAGCAGAGCCACTTGTGTACGAGGTGTACGGAGCGGAGCCGCGTGTGTACTTAGCGGAGCAACGTGTGTACGAGGTGTAAGGAGCAGTGCCGCTTGCGTACGAGGTGTAAGGAGCAGTGCCGCTTGCGTACGAGGTGTACGGAGCGGAGCCACGTGTGTGCGAGGTGTACGGAGCAGAGCCGCGTGTGTGCGAGGTGTATGGAGCGGAGCCACGTGTGTATGAGGTGTATGGAGTGGAGTATACTGTGCGCAGCATCATGTGCGGCCATTATACAGTATGTAGCACTGTGTGGCCATTATACAGTATGGAGCATCATGTGCGGCCATTATACAGTATGTAGCACTGTGTGGCCATTATACAGTATGGAGCATCATGTGCGGCCATTATACAGTATGGAGCATCATGTGTGGCCATTATACAGTATGGAGCATCACGTGTGGCCATTATACAGTATGTAGCACTGTGTGGCCATTATACAGTATGGAGCATCATGTGTGGCCATTATACACTATTGAGCATTATGTGGGGCCACTATACTGTATGCAGCATCATGTGGGGCCTTTATACTGTACTAGATGGTGGCCCAATTCTAACGCATCGGGTATTCTAGAATATGTATGTAGTTTATTTGTGAAGATTTAAGAATAATGCAATGAATACACAGGATTCGGCCGGGCGCGACCAATCAGCGAAGCGTGGTTCAAATCCCGCACCAGTTCGCGGCCAGACTGCGCCTGCCGCTGATTGGTTGCAACCGGCCGAGAACAATTAGTGAAGCCAGGGCCGGCTCCAGGTTTTTGAGGGCCCCGGGCGAAAGAGTCTCAGTGGGCCCTCGCCTTTAACGCATACCAAGATTCATGATGCACAGATACAGCAGAGAAATATAGCACAGCAACGTAGCATATAACAGCCCACGTAGCATATAACACAGCCCACGTAGTGTATAGCACAGCCCACATAGTATATAGCACAGCCCACGCAGTATATTACACAGCCACGTAGTATATAGCACAGCCCACGTAGTATATAGCACAATGCACTTGGAAAGAAAAATCCAGCTCCAGGAATAAAAAGTATCAAAAATTTATTTAAACATATTAAAATATGGAAAACTGCTGACAAGCGAAAAGTTACATCATTTGGATAGAAGCTCCCATGTAGTCGCTGGACGCGTTTCGAGCACAAACAGCGCTTTAAGGCTGTGTTCACACGCGGTTTTTTCGCGTTTTTTCCCGATAAAAATGCTATAAAACCGCAAAAAAAAACGCATACAATAAGCATCCCATCATTTAGAATGAATTCCGCATGTTTTGTGCACATGATGCGTTTTTTTCCGCATAAAAAACGCATACCTCACAATATCCGGACATGCTCTATCTTTTTGCGTTTTTTTTGCGGATTTCCCACTCCAAAATGCATTGGGAAGTGTCCGGAAAAAACCGCGGCAAAACCGCGGCAAAAACACATGCGGTTTTCTTGCGGATTTCATGCAGAAAATGTCCAGAATTCTCAGGAATTTTCTGCATGAATTCCTGAACGTGTGCACATAGCCTTAGACTTCAGCATAAAACTAAACAGACGAACCCAATATGTAACCACTAAAAACAGGTGAAAATGAGGGTATGTGCACACGTCCGGATTTCTTCGCGTTTTTTGCGCGTTATCCGCAAGAAAAACGCTTAAAATCCGCATGCATATGCATCCTATCATTTAGAATGCATTCCACAATTTTTGTGCACATGATGTGTTTTTTTCCGCAAAAAAACACATTCCGGAAAAAGAAGCTTCATGTTCATTCTTTTTGCGGATTTTTTGCGGATTTCCCACTATATTATGGCATTTGGAGTGTCTGGGGAAAAACGCGCCAAAAACGCACAAGAAAACGCATGCAGAATTTCTGCAGAAAACCTCAGGATTTTCTCAGGAAATTTCTGCATACTTTCCGGACGTGTGCACATACCCTGATTCAGCTAAGTACTTTGGGTCACTACCATGCCGACTTTGCGGGAGGGAGAGAACCAAAGCAAAAAACTGCAATAACAACAAAACATGTAAACTATTCATGAAAGAAAAAACACATAACAGGCAAAATGGAAAAATAAATAAATAACTAAATATAAAGTGTGGAATAAACACGAAAACACAAGTATGAGTTAATAATGCAACATAGCTTCTTTTCTGAGATTTAACCCTGATGGAACACGAGTATTTAGCAAATAGATCCAGAATGCGTCTCTGTCACATTGTTTTTTCTCTCTCTCTATCTCCCCCCCTGATATCTCGGTATATCTGTTCAACTGCAAAAACTCTTTAACCTCTTCATGACCTTGGGATTTTTCGTTTTTCCGTGTTCGTTTTTTGCTCCGCTTCTTCCCAGAGCCATAACTTTTTTACTTTTCCATCAATATGGCCATGTGAGGGCTTCTTTTTTGCGAAACAAGTTGTACTTTTGAACGACATCATTGGTTTTAGCATGTCGTGTACTAGAAAACGGGAAACAAATTCCAAGTGCGGTGAAATTGCAAAAAAAAGTGCAATGCCACACTTGTTTTTTGATTGGCTTTTTTGCTAGGTTCACTAAATGCTAAACTGAGCTGCCATTATGATTCTCCAGGTCATTACGAGTTCATAGACACCAAACATCGCTAGGTTCTCTTTTATCTAAAGGTACCTTCACACTGAACGATATCGCTAGCGATCCGTGATGTTGCAGCGTCCTGGCTAGCGATATCGTTGAGTGTGACACGCAGCAGCGATCAGGATCCTGCTGTGCCATCGTTGGTCGGAGCAGAAAGTCCAGAACTTTATTTCGTCGTTGGACCTCCCGCAGACATCGCTGAATCGGCGTGTGTGACGCCGATTCAGCGATGTCTTCACTGGTAACCAGGGTAAACATCGGGTTACTAAGTGCAGGGCCGCGCTTAGTAACCCGATGTTTACCCTGGTTACCAGCGTAAAAGTAAAAAAAACAAACACTACATACTTACCTTCAGCTGTCTGTCCTCCGGCGCTCTGCTTTCCTCTGCACTGTCAGCGCCGGCCAGCCGGAAAGCAGAGCACAGCGGTGACGTCACCGCTCTGCTTTCCGGCTGGCGCTCACAGTCAGTGCAGATAGCAGAGCGCCGGAGGACAGACAGCGGAAGGTAAGTATGTAGTGTTTGTTTTTTTTTACTTTTACGCTGGTAACCAGGGTAAACATCGGGTTACTAAGCACGGTCCTGCGCTTAGTAACCCAATGTTTACCCTGGTTACCAGGGGACCGGCATCGTTGGTCGCTGGAGAGCTGTCTGTGTGACAGCTCTACAGCGACCAAACAGCGACGCTGCAGCGATTGGGATCGTTGTCTGGATCGCTGCAGCGTCGATAAATGTGACGGTACCTTAAGTGGTGGGAAAAAAATTCCAAACTTTGCGAGAAAAAAAAAATTGTGCCATTTTCCGATACCCGTAGCGTCTCCATTTTTCATTATCTGGGGTCAGGTGAGGGCTTATTTTTTGCGTGCCGAGCTGGCGTTTTCCATGATAGCATTTCGGTGCAGATACGTTTTTTTGATCGCCCGTTATTGCATTTTAATGCAATGTCGCGGCGACCAAAAAAATTTAATTCTGACGTTCCAAATTTTTTTCTCGCTACGCTGTTTAGCGATCAGGTTAATCCTTTTTCTTATTGATCGATCGGGCGATTCTGAACGTGGCGATACCAAATATGTGTAGGTTTGATTTTGTTTTATTGATTTATTTTGAATGGGGCAAAAGGGGGTGATTTAAACTTTTATATTTTTTTTTATTTTTTTAACATTTTTTTTAAACTTTTTTTTTGTTTACTTTTGCCATGCTTTAATAGCCTTCATGGGAGGCTAGAAGCTGGCACCACTCGATCGGCTCTGCTACATAGCAGCGATCATCAGATCGCTGCTATGCAGAAGAAATGCAGGTGTGCTATGAGCGCCGACCACAGGGTGGCGCTCACAGCAGGCCGGCATCAGTAACCATAGAGGTCTCAAGGACCTTTATGGTTACCATTCTGACGCATCGCTGACCCCGGATTATGTGACGGGAGTCGGTGATGCGCTCATTTCCGGCTGCCCTGCCGGAAGCGCCGGTTAAATGCCGCTGTCAGCGTTTGACAGCGGCATTTAACTAGTTAATAGCGGCGGGTGAATCGCGATTTTACCTGATGCTATTGCGGGCACATGTCAGCTGTACAAAACAGCTGACATGTCCCGGCTTTGATGCGGGATCACCGCCGGAGCCCAAACAAAGCGGGGGTTCTGACCCCGGACGTACTATCCCGTCTGAGGTCAGAAAGGTTAAAAAGTTGTTTGTCTGTTATGGAAATGTTGGTAACGTGTCTGACTGTTGGTTGCAATATGTCATGAAGATGTTCACGGAAACGATCTTTTAATCTTCTTAGGCTCTGTGCACACGATGCGGATTTTGCTGCGGATCCGCAGCAGTTTCCCATGAGTTTACAGTTCAATGTAAACCTATGGGAAACCAAAAACGCTGTGTACATGTCACTTCTTTCTGTGTTTTCCGCAGCGGTTTTACAACTGCCCCTATGGAAAACCGCAGTTGTAAAACCGCAGTAAAAACTGCAGTAAAACCGCGATAAATCCGCAGCAGTTTTCCACTGCGGATTTATCAAATCCGCTGCAGAAAAATCCGCAGTGGACCTCTTCTACGTGTGCACATAGCCTTATAGTAGATCCGACATAAAAAAATTTGCAATCTGTGCACTCAACGATATAAATTACGTAATTTGTATTGCAATTCAAAAAACTCTTAATAAAACATTGAACATATAAAATATTATTCCAGACATATTGATGATTTACTCATTGGTCTGGTGATCATATTTCTTTATCACATTTAATTTTTTACATTAATAATAATCCGTTCAACTTAAAATTTACTTTACTCATAATGATAAATGCATACATTTTTTGGATCTGACTCTAAGGCTACGTTCACATTTGCGTTGTGCGATGTTGCGTCGGAGACGCAACGCACAACGCAAACAAAAACGCAACAAAACGCACGCACGGCAACGCATGTCCATGTGCCCCCCATGTTAAATATAGGGGCGCATGACGCATGCGTCGCCGCAGCGGCGCCCGACGCTGCGTCGCACAACGCTAATGTGAACGTAGCCTTACAGGTACTCATGAGCAAATCATTCAAAGTCAAACTTATCGCAAGAAAACCCGCAGGCAATACAATCTTACACGCTCAGAGCTTCCACCCGCCTCATACCATACAATCTAGTCCATTGGGCGAAGTACTCAGAGCCAAGAGAAACTGCAGCAATAATTCAGCTTTTAATCGTGAAAAAAACATCATTAAAAAAACGTCTGACCACCAGACATTATCCCAATCGGAGCATTAAACGTGCCTTTGATATTGCTGATACCAAACACAGATTGGACCCGTAAAGGGGTCTACCAAGCTGGGGTACCTTTTTCAGTACCACCCCTTGTTTCAGGAGGTCCACTCTTCTTTGGCTGGAGTCTGAATGAATGACGCTGGCTGGAATTCCTTGATTACATGGGCGCATATAAAATATCACTGCTTCTCCACGTATTTCCAGTCTGACAACACTTTATTCACAGGACACAGAATATATCACACAGTTACAGAGGGCAGGCCAATAGACAGGCGGCAGGCCAGACATACATTACAATAGCTGCAGTGGGCCGGAGCCTGCCGATATTTACTGTGGGAATTACAAAGGTGGGGGGAGGACAAAAGGGGAATATCGTGTCCCCTCTGCCCAGGGGCGCAGCCTTTTGGCTGATGCATTAGGGACATGCATCTCACGTGGAACCTGTTACACATACATATAACTGCACAACATATTCTGGGTGCTGAGTGGTTCCGTAACACGTAACACAACCTTATCAATATTAATTCCATTTCTGAAAAACAAAACATCACTAATAAAAATTCTAGTGATCAACCAGTTTTGGTATTAACCTATAGTACTTTTTTAAAATCTGTATCTAATATTGTTCATAAAAATCTTAACATATTAAGGGACGACCATATTATGGATACAATTCTCCAGGATGGTATAAAAATAGTATCAAGACGTGCACCCACTTTGGGTAATGTTTTATCCCCTAGTTATTTAGATTCCATGAGTGCCAGGAATCCAACTGGATGGTTATCTACTAAAGGGTTTTTCAAATGCGGGTCACACCCTGGTAAAACCTGTCCCTATACTAAAAAAAACGCTAATTTCTCCTGTTCTGAAAATCAGAATAATTTTTTTATTAAGAGTTTTTTGAATTGCAATACAAATTACGTAATTTATATAATTGAGTGCACACATTGCAAACTTTTTAATGTCGGATCTACTATAAGAAGATTAAAACATTATTAAAATGTTTAACATCTTTATGACACATTGCAACCATCAATCAGACACGTTTCCAACATTTCCAATCACTTTATTAGAATACATAACAGACAAACAGCTTATTTAAGAGTTTTTGCAATTGAACAGATATACCGAGATATCAGGGGGGAAGATAGAGAGAGAGAAAAAACTACGTGACAGAGAAGCATTCTGGATCTATTTGCTAAATACTCGTGTTCCATCAGGGTTAAATCTCAGAAAAGAAGCTATGTTGCATTATTAACTCATACTTGTGTTTTCGTGTTTATTCCACACTTTATATTTAGTTATTTATTTATTTCCATTTTGCCTGTTATGTGTTTTTTCTTTCATGAATATTTTACATGTCTTGTTGTTATTGCAGTTTTTGCTTTGGTTCTCTCCCTCCCGCAAAGTCGGCATGGTAGTGACCCAAAGTACATAGCCGAATTATTTTCACCTGTTTTTAGTGGTTACATATTGGGTTAGTCTGTTTAGTCTTATGCTGAAGTCTAAGAGCGCTGTTTGTGCTCGAAACGCATCCAGCGACTACATGGTATCTTCTATCCAAATGATGTAACTTTTCGCTTGTCAGCAGTTTTCCATATTTTAATATGTTTAAATAAATTTTTGATACTTTTTATTCCTGGAGCTGGATTTTTTCTTTCCACGTGCACAAGTTTCAACGTCAGACAGAGATGTTTTTTCCTTGCCCGGAAACTATGTGGACTACAGACAAATGTTTCTACTGGGTGAGCTGAAAAGTTTTTCTGTTTTTCTAGTATATAGCACAGCCCACGCAGTATATAACACAGCCCATGTAGTATATTGCACAGTCACGTAGTATATTGCACAGCCACGTAGTATATTGCACAGCCACGTAGTATATAACACATGCCACGTAGTATATAACACAGCCCACATAGTATATAGCACAGCCCAAGTATATAGCACAGCTACGTAGTATATAACAGGCCACGTAGCATATAACACAGCCCACATAGTATATAGCACAGCCCACGCAGTATATAACACAGCCCAAGTATATTACACAGCCACGTAGTACATAGCACAGCCACGTAGTATATAGCACAGCCACATAGTATATAGCACAGCCCACGCAGTATATAACACAGCCCATGTAGTATATTGCACAGCCACGTAGTATATAGCACAGCCACGTAGTATATAGCACAGCCACGTAGTATATAGCACAGCCCACGCAGTGTATAACACAGCCCACACAGTGTATAACAGCCCACGTAGTATATAGCACAGCGACGTAGTATATAACAGCCTACGCAGTATATAACACAGACAGACATGTAGTATATAACACAGCCCATGTAGTATATAGCACAGCCACGTAGTATATAGCACAGCCCATGTAGTATATAGCACAGCCACGTAGTATATAACACAGCCACGTAGTATATAGCACAGCACGTAGTCTATATCACAGCCCACATATATATCATCTGAAGAAGGAGTCACAAAACTGTCATGTAATGTATAATGGTAACAATATTTATTGAACAATATAACAATAAAAGATATGAATAAAATCCAAAAATCTCAGTCATGGTAAGGTAACTATGTGAATGGTGGATACAGGTAACACCCAAGTACCACACAAACACACCTAGAGGTCAACGACCAGAGATCACAAGTTCACAGAAACATAAGTGAGTAGTTCACATGTAGAGTCCCACTGAGGGCTCCCTATCATGAATGAATAGATGATCGTGTAAAAGACTGGATCTCACCCATTGTGGTCGCGGTGTGTGTGTGGTAGCGCCAGCCCCTACGCGCGTTTCGCATAAGCTTCTTCGGGGGGCCTTGCAATGTGTGTCACTGGCAAGGTTTTTATACAGCCACCGCACCTGAGGCTAATCGCGGGACTCAGTTTACGGCGCATGCGTCAATGACGTCAGCGCCGGAACTAGCATCACCGCTCGGCTGTCTGGGACGAGCGAGAAGCCAAGGAGCCATCTCCATGGCAACCATGACTCACACGCTCAAACCAATGGACGCCGGCGGCGATGCACCGTCACATCCACGTCACCGTCATGCGCAAAAGTCCCGGAGAGAGGAACAATAGGACTAAGTGTAAGTCTAAGTATCGCTGTGAGTAAAGGTAAAGGGGCAGGAGTGCTAAAGTGCAAAGTGCTGTGCAACTGATAAATGTGCAATCATAGTGTATACTGGCCAAGGTACACAATATAGTATAATACAATATAACATGAGGACAAAAACACAAATAACAGAAAAATAGCAAACAAATTCGTGGATGAAGTATGATTTTCCAGACATGTGCTATGAGTCCATAGATGAATCTAGTTCCCCACTTTCATTCTCTCACGTCAATTAGCGATGGAAGTCAATAAGCAATAGTTTTCCCATCATGAACAACTAAAGATAAAATAGCAAAACAAAAAACACAAATTACGTAACAGCAAAATAAAAAGAGACACACAGACATAAAAAACTAAATCCAGATAGTCTTAGAGGAAACATACGAAGTTATTCTGTTCATTAAGTCCGAAGGGGACCATTGTATTTAAGACATTAATCCACCTGCATTCACGTTGGAATAAAAGGCGTTTCATATCTCCGCCTCTGATGCCAGTATGGATCCTATCAATGCCCCATATTTTAAGATCCCTAGGGTCACAATTGTGTTTTTCCCTGAAATGCCTTGGGAGTGTTTTTAGGTTTCCTATATCAGTCTCTTCCCTTGCGGCCGTAATCTCTCTCACGTGTTCACGTGTTCTCACACGTAACTCCCTAGTTGTCAATCCTACATATACTAGTTCACATGTACATTTGGCATAGTAGATAACGGAGGTACTCTTGCACAAGATAAATTCCTTGATTTTGTACTCATGTACCCCGTCTGAGGATGTAAAAGATACAGCTCTCTGATGATTTCTGCATGCTAAACACTCCATGCAGGGGAAGAAACCAACCCTTGGTTTCCCTAATCCGAACCTATGCGGGGGGCTCGCCACATAATGACTCTTAACGAGTATATCTCGCAGATTTGGACTACGCCTAGCCGTCATTAATGGATAATTAAATAGATGCTGACTTAGGATCGGGTCTGTTTTCAGAACCGACCAATGTCTAGACAGGATTGACCTAATTTCTTCCCACTTAGAATTGGAGGTAGTGATGAAACGGGTAGCACCTTGCTGCCCATATTGACCTTTCTTTTTAGTCTGATTCTTACTTCCAGACACATGATGGCAATGGTCCTGGGAGAGTAAGGAGGTCCTACTGACATTTTTGGCCCTCTTATATCCTTTCTTAATGCATCTCTTGCTGTAACCACGTTCACTAAATCTCTCCCCAAGGTCCACTGCCTGACGCTCAAAAGCCTCTTCTGAAGTATATTCTCCTCATCCGGAGAAATTGACCCACAGGCACAGCTCTGATGGTTGAACTCATGTGCGCGGAAGATGCATGGAGTAGTGCATTGACTGAAGTTTTCTTCCTATGCACATCCGTGTCCAGTGAACCATCAGGCTGTACATGTATTTTGATGTCAAGAAAAGAAATTTCTTTTGGATGCCAAGAATACGTGAGTCTGATATTGTAGTCGTTGCGGTTCAGCCTGGACATAAATTAATCCAAATCATCGACCGATCCCTGCCAGATGAAAAGGATGTCATCTATGAAGCGGTACCAACCAAGGATCTGGGGGGCGGCATGTGCGTCATCGGGAAAAATTTCCCTCTCCCAGAATCCCAAAAATAAATTTGCATACGAGGGCGCACATGCCGCCCCCATAGCGGTCCCCCGCTTCTGCAGGAAGAATCGGTCTTTAAACGAAAAAAATTGTGTTCCAGGATGAACCGCAACAAATCCAACACCAGATCTCTGACATCCGGGTCTAGATTACTGGACTCCAGAAAGAAACTTGCGGCCCTCATGCCATCCTCGTGATCGATGCACGTGTACAGAGTTTCCACGTCAGCCGTCACGAGGAGCATGTCGGGCTCAATATGTAAACCATCCAAACGTCTCAGGACGTCCCTAGTGTCCCTGACATAGGAGGGCAAAGTCTCCACCTGTGATCTAAGATAGTGATCAATATATTTACACAGTGATTCGTTTAGCCCTCCCATGCCAGAGACAATCGGACGTCCTGGAGGGTTCTGAGCGTCTTTGTGGACCTTGGGGAGAAGATAGAATGTGGGTACCTGTGGAAATTCTACAGTTAGGCCATCCCTTAATTTTTTGGTGATGACCCCCCTTTCAAATGCTATATCCAGAATGTTGCACACCTGTGTCTGGAAGTTTTTCATAGGGTTCTCCTTCAACACACTATAGGTGTCTTTGTCCCTCAATTGTCTGAAGGCTTCTTTCTCATATTTCTCAACCGGCCAGACCACCACATTTCCCCCCTTGTCCGCTGGTTTAATCACCACATCCCTCCTAGTACGTAGCTGTGTAACGGCCTGTTTTTGATTAAATGTCAGATTATTCATTTTCCAGGACGTCATCCTGACAGCACTCTGGAGGACGTCCTTCCTCCCTTGCTGGGACAGGAAACACACAAGAGTTTAAAAGGTCCGGTCCCACCCCCAAACCTCAGTGTTTTTCCTGTCCCTGCAAGGGACGCGCGAGAGCAACTTACCGGAGCTCAGGGGGATCGTGCGGCTCGTCCAATACCCTTCCCCCTGTCAAGAGGCTCAGGGCAGATACCCTCCAGAGGGGGGTCCCTCTGCTCCAAAGACCAGGAGTGGACAAGGCTCCTGGAGGCAGCCGCTCCTCCCGGAGGGAGGCTCTCGGCTGCGGACGCGGTTCCTGGAGGCCGGCGGTGCCCGGCTCGGCGTCTTTGAGCGGAAGTTCCCAGGGGCCGCGTCACTTCTTGTTTCGCGGCACCCGTTACCGTCACTTCCGGTAACGCTGATGTACGAGGGAGGTGTGCGTTCCAGCGCGGTTCAGTCGGCGGCTGTAGCACTTCTGTTGGGAGTTCCGAGGACCTCTGCAAACATGGAAGGAAGCATGCCACCTGAGGAGGGGGTAAGTGCACATAGCGCAAACTTCCCCACCGGCTCGCCCAGACAGGTGCTCCTTACCTATTCCCTATCTTATATCGTTTAAGGATAAGGGTACCCCCGCTGTCCCGCCTGGTCCAGTTAAGAAATCCGGCAAGGCCTCTGGGAAGTCCAGTAGATGCCCCATATGTAGCGTAAAGCTGCCAGACTCGCATGGGAAAACCTTATGTGCAGATTGCACATCCAAGGTTATGAGAGATGAGCAGCCCTCACTGCTATCGGAGATGAGGTCCCTTATACGAGAGGAAGTCCAATCCTCTCTGTCTAGTATGATGGAAAGATCTAGCCCTATTCCTGTCCGCAAGAGGGCCAGGAAGGAACGGGACTTTAAAGAACCAGAATTTTCCTCTGAAGATAGGTCTGACTCTGAAGACTTTGTCTCTGAAGAGGAAGGGGAGCTTCCTTCGGGAAGCCAGGACCACCAGAGGAAGTACCTCTTCTAGGCTGAGGATACGAATGATCTGGTGCAAGCAGTGCGGAGCACAATGCAAATAGAAGAAACTGCTAAGCCGCAATCCAGGCAGGACCTGATGTTTGGGGGACTTATGTCGCGTCGGCAGACAGTCTTCCCAGTTAGCGAGCATATCAAAGCCATGGTACTCGAAGAGTGGAAGGAGGCAGAACGTCGGCTGGTATTGTCCAAGGACTTTAAGGCTCGTCTGCCGTTTGACTCAGAGGAAGTAAAACTTTGGGACGAGATCCCCAAAGTGGACGTTCCTGTGGCAAAGGTTGCCAAAAGGACTGCTATTCCTTTTGAGGACTCATCAAACTTACGCGATCCCATGGATCGGAAAGCCGACGTACTGTTAAAAAGGACCTGGGAATCCTCTGCGGCGCTAATTAAGACCAACATTGCAGCTACCTCAGTAGCCCGGTCTATGTACCTTTGGTTGGGTCAATTAGAAGAGCATCTCTCTAATAAGACCCCGAGATCCGAGATCCTAAAATCTCTCCCTATAATGAGATCTGCCACGGCTTTTCTGTCCGACATGACGGCTGAGTCCGTCAGATTTTCGGCCAGAAATAGTTCATTATCCAATGCGGCTAGGACGGCGGTCTGGTTAAGATCTTGGTCTGGAAATAATGCCTCTAAGACCAAGCTATGCTCAATCCCCTTTTCAGGTACAAGGGTATTCGGTCCATCTCTAGATACTATTCTGGAGTCAGCCTCTGACAAGAAAAAAGGGTTTCCGGAGGACAAGCCTAAGAGGTCGCAGTCCTTTCGGAGAGGGTTCTCCTTCAGGAGACAGTCAGACTTCAGAGCCGGTAGATCTAACGGGATTCAACAGGGGTTCACGTACCCAGGGTAATAGGAACAGAAATGTTTTCTTCAGTCTCTCCTCGAAATCTAAGTCTCAATGACGCCACCCTTATAGGGGGGAGGCTTCGTCACTTTTCAGACAGCTGGGCTCAAATCACCAAGAATCAGTGGGTTCTTCGGACTGTGGCAGAGGGCTACAGGATCGAGCTTTATTCCCCTCCACCAGACAGATACATTGTTCCTATGATGGTTCCTCGGGACTCGCCCATGATGATAAACTTAATGAGGATGCTTTCCTCTCAAGTCATAATTCCAGTACCACCATTAGAAGTAGGCCAGAGTCACTACTCTTCCCTATTTTTAATAACGAAACCCTCCGGCGACTCTCGCACAATAGTGAACCTGAAACCCCTGAATCATTGGGTCAGGTACAAGAGGTTCCGTATGGAGTCAGTTCGTTCGGCAATCCTCCTCATAGATCAGAACGATGTAATGTGCACTTTCGACCTGAAAAGTGCCTATTATCAGGTTCCCATTCACCCTCTTTCTCAGAGGCTTCTGAGGTTTGCGGTAGTTCTGCCATCTGGGACCTGTCACTTCCAGTTTCAGAGCCTTCCTTTCGGCCTTGCATCGGCTCCTCAGATTTTTACAAAGTTGGTGTCGGAGATTGTTGCTTTCCTAAGGAACCAAGGAATCAGAATAATTCCTTATCTCGACGACTTCCTCCTGGTGGCAAGTACTCCGGAGATTCTAGTAGATCACAGGAACCGAACCTTATCTGTGATGGAACAGTTAGGTTGGGTCATAAATTGGCAGAAATCCGACTTAACTCCAGAACACAAGAAGATCTTCCTGGGAGTATGTTTGGATTCAGTAAACAGAATATCGCTTCTACCAGAGTCCAAGCTGGAAGCAATACGGATCCAGGTCAGACTCTTACTAGAACACAGAGTCTCAGTAAGGATGGCCATGAGAATGCTGGGCCTAATGACGGCATGTATACCATGTGTAAGATGGGCACAGTTCCATTCAAGACCTCTGCAGAGATTAATCCTCTCCAAATGGGACCGGCGTCAGTCTTCTCTGGACAATATTTTAAAGCTGACGTATCAGGTATGAAGGTCTCTCCTTTGGTGGACAAACCCAGAGAAGTTAAGGAACGGGGTGCTATGGTCCACCGATCCCTATGTGGTAATCACAACAGACGCCAGCGCCTGGAGCTGGGGTGCTCATTTAAAAGGCAGGATTCTACAGGGCAGATGGCCTTCAGACGTCATTCACAGTTCCTCCAACTTCAAAGAACTGTATGCCGTTTGGGAGGCCTTGAAAAGGAACCATCAGATTCTGGAGAATCGACATGTCAGGATTCTATCCGACAATGTGACTACGGTTTCCTTTCTGAAGCATCAAGGAGGTCCAAGGCACTATCGACTTCAGGAACTGGCAGGGAGAATATTTCGCTGGGCAGAAAGATCGGTCCTTTCAATCTCTGCGGTTCACCTAGAAGGCTCCCAGAACGTCATTGCAGACTTCCTGAGCTGGAGAAGAGTGTTGGCAACAGAGTGGGAACTCAACCAGGATATCTTCCGGGATTTATGTCTTCGCTGGGGAACTCCCAGTATAGACCTTTTTGCAAACAGGAGAAATTCGAAGGTCTCAAAATTCTTCTCTCTGAACCCGCGGGATCTTCCGGAAGGGATAGACGGTCTGAGCCAGGATTGGACAGAACCTCTCTCTTATGCCTTCCCTCCTCTGGCATTAATCCCTGCCGTTCTCAAGAAGATCAAGGAAGACCGGGCTCGAGTTATTCTGGTTGTGCCATACTGGCCGAAAAGAAGTTGGTTCTCCCGTCTGGTAGACTTAGCAGTCGAGAACCCAGTAGAGCTGCCTCTCAGGACAGATGTAATCCACCAGGGTCCTGTGTATCACCCAAATCCAGAGAAGCTCCATCTCTCGGCCTGGATCCTGAAGGGATGATCTTGAAGGCCAGAGGGCTATCAAGTCAAGTAATTGCCACAATCAAGGCCAGTAGGAAGCCTGTCACGTCGGCAATTTATTTGAAGATCTGGAGACGATTCTGTCTGGAGGGTGGCAGGTCCGAGATTGCGGCAGGCACTCCCGACTTACCTAGAATTCTAGATTTCCTGCAGGCTGGGTTTGACAAAGGTCTCAAACCAAGCACCCTGAAAGTGCAGATCTCCGCTCTTAGCTCCTTTTTTGACTATCCCCTAGCATCTCACCCTTGGATAGTCAGGTTTATCAGAGCCACCCAGAGGTTACGCCCCACCATTAGGCAACTGTCGTCTTCCTGGGACCTTAATTTGGTCCTCAGATTTCTCTGTAAAGATACTTATGCCTCAGCTGATAATATGCCCATTTCGGTTCTAACACGAAAGACAGCGTTCTTAGTAGCTATTACCACAGCTAAGAGAGTGGGGGAGATTCAGGCTCTGAGTACTAGGGATCCGTACCTTCAGATTAGAGATGAAAGTTTAATCCTCAAACTTGATCCCTCGTTTATTCCAAAAGTAGCAACTCTTAAAAATAGGAACCAGGAAATCGTGTTACCATCCTTCTGCAATAATCCGGCTAATGCTAAGGAGAGAGCTTTACATTCTCTAGATGTCAGACAGGCTGTCCTTGACTATCTGGCTGCCACCAACTCTTGGCGTATTGATCCAAATTTGTTTATTTTGTTTGGTGGGAGAAATAAGGGAAAAAAGGCTTCTAAGGCCTCTATCGCTCGTTGGATCACTTCGGTGATCTCTGAGGCCTACCGATCAGAGGGGATTCCTCCTCCGGGGGGTCTTCATGCACACTCTACTCGAGGGATAGCTACATCTTGGGCAGAGAGGGCTGGTGCCTCTCTAGATCAGATCTGTAGGGCGGCAACATGGGCCAGTGCTAATACCTTTTGTAAACATTATAAACTCGATGTTTTGTCTGGTTATCATACTGCTTTCAGGAGAAAGGTTCTCCAAGCGGTAATCCCACCCTGAGGAGGTGCTTTGGTACTCTCCAGAGTGCTGTCAGGATGACGTCCTGGAAAATAGGTATTAAGCTTACCGTTAATTATGTTTCCAGGAGTCCATCCTGACAGCACGGGT
This sequence comes from Ranitomeya imitator, assembly GCF_032444005.1. NCBI lineage: Eukaryota > Metazoa > Chordata > Amphibia > Anura > Dendrobatidae > Ranitomeya > Ranitomeya imitator. The sequence continues at coordinate 240,150,420 of NC_091283.1, forward strand.
AGTTCCCCCCCTGGTAATATGGATTGGCATAATATAATATAACTCTGGCAGAGTTGTAGTGTGTTCATAGCATATGATGTAATATGTGTCTGATTTTTAATGTATTATGTTCAATTGACCATTAAAATGTCTTTTCTGCATTTCCTTGAGGCGGTTCTTGTTACAACACTGAGGTTTGGGGGTGGGACCGGACCTTTTAAACTCTCGTGTGTTTCCTGTCCCAGCAAGGGAGGAAGGACGTCCTCCAGAGTGCTGTCAGGATGGACTCCTGGAAACATAATTAACGGTAAGCTTAATACCTATTTTCTTAGTTACACTTAATTTTTTCAGATCCTCCGTTACCAATCTGGTGAATATATCCACCTGTGGTACCAGTGACAAGGGAGGAAATGTGGCAGATCTGGGAGCAATAGACGGAGGAGAAATACCTGAGGGTCCCAGTAGTGCCTCGGCCTCCAGTTCCTCCAAGATGTGGAGAGTCTCCTGTTCAGAAATCGGTATTGAGTCTGAGGAAGATTCGTGTTTAGAGTGTAAACGTTTCAGTACCAGCTTTCTTGAAAATAAATTAAGGTCCTTTAAGACTGTAAAAAAATCAAAAGAGTTAGTGGGCACAAATGAGAGACCCAATTGTAGGACAGAGATTTGATCAATGGTCAGTGGTTGAGGGGAGAGGTTTATTACCTCAAGATTAGTTTTCGCCTTCTTCTCCCTTTGTGGGGAGTTGAAGGCTTTACGTTTATTGTAGATTTTTCCACTCCTCAACCAGTTTTCTCTTGCAGGGTCCCTCCTCTCAACTGAGGGTCTCCCTGTCTCAGCTACATAGTTTCTTTCCTCATTCGATGATACAGAGGAGAAGGATACTGATCTACCTCGTGCTTCTGGATTAACATTGGGAAGATTCCTTCTCCATCTATAGATCCTATTATTTTTCAAGTCTGTCAGTTCCCGCTGGTATTTTTTAGTTTTCCTAGTGACAATATCATTTTCCCATCTCTCCAAGTCAGCATCCATCTCGCCAGTGAATTTAGTAACCAGCTCAGCCGGGGCTTGTTTATTAATTTCACTTTGGATCATATTAAGATCTGCATCAAGTTCAGTCAATTTGGTTTCATTTGATTTAATAAGGAGCTCCATAAAGCCTTTCGAGCATTGTGTGGCGACCTCCTCCCATTTATCTTTAAACGCCTCCTCCTCCACAGTGAATGAAGGAAACAATTGGAGTCTCAGTCCCCTCGGTATCAGACCACATGATATGTATCTTTCAAGGAACGCTTTATTCCACCAAATACGTGTGCGTTTGTTCAATAGTTCCTTGAATTTATTCCTCATTTCAAAGATATCTCTGGATTTAGGATCAGAAGTGTTACCCGGTCCTTCACAAAACACTTTATCTAGTTGTGTCAACCATGATTTCTCACGTGCACGATAATCCATGTGCTCGGAACTAGAAGCTGTGTGAACACAGAAATTAGCAGTTAAATAATCAGAACAGAGCAACAAATACATCCGAAACTGGACAGAAGAACTCCCATACAATATACATATATCATCTGAAGAAGGAGTCACGAAACTGTCATGTAATGTATAAAAGGTAACAAAATTTATTGAACAATATAACAATAAAAGATATGAATAAAATCCAAAAATCTCAGTCATGGTAAGGTAACTATGTGAATGGTGGATACAGGTAACACCCAAGTACCACACAAACACACCTAGAGGTCAACGACCAGAGATCACAAGTTCACAGAAACATAAGTGAGTAGTTCACACGTAGAGTCCCACTGAGGGCTCCCTATCATGAATGAATAGATGATCATGTAAAAGACTGGATCTCACCCATTGTGGTCGCGGTGTGTGTGTGGCAGCGCCAGCCCCTACGCGCGTTTCGCGTAGGCTTCTTCGGGGGGCCGTGCAATGTGTGTCACTGGCAAGGTTTTTATACAGCCACCGCACCTGAGGCTAATCGCGGGACTCAGTGTACGGCGCATGCGTCGATGATGTCAGCGCCGGAACTAGCATCACCGCTCGGCTGTCCGGGACGAGCGAGAAGCCAGGGAGCCATCTCCATGGCAACCATGACTCACACGCTCGAACCAATGGACGCCGGCGGCGATGCACCGTCACGCCCAAGTCACCGTCATGCGCACAAGTCCCGGAGAGAGGAACAATAGGACTAAGTGTAAGTCTAAGTACCGCTGTGAGTAAAGGTATAGGGGCAGGAGTTCTAAAGTGCAAAGTGCTGTGCAAGTGATAAATGTGCAATCATAGCGTATACTAGCCAAGGTACACAATGTAGTATAATACAATATAACATGAGGACAAAAACACAAATAACAGAAAAATAGCAAACAAATCCGTGGATGAAGTATGATTTTCCAGACATGTGCTATGAGTCCATAGATGAATCTAGTTCCCCACTTTCATTCTCTCACGTCAATTAGCGATGGAAGTCAATAAGCAATAGTTTTCCCATCATGAACAACTAAAGATAAAATAGCAAAACAAAAAACACAAATTACGTAACAGCAAAATAAAAAAAGACACACAAAGACATAAACTAAATCCAGATAGTCTTAGAGGAAACATGCGAAGTTATTCTGTTCATTAAGTCCGAAGGGGACCATTGTATTTAAGACATTAATCCACCTGCATTCATGTTGGAATAAAAGGCGTTTCATATCTCCGCCTCTGATGCCAGTATGGATCCTATCAATGCCCCATATTTTAAGATCCCTAGGGTCACAATTGTGTTTTTCCCTGAAATGCCTTGGGAGTATTTTTAGGTTTCCTATATCAGTCTCTTCCCTTGCGGCCGTAATCTCTGTCACGTGTTCACGTGTTCTCACACGTAACTCCCTAGTTGTCAATCCTACATATACTAGTTCACATGTACATTAGGCAAAGTAGATAACGGAGGTACTCTTACACGAGATAAATTCCTTGATTTTGTACTCATGTACCCCGTCTGAGGATGTAAAAGATACAGCTCTCTGATGATTTCTGCATGCTAAACACTCCATGCAGGGGAAGAAACCAACCCTTGGTTTCCCTAATCCGAACCTATCCGGGGGGCTCGCCACATAATGACTCTTAACGAGTATTGTTATGGACCTGGTGGTTAGGAGCACCCGGAATGACCTGATGGTTAAACTACCACAGGACAAGCTCTGGGAAGTGGGAGCTCTGCTGACCGCAACCCCTAATCCTATCACACAACTAGAAATAGCCGTCGAGCGTACCTAACATGACCTAGACGCCTCTTCACAGCCTAAGAGCTAGCTAGCCCTGAAGATAGAAAATAAAGCCTACCTTGCCTCAGAGAAATTCCCTAAAGAAAAAGGCAACCCCCCACATATATTGACTGTGAGTTAAGATGAAAGTCACAAACACAGAAATGAAACAGGTTTCAGCAAAGGGAGGCGAGACTTACTAAACAGACTGAGGATAGGAAAGCTATCTTTGCGGTCAGCACAAAAAACTACAAAAGACCACGCAGAGTGTGCAAAAAGACCTCCGCACCGACTCACGGTGCGGAGGTGCCACTCTGCATCCCAGAGCTTCCAGCTAGCAAGACAAAATCATGATAGCCAACTGGACAAGGAAACAATGAACAAATAATAACTAGCAGGGACTTAGCTTCTGCTGGAGTAGACAGGTCACCAGAAAGATCCAAGAGCGAACTGAACCAGTACAAGAACATTGACAGCTGGCATGGAGTAACGATCTGAGTGGAGTTAAATAGAGCAGCCAGCCAACGAATAAACTCCGTCACCTGTGGAAGGAACCTCAGAAGCAGCAGCTCCACTCACAGCCACCAGAGGGAGTCCATGGACAGAACTCGCCGAAGTACCATTCATGACCACAGGAGGAAGTTCGATCACAGAATTCACAACAGTTTTCCCCCTTTGAGGAGGGGTCACCGAACCCTCACCAGAACCCCCAGGCCGATCAGAACGAGCCAAATGAAAAGCACAAACTAGATCGGCAGCATGAACATCAGAGGCAAAAACCCAGGAATTATGTTCCTGACCATAACCCTTCCACTTGACCAGGTACTGGAGTTTCCGTCTCGAAATACGAGAATCCAAAATCTTCTCTACCACATACTCCAACTCCCCCTCGACCAACACCAGGGCAGGAGGATCAACGGACGGAACCATAGGCGCCACGTATCTCCGCAATAACGACCTATGGAACACATTATGGATGGCAAAAGAAGCTGGAAGGGCCAAACGAAAAGACACAGGATTGAAAACTTCCGAAATCTTATACGGACCAATGAAACGAGGCTTAAACTTAGGAGAGGAAACCTTCATAGGAACATGACGAGACGACAACCAAACCAAATCCCCAACACGAAGTCGGGGACCAACACAGCGCCGGCGGTTAGCGAAACGTTGAGCCTTCTCCTGGGACAATGTCAAATTGTCCACCACATGAGTCCAAATCTGCTGCAACCTGTCCACCACAGTATCCACACCAGGACAGTCCGAAGGCTCAACCTGCCCTGAAGAGAAACGAGGATGGAAACCAGAATTACAGAAAAACGGCGAAACCAAAGTAGCCGAGCTGGCCCGATTATTAAGGGCGAACTCAGCCAAAGGCAAGAAGGACACCCAATCATCCTGATCAGCAGAAACAAAGCAACTCAGATATGTTTCCAAAGTCTGATTAGTTCGTTCGGTTTGGCCATTTGTCTGAGGATGGAAAGCCGAAGAAAACGACAAATCAATGCCCATCTTAGCACAAAAGGACCGCCAAAACCTCGAAACGAACTGGGAACCTCTGTCCGAGACGATGTTCTCCGGAATGCCATGCAAACGAACCACATGCTGGAAAAACAATGGCACCAAATCAGAGGAGGAAGGCAATTTAGACAAGGGTACCAAATGGACCATCTTAGAGAAGCAATCACAAACCACCCAGATGACCGACATCCTTTGAGAGACAGGGAGATCTGAAATAAAATCCATGGAAATATGCGTCCAGGGCCTCTTCGGGACCGGCAAGGGCAAAAGAAACCCACTGGCACGAGAAGAGCAGGACTTAGCCCGAGCACAAATCCCACAGGACTGCACAAAAGAACGCACATCCCGTGACAAGGAAGGCCATCAAAAGGATCTAGCCACCAAATCTCTGGTACCAAAGATTCCAGGATGACCAGCTAACACCGAACAATGAACCTCAGAGATAACTCTACTAGTCCATCTATCAGGGACAAACAGTTTCTCCGCTGGACAACGGTCAGGTCTATCAGCCTGAAACTTCTGCAGCACCCGCCGCAAATCAGGGGAGATGGCAGACAAAATTACCCCCTCTTTGAGAATACCAGCCGGCTCAGGAACATCCGGAGAGTCAGGCACAAAACTCCTTGAAAGGGCATCAGCCTTCACATTCTTAGAGCCCGGAAGGTATGAAACCACAAAATCGAAACGGGAGAAAAACAGCGACCATCGAGCCTGTCTAGGATTCAACCATTTGGCAGACTCGAGATAAGTCAAATTCTTGTGATCCGTCAAGACCACCACGCGATACTTGGCTCCTTCAAGCCAATGTCGCCACTCCTCGAATGCCCACTTCATAGCCAACAACTCTCGATTGCCAACATCATAATTGCGCTCAGCAGGCGAGAACTTTCTAGAAAAGAAAGCACATGGTTTCATCACCGAGCGATCCGAACTTCTTTGAGACAAAACAGCCCCTGCTCCAATCTCAGAAGCATCAACCTCGACCTGAAACGGGAGCGAAACATCTGGCTGGCACAACACAGGGGCAGTAGAAAAACGACGCTTCAACTCCTGAAAGGCCTCAACGGCCGCAGAGGACCAATTGACCACGTCGGCACCTTTCTTGGTCAAATCAGTCAATGGTTTAACAACACTAGAAAAATTAGCGATGAAGCGACGGTAAAAATTAGCAAAGCCCAAGGAACTTCTGTAGGCGCTTCACAGATGTAGGCTGAGTCCAATCATAAATGGCCTGAACTTTAACAGGGTCCATCTCGATAGTAGAAGGGGAAAAAATGAAACCCAAAAATGAAACCTTCTGGACCCCAAAGAGACATTTAGACCCCTTCACAAACAAGGAATTCGCACGAAGGACCTGGAACACCATTCTGACCTGCTTCACATGAGACTCCCAATCATCCGAAAAGACCAAAATATCATCCAAATATACAATCATGAATCTATCCAGGTACTTTCGGAAGATGTCATGCATAAAGGACTGAAACACAGATGGAGCATTGGAAAGCCTGAATGGCATAACCAGCTACTCAAAATGGCCCTCGGGCGTATTAAATGCTGTTTTCCATTCATCGCCCTGTTTAATACAGCACAAGATTATACGCCCCTCGGAGATCTATCTTGGTGAACCAACTAGCCCCCTTAATCCGAGCAAACAAATCAGACAGTAGCGGCAAAGGGTGCTGAATTTTGACCGTGATCTTATTAAGAAGGCGGTAATCAATACAAGGTCTCAAAGAACCATCCTTCTTGGCCACAAAAAAGAACCCTGCTCCCAACGGTGATGACGACGGGCGAATATGCCCTTTCTCCAAGGACTCCGTTATATAACTCCGCATAGCGGCGTGCTCTGGCACAGATAAATTAAACAGTCGGCCCTTAGGAAACTTACTACCAGGAATCAAATCAATAGCACAATCACAATCCCTATGAGGAGGTAGGGCACCGGATTTGGGCTCATCAAATACATCCTGGTAATCCGACAAAAACTCAGGGACTTCAGAAGGAGTGGAAGACGAAATTGACAGCAATGGAACATCACCATGTACCCCCTGACAACCCCAGCTGGACACAGACATTGATTTCCAATCCAATACTGGGTTGTGGACCTGTAGCCATGGCAACCCCAAAACGACCACATCATGCAGATTATGCAACACCAAAAAGCGAATATCCTCCTGATGCGCAGGAGCCATGCACATGGTCAAATGAGTCCAGTACTGAGGCTTATTCTTGGCCAAAGGCATAGCATCAATTCCTCTCAAAGGAATAGGATACTGCAAGGGCTCCAAGAAAAAACCACAGCGCCTGGCAAACTCCAAGTCCATCAAATTCAGGGCAGCGCCTGAATCCACAAATGCCATAACAGAATAGGACGACAGAGAGCAAATCAGAGTAACGGACAAAAGAAATTTAGACTGTACCGTACCAATGGTGGCAGACCTAGCGAACCGCTTAGTGCGCTTGGGACAATCAGAGATAGCATGAGTGGAATCACCACAGTAAAAACACAGCCCATTCCGACGTCTGTGTTCTTGCCGTTCAGCTCTGGTCAGAGTCCTATCACACTGCATAGGCTCAGGCCTATGCTCAGAGAATACCTCCAAATGGTGCACAGCTTTGCGCTCACGCAAGCGCCGATCGATCTGAATGGCCAAGGACATAGACTCATTCAGACCAGCAGGCGTGGGAAATCCCACCATGACATCCTTAAGGGCTTCAGAAAGACCCTTTCTGAAAATAGCCGCCAGGGCACACTGATTCCACTGAGTAAGCACAGACCACTTTCTAAACTTCTGACAGTACACCTCCGCTTCATCCTGACCCTGACACAAAGCCAGCAAGATTTTCTCTGCCTGATCCACTGAATTTGGTTCATCATAAAGCAATCCAAGCGCCAGAAAAAATGCATCTACATCACGCAATGCAGGATCTCCTGGCGCAAGGGAAAATGCCCAGTCTTGAGGGTCACCACGCAACAAAGAAATAATGATTTTTACTTGTTGAACGGGGTCACCAGAGGAGCGGGGTTTCAAAGCTAGAAACAGTTTACAATTATTTTTGAAATTCAGAAATTTAGATCTATCCCCAGAAAACAAATCAGGAATTGGAATTCTAGGCTCTAACATCGGATTCTGAACCACAAAATCTTGAATGTTTTGTACCCTTGCAGTGAGATGATCCACACAAGAGGACAGACCTTGAATGTCCATATCTACACCTGTGTCCAGAACCACCCAGAGGTTAAGGGGAAAAGAAAGACAAAAAACACTGCAGAGAAAAAAAATGGTCTCAGAACTTCTCTTATCCCTCTATTGAGATGCATTAATACTTTGGGCCAGCTGTACTGTTAAGGACCTGGTGGTTAGGAGCACCCGGAATGACCTGATTAAACTACCACAGGACAAGCTCTGGGAAGTGGGAGCTCTGCTGACCGCAACCCATAATCCTATCACACAACTAGAAATAGCCGTGGAGCGTACCTAACATGACCTAGACGCCTCTTCACAGCCTAAGAGCTAGCTAGCCCTGAAGATAATAATAATAATAATAAATTTTATTTATATAACGCCAACATATTGCGCAGCGCTTTACAAATTATAGAGGGGACTTGTACAGACAATAGACATTACAGCATAACAGAAATCACAGTTCAAAATAGATACCAAGAGGAATGAGGGCCCTGCTCGCAAGCTTACAAACTATGAGGAAAAGGGGAGACACGAGAGGTGGATAGAAAATAAAGCCTACCTTGCCTCAGAGAAATTCCCCAAAGGAAAAGGCAGCCCCCCACATATATTGACTGTGAGTTAAGATGAAAGTCACAAACACAGAAATGAAACAGGTTTCAGCAAAGGGAGGCCAGACTTACTAAACAGACTGAGGATAGGAAAGCTATCTTTGCGGTCAGCACAAAAAACTACAAAAGACCACGCAGAGTGTGCAAAAAGACCCCCGCACCGATTCACGGTGCAGAGGTGCCACTCTGCATCCCAGAGCTTCCAGCTAGCAAGACAAAATCATGATAGCCAACTGGACAAGGAAACAATGAACAAATAATAACTAGCAGGGACTTAGCTTCTGCTGGAGTAGACAGGTCACCAGAAAGATCCAAGAGCGAACTGAACCAGTACAAGAACATTGACAGCTGGCATGGAGTAACGATCTGAGTGGAGTTAAATAGAGCAGCCAGCCAACGAATAAACTCCGTCACCTGTGGAAGGAACCTCAGAAGCAGCAGAGGAAAGAAACTATGTAGCGGAGACAGGGAGAACCTCAGTTGAGAGGAGGGACCCTCCAAGAGAAAACTGGTTGAGGAGTGGAAAAATCTACAATAAACGTAAACCCTTCAACTCCCCACAAAGGGAGAAGAAGGCGAAAACTAATCTTGAGGTAATAAACCTCTCCCCTCAACAACTGACCATTGATCAAATCTCTGTCCTACAATTGGGACTCTCATTTGTGCCCACTAACTCTTTTGATTTTTTTTTACAGTCTTAAAGGACCTTAATTTATTTTCAAGAAAGCTGGTACTGAAACGTTTACACTCTAAACACGAATCTTCCTCAGACTCAATACCGATTTCTGAACAGGAGACTCTCCACATCTTGGAGGAACTGGAGGCCGAGGCACTACCGGGACCCTCAGGTATTTCTCCTCCGTCTATTGCTCCCAGATCTGCCACATTTCCTCCCTTGTCACTGGTACCGCAGGTGGATATATTCACCAGATTGGTAACGGAGGATCTGAAAAAATTAAGTGTAACTAAGAAAGTGAATAATCTGACATTTAATCAAAAACAGGCCCTTACACAGCTACGTACTAAGAGGGATGTGGTGATTAAACCAGCGGACAAGGGGGGAAATGTGGTGGTCTGGCCGGTTGAGAAATATGAGAAAGAAGCCTTCAGACAATTGAGGGACAAAGACACCTATAGTGTGTTGAAGGAGAACCCTATGAAAAACTTCCAGACACAGGTGTGCAACATTCTGGATATAGCATTTGAAAGGGGGGTCATCACCAAAAAATTAAGGGATGGCCTAACTGTAGAATTTCCACGGGTACCCACGTTCTATCTTCTCCCCAAGGTCCACATAGACGCTCAGAACCCTCCAGGACATCCGATTGTCTCTGGCATGGGAGGGCTAAACGAACCACTGTGTAAATATATTGATCACTATCTTAGATCACAGGTGGAGACTTTGCCCTCCTATGTCAGGGACACTAGGGACGTCCTGAGACATTTGGATGGTTTACATATCGAGCCCGACATGCTCCTCGTGACGGCTGACGTGGAAACTCTGTACACGTGCATCGATCACGAGGATGGCATGAGGGCCGCAAGTTTCTTTCTGAAGTCCAGTAATCTAGACCCGGATGTCAGAGATCTGGTGTTGGATTTGTTGCGGTTCATCCTGGAACACAATTTTTTTACGTTTAAAGACAGATTCTTCCTGCAGAAGCGGGGGACCGCTATGGGGGCGGCATGTGCGCCCTCGTATGCAAATTTATTTTTGGGATTCTGGGAAAGGGAAATTTTTCCCGATGACGCACATGCTGCCCCCCAGATCCTTGGTTGGTACCGCTTCATAGATGACATCGTTTTCATCTGGCAGGGATCGGTCGATGATTTGGATTTATTTATGTCCAGACTGAACCGCAACGACTACAATATCAGACTCACGTATTCTTGGCATCCAAAAGAAATTTATTTTCTTGACATCAAAATACATGTACAGCCTGATGGTTCACTGGACACGGATGTGCATAGGAAGGAAACTTCAGTCAATGCACTACTCCATGCATCTTCCGCGCACATGAGTTCAACCATCAGAGCCGTGCCTGTGGGTCAATTTCTCCGGATGAGGAGAATATGTACTTCAGAAGAGGCTTTTGAGCGTCAGGCAGTGGACCTTGGGGAGAGATTTAGTGAACGTGGTTACAGCAAGAGATGCATTAAGAAAGGATATAAGAGGGCCAAAAATGTCAGTAGGACCTCCTTACTCTCCCAGGACCATTGCCATCATGTGTCTGGAAGTAAGAATCAGACTAAAAAGAAGGGTCAATATGGGCAGCAAGGTGCTACCCTTTTCATCACTACCTCCAATTCTAAGTGGGAAGAAATTAGGTCAATCCTGTCTAGACATTGGTCGGTTCTGAAAACAGACCCGATCCTAAGTCAGCATCTATCTAATTATCCATTGATGATGGCTAGGCGTAGTCCAAATCTGCGAGATATACGGTACTCGTTAAGAGTCATTATGTGGCGAGCCCCCCGGATAGGTTCGGATTAGGGAAACCAAGGGTTGGTTTCTTCCCCTGCATGGAGTGTTTAGCATGCAGAAATCATCAGAGAGCTGTATCTTTTACATCCTCAGACGGGGTACATGAGTACAAAATCAAGGAATTTATCTCGTGTAAGAGTACCTCCGTTATCTACTATGCCAAATGTACATGTGAACTAGTATATGTAGGATTGACAACTAGGGAGTTACGTGTGAGAACACGTGAACACGTGAGAGAGATTATGGCCGCAAGGGAAGAGACTGATATAGGAAACCTAAAAACACTCCCAAGGCATTTCAGGGAAAAACACAATTGTGACCCTAGGGATCTTAAAATATGGGGCATTGATAGGATCCATACTGGCATCAGAGGCGGAGATATGAAACGCCTTTTATTCCAACGTGAATGCAGGTGGATTAATGTCTTAAATACAATGGTCCCCTTCGGACTTAATGAACAGAATAACTTCGCATGTTTCCTCTAAGACTATCTGGATTTAGTTTTTTATGTCTTTGTGTGTCTCTTTATTTTGCTGTTACGTAATTTGTGTTTTTTGTTTTGCTATTTTATCTTTAGTTGTTCATGATGGGAAAACTATTGCTTATTGACTTCCATCGCTAATTGACGTGAGAGAATGAAAGTGGGGAACTAGATTCATCTATGGACTCATAGCACATGTCTGGAAAATCATACTTCATCCACGGATTTGTTTGCTATTTTTCTGTTATTTGTGTTTTTGTCCTCATGTTATATTGTATTATACTATATTGTGTACCTTGGCCAGTTAACGCTATGATTGCACATTTATCACTTGCACAGCACTTTGCACTTTAGCACTCCTACCCCTATACCTTTACTCACAGCGGTACTTAGACTTACACTTAGTCCTATTGTTCCTCTCTCCAGGACTTGTGCGCATGACGGTGACTGTGCATCGCCGCCGGCGTCCATTGGTTCGAGCGTGTGAGTCATGGTTGCCATGGAGATGGCTCCCTGGCTTCTCGCTCGTCCCGGACAGCCGAGCAGTGATGCTAGTTCCGGCGCTGACGTCATCGACGCATGCGCCGTACACCGAGTCCCGCGATTAGCCTCAGGTGCGGTGGCTGTATAAATACCTTGCCAGTGACACACATTGCACGGCCCCCCGAAGAAGCCTACGCGAAACGCGCGTAGGGGCTGGCGCTGCCACACACACACACCGCGACCACAATGGGTGAGATCCAGTCTTTTACACGATCATCTATTCATTCATGATAGGGAGCCCTCAGTGGGACTCTACATGTGAACTACTCACTTATGTTTCTGTGAACTTGTGATCTCTGGTCATTGACCTCTAGGTGTGTTTGTGTGGTACTTGGGTGTTACCTGTATCCACCATTCACATAGTTACCTTACCATGACTGAGATTTTTGGATTTTATTCATATCTTTTATTGTTATATTGTTCAATAAATATTGTTACCATTATACATTACATGACAGTTTCGTGACTCCTTCAGATGATATATGTATATTGTATGGGAGTTCTTCTGTCCAGTTTCGGACGTATTTGTTGCTCTGTTCTGATTATTTACATCACAGCCCACGTAGTATATAGCACAGCCCTCGTAGTATATAGCACAGCCCTCGTAGTATATATCACAGCCACGTAGTATATAACATGCCACGTAGCATATAACACAGCCTATGTAGTATATAGCACAGCCCACGTAGTATATAGCACAGCCAAGTTGTATGTTGCACAGCCCACGTAGTATATAGCACAGCCCACGCAGTGTATAACACAGCCCACGCAGTGTATAAAAGCCCACATAGTATATAGCACAGAGACGTAGTATATAACGCAGCCTACTCAGTATATAACAGACAGACACGTAGTATATAACACAGCCCACGTAGTATATATCACAGCCCACGTAGTATATAGCACAGCCACGTAGTATATAGCACAGCTCATGTAGTATATAGCACAGCCACGTAGTATATAACAGCCACGTAGTATATAACAGCCACATAGTATATAGCACAGCATGTAGTATATAGCACAGCCCACGTAGTATATAGCACAGCCCACGTAATATATAGCACAGCCCACGTAATATATAGCACAGCCTACGTAGTATATAGCACAGCCACGTAGTATATAACAGCCCACGCAGTATATAACACAGCCCACATAGTATATAGCACAACCACGTAGTATTTAGCAATGTGGGCACCATATCCCTGTTAAAAAAAGAATTAAAATAAAAAATAGTTATGTACTCACTTTCCGGCGGCTCCCAGATCCAGCCTAGGCCTTTAGCGATGTTCCTCGCGACGCTCCGGTCCCAAGAATACATTGCGGCAATAACACGTGATGATGTAGCGTTCTCGCGAGACTGCTACATCATTAGCGGTCGTTGCCACAATGCATTCTTGGGACCGGAGAGGCGCGCGAGGAGCTGGAAAGGCGCCGGAAGTTGAGAATATAATGATTTTTTTTATTATTATTTTTAACATTATATGTTCTTACTATTGATGCTGCATAAGCAGCATCAATAGTAAAACGTTCGTCACAAAGGGTTAATAGCAGCGTTAACAGACCGTTACACCGCATTATGCTGCGGTGTAACACAGTCCGTTTAACGCTATCTCCCCCTGTCTGACCACAACCTACTGACATTCTCGTCCCTCTCCTCTCCTAGTGTGCAACCCCCACTCCACAAACTCACTCACCCTCGCAGAAATCTCAAACATCTCAACTTACAATCACTCTCTGAGTCCCTTCTCCCTCTCACAGACATAGCTTCCCTTCATGACACAGATGCTGCTGCCACTTTTTAGAACACCACAATAACAACAACACTCGATTCGGCCGCCCCACTCATGCATAGTAAAACTCGTACAATTAACAGGCAGCCCTGGCTGACCAGCCTGACCAAAGAATTGAGACGGGCTTCCAGGATTGCTGAGCGGAGATGGAAGCGATCCCACTCTGCCGACCACTTCACTGCATACAAGCAGTCCCTCGCCAGCTTCAAGTCTGCGCTCACTGCCGCAAAACAAACTTACTTCTCATCCCTCATATCCTCCCTGTCTCACAACCCTAAACAGCTTTTCAACACTTTCAATTCTCTACTCCGTCCCCCCGCACCTCTTCCCTCCCCCCTCATTTCTGCTGATGACTTCGCCTCTTTCTTTAAACAGAAGATCAATACGATCAGAGAAAGCTTTGGCCCACAGCGCCCACTGCCCCTCTTAGCTGCTCAACCCTGCTCCTCCAAAACCAGCTTCTCCACCATGACAGAAGATCAGCTCTCCACCCTCCTGTCAAGATCACACCTCACCACCTGCACGCTTGACCCGCTCCCATCCCACCTCATCCCTAACCTTTCCACGGTCCTCATCCCAACCCTAACGCACCTCTTCAACCTCTCACTCACAACAGGTGTCTTTCCCTCATCCTTCAAGCATGCCAAGATCACACCCATCCTCAAAAAGCCCTCCCTCGACCCATCCTCTGTGTCTAGCTATCGCCCAATATCTCTTCTCCCTTATGCCTCCAAATTGCTGGAGCAACACGTCCATCTTGAACTGTCCTCCCACTTCTCCTCCTGCTCCCTCTTTGATCGGTTACAATCAGGCTTCCGTTCCCATCACTCAACTGACACTGCCCTAACTAAAGTCACCAATGACCTACTAACTGCCAGGAGCAAGCGACACTACTCTGTCCTCCTTCTCCTGGACTTGTCTTCTGCCTTTGACACTGTTGACCACTCCCTTTTGCTACAAATCCTCTCATCCCTTGGCATCACAGACTTGGCCCTTTCCTGGATCTCGTCATATCTGACAGACCGAACATTCAGTGTCTCCCTCCCCCACACCACCTCCTCACTTCGCCCCTTGTCAGTCGGTGTTCCTCAAGGCTCTGTTCTAGGACCCCTACTCTTCTCCATCTACACTTTCGGCCTGGGACAGCTCATAGAATCCCACGGTATGCAGTACCATCTCTACGCCGACGACACGCAGATCTACCTCTCCGGACCTGACCTCTCCTCCTTGCTTACCAAAATCCCGCACTGTCTGTCTGCCATTTCAGCCTTCTTTTCTGCTCGCTTTCTACAACTGAACATGGACAAAACAGAATTCATCATCTTTCCCCCATCTCACTCTACCCCTCCACCACATCTATCCATCAATGTCAATGGCTGCTCACTATCCCCAGTCCCACACGCCCGGTGCCTCGGGGTGATCCTCGACTCTGCCCTCTCTTTCAAGCCACATATCCAAGCCCTTGCCTCCTCCTGTCGTCTCAAACTCAAAAATTATTTCCCGGATCCGTGCTTTCCTTGACCGCAACACTGCAAAAACGCTAGTGCATGCCCTTATCTCCCGCCTCGACTACTGCAACCTCCTACTCTCTGGACTCCCCTCTAGCACTCTGGCACCACTCCAATCCATCCTACACTCTGCTGCCCGACTAATCCACCTGTCCCCCCGCTATTCCCCAGCCTCTCCCCTGTGTCAAGCCCTTCACTGGCTTCCTATCGCCCAGAGACTCCAGTTCAAAACCCTCACACTGACATACAAAGCCATCCACAACCTGTCTCCTCCATACATCTGTGACATGGTCTCCCGGTACCTACCTACACACGACCTCCGATCCTCCCAAGACCTCCTTCTCTACTCCCCTCTCATCTCTTCTTCCCATAACCGCATCCAAGACTTCTCCCGTGCTTCCCCCATACTCTGGAACTCTCTACCCCAACACATCAGACTTGCGCCTACCATAGAAACCTTCAAAAAGAACCTGAAGACTCATCTCTTCCGACAAGCCTACAGCCTGCAGTGATCCTCAACCTACTGAACAGCCGCACAGCCAGCTCTTCCCTCTCCTAGTGTATCCTCACCCACCCCCTGCAGACTGTGAGCCCTCGCGGGCAGGGTCCTCCCTCCTTATGTACTCGTGTGCCTTGTTATCTGCTCATGTTTAATGTAATTGTCTATATTTGCCCCGTATTCACATGTAAAGCGCCATGGAATAAATGGCGCTATAAAAATGTATAATAATAATAATAATATCTGGGCGCTGACTGGAGGGGAGTATGGAGGGGGCACTGACTGCAGGGGCGTAGGGAGGGGCCAATTCGCGGCCGGACTGTGCCCGTCGCTGATTGGTCGCGGCTGGCTGGCCGCGTCCAATCAGCGACTTGGGATTTCCGTGACAGACAGACAGACAAACAGACGGAAGTGCCCCTTAGATGATTATATAGATAGATGCAGCATCATGTGGGCCCATTATACTGTACGCAGCATTATGTGGGCCCATTATACTTTTCCCAGCATCATGTGTGCCCATTATACTGTACGCAGCATCATGTGTGGTCATTATACTGTACGCAACATCATGTGGGGCCATTATATAGTATGGAGCATCATGTGGGGCCATTATACTGTACCCAGTATCATGTGAAGCCATTATACAGTATGCAGCATCATGTGGGCCCATTATACTGTACCCAGCATCATGTGGGGCCATTATACTGTATGGAGCATCACGTGGAGCCAGTACACTGTAAGCAGCATCATTTGGGGCTATTATACAGTATGGAGCATCATGTGGGGCCATTATACAGTATGGAGCATCATGTGTGGCCATTATACAGTATGGAGCACTGTGTGGCCATTATACTGTACACAGCATCATGTAGGCCCATTATACTGTACGCAGAATCATGTGGGGCCATTATATAGTATGCAGCATCATGTGGGGCCATTATACAGTATGCAGCATCATGTGGGCTCATTATACTGTACACAGCATCATGTGGAGCCATTATACTATATGCAGCATCATGTGTGGCCATTATACAGTATAGAGCACTGTGTGGCCATTATACGATATGGGGCATCATGTGTGGCCATTATACGGTGTGGAGCATCATGTGTGGCCATTATACAGTATTGAGCACTGTGTGGCCATTATACAGTATGGAGCATCATGTGTGGCCATTATACTGTATGGAGCATCACGTGTGGCCATTATACAGTATGGAGCACTGTGTGGCCATTATACTCTATTGAGCATTATGTGGGGCCATTATACTGTACGCAGCATCATGTGGGGCCATTATATAGTATGGAGCATCATGTGGGGCCTTTATACTGTTTTAGATGGTGGCCCGATTCTAAAGCATCGGGTATTCTAGAATATGTATATAGTATATTTATGAAGATTTAAAAATAATGCAATGAATACACAGGATTCGACCGACCGGTCGTGACCAATCAGCGAAGCGTGGTTCAAATCCCGCGCCAATTCGCGGCCGGACTGCACCTGTCGCTGATTGGTCACGCCCGGCCGGCCGAGAACAATTAGTGAAGCCAGGGCCAGCTCAAAGTTTTTGAGGGCCCCGGGCGAAAGAGTCTCAGTGGGCCCCTGTCTTTAGCACATACCTTGATTCATGATGCACAGATACAGCAGAGAAATATAGCACAGCCACGTAGTGTATATAACACAGCCCATGTAGCATATAACACAGCCCATGTAGCATATAACACAGCCACGTAGCACATAACACAGCCCACATAGTATATAACACAGCCCGCGTAGTATATAGCACAGCCACGTAGTATATAGCACAGCCACGTAGTATATAGCTCAGCCCACGTAGTATATAGCACAGCCCACACAGTGTATCCCCTTCATGCCGCGGCCCTTTTTCATTTTTGTTTTTCGCTCCCCTCCTTCCCAGAGCCATAACTTTTTTATTTTTCGGTCAATATGGCCATGTGAGGGCTTGTTTTTTTGCGGGACGAGTCGTACTTTTGAATGTCATCATTGGTTTTACCATGTCTTGTACTAGAAAATGGGAAAAAAATTCCAAGTGTGGTGAAATTGCAAAAAAAGTGCAATCCCACACTTGTTTTTTGTTTGGCTTTTTTGCTAGGTTCACTAAATGCTAAAACTGACCTAATATTATGATTCTCCAGGTCATTACGAGTTCATAGACACCAAACATGTCTAGGTTATTTTTTATCTAAGTGGTGAAAATAAATTCAAAACTTTGCTAAAAAAAATAAATAAAAAATGTGCCATTTTCTGATACCCATAGCGTCTCCATTTTTCGTGATCTGGGGTCGTGCGAGGACTTATTTTTTGCATGCCGAGCTGCACATTTGTGCAGATATGTTCTTTTGATCGCCCGTTATTGCATTTTAATGCAATGTCGCGGCGACCAAAAAAACGTAATTCTGTCGTTTCTAATTTTTTTTTCGCTACGCTGTTTAGCGATCAGGTTAATGCTTTTTTTTATTGATAGATAGGGCAATTCTGACTGCGGCAATACCAAATATGTGTAGATTTGATTTTTTTATTGTTTTATTTTGGATGGGGCGAAAGGGGGGTGATTTAAACTTTCATATTTTTTTTTTTTTCATATTTTTAAAAACATTTTTTTTACTTTTGCCATGCTTCAATAGCCTCCATGGGAGGCTAGATGCTGGCACCACTCGATCGGCTCTGCTACATAGCAGCGATCTGATGTTCGCTGCTATGTAGCAGAAATGCAAGTGTGCTGTGAGCGCCGACCACAAGGGGGCGCTCACAGCAGGCCGGCATTAGTAACCATAGAGGTCTCAAGTACCTCTATGGTTACCATCCTGATGCATCGCCGACCCCCGATCATGTGACGGGGGACGGCGATGAGGTCATTTCCGGCCGCCCGGACGGAAGCGCCGGTTAACTGCCGCTGTCTGCGTTTGACAGCGGCATTTAACAGGTTAATAGCCGCGGGTGAATCGCGATTTCACCCGCCGCTATTGCGCGCACATGTCAGCTGTACAAAACAGCTGACATGTCGCGACTTTGATGTGAGCTCACCGCCGGAGCCCACATCAAAGGGGGAGACACGACATGCGCAGTAATAGTATGGCGCATGTCGTGAAAGGGGTATAACAGCCCAAGTAGTGTATAACACAGCCCAAGTAGTGTATAACACAGCCCACGTATATAGCACAGTCCACGTAGTATATAACACAGCCCACGTAGTATATAGCACAACGACGTAATATATAACACAGCCCACGCAGTATATAACACAGCCACGTAGTATATTGCACAGCCACGTAGTATATAGCACAGTCCACGTAGTATATAGCACAGCCCACATAGTATATAGCACAGCGACATAGTATATAACACAGCCTACGCAGTATATAACAGACAGACACATAGTATATAACACAGCCCACGTAGTATATAGCACAGCCCATGTAGTTTATAGCACAGCCCATGTAGTATATAGCACAGCCACGTAGTATATAGCACAGCCCACGTAGTATATAGCACAGCCCACGTAGTATATAGCACAGCCACGTAGTATTTTGCACATCCACGTAGTATATAGCACATCCACGTAGTATATAGCACAGCCACGTATTATATAGCACAGCCCACGTAGTATATAGCACAGCCACGTAGTATATAACAAAGCCACGTAGTATATAGCACAGCCCATGTAGTATATAACACAGCCCATGTAGTATGTAACACAGCCCACGTAGCATATAACAGCCCACGTAGTATATAACACAGCCCACGTAGTATATTGCACAGCCACGTAGTATATTGCACAGCCACGTAGTATATTGCACAGCCCACATAGTATATTCCACAGCCCACGTAGTATATAGCACAGCCACGTAGTATATAACAGGCCACATAGCATATAACACAGCCCACGCAGTATATAGCACAGCCACATAGTGTATAGTACAGCTACGTAGTATATAGCACAGCCACGTAGTATATAGCACAGCCCACGTAGTGTATTACAGCCCAAGTAATGTATAACACAGCCCACGTAGTATATAGCACAGCCCACGTAGTATATAACACAGCCCACGTAGTATATAACACAGCCCACGTAGTATATAACACAGCCCACGTAGTATAGAACACAGCCCGCGTAGTATATAGCACAGCGACGTAGTATATAACACAGGCTATGCAGTATATAATACAGACAGCCACGTAGTATATAACACAGCCCACATAGTATATAGCACAGCCCCTGTAGTATATAGCACAGCCCACGTAGTATATAGCAGCCACGTAGTATATAGCACAGCCACGTAGTATATAGCACAGCCAAGTAGTATATAACACAGCCCACGTAGTATATAGCACAGCCCATGCAGTATATAACACAGCCCACACAGTATATAACACAGCCTACGCAGTATATAACATAGCCCACGCAGTCTGTAACACAGCCCACGCAGTCTGTAACACAGCCCACGCAGTTTGTAACACAGCCCACGCAGTCTATAACACTTCCCACGCAGTCTATAACACTTCCCACGCAGTCTATAACACTGCCCACGTAGTATATAACAAAGCCCACGTAATATATAACACAGCCCACGGAGTATATAGCAATGTGGGCACCATATCCCTGCTAAAAAAAAGAATTAAAATAAAAAATAGTTATATACTCACCTTCCGGCGGCTCCTGGATCCAGCCCAGGTCTTTAGCGATCCTCCTCGCGACGCTTGCGGCATTCTTGGGACCGGAGCGGCGCGAGAGGAGCGGGAAAGGCGCCGGAAGGTGAGAACATAATGATTTTTTAAAATTATTTTTAACATTATATATTTTTACTATTGATGCTGCAGTTCGTCACACAGGGTTAATAGCAGCGTTAACAGACCATTACATCGCGTTATGCCGCGGTGTAACGCAGTCCATTTAACACTATCTGGGCGCTGACTGGAGGGGAGTATGGAGGGGGCACTGACTGCAGGGGCGTAGGGAGGGGCCAAATCGCGGCTGGACTGTGCTCATCGCTGATTGGTCGCGGCTGGCTGGCCGCGACCAATCAGTGACTTGGGATTTCCGTGACAGACAGACTAACAGATGGAAGTGCCCCTTAGACGATTATATAGATGGATACAGCATTAAATGGGCCCATTATACTCTACGCAGCATCAAGTGGGTCCATTATACTTTTCCCAGCATCATGTGGGCCCATTATACTTTTACCAGCATCATGAGGGCCCATTATACTGTATATTTGGCCATTATACTTTTCTCAGCATCATGTGGGCCCATAATACTGTACGCAGCATCATGTGTGGTCATTATACTGTACGCAACATCATGTGGGCCCATTATACTGTACGCAGCATTATGTGGGCCCATTATACTTTTCCCAGCATCATGTGGGCCCATTGTACTGTACGCAGCATCATGTGGGGCCATTATACAGTATGGAGCATCATGTGGGGCCATTATACTGTACCCAGCATCATGTGAAGCCATTATGCAGTATGCAGCATCATGTGGGCCCATTATACTGTACCCAGCATCATGTGTGGCCATTATACAGTATGGAGCATCATGTGGGGCCATTATACTGTACCCAGCATCATGTGTGGCCATTATACAGTATGGAGCACTGTGTGGCCATTATACAGTATGCAGCATCATGTGGGCTCATTATACTGTACGCAGCATCATGTGGAGCCATCATACAGTATGCAGCATCATGTGTGGCCATTATACAGTATAGAGCACTGTGTGGCCATTATACTGTACGCAGCATCATGTGGGCCCATTATACTGTACGCAGCATCATGTGTGGCCATTATACAGTATGCAGCATGTGGGGCCATTATACAGTATGCAGCATCATGTGGGCTCATTATACTGTATGCAGCATCATGTGGAGCCATTATACAGTATGCAGCATCATGTCGGCCCATTATACTGTACACAGCTTCATGTGGAGCCAGTATACAGTATGCAGCATCATGTGTGGCCATTATACAGTATAGAGCACTGTGTGGCCATTATACGGTATGGAGCATCATGTGTGGCTATTATACGGTATGGAGAAGGTACACACGACACTCAAGGTCCTCGTTGGTGGTGCACAAGTCAGGTTTCCAGCCCATCAATTAGTAATCACAAAAAACTTGGCACTCAAAGTTTTGCAGAAAAGAATTGAACATTTCTTTTATTGTGCATCCAGTTCAAAGATTTTAAACGTTTTCGGTTCAAGGCGCCTTGGAAGTTTTCCTCATAATCTTCCTACTCAGTATCGTTCACGTATCGAAGCTGCAGTAACGCTATATGCTAACGTACATGGTGAAATGTCTAGATCACGCTTCATTCATTCACAGTCTATAGATTTTTTCAATTGGAACCTCCACGGCTCACGGAGCACTAGCTTGGATTTAATCTCAGCCGCGACTGTTGTCACCTTTTGCCTTCTGACTGTTTGACGGAATTTGGTTACAGATAGAATTACCGTATTTTCCGCTTTGTAAGACGCACTTTATTTCCCCCAAATTTGGGGGGGAAATGTGGGTGTGTCTAACAAAGCGGATATACCGCTTACCATTACAGGCTGGGATGAGGGGTTATCCGCCGCCGCTGTCGTCCGCCGCCACTGCCGGGGTTGTCCGCTGCTGCCACGGGTGATGCTGGAGGCTCCGGTGCTGCGAGGGGCTCTGGCGACATTTTGTGAAAGACCAGAGCCCCCCGGCAGTTCGTCCATGCGTTCCAGTATGACTAATTCCGGGAAAATGGCCGCCGGAATCTAGGGAGATGAGATTTCAGCACTGAGATCTCATCTCTCGAGATTCCGGCGGCCATTTTCCTGGAGTCAGTCATACAGGAACGCATAGACGAACTGCCGGGGGGCTCTGGCCTTTCACAAAATGTCGCCAGAGCCCCCCGCAGCACCAGAGACAGCCCTGCAGCATAGGAGCCCCCTGCAGACCCCTCATCCCAGCTTGCAGCACAGGAGCCCCCCTGCAGACCCCTCATCCCCGCCTGCTGCACAGGAGCCCCCCTGCAGCACAGGAGCCCCCCTGCAGCACAGGAGCCCCCTGCAGACCCCCTCATCCCAGCCTGCAGCAATGCTCCACTCCTGCCTCCAGCAACGACCCTGGGACCCTGATCCACCGCAGCCACAACCCCTGGTAAGTAATAAGACGCATGGATTATAAGACGCCCCACCAATTTATTAAAAAAAGTTTTTTTTCTCCTCAAAATTTGGGGTGCGTCTTATAATCCGGAGCGTCTTACAAAGCGAAAAATACGGTAATTGTGATTTATGTTTTCTCTGTCCGTGCATCATTCAGATTATCTCTTAAATCTGTTTGTGATTTTGTATATATTTCAGTTTTGTTAAAGATTATTCTGATGAAGGTCTTGTGTATAGATCAAAAACGTTTAAAATCTTTGAACTGGATGCACTATAAAAGAAATGTTCAATTGTTTTCTGCAAAACTTTGAGTACCAAGGTTTTTGTGATTACATTATACGGTATGGAGCATCGTGTGTGGCCATTATACAGTATTGAGCACTGTGTGGCCATTATACAGTATGGAGCACCATGTGTGGCCATTATACTGTATGGAGCATCAGGTGTGGCCATTATACAGTATGGAGCATCAGGTGTGGCCATTATACAGTATGGAGCACTGTGTGGCCATTATACTGTACACAGCATCATATGAGGCCATTATTCAGTATGTGTGGCCATTATACAGTATGGAGCACTGTGTGGCCATTATACACTATTGAGCATCATGTGGGGTCATTATACTGTATGCAGCATCATGTGGAGCCATTATACAGTATGTGTGGCCATTATACAGTATGGAGCACTGTGTGGCCATTATACACTATTGAGCATCATGTGGGGCCATTATACTGTATGCAGCATCATGTGGGGCCATTATACAGTACTAGATGGTGGCCCGATTCTAACGCATCGGGTATTCTAGAATATGCATGTCCCCGTAGTATATGGACAATGAGGATTCCAGAATTCGCGGCAGACTGTGCCTGTCGTTGATTGGTCGAGGCAACCTTTATGACATCATCATCGCCATGGCAACCATTATGACATCTACGTCGATACTGTGCCCGTCGCTAAATCAGAAACGTGAGATGTCTACGTCCTTTATGACATCATCGTCGCTGTGCCCGTTGCTGATTGGTCGAGGCCGCCAATCAGCATCGTCGCTGTGCCCGTTGCTGATTGGTCAAGGCCTGGCGGCCTCGACCAATCAGAGACGCGGGATTTCTACGTCGATGCTGTGCCGGTCTCGGATTGGTCGAGGCCTGGTGGCCTCGACCAATCAGAGACGCGGGATTTCCAGGACAGACAGAAAGACAGACAGACAGATAGAAAGACAGACAGACGGAAAAACTCTTAGACAATTATATATATAGATGGAGCATCATGTGTGGCCATTATACAGTACTAGATTGTGGCCCGATTCTAACGCATCGGGTATTCTAGAATATGCATGTCCCCGTAGTATATGGACAATGAGGATTCCAGAATTCGCGGCAGACTGTGCCTGTCGTTGATTGGTCGAGGCAACCTTTATGACATCATCATCGCCATGGCAACCATTATGACATCTACGTCGATACTGTGCCCGTCGCTAAATCAGAAACGTGAGATGTCTACGTCCTTTATGACATCATCGTCGCTGTGCCCGTTGCTGATTGGTCGAGGCCGCCAATCAGCATCGTCGCTGTGCCCGTTGCTGATTGGTCAAGGCCTGGCGGCCTCGACCAATCAGAGACGCGGGATTTCTACGTCGATGCTGTGCCGGTCTCGGATTGGTCGAGGCCTGGTGGCCTCGACCAATCAGAGACGCGGGATTTCCAGGACAGACAGAAAGACAGACAGACAGATAGAAAGACAGACAGACGGAAAAACTCTTAGACAATTATATATATAGATGGAGCATCATGTGTGGCCATTATACAGTACTAGATTGTGGCCCGATTCTAACGCATCGGGTATTCTAGAATATGCATGTCCCCGTAGTATATGGACAATGATGATTCCAGAATTCGCGGCAGACTGTGCCCGTCGCTGATTGGTCGAGGCAACCTTTATGACATCATCGTCGCCATGGCAACCATTATGACATCTACGTCGATACTGTGCCCGTCGCTGATTTGTCGAGGCGAATTCGCGGCAGACTGTGCCCGTCGCTGATTGGTCAAGGCAATCTTTATGACATCATCATCGCCATGCTGTGCCCGTCGCTGATTGGTCGAGGCCTGGCGACCTAACGCATCGGGTATTCTAGAATATGCATGTCCCCATAGTATATGGACAATGATGATTCCAGAATTCGCGGCAGACTGTGCCCGTCGCTGATTGGTCGAGGCCTGGCGACCTAACGCATCGGGTATTCTAGAATATGCATGTCCCCGCAGTATATGGACAATGATGATTCCAGAATTTGCGGCAGACTGTGCCCGTCGCTGATTGGTCGAGGCAACCTTTATGATATCATCGTCGCCATGGCAACCATTATGACATCTACGTTGATACTGTGCCCGTCGCTGATTGGTCGAGGCAAATTCGCGGCAGACTGTGCCCGTCGCTGATTGGTCGAGGCAACCTTTATGACATCATCATCGCCATGCTGTGCCCGTTGCTGATTGTCTGTCCTGGAAATCCCGTGTCTCTGATTGGTCGAGGCCGCCAGGCCTTGACCAATCAGCAACGGGCACAGCATGGCGATGATGATGTCATAAAGGTTGCCTCGACCAATCAGAGACACGGGATTTCCAGGACAGACAGACAGAAAAACCCTTAGACAATTATATATATAGACTAGATGAAGCACTGTGGGGCCATTATACAGTATTGAGCATCATGTGGGGCCATTATACAGTATGGAGCATCATGTGTGGCCATTACACTGTATGGAGCATCATGTGTGGCCATTATACAGTATAAAGCACTGTGTAGCCATTATATTGTACGCAGCATCATGTGAGGCCATTATTCAGTATGGAGCATCATGTGTGGCCATTATACAGTATGGAGCATCATGTGTGGCCATTATACAGTATTGAGCATCATGTGAGGCTATTATACAGTATTGAGCATGATGTGCGGCCATTATACAGTATGGAGCATCATGTGTGGCCATTATACAGTATGGAGTATCATGTGGGGCCATTATACAGTATTGAGCATCATGTGGGGCCATGATACTGTACGCAGCATCATGTGGGGCTATTATACAGAATGGAGCACTGTGTGGCTATTATACTGTACACAGCATCATGTGGGGCCTTTATACAGTATGGAGCATCATGTGTGGCCATTATACAGTATTGAGCATCATGTGTGTCCATTATACAGTATGGAGCATCATGTGTGGCCATTATACAGTATATAGCACTGTATGGCCATTATACTGTATGGAGCATCATGGGGGCCATTATACTATATGCAACATCATGTGGGGCCATGTACAGTATGGAGCACTGTGTGGACATTATACTGTACGCAGCATCTTGTGGGTCCATTATACAGTATGGAGCACTATGTCCATTATACAGTATGGAGCATCATGTGTGGCCATTATACAGTATGGAGCACTACGTGTGGCCATTATACAGTATAGAGCACTGTATGGCCATTATACTGTATGGAGCATCATGTGGGGCCATTATACTATATGCAACATCATGTGGGGCCATTATACAGTATGGAGCACTGTGGGGACATTATACTGTAGGCAGTATCATGTGTGGCCATTATACAGTATATAGCACTGTATGGCCATTATACTGTATGGAGCATCATGGGGGCCATTATACTATATGCAACATCATGTGGGGCCATGTACAGTATGGAGCACTGTGTGGACATTATACTGTACGCAGCATCATGTGGGTCCATTATACAGTATGGAGCACTATGTCCATTATACAGTATGGAGCATCATGTGTGGCCATTATACAGTATGGAGCACTACGTGTGGCCATTATACAGTATAGAGCACTGTATGGCCATTATACTGTATGGAGCATCATGTGGGGCCATTATACTATATGCAACATCATGTGGGGCCATTATACAGTATGGAGCACTGTGGGGAGATTATACTGTAGGCAGTATCATGTGTGGCCATTATACAGTATGGAGCACTGTGTGTCCATTATACAGTATTGAGCATCATGTGTGGCCATTATACAGTATGGAGCATCATGTGCGGCCATTATACTGCAAGAGTGAACTGAACCATATTTCGCAAGCTTTGCACATGGTATTTTATCCATCCACTTGTGTGCTGACTGCAAGTGTGAACTGAACCATATTTCACAAGCTTTGCACATGGTATTTTATCCATCCGTCCATTTGTGTGCTGACTGCAAGTGTGAACTGAACTATATTTCGCAAGCTTTGCACATGGGATTTTATCCATCCATTTGTGTGCTTACTGCAAGTGTGAACTGAACCATATTTCGCAAGCTTTGCACATGGTATTTTATCCATCCATGCATTTGTGTGCTGACTGCAAGTGTGAACTGAACCATATTTCGCAAGCTTTGCACATGGGATTTTATCCATCCATGCATTTGTGTGCTGACTGCAAGTGTGAACTGAACCATATTTCGCAAGCTTTGCACATGGTATTTTATCCATCACTCCTGTATTTTTCTTTTTTTTTCCTGTTTTTGGTTTCTGATTTAAAGTTTTCAAAGCTTTTTTTTTTTTTTCCTTTTGTCCCACTGCTTTATGGCCTTGTTCAGCATTGGTTGTTTACCCACATAGTAATGCCTGCTCTGGCCTTATGCTAATTGGTTGATTGCTGATTGTGAACATTTGGTTCCTGATGCTAGCAGTCACTCCATCTAATATATAAAGCTGAATGTGTGTATGTGTGTGTGTATGTCCAGGATTGGCATCTGCACCGTCGCAGCTACAGCCACACGTCTCGACCCCGAGAGCGTCATAGGCTACGTTGTGAGGCGAAATTTTAACCCCGCGTTTTCCAATTCGCCAAACAATTTTGCCCCTATCTATATAATGGGGAAATAGTGAAAGGAAAAGTGTTGGAGGCAAATTGACAGCTGCCAGAAGTGAACAAGGGGGACTTAAAGAATGAGAGCGATGGCGCCAAAGAGTATATACCGTACAGCTGCTAAGGTGGGGCCCCGACATGGAATACTCACCACACACGGGGATATGAACACACACACAAAATGCACCACACACTACCACGTGCTTGAACACATATACCACCCTCAGCACACATTTCACCACACATACACCAACCTCGCCACATAAAAGTCGAAACACAAAAGTCGCCGCTCAAAACTCGCCACATGCAAAACTAGGCTCACGCAAAACTCGCCACACGTGCAAAACTCACCTCATGGAAAACTCGCCACACGCAAAACTAGCACACGCGGTAAAATTGCCACATGCACAAATGTTGCAACACATGCAAAAGTTGCCTCACACAAAACGCACCACACATAAAACTCGCCACGTGCAAAACTCGCCATGCGCAAAACTTGCTGCACACAACTTGCTACACTAATCTGTCACATGCAACTCGACACACAAAAAGTTGCTACATGCATGTCGCCACACAAAACTCATCTCACAAAAGTCGCTACATGCATGTCGCCACATGCAACTCAACACACACAACTTGACACATGAAACTCGCCCTAAAACACACACAAGTCTAGTATTATCCTTCAAAAATAAAAATCTGATTAATAAGCAGACAAACTACAAGAGCAACAAATGTACCATATAGGAAATATGGCAGCTGTCAGTCACATGACCTGTCTATTATGTGTATGTGTGAGCTAATATATACTGCCAGGGGGGAGGGCTTCCTGTTGGCTGGGGATTTATCAGGCTGCCAATTTAGCTTACAAATACTGAGCTAAAAATACTGACCAAATAACGTGTGAACGCGGTCTAATACAGGAGGAGATGACACACAGATATATACTATATACAGGAGGAGATGACACACAGATATATACTATATACAGGGGAGATGACACCCAGGTATATACTATATGCAGGGGAGATGACACCCAGGTATATACTATATACAGGAGGAGATGACACAGGTGTATATATATATATACAGGAGCAGATGACACACAGGTATATACTATATACAGGAGGAGATGACACACAGGTACATACTATATACAGGAAGAGATGACACACACGTACATACTATATACAGGGGAGATGACACACAGGTATATACTATATACAGGAGGAGATGACATACAGGTATATACTATATATAGGAGGACATGACACACAGTTATATACTATATACAGGAGGAGATGACATACAGGTATATACTATATACAGGAGGAGATGACAACCTGGTATATACTATATTCAGGGGAGATGACATACAGGTACATACTATATACAGGGGCAATGACACACAGGTATATACTATATACAGTGGAAATGACACACAGGTATATACTATATATAGGAGGAGATGACATACAGGTATATACTATATACAGGAGGAGATGACAACCTGGTATATACTATATTCAGGGGAGATGACATACAGGTACATACTATATACAGGGGCAATGACACACAGGTATATACTATATACAGTGGAAATGACACACAGGTATATACTATATATAGGAGGAGATGACCTACAGGTACATACTATATACAGGAGGAGATGACACACATATATACTATATACAGGAGATGACATACAGGTATATACTATATAAAAGAGGAGATGACACATAGGTATATAGAGGAGGAGATGACATACAGCAGGTGTATACTATATACAGGGGAGATGACATACAGGTATATACTATATACAGGAGATGACATACAGGCATATACTATATATAGGAGATGACATACAGGTATATAGTATATACAGAAGAGATGACATACAGGTATATAATATATATACAGGAGGAGATGACACATGGATATATACAATATACAGGAGGAGATGACATACAGCAGGTATATACTATTTACAGGGGAGATGACATACAGATATATACTTATCAAAAAATGAGAAAAAAGAAAAGCGCACTCACCGGTGATGATGCATCAGATTTATTCGGACATAAACATTAAAAGGCAGGGAGGGTAGTGAACACACACGGACGACGGCCGTTTTGTGCGCAATGCACTTCAACTGGTCCTGTGACAGGAGGAAGTGGGGTGGGTCTTTAACCTGTGAACGTCTCAGATCCCTCCCCTCTTCTCTCACATCATCATGGCTGAATGGCCACAATCCCGGAACATATGTGAACTAACAAGTGAATTAAAATAACTTGTGAATGATTAAAAACAATTACACGTTACAATAACAAGCTCAAGAATACTCATTGCAAAAAATGTACAGCAAAAGGGACCTTTTTTTTACAAGAAAACAGACATATCGATTTTATCATTGAAGCCTATTGGTCCCGCTGCGTCTGCACGCAGGATCCATCTGGCTTCATTTCTCAGCAGAATACGATCGAGATTCCCACCTTGTATTGGTAAGGACACTTTTTCTAAACCTGCAAAGCGTAAAACCTGGGTATTACCGGCATGATGTTCTCTCATATGTTTAATTAAGCGGGGCACCCCTTTTCCTGTGCGTATTGAGGAGAAATGTTCCCTGATACGGATGAACAACGGACGAATTGTCTTGCCGATGTAGAAGAACCCACATGGGCAAAACAAAACGTAAACGACATGAGTTGTCCTACAAGAAATGAACTGACGTACCTCATGGAAAATGGGACCAATTTTTAAAGAATTACCTGTGAGATGGAAATTACAAAAATTGCAGTGACCGCACTTAAAGTTACCCTTTGGAACTCCTGCTTGTAACCAATTACTCTGTGAGGAAACAATCCTATTATGAACTAGGCAATCCCTAATGTTTCTGCTGCGGCGGCAAGCAAATAAAGGTCCCTTTTCCACTATCTCCTTCAAGTCTGGGTCCTGGCTTAAAATCTGCCAATTTTTTCTGACTGCGGCTCTAATTTGAGTATCCATTGGGCCATACTTGAAGGAGAAAACAAATTTTTTCTCTTTTTTCAATTTTTTCGTGCTATTGGGGATTGTATTTGTGGCTTTCTCTAAAGCCGCATTCAGAATAGAATGAGGGTAGCCTCTTTTTTTCAAATCTACTATATAGTTCTTGGGATTGTTTTTGAAAACCGGTGGAAGTATTTATTCTTTTTACCCTCAAGAACTGACTGTAAGGCAAGGCTCGTTTGGTATAAAGAGGATGAGCGCTATCAAAATGTAAGAGGGAGTTAGATGCGGATGGCTTACGGAATACTTCTGTCTGTATTCCCTCTGAGTTAATTTTCAGACCCACATCCAGAAAGACCAATTCACTACCCCCAAAATTGAAGGTGAATTTCATGTTCATGGTGTTGGACAGTTCGAGGTGCTCAACAAAATGAGCAAACTCCTCCCGATCACCGTCCCAAACCACGAACATGTCATCCACAAACCTCGCATATAATTTAATATGCTTCAAGAAGGGGTTACTAGAGGAATAAATATAACGATCCTTAAATACAGCCAGAAAGAGGTTAGCCAGGGTACATGCGACAGGGGTACCCATGGTTGTACCCTCTGTCTGTCTGTACCAGGTATTGTCAAACTTAAACATATTATTTTTGAGAATAAAAGACAATCCCTCACATATGAACGAAATGGTGTTAGTGTCCGTCGGGGTATTGCTCAAAATCTCTCTAATAGCTTCCGTACCCAGGTCTTGTGGAATCCTGGTGTACTAGCTTTCGATGTCTACAGAGGGTTAGGAAAAACTTTCTTGCCAGTCGAATCCTTTTAGAGATCTTAAGAAATCCTTAGTATCCCTAACATATGATGGGACATCTCGTAACAGAGGACGCAACAGCCAGTCTATGTACGCCGACAAGGGTTCCGTAATGGAGCCTACGCCGGACACGATAGGGCGTCCCGGGGGCTCCATTAGGGATTTATGTATCTTCAGTATATGATACCAATGAGGCTTTCTAGGAAATGTTGTAAATAATTTTTCCGCTTGTTTGTTAGACAAGGTACCTTTTTCAACATAATTTCTCAAGAATGAACGCAATAAAGTTTGAATTCTGAATGTAGGATCCTCTTTTAAAACTTTATAAGTATTGGTATCAGATATCTGCCTTTTGGCCTCTTCTATATAATAATCCCTTGTAAGTAAAAGTAAAACAGTGTTCCCACCCTTGTCGGCCCCACGGACTACTATGTCCTTCCTCTGTTGTATATCTCTTAGGGCTTTGGACTCAGCTGGATTTAGATTCCTAGGGGACTTTTCTTACAATAAAGCCTCTACATCTTTTATTACCTGGGTTTCAAAGATATCCACGGGATTACCCGGAGGAACATATGTGGATTTCACCCCTCTCATAAAAGGTACAACTGGTATCTCCCTTTCTGCAGTGCCTGGTAAAGAGTCATCTGGAAGATTTAAAAGTAATTCAACATCCTCCTGTAAATTACCTGAAGGGTCTTCTGTTCAAGTGAAACCCAAAGGGCCCACTTTGCAAGGTACTTCTCCTGGACAATTAAACAGCTTGTTAGATACCACATTATCAGTACGCACAGGTGATGTAAATGATTTAAACAAGTGGATCTTTCTTACCGCCTTATAGAGATCAATCTTAAAATCGACTATATTAAATTTCTCAGGTAAGCAGTAACTGAGGCCCTTAGACAAAACCGAAAAATGTGCTTCATTCAGGACAAAATCAGTTAAATTGACAACCTCATTCAGTGTCTCAACTATTGTAGTGGCCTCCAAGAGACCTGTTTTCTTTTCCAGCTGTTGCTGTCTATTGGTTCTCCTACCCCCACGACGCGTCCTGCGTCTAAAGGGGATGCCGCATTGTCTGTATGGCGAGCAGAGGTAGATGGAACAGACCCGCCTCCTCCTAGATCTTCCGTAGTGCTGGAATCAGAGTCGGTAGTCAGGTAATCTCTTTTATGGTAGTAGTTTTTCTTCCATGTATGTCCTTTTTTGAAAGATCTCTTTTTCGAGTATTTCTGCAGGTTATATGATTGAGGATTTTTATTCCAAGAAAACGCTCTGCCGGTTTCGAAGTCACCTTTGTCGCGGATAAATTTGTCTCTTTTGCGTTGTTTTATCTCATTTTGTAATGACACCAATCTTGTGTCTAATCTTTTATTTACTAATGTCCATTGTGACTCCGACAATCTTATTTTTAACTCTTCTTTTGTCTTGCCGAGCTCCATTTTAGTAGATTCATAATTCAAAATATTTTGTTTTAAAACCAATTTTAAAAGGTCTTGTGAACATTTTAATAATATCCTTTCCCATTCTTTAATGAATGGTTCATAGTCTTTAAACTGGGACATTTCCTTCATGACTCTTAAGCCACGCGATACTCGACCGCACTCCATGTACGACTTTAAAGAGTTATTTGTCCAGAAAAGGTTCACTTCTCTTTCTGCAGCATTAAACAATTTGTATTCCAGAGTCTTAGTGCTTAATGAAAAGACATCTTCGTGTAACTCACACTTCGAAAAAAATGAGTTCACATTTTCCCTCCCTGCTAAAAGTCCATCTGACAAGGCTACGGCTTCTGACTCCATAACAAGAGTGTGCACAAATAAGTGATTAGAATCACAGGTGGAGCTCTTATAGGAGTCTTAACACAGCGTGCTCAATGTATGAAAAAAGGTAGAGACAAGTCCATATAAATGAAAGAAAAAAGTACATCCGCACCACTGCTATTAGTTAGACCCTTATGACCCTCCTCTAGTGCACCATATTGCCATATATAGCCTATAAGGCAAAAAAATCATCACTTGCCGGGGTGCTGCTCATGCGACAGTTCATGTACATTTCAAAAAATGAGAAAAAAGAAAAGCGCACTCACCGGTGATGATGCATCAGATTTATTCGGACATAAATCCGAATCCAAGTGATGATTTTTTTGCCTTTTTTTGCGGTCACTGCAATTTTTGTAATTTCCATCTCACAGGTAATTCTTTAAAAATTGGTCCCATTTTCCATGAGGTACATTAGTTCATTTCTTGTAGGACAACTCATGTCGTTTACGTTTTGTTTTGCCCATGTGGGTTCTTCTACATCGGCAAGACAATTCGTCCGTTGTTCATCCGTATCAGAGAACATTTCTCCTCAATACGCACAGGAAAAGGGGTGCCCCGCTTAATTAAACATATGAGAGAACATCATGCCGGTAATACCCAGGTTTTACGCTTTGCAGGTTTAGAAAAAGTGTCCTTACCAATACAAGGTGGGAATCTCGATCGTATTCTGCTGAGAAATGAAGCCAGATGGATCCTGCGTGCAGACGCAGCGGGACCAATAGGCTTCAATGATAAAATCGATATGTCTGTTTTCTTGTAAAAAAAAGGTCCCTTTTGCTGTACATTTTTTGCAATGAGTATTCTTGAGCTTGTTATTGTAACGTGTAATTGTTTTTAATCATTCACAAGTTATTTTAATTCACTTGTTAGTTCACATATGTTCCGGGATTGTGGCCATTCAGCCATGATGATGTGAGAGAAGAGGGGAGGGATCTGAGACATTCACAGGTTAAAGACCCACCCCACTTCCTCCCGTCACAGGACCAGTTGAAGTGCATTGCGCACGAAACGGCCGTCGTCCGTGTGTGTTCACTACCCTCCCTGCCTTTTAATGTTTATGTCCGAATAAATCTGATGCATCATCACCGGTGAGTGCGCTTTTCTTTTTTCTCA
The DNA here is from genome assembly GCF_032444005.1 of Ranitomeya imitator. Classification (NCBI taxonomy): domain Eukaryota; kingdom Metazoa; phylum Chordata; class Amphibia; order Anura; family Dendrobatidae; genus Ranitomeya; species Ranitomeya imitator. The sequence goes on from NC_091283.1 coordinate 240,185,036, forward strand.
TTTTTTGATATGTACATGAACTGTCGCATGAGCAGCACCCCGGCAAGTGATGATTTTTTTGCCTTATAGGCTATATACGGCAATATGGTGCACTAGAGGAGGGTCATAAGGGTCTAACTAATAGCAGTGGTGCCGATGTACTTTTTTCTTTTATTTATACAGATATATACTATATACAAGAGAAGACATACAGGTGTATACTATATATAAGGGAGATGACAAACATGTATATACTGAGGTGAAAATGAGGGGTGTGAGGTGAAAATGAAAAGGTGTGAGTGCAAAATGAGAGGAGTGAGGGAAAATAGTGGAGTGATGGGAAAATGACAGATGTGAGGTCGAAATTACAAATGTTAGGGGGGAATGAGAGGAGTGAGGGGGAAAATAAGAGGTGTGAAGGGCAAAATGAGAGGTGTAAGGGAGAAAATGAGAGGCATGATGGGAAAATAAGAGACGCGAGGTGCTATAACTAACCACAGATATTTACTATACCCGCCGGGCTCTTCAGCTAGTTTCATATATATTTAGTCTGGCTGGGATAGCACGCGTGCGGGTTCGCGTGTGCAACAGTTTAAAGTGCTTGGCAGTTAGAAAATGGCAGTTGGACAGGGCAGGAGGCAGGTAAGGTGCATAAGTTATTCAAACAATCATGCTTATTGGTCAGTCATACTACATTATGCATTGATCATACCAATCTGCTTCTTATTTGTTTTTACTTCTGCTTTCCCACAACTCGCCCGCCCTTTAACACATTCTGGGCACTCTCTCTATATCCTCCCCTCCCTTCTCGCCTCTTCCATGTATAACTCTGAGGCTCTACTGACATTTCTTACCCACTCCAAACCAGCCACTACCGCCATGCAGCACTCAAAACGTTCATACAAATCATCCCACCACCTGCTCTTTCTGTTTTTTCTCCTTCTACTAGTTGCAGGTGACATCTCCCCAAACCCTGGACCTCCCTCCACCAGCATATACTACTCTCCTCCAGCTACATATAGAAACCCTGCTAGTCTTATTAACATTCAGTGCATGCCTTCTCATATCGCTTTCCACTGTGCTCTCTGGAATGCACGGTCTGTGTGTAACAAACTAACTTACATTCACGATCTTTTCCTCTCTAATTCCCTTAACCTTCTGGCTATTACAGAAACTTGGATCCAGCATTCAGACACCACCACCGCTGCCGCACTCTCGTTTGGTGGGCTGAAATTTTCACATACCACCGGACCTGAGAACAGACAGGGTGGAGGTGATGGTTTGCTCCTTTCATCACAATGTGCTTTCCAGGTCATCCCCCCCGGATCCCTCACTCACATTTCCTTCCTTTGAAGTCCACGCCGTCAGACTCTATAAGCCCTTCTCCTTGCGAGTGGCGGTTGTTTATCACCCTCCAGGCTCCTCCCACCAGTTTCTAGACCACTTTGCCATCTGGCTTACTCACTTTCTATCCTGTGACATCCCCGCCCTCATCATGGGAGGCTTTAATATCCCCATCAATGATCCCCTCTCCCAATCTGCCTCTCATCTTCTTTCTCTAACTTCTTCATTCAGCCTCTCACACTTTACTAATTCTCCTACGCATGAGGACGGGAATACTCTGGACCTGGTTTTCTCCCGTCCCGGCTCGCTGCACAACTTCACTAACTCCCCTCTCCCGCTCTCGGACCACAACCTTCTTTCCTTCTCTGTTAAGAATTGTCTCCTCACCCGGGACACCCCCACTTACCACACTTATCGGAATACACATACCATTAATACCCAGCAGCTTGTGGACAATCTCCACACATCTCTAGCCCCCATCTCCTCCCTCTCCTGTCCAGACTTAGCATTGTCACACATCAATAATACACTGAAGAATGCCCTAGATAATAAAGCAGCACCTTCTACATGCAGAAAGACCTGACACAGACAACGGTAGCCCTGGCACACTATGCAAACACGCTCTCTTCAGCGTTGCTCAAGGTGTGCAGAGCGGCAGTGGAGAAAATCTCTTTTAGCAGAAGACTTCATCCACTATAAGATCATGCTCAAAACCTATAACTCTGCCCTCCATCTGGCCAAACAATCCTAATAATAATAATCTTTATTTTTACCGTATATACTCGAGTATAAGCCGATCCGAGTATAAGCCGACCCCCCTAATTTTGCCACAAAAAACTGGGAAAACTTATTGACTCGAGTATAAGCCTAGGGTGGAAAATGCAGCAGCTACTGGTGAATTTCAAAAATAAAAATAGATGCTCTGTACCGTTCATTATGGCCCCATAGATGCTCCATATAAAGCTGTGCCATATAGAATGCTCCATACATTTCATTATTGCCCCATAGATGCTCCACATAAAGCTGTGCTATATATAATGCTCTGCACCGTTCATTATGGCCTCATAGATGCTCCATATAAAGATGTGCCATATATAATGCTCTGCACCATTCATTATGGCCTCATAGATGCTCCATTTAAAGCTGTGCCATATATAATGCTCTGCACCGTTCATTATGGCCCCATAGATGCTCCATATAAAGCTGTGCCACATATAATCCTCTGCACCATTCATTATGGAATTAAGCAACAACCACAGATCCAACAATCACTATATGCCAATAATTTAATAAAATCAATGTGAGATAAAACTTGAATATTAATGCCAGTGACTAGCGTCCTGTGGAGAGAGAGTGTGGAAACCACCACCGTTGCAGGAAAGAACAACCACAGCCAAAATATGATAGTCCAAGAAAGTATACCAAGCAAGGATAAGATATAAAAATGCCTTTATTATATATAGTTGGCAAATATTAAATAGAAATAATAAAAAATCAACAAATGTGCGCACAACAGGACAATATAATAATAATTAAAAACAATATGAGAAATGGTCCAGGCTGACCCTAAAAAAGATTATATATAAATAACAGGCTCATACAACCCCCCAAAAAATATATATGAATAATTGGAAATATATATGGAATATTGTATATGCCCAAAATATACACTCCTTGGTATGATATGTGCAAAATATAGCATAGATGGCAACTGTGCGTGCAAAACTGCAATATAAGGTGCAAAAAAGGAAAACTTTATATAGAGAGAGTAAATATGGCCAATATAATATGCCTAAAATGTATCATGCCAAAAAAGTGCAATGTGCAGAAATGTACAAAAACCGTGGGAACTAAAGTGACCACAAATAGAGCATAAATCAAACAGGTACAGCTGTTATAAATAGTGGTAAACTGAACCACAGTGTGCAAAAACCGCCTATAAAAGAATCAATTATAATTGGGCAGTGTACCACTACACATTACCAAGATATCCTAACCAGATACAGCCTTGTTGCCACTACACGGTCCAGGTATAGCCTTGATCCCAAAGTAGGGACCAGATACCAGTCTCTCCAATATGGCACAATGCAGGGGGGATGTATAGAATTTTTAAAAATATACCTGTAAAAGTGGGGTCAGCCGGGTCCCGATAAAGCGCACCCCGACGCACGTTTCGGATCACTATCCTTCGTCAGGGGGTGGCCACTGTGTCAAATGTACAGCCTTTTATATGATTCCTATCCCGAGTGCTGCTGCCCGGATGTAACCGGCACATGCGCAGTTGCACAAGTCAGGAACTTCCGCCGCCCGCGTCATGCCGCCGGACGTACGGGGTCAGAGTACCCGACGTCACCCAGCAACAGAGACGCTAAGCAGTGGAGCTCCATCATGGCAACCAGGCATGCGCACCACCAGGGACCGAGTCTCAGGTAGGTGAACAGAGCCTATCAGTGCCCCAAAAACCGCTATGCATAGCGTGTGTGTTGTACTGCGTGGGACATAAAAATATTTGATGCCCCACTATCATACATCGGCATTGCGGACATAGATGTAAGAAAAAAAGCATAGGCTGCGTCTATAGTAAAATACTTGGTCACACAGGGTTAATAGCAGCGGTAACGGACTGCATTACACCACGGTCCGTTACCGCTGCCATTAACCCTGGGTGAGGGCAGACTGGAGGGGTGTATGCGGGCGCCGGGCAGTGAGTGCGGGGAGTAAGGAGCGGCCATTTTCTTCTGGACTGTGTGCGTTGTTGATTGGTCGCGGCAGCCATGACAGGCAGCTGCCGAGACCCATCAGTGAACTAATAACCGTTACAGAAGGACAGACAGACGGAAGTACCCCTTAGACCCCAATACCCCAATATATATAGATAGATAGACAGACAGACAGACAGACAGACCCACACTCAGGTCACTGCCTTGGGGTGCCTTACAACATATTTACGCCCCTTTAGGGTGGAAGGAGGAGAAATGGGTCATTTTTCACAAAATCGGAAATTTCTCAACATTTTTCTAAGTATCAAGGACACTTTCAGAAAAGCTTCCCCAGGCTCCTGGAAGCCTCCTCGGTACACTTCCAGCGGTTTCCCCCCGCCTGGAAGTCTGACACTTGTCTGAAATTTTTAGAGTATGAAAATACTGTTTTGCACCCAAAATTCGACTTTCCGCCCATGACCCGCAAACTTCACCCGCACTTAGGTCACTGCCTTGGGGTGCCTTACAACATATTGACGCCCCTTTAGGGTGGAAGGAGGGAAAATGGGTCAGTTTTCACAAAATCGGAAATTTCTCAAAATTTTTCTAAGTATCAAGGACACTTTCAGAAAAGCTTCCCCAGGCTCCTGGAAGCCTCCTCGGTACACTTCCTGCGGTTTCCCCCCGCCTGGAAGTCTGACACTTGTCTGAAATTTTTAGAGTATGAAAATACCGTGTTTCACCCAAAATTCAACTTTCCGCCCATGACCCGCAAACTTCACCCCCACTTGGGTGACTGTCTTGGGGTGCCTTACAACATATTGACACCCCCTGTGGTGGAAGTAGGGGAAATGCGTCATTTTTCACAAAATCAGGATTTTCTCAAAATTTTTTTAAATGTCAAGGGCACTTTCAAAAAGCTTCCCAAGCAGTCCATTCTGCTGTATGGAGTCCGATGGGGAATGCAATCTGCTGTAAAAATGGAAGGGGGTCAGGTAACTCCTCAAATTGCATCTGATCTGCCCCAAAAACATACAGGTGCCGTACTACTTGTGTTCAAAGAAAAGCAAAGAGAAATATACAGTTAGGTCCATATATATTTGGACAGAGACAACATTTTTCTAATTTTGGTTATAGACATTACCACAATGAATTTTAAACAAAACAATTCAGATGGAGTTGAAGTTCAGACTTTTCGCTTTCATTTGAGGGTATCCACATTCAAATTGGATGACGGGTTTAAGAGTTTAACCTCCTTAACATGTGCCACCCTGTTTTTAAAGGGACCAAAAGTAATTGGACAATTGACTCCAAGGCTATTTCATGGACAGGTGTGGGCAATCCCTTCATTATGTCATTATCAATTAAGCAGATAAAAGGCCTGGAGTTGATTTGAGGTGTGGTGCTTTCATTTGGGAGGTTTTTCTGTGAAGTAAACATGCGGTCAAAGGAGCTCTCCATGCAAGTAAAACAAGCCATCCTTAAGCTGTGAAAACAGAAAAAACCCATCCGAGAAATTGCTACAATATTAGGAGTGGCAAAATCTACAGTTTGGTACATCCTGAGAAAGAAAGAAAGCACTGGTGAACTCATCAATGCAAAAAAACCTGGGCGCCCACGGAATACAACAGAGGTGGATGATCGCAGAATAATCTCCATGGTGAAGAGAAACCCCTTCACAACAGCCAACCAAGTGACCAACACTCTCCAGGAGGTCGGCGTATCAATATCCAAATCTACCATAAAGAGATGACTGCATGAAAGTAAATACAGAGGGTTCACTGCATGGTGCAAGCCACTCATAAGCATCAAGAATATAAAGGCTAGACTGGACTTTGCTAAAAAACATATAAAAAAGCCAGCACAGTTCTGGAAGAACATTCTTTGGACAGATGAAACCAAGATCAACCTCTACCAGAATGATGGAAAGAGAAAAGTATGGCGAAGGCGTGGTACAGCTCATGATCCAAAGCATATCATATCATCTGTAAAATACGGCGGAGGCAGTGTGATGGCTGGGGCATGCATGGCTGCCAGTGGCACTGGGTCACTAGTGTTTATTGATGATATGACACAGGACAGAAGCAGCCGAATGAATTCTGAGGTATTCAGAGCCGCCATACTGTGCTCAGATCCAGCCAAATGCAGCCAAACTGATTGGTCGTCCTTTCATACTACAGATGGACAATGACCCAAAACATAAAGCCAAAGCAACCCAGGAGTTTATTAAAGCAAAGAAGTGGAATATTCTTGAATGGCCAAGTCAGTCACCTGATCTCAACCAAATTGAGCATGCATTTCACTTGTTAAAGACTAAACTTCAGACAGAAAGGCCCACAAACAAACAGCAACTGAAAACCACCGCAGTGAAGGCCTGGCAGAGCATCAAAAAGGAGGAAACACAGCGTCTGGTGATGTCCATGAGTTCAAGACTTCAGGCAGTCATTGCCAACAAAGGGTTTTCAACCAAGTACTAAAAAGGTACATTTTATTTAAAATTTATTGAATCTGTCCAATTACTTTCGGTCCCTTTAAAAACAGGGTGGCACATGTTAAGGAGCTGAAACTCCTAAACCCTTCATCCAATTTTAATGTGGATACCCTCAAATGAAAGCTGAAAGTCTGAACTTCAACTGCTTCTGAATTGTTTTGTTTAAAATTCATTGTGCTAATGTCTATAACCAAAATTAGAAAAATGTCTCTGTCCAAATATATATGGACCTAACTGTAGGTCATACACAGATTTCCCATAGAGATGCATTGTGCTGCCAAAATTAGAAGCCTTGAGCTGTGGGGAGGAAATACAGAGCAATGCAATTATTATTATTATTTCTTATTATTATACATTTTTATAGCGCCATTTATTCCATGGCGCTTTACATGTGAATACGGGGCAAATATAGACAAATACATTAAACATGAGCAGATAACAGGCACACGGGTACATAAGGAGAGAGGACCCTGCCCGCGAGGGTTCACAGTCTGCAGGGGATGGGTGATGAAACACTAGGAGAGGGTAGGGCAGGTTGTGCGGTGTTTCAGTAACTTCAGGATCACTGCAGGCTGTAGACTTGTCGGAAGAGGTGAGTCGGTTCTTTTTGAAGGTTTCTATGGTAGGCGAGAGTCTGATGTGTTGGGGTAGAGAGTTCCAGAGTATGGGGGAAGCACGGGAGAAGTCTTGGATGCGGTTGTGGGAAGAAGAGATGAGAGGGGAAAAGGAAGTCTTGAGAGGATCGGAGATTGTGTGTAGGTAGGTAGCGGAGACCATGTCACAGATGTATGGAGGAGTCAGGTTGTGGATGGCTTTGTTTGTCATTGTGAGGGTTTTGAACTGGAGCCTCTTGACAATAGGAAGCCAGTGAATGGCTTGACATAGGGGAGAGGCTGGGGAATAACGGGGAGACAGGTGGATTAGTCGGGCAGCAGAGTGTAGGATGGATTGGAGTGGTGCTAGAGGGGAGTCCAGAGAGTAGGAGGTTGCAGTAGTCGAGGAGATAGATGATGCACTGCAATGCACTGAGAGTGGACTATACTGCCATTTAAGGTACCTTCACACATAACGATATTGTTAACGATATCGTTGCTATTTGTGACGTAGCAACGATATCGTTAATGAAATCGTTATGTGTGACAGCGACCAACGATCAGGCCCCTGCTGGGAGATCGTTGGTCGCTGAAGAAAGTCCAGAACTTTATTTCGTCGCTGGACTCCCCCTGGAGACATCGCTGGATCGGCGTGTGTGACACCGATCCAGCGATGTCTTCACTGGTAACCAGGGTAAACATCGGGTAACTAAGCGCAGGGCCGCGCTTAGTAACCCGATGTTTACCCTGGTTACCATGCTAAAAGTAAAAAAAAACAAACACTACATACTTACCTACCGCTGTCTGTCCTCCAGCGCTGTGCTCTGCTCTCCTCCTGTACTGTCTGTGAGCCGGAAAGCAGAGCGGTGACGTCACCGCTCTGCTTTCCGGCTCCCAGACAGTACAGGAGGAGAGCAGAGAAGCAGAGCGCAGCGCTGGAGGACAGACGGCTGTAGGTAAGTATCTAGTGTTTGTTTTTTTTACTTTTAGCATGGTAACCAGGGTAAACATCGGGTTACTAAGCGCGGCCCTGCGCTTAGTTACCCGATGTTTACCCTGGTTACCGGCATCGTTGGTCGCTGGAGAGCGGTCTGTGTGACAGCTCTCCAGCGACCAAACAGCGACGCTGCAGCGATTCGGATCGTTGTCGGTATTGCTGCAGCGTCGCTAAATGTGAAGGGGCCTTTAGTGAGTATTTTTTATACTACACTCTAGCAGATTTTGTTTAAACCTCCCCCTATACAAGCACTTAATTAACATTCAATGTCTTCTCAGAGATAAGCTTCCATATAGAAAAGCGTAGCACCCCTCCCCCAGCAATGCCTTGCACTGAGAGCAGACTGTACTGCCATCTAGTGTGTATTTTTTATACTACACTCTAGCAGATCTGTTTCCACAGTACATGCTGTTCACTCTACAATATAGAAATAAAATACAGGACTTAAGTGAAAATACACTGTAGGGCATGTCCGTTTTTTTAGTCAGTTTTTCATATCAGTTACTGTAAGCCATTAACCAAAAACCAGGAATGCATGAAAAATACAGAAGTGGTGACCTGGGGAGGCTGTATTTAGTACTTTAGGCAGCTGCACCCCAAAAATGAGTCATCTCAAATGTACCCTAAAATGTGTCATTTATAGAAATAATCACTTGAGGGACATAAAAAATAGGATTCAGCCTATTAGGGGCTGTTGAAGGTAGTATTTAGCACTTTGGGGTATGTACTTTGAATTGTACACAGGGAAGGAAGCACATTCAGCAATTTCAAAAGATTTAGGGGACTATTTTTCATGTGTACAGAATTGCGCAAAATAAGTTTGGCGCAGTAAAATCATATGAAAAACTCAACTTTACATTGCATAATTGCACACTGCACAGGGAAGGAAACACATTCAACTTTAAAAAAACTATTGGGGCAGTACTGTCATTTGTACGGAATTGCGCAAAACAGGTTTGGCACTGTGAAATCCAATGTAAAATGCAACATTGTGTCACACAAACGCACATTGCACAAGGTAGGAAGCACATTTAGTAATTTAAAAACATTTGGGGCAGCATTGTCACGTGCACGGAATTGAGCGAAACAAGTTTGGCGCAGCAAAATCATACGAGAAACTCAACTTTGTATTACATAATTGCACACTGCACAGGGAAAGAAACACATTCATCAAGTTTAAAATAGTTAGGGCAGCACTGTCATGTGTACGGAATTTAGCGAAACAAGTTTGGCGCAGTAAAATGATATCAGAAACTCAACTTTGCATAATTGCTCACTGCACAGAAAGAAAATACATTGATCAACTTGAAAACATTTAGGGCAGTACTGTCATGTGTACGGAATTGCGCAAAACAGGTTTGGCGCAGAAAAACCGTATGTGCACAATGTGTCACACAATTGCGCATTGCACAAGGTAGAAAGCATTTTTATTAATTTAAAAACGTGTGGCAGTATTGTCATATGCAAGGAATTGAGCAAATCAAGTTTGGCGCAGTAATATCGTATGCAAAACACATATTATACAAGACAATTATGCACTACCAAAGAGTAAGAAACAAAATTGTGGCAGTATTGTAAAATAATCTGAACATAGAAATTTCTGTCTATACATCTATAAAGCAGCATACCGTACGGCTGCAAAAAAAAAACTCACCTCTGAAGATCACGTTCTGCAAAAAGTAAACCCTGAAGCCTACTGACTGCAAAAAGTGATCCCTGAAGCCCTAGATCTGCAATAGAGTGAGGCCAGAGCAGTTGAGCTGCAACGGAGTAAAGCCAGAATCTGTACAGCTGACAGAGTAAACCCCAACAGCTTTGTCTCTCTGACTCTGAAGAGGCGGGTGGGCCAGTGCCTGCGGTGACCACAGCGCAGTACGCATCTGATGATGAAACTCAGGTGTCGCTTTCTGGTGCGTACTGTGCTGCCGAGACTACCCAGGAGGAGAAGTTGGTGGCAGAGGGTAGTGGAGATGATGAGGTCGTTGACCCATCGTGGCGTGAGGAACAGGAAGGTGGTGGGAGCAGCTCTGAGGAAGAGATTCCCCTTACGGGCCAAAGAGGGAGAGGGAGGGGGAAGACTGCAGAGCCTGTAGCCTCCACTTTGGCACTCGTTAGGAGCCTGTCTCTTTCAAAAGCCAAAAAGGGCGCTCCCAAGACTTGCAGTGCCTGGTGCTTTTTTGACACAGTTGCAGATGACATTTGTTTTGTCAAATGCAAGCTGTGTCATCAGAAAGTCAAAAGAGGTAAAAGTGTCAGCAACCTCAATACCACAAATATGTGGAAACATGTGCGGACCAGGCACGCGGTGGAGTTACAAAAACACACTGAAGACCTAGGCCAACCAACAGCGGCAGCTACCACCTCTTCAGCTCGCGTTGCCTCTTCCTCCAGCTCACGCACAGCTGGTTTGGCTTCCTCCCAGGATCGCCATGGAAGAACCTCTGGCACTGTTGTCCAGAGACCTAGTGTAATTCCACCCACAGCACCACATTCCAAGTCATCCTCACACTCCCAGTCTACTCTACAGCCATCGGTAGTACAGGCATGGGAGAAAAGGCGGGCATTCTCGGCCAACCACCCCTGAGCACAGGCTCTGAATGCAGGCATTGCCAAACTTCTGTCCCTGGAAATGCTCTCATTCAGGCTGGTGGAGACTGACAGCTTCCGTGACTTGATGGCATTGGCAGTCCCACAGTACAAGGTGCCCAGCCGCTTTTACTTCAGCAGGCAAGCTGTCCCTGCCCTGCACAAGCATGTGGAGGGACACATAAAACACGCGCTACTGAACGCCGTCAGTAGCAAGGTCCACCTCACCACCGATGCATGGACCAGTCAACATGGACAGGGGCGATACATTTCCCTCACTGCCCATTGGGTTAATGTTGTTGAGCCAGGTACAGATCGTGCGAGTGGCGCAGGACGTGTCCTGCCCACTCCAAGGATTGCAGGAATCCAGTCTGTACGCATTGACTCCTCCTCATACACAAGTTCCTCAGAATCATCTCTGCAGGAGCCGTCACAGTCCACCTCCACATGGACCCGTGAACGTTTACCTGTTACGACCAACATGAGCACAGCCGTGGCCAAACGTCAACAGGCCGTCTTGAAACTAGTTTCTTTGAGGAATCGAAGCCACACAGCACAGGAGCTCTGGAATGCCATCAAGCAGGAGAGCGATGTGTGGTTAGTGCCAGCGAATCTCCAGCCAGGCATGGTAGTGTGTGACAATGGCCGAAATCTGGTGGCAGCTTTGGCCATTGGCAACCTCACTCACATCCCATGTCTGGCACATGTGCTCAATTTGGTTGTGCAGAGTTTTCTGAGGGACTATCCGGATCTTGATGCACTGCTGCACAAGGTCCGCCTAGAGTGTGCTCACTTGCGGCGTTCCAGCTTGGCAAGATCTCGCATTGCTTCTCTGCAGCGCCGATTCCGCCTTCCGGAACACCGCATCATATGTGACCTACCTACCAGGTGGAATTCCACGTTACATATGTTGGAGCGGTTGTGTGAGCAGCAGCAAGCAGTAATGGAGTACCAGCTGCATCAGGAGCAAAAAAGTCGCAGTCAGCGCCGATCAGACTTCACAACCACAGAGTGGGCCACTATGAAGGACGTCTGCCAGGTTTTGCGTCCTTTCGATTATTCCACGCGGATGGCAAGTGCAGATGATGCACTAGTCAGCATGACTGTCCCCCTTATCTGCCTGCTTCAACAAACTTTGCAAGCGTTAAGGGATGATGTTGTGGAAGAGGTGGAGGATGAGGAGTCACCTTTTCCATCAGCTTCTGGAGAGTCAGCGCCACGTGGTTCCTCACAAAGGGGTGCGCAGGGGCCACTTTGTGAGGAGGATGAGGAGTCAATGGAGGAGGAAGAGCTCCATCCAGAGGAGGGAGTGAGACAATTGTCCAGTGGTCAGTGTGTACAGCGAGGGTGGGGTGATGACGAGCGGGCAGAGATCATGTCTCAAGCAGGGGACAGCGTTTCTGGGGCAGTTGGCAGTCTGCAGCACATGGTTGATTTCATGCTGCAGTGCCTGAGAAACGACCGCCGCATCGACCACATGCCTGATTATTGGGTGTTCACCCTCCTCGATCCTCACTACCAGGACAACGTCCAAAACCTCATCCCAGCGTTGACCCGGGAGCGTAAAATGCGGGAGTACCACGACACACTGGTGAATTCCATCATCTTCTCCAGTCCAACTGAGAGGAGTGCTGCTAGTGCTTTACAAAGCAGCTCAGTGTGTCGAGGCAGTGGGGGAGGCTCTGCACAAAGAGGCAGCAGAAGCAGTGCCTCTGCCCAAGGCAAGACCAGTATGGCACAACTGTGGCAAACTTTTGTGTGCCCACCCCAAATGTCTACACCATCACCGGCGGCTCCAGTCAGCAGGAGGCAACGGTTCCGTCAGATGGTGACAGACTACATGGCTTGCCCTCTTACTGTACTCCCAGACGGCTCTTCCCCGTTCAAGTTTTGGGTCTCTAAGCTGGATACATGGCTAGAGCTAAGCCAGTATGCATTGGAGGTGCTGGCTTGCCCTGCGGCTAGTGTCTTATCGGAAAGTGTCTTTAGTGCCGCAGGTGGTGTATTAACAGACCGTCGCATGCGACTATCCTCCGATAACGTTGACCGGCTTACTTTCCTGAAAATGAACCAGGCCTGGATCTCGCAGGAATTTGCCACTCCTCTGCCTGATTAAGTAATTGGGTGTCATCCAGGTATCCTGATGTGTTCATCTTTCTACCACCTGAACTGCTATTCCTGGGCTCCAACACCGCCAGTTGCGGCTCAGAAGTGCAGGCTGCACAGTTAAAACATACGACCCAGTGTTATTGGGTTTCAGTAACGTCAGCTGATCCCCAGCTGTGTAGCCGGCAATGTGTCCTGCGACCGCCACGCTGGCACAACAACCTAAATGTAAGGGAACCTGTTCCCCCCCACCCCGGCGTTTGTTACTGAAAGAGCCATCTTGTGCAGCAGTAATGTTGCACAAGGAAAAGGTAGCTCTTTTAGTTTAGCTCCTTGCACACGCAGAACTTAACACTTATAAAATGTGTTCACTGATACCGTTATACCGTCCCGGAGCTGGGACTTTCCTTCGTAATGTGACGCAGCACAGCCGCCATTCCTACCCCCTTGGTGCCATGCGCTGCCTCCTCAGCGTTGTTTTAAGCTGTCACGGAGCCTGCGCTGTTCTGTTATCCCTTGGCCATGCCCAATTTGCGCTGCCTGTCTTCTGACATAATTTGGTGTCAGGCTGGCTGCGCCTGTGCGCCCGCGCTGCCCGAGAACCCGCCTCGCAGTGTCTTCTGATTGAATCACACTGCGAGCCTGGGATCCATGGGCATGCGCAGTGCATATCTTCCCCTCGGGCTCTCGCTCATCTCCTTCCGCCTTCTTTAGACTGTGCGCCGTCAGCTGATCCCTAATAGAATGCCACGGCCGTGACGCCGCACAGTCTGAAGAAGAGGGAAGGAGTGAGAGGTGAGGATATGCACTGAGCATGCCCATGGATCCAAGGCCCGCAGTGGGATTGCATTAGACGACACTGCAAGGTGGGATCTGGAGCAGCGTGGACGCACAGTCACTGACAGCCTGACACCAAATTATGTCAGAAGACAGACAGCGCAAATTGGGCATGGCCAAGGGATAACAGAACAGCGCAGGCTCTGTGACAGCTTAAAACAACGCTGAGGAGGCAGTGCACAGCACCAAGGGGATAGGAATGACAGCTGTACTGCGTCCCATTACGAAGGAAATTCCCACCTCCGGGACGGTTTTACGGTTTAAGGGGACACATCTTTAGTGTTTACTTCTGTGTTTGCAAGGAGCATAATTAAAAGAGCAACCTTTTCCTTTTGCATCCTTAGTGCTGCACAAGATGGCTCTTTCAGCTACAAACGTCTTGGGGGGGAGGTGGGGGGGTTAAAGGTTCCCTTTCAACTTGCTCCAATCAGGCTTCGGCCTACACTCTGTTCCTCTGCTCCTCCTGCTGTCCCTGGGCTCTAAAACCGCCAGTTGGTGCCTGGAAGTGCTGTCTGCACAGTCAACAGTCGCTCCTCTGTTATTGGGGTTCAGTAACATCAGCTGATCCCCAGCTGTGTGTGTGGCAATACCTCCAATCTGCTCCTCCTGCTGTCCCTGGGCTCTAACACCGCCAGTTGGTGCCTGGAAGTGCTGTCTGCAGTCAACAGTCGCTCCTCTGTTGTTGGGGTTCAGTAACGTCAGCAGATCCCCAGCTGTGTATCCGGCAACGTGTCATGCGAACGCCACGCTGGCACAACAAAAATGTAAGGGAACCTGTCCCCCCCCCCCTAGGCGTTTGTTACTGAAAGAGCCACCTTGTGCAGCACTAATACTGCACAAGGAAAAGGTCGCTCTTGAAATTATGCTCCTTGGAAAGGCTGAACTACACACTCATGTAATGTGTCCCCTCACACCGTCAAACCGTCCCGGAGGTGGGACTTTCCTTTGTAATGTGACGCAGCACAGCCGTCATTCCTACCCCCTTGGCTCCGTGCGCTGCTTCCTTAGCGTTGTTTGATTCTGTCATGGACCCTGCGCTGTTATGTTATCCCTTGGCCATGCACAGTTTGTGCTGCCCGTCCTCTGACATCATTTGTTGTCGTCCTGGCAGCGCCTGTGCGTCCACGCTACCCGAAATCCCACCTCGCAGTGTCGTCTAATGTGATCCCACAGTGGGCCTGGTATCCATGGCCATGCGCAGTGCATATACTAGCCTCTCACTCCCCTTCTTCACGCTTCTTCAGACTAGGCGGCGTCAGCTGATCCCTAATAGCATGCCACGGCATTGACGCCGCACAGTCTGAAGAAGCAGGAAGGAGGGGAGTGAGAGGCGATGATATGCACTGCGCATGCCCATGGATCCCAGGCCCGCAGTGGGATTACATTAGATGACACTGCGAGGTTGGATCTCGGGCAGCTTTGACGCACAGGCACTGCCAGCCTGACACCTAAATGATGTCAGAAGACGGGCACCGCTAACTGTGCATGGCCAAGGGATAACATTACAGCGCGGGCACCGTGACAGAACCAAACAACGTTGAGGAGGTGGTGCACGGCACCAAGGGGGTTGGAATGACGGCTGTGCTGTGTCACATTACAAAGGAAAGTCCCACCTCCGGGACAGTTTAACGGTGTGAGGGGACACATTATGTGAGTGTGTACTTCAGCGTTTGCAAGGAGCATAATTTTAGGAGCCACCATTTTCCATGTGCAGTATTACTGCTGTACAAGATGGCTCTTTCAGCAACAAATGCCTGGGGAGGGGTTAAAGGTTCCCTTTCAACTTGCTCCACTGCAGGCTTCGGCCTACACTCTGCTCTTCTTTGATTCCCTGGGTTTCAACACTGTCAGTTGCCACCTGGAAGTGTTGTCTACACAGAAAAAACACTAGCTGATGTGTCAGTGGGGTTCAGCACCGCCAGCTGTTCCCCTGCTGTGTAGTCGGCAACGTGTCCAGCACAAGCCACGCTGGCACAACAGACCAAAAGCTGCCACCAGTGCAGGCTTCGGCCTACACTCTGCTCCTCTCCTCCTCCTGCTGACCCTGGGCTCTAACACCGCCAGTTTTTGCCCGGACGTGCTAGCTGCACAGAGAAAAACACCAGCCAATGTGTCAGTGGGGTTCAGCACCGCCAGCTGTTCCCCTGCTGTGTAGCTGGCAATGTGTCCTACAAACGCCATGCAGGCACCTGAACTGAAATTAAAGGGAACCTGTCACCTGAATTTGGCGGGACTGGTTTTGGGTCATATGGGCGGAGTTTTCGGGTGTTTGATTCACCCTTTCCTTACCCGCTGGCTGCATGCTGGCTGCAATATTGGATTGAAGTTCATTCTCTGTCCTCCATAGTACACACCTGCGCAAGGCAAGATTGCTTTGCGCAGGCGTGTACTATGGAGGACAGAGAATGAACTTCAATCCAATATTGCAGCCAGCATGCAGCCAGCGGGTAAGGAAAGGGTGAATCAAACACCCGAAAACTCCGCCCATATGACCCAAAACCAGTCCCGCCAAATTCAGGTGACAGAGTCCCTTTAAAGGGAACCTGCCCCCCCCCCCCAGGTGTTTCTATGTATAACAGCCACCTTGTACAGCAGTACTGCTGCATTTGTACAAGGTGGCTGACTTTTTCTCCTTGCCCACGTTGAATTTAACACGTACAAAATGTGTCTCATTACAGACCATTACAGTGTCCCTGAGGTGTGACTTTCCTTTTTAATGACACGCAGCACCCCCCTTGGTAGCGCTGCCCGTCTTCTGACATCATTGGTTGGCTGCCTGTGCCTGTGCGTCCGCCCTGCCCGACACAGCGCCCCTCGTCTCAAATATTTTGACTGCGAGGGTGTGATTCATGGGCACGAGCAGTGCATATCTTGGCCTGTCTTCACTCCCCTCCTTCTGCCTTCTTCAGACTGTGCGGCCTCATGGCCGTGGCAGGCGATAAGGGATCAGCTGAGGCTGCCCAGTCTGAAGCACGTGTAAGGACATGTGTGAGCGGCGAAGATATTTACTGCACAAGGCCACGAATCCCAGCCCCGTACTGTGACTTTATGAAAAGACACTGTGGGTCTGGGATTCATGGCCATCGTTAACCGCACCAGCCAACATGAAATGAGGTCATAAGACGGGCAGCGCTAACTGGGCATGGCCAAGGGCTAACAAAAGCGCAGACTCCTGTACAGCAAATAACAATGCTCAGGAGGCTGCGCCCAGCACCAAGGCGTTATTTTTGGATACCTGTGCTGCGTCTCCTTAAAAAGACAAGTCACGCCTCCAATACAGTTTTACTGTACAATGGGCAAAATTGTGTACGTCTTTCATTCTGCGTGTGCAATGAGCAAAATTTAAAGAGCAACCTTTCACTTGGGTAGCATTACTGCTGCACAAGGTGTGGCTCTTCTACATTGTAACACCTAAAGGTGGGTTAAAGGTTACCTTTGAAATTGGTTCAATTAGGCTTCGGCCTACACTCTGCTCCTTTCCTCCTCCTGCTGACCCTGGGCTCTAACACCGCCAGTTGGGGCCCGGACGTGCTAACTGCACAGAGAAAAACACCAGCCAATGTGTTATGAAAGGTAATTCAGTACCACAATGGACATTGAGGTCAGCGCACATACAGTGACCTGGCAATAACCCAAAAAACAAGAACGAGCTCTGAGACGTGGGAACTCTGTTGACCGCAATCCCTAATCCTCTCCAACCACACTAAAAGCAGCCGTGGATTGCGCCTAACGCTGCCTATGCAACTCGGCACGGCCTGAGAAACTAGCTAGCCTGAAGATAGAAAATAAGCCTACCTTGCTTCAGAGAAATACCCCAAAGGAAAAGGCAGCTCCCACATAAAATGACTGTGAGTTAAGATGAAAAGACAAACGTAGAGATGAAATAGATTTAGCAAAGTGAGGCCCAACTTTCTGAACAGAGCGAGGATAGAAAAGGTAACTTTGCGGTCAACACAAAACCCTACAAAAACCACGCAAAGGGGGCAAAAAGACCCCCCGTACCGAACTAACGGCACGGAGGTACACCCTCTGCGTCCCAGAGCTTCCAGCAAGCAGAAAAAACAAATTGATAAGCTGGACAGAAAAAAACAGCAAACAAATAGCAAAGAGGAACCTAGCTATGCAGAGCAGCAGGCCACAGGAACGATCCAGGAGGAAACAGGTCCAATGCTAGAACATTGACTGGAAGCCAGGATCAAAGCACTAGGTGGAGTTAAATAGAGAAGCACCTAACGACTTCACCACATCACCTGAGGAAGGAAACTCAGAAGCCGCAGTACCACTTTCCTCCACCAACGGAAGCTCACAGAGAGAACCAGCCGAAGTACCACTTGTGACCACAGGAGGGAGCTCTGCCACAGAATTCACAACACCAATGTGTCAGTGGGGTTCAGCACCGCCAGCTGTTCCCCTGCTGTGTAGCCGGCATCGTGTCCAGCACAAGCCACGCTGGCACAACAGACCAAAAGCTGCCACCAGTGCAGGCTTCGGCCTACACTCTGCTCCTCTACTCCTCCTGCTGACCCTGGGTTCTAACTCCGCCAGTTGGGGCCCGGATGTGCTAGCTGCACAGAGAAAAACACCAGCCAATGTGTTAGTGGGGTTCAGCACCGCCAGCTGTTCCCCTGCTGTGTAGCTGGCATCGTGTCCAGCACAAGCCACGCTGGCACAACAGACCAAAAGCTGCCACCAGTGCAGGCTTCGGCCTACACTCTGCTCCTCTCCTCCTCCTGCTGACCCTGGGTTCTAACTCCGCCAGTTGGGGCCCGGATGTGCTAGCTGCACAGAGAAAAACACCAGCCAATGTGTTAGTGGGGTTCAGCACCGCCAGCTGTCCCCCTGCTGTGTAGCCGGCAACGTGTCCTGCAAACGCCACGCAGGCACCTGAACTGAAATTAAAGGGACCTTGCCCCCCCCCAGGTGTTTCTATGTATAAAAGCCACCTTGTACAGCAGTAATGCTGCATTTGTACAAGGTGGCTGACTTTTTCTCCTTGCCCACGTGGAACTCAACACGTACAAAATTTGTCTCATTAGAGACCATTTCACTGCCCCTGAGGTGTGATTCTCCTTTTTCAATAACACGCAGCACCCCCCTTGGTAACGCTGGCCGTCTTCTGACATCATTGGTTGGCTGCCTGTGCCTGTGCGTCCGCCCTGCCCGACACAACGCCCCTTGTTGTCTCATATATTTTGACTGCGAGGGTGTGATTGATGGGCACGAGCAGTGCATATCTTCGCCTGTCTTCATTCATCTCCTTCCGCCTTCTTCAGACTGTGCGGCCTCATGGCCGCAGCATGCGATAAGGGATCAGCTGAGGCCGCCCAGTCTGAAGCAGGTGTAAGGACATGAGTGAGCGGCAAACATATTTACTGCGCAAGGCCATCAATCACAGCCCTGCAGTGTGACTTTATGAAAAGACACTGCTGGTCAGGGATTCATGGCCATCGCTAACCGCACCGGCCAACATGAAATGAGGTCAGAAGACAGTCAGCGCTCACAGCGCATGGCCAAGGGCTAACAAGAGCGCAGACTCCTGTACAGCAAATAACGCTCAGGAGGCTGCGCTCAGCAACAAGGCGTTATTTTTGGACACCTGTACTGCGTCTCCTTAAAAAGACAAGTCACGCATCCAATACAGTTCTACTGTACAATGGGCAAAATTGTGTACGTCTTTCATTCTGCGTGTGCAATGAGCAAAATTTAAAGAGTAACCTTTCACTTGTGGAGCATTACTGCTGCACAAGGTGTGGCTCTTCTACTTTGTAACACCTGAGGGAGGGTTAAAGGTTACCTTTGAAATTGGTTCAATTAGGCTTCGGCCTACACTCTGCTCCTCTCCTCCTCCTGCTGACCCTGGGCTCTAACACCGCCAGTTGGGGCCCGGACGTGCTAGCTGCACAGAGAAAAACACCAGCCAATGTGTCAGTGGGGTTCAGCAACGCCAGCTGGTCCCCTGCTGTGTAGCCGGCAACGTGTCCAGCACAAGCCACACTGGCACAACAGACCTAAAGCTGCCACCAGTGCAGGCTTCGGCCTACACTCTGCTCCTCTCCACCTCCTGCTGACCCTGGGCTCTAACACCGCCAGTTTTTGCCCGGACGTGCTAGCTGCACAGAGAAAAACACCAGCCAATGTGTTAGTGGGGTTCAGCAACGCCAGCTGTTCCCCTGCTGTGTAGCCGGCAACGTGACCTGCAAACGCCACGCAGGCACCTGAACTGAAATTAAAGGGACCCTGCCCCCCATCCCCAGGTGTTTCTATGTATAACAGCCACCTTGTACAGCAGTAATGCTGCATTTGTATAAGGTGGCTGACTTTTTCTCCTTGCCCACGTGGAACTCAACACGTACAAAATGTGTCTCATTAGAGACCATTACACTGTCCCTGAGGTGTGACTTTCCTTTCTAATGATACGCAGCACCCCCCTTGGTAGCGCTGTCCGTCTTCTGACATCATTGGTTGGCTGGCTGTGCCTGTGTGTCCGCCCTGCCCGACACAACGCCCCTCGTTGTCTCATTTTTTTTTTACAACGAGGGTGTGATTGATGGGCATGTGCAGTGCATATGTTCGCCTGTCTTCACTCATCTCCTTCTGCCTTCTTCAGACTGTGCAGCCTCATGGCCGCGGCATGCGATAAGGGATCAGCTGAGGCCGCCCTTTCTGAAGCAGGTGTAAGGACATGTGTGAGCGGCGAACATATTTACTGCACAAGGCCATGAATCCCAGCACCGCAGTGTGAATTTTTGAAAACACACTGTGGGTCTGGGATTCATGGCCATCGCTAACCGCACCGGCCTACATGAAATGAGGTCAGAAGACAGTCAGCGCTCACAGCGCATGGCCAAGGGCTAACAAGAGCGCAGACTCCTGTACAGCAAATAACAACGCTCAGGAGGCTGTGCCCAGCAACTAGGTGTAAATTTTGACACCAGTGCTGCGTCTCCTTAAAAAGAAAAGTCACGCCTCCACTACAGTTTGACTGTATACTTGGCTAAATTGTGTACGTGTTTCATTCAGCGTGTGCAAGTAGACAAATTCATAGAGCAACCTTTGACTTGTGCAGCATTAATGCTGCACAAGGTGTGGCTCTTGTACTTTGTAACACCTGAGGGGGGGTTAAAGGTTACCTTTGAAATTGGTTCAATTAGGCTTCGGCCTACACTCTGCTCCTCTCCTCCTCCTGCTGACCCTGGGCTCGAACACCGCCAGTTGGGGCCCGGATGTGCTAGCTGCACAGAGAAACACACCCGCCAATGTGTCAGTGGGGTTCAGCACCGCCAGCTGTTCCCCTGCTGTGTAGTCGGCAACGTGTCCAGCACAAGCCACTCTGGCACAACAGAACAAAAGCTGCCACCAGTGCAGGCTTCGGCCCAGGGCCGGCGTCAGCACCCGGCACAGCGGGCAAATGCCGGGGCCTTGGGAAGAAAGGGGGGCCCACTAGCAGCTGGGAGAGCAGAGCAGGAGATAACATGCTCTCTCCGCCCACAAAGTCACTGCTGGCTGCGTTCTCTTAACCCCTATGTGCCAGCTCTGACACAAGCATCTTCTCACTCAGTCAGTGCAGCCAGGCAGGCACACATAGGGGTTAACAGAAGGCAGCCAGTGTGACTGTTTGTGGGCGGAGAGAGCAGTTCTCTGCTCTGGCCCCTGGCTGGCTGCAGACAGTGCTGCTGAGCTGAACTTATCAGGAAGATTCCGGAGGAGCTAGTCCTACCAGAGTGCAAAGGTATCCAGCAATAATTGCAGTTGGTCCTGTGGCTCAGTCTGCTGCTGTCTGTCTCTGCTGCCTAAAAATGTGGGTGATGTCTGGAGGAGCAGCTGGTGGGGTGCAGCCTGCAGCCACCCAGCTCTCCCAGAACCCCAGAATACATGCATGCTGCACCAAACCTGCACCAGTGGGGTAGGAAGAAGCTTAACCCCTTCCCATCTGTATGAAGGTTATTGCTAAACCTTAAATATAACAATAATAATATCTGACCCGCATAAATGGGGTTAACCAGATGCCAGGAGGAAGGGGAGCTGCTGCCATGTGGGCTGTAGGTTGGGGCCCCGTGGCCCCATGCTGGTGACTGGAGGGACTCTGCCCAGTGCTGGCATGTGGGTGATTTCTGCTCCGGAGTCTCAGCTTCTCTCCTCCAGGTCACACTGTGCAGTCACAGCAACATTGGTTGTGTCTGTCCAGGTCCCAGCAGCTGCCACTGCTCCCACCAAGGACATGGCATCACTTAACCCTTCCCCTGCAGCCACCGGCAACAAATCCACATTATTCCTTGATTAAATCAGGTTCCAACCCAATAGAGGAGCAGACATTTCCTGCTGCCATTAGCGTCCGGGAGGGGGTGACATTGGCTGCCCGGCTACTCTGTAGTGGGGGGTGACAAGTGTAACATGGGGTAACGATGAAGGAGAAATGCACAGGATAATAGTGAGAGCGACAGAGGGCAGTGTATGGTATGGAGCAGTCACGGGTGGGCTGCAGGATCCCCCCATACTGTACATGATTGCTCGGGACAGGGAGGCGTTTAATGAGCTTCTAATGACGGGGCACTAATTGGGTCATTAGGGTTTGTGGAAAGGATTCAGCATCAGGTCCCTCATTAATGCCCGAGCGATGTTACTTTGTAGCACAGATCTGTTAGGGCCGCAAAACCAAACAACGTTGTTTATGTAGAAAAGTCTTTGTTTCATAGAAAAACTCAAAACAGAAAAGATTTTCTGATACAACAACGCCCTGCTCACGACACTGCACAGCACCTCTCCTGTATATATACACTGCACAGCACCTTTCCCCCTGTATATATACACTGCACAGCACCTTTCCTCCTGTATGTATACATTGCACAGCACCTCTCCTGTATATATACACTGCACAGCACCTTTCCTCCTGTATATATACACTGCACAGTACCACTCCTCCTGTCCTGTATATACACACTGCAGAATTTACAATAGCTGTCACTCATGTAAGAAGTGAAATCTGGCATTGTACTATACATTTCTCTGCCATATCTGTGCATCATAAATCGGGTATGTGTTAAAGGGGGGGGGGCCCACTGAGACTCTTTCGCCCGGGGCCCTCAAAAACCTGGAGCCGGCCCTGCTTCGGCCTACACTCTGCTCCTCTCCTCCTCCTGCTGACCCTGGGCTCTAACAACGCCAGTTTTAGCCCGGACGTGCTAGCTGCACAGAGAAAAACACCAGCCAATGTATTAGTGGGTTCAGCACCGCCAGCTGTTCCCCTGCTGTGTAGCCGGCAACGTGACCTGCAAACGCCACGCAGGCACCTGAACTGAAATTAAAGGGACCCTGCCCCCACCCCCAGGTGTTTCTATGTATAACAGCCACCTTGTACAGCAGTAATGCTGCATTTGTACAAGGTGGCTGACTTTTTCTCGTTGCCCACGTTGAATTTAACACGTACAAAATGTGTCTCATTAGAGACCATTACAGTGTCCCTGAGGTGTGACTTTCCTTTTTAATGACACGCAGCACCCCCCTTGGTAGCGCTACCCGTCTTCTGACATCATTGGTTGGCTGCTTGTGCTTGTGCGTCCGCCCTGCCCGACACAACGCCCCTCGTTGTCTCATATATTTTGACTGCGAGGGTGTGATTGATGGGCATGTGCAGTGCATATATTCGCCTGTCTTCACTCCCCTCCTTCTGCCTTCTTCAGACTGTGCGGCCTCATGGCCGCGGCATGCGATAAGGGATCAGCTGAGGCCGCCCATTCTGAAGCAGGTGTAAGAACATTTGTGAGCGGTGAACATATTTACTGCACAAGGGCATGAATCCCAGCCCCACAGTGTGAATTTTTGAAAACACACTGGGGGTCTGGGATTCATGGCCATCGATAACCGCACCGGCCAACATGAAATGAGGTCAGAAGACAGGCAGCGCTCACAGCGCATGGCCAAGGGCTAACAAGAGCGCAGACTCCTGTACAGCAAATAACAAAGCTCAAGAGGCTGCGCCCAGCACCAAGGCGTTATCTTTGGACACCTGTGCTGCGTCTCCTTAAAAAGACAAGTCACGCCTCCAATACAGTTCTACTGTACAATGGGCAAAATTGTGTATGTCTTTCATTCTGCGTGTGCAATGAGCAAAATTTAAAGAGCAACCTTTCACTTGTGGAGCATTACTGCTGCACAAGGTGTGGCTCTTCTACATTGTAACACCTGAGGGTGGGTTAAAGGTTACCTTTGAAATTGGTTCAATTAGGCTTCGGCCTACACTCTGCTCCTCTCCTCCTCCTGCTGACCCTGGGCTCTAACACCGCCAGTTTTTGCCCGGAAGTGCTAGCTGCACAGAGAAAAACACCAGCCAATGTGTCAGTGGGGTTCAGCAACGCCAGCTGTTCCCCCGCTGTGTAGCCGGCAACGTGTCCTGCAAACGCAACGCAGACACAAAGCTGCCTCCAGTGCAGGATTCGGCCTACACTATGCTCCCCCTGCTTACCCTTTGCTCCAACACCGCTAGTTGGGGCTCTAGGAAGACAATCTTGAATAGGCAACGCATACGTGTTCCAGCACCGCCAGCTGGTTCTCGGCAGTGTTTTTGTCACGGGTACTCCCTCGTGCCCAGCCTGGTTCCAGCACCGTCAGCTGTTTCCGGGTAGTGTCAAGCTCACTGAGACGCCTATGCGTTGCCCCGTCGTGTTGCGGTCGGGTTAGCCAACTCCATAGTGCCTCCAGTTTAGGAGCTTCCTATGTGGGCTGCGGCTGCCTCGCGGCCTAGCTGTTCTCTCCTCTCCTGTGGACCTTCTGGTCCACCACCTGGTTCCAGCACCGTCAGCTGGTTCCGGGCAGAGCCTTTGGCTTAGGTGCCTCCTCCTGGGTATCCGAGTTCCGCCAACGCCAGGCGGTCCTAGGTAGTGCTTTTAAGCGCGGGCACCTACAGCTTAGTAACCGGCTTCCAGCACCGTCAGCTGGTCCTCGGTGCCATTGGCTCTTGCACACTGGGGCAACGCATCCGGGTTCCAGCACCGCCAGCTGGTTCTCGGCAATGTTTTTGTCACGGGTACTCCCTCGTGCCCAGCCTGGTTCCAGCACCGTCAGCTGTTTCCGGGTAGTGTCGAGCTCACTGAGATGCCAATGCGTTGCCCCGTCGTGTTGCGGTCGGGTTAGCCAACTCCAGGGTGCCTCCAGTTTAGGAGCTTCCTATGTGGGCTGCGTGAATTGGCAGTCAAGGCTGGTTCTGTAGTGCCAGTAGGCCAAGCTCCCCCTGTAGGACTGTTGGGGTTCGGTAACTGCGGCTGCCTCGTGGCCTAGCTGTTCTCTCCTCTCCTGTGGACCTTCTGGTCCACCACCTGGTTCCAGCACCGTCAGCTGGTTCCGGGCAGAGCCTTTGGCTTAGGTGCCTCCTCCTGGGTATCCGAGTTCCGCCAACGCCAGGCGGTCCTTGGTAGTGCTTTTAAGCGCGGGCACCTACAGCTTAGTAACCGGGTTCCAGCACCGTCAGCTGGTCCTCGGTGCCATTGGCTCTTGCACACTGGGGCAACGCATCCGGGTTCCAGCACCGCCAGCTGGTTCTAGGCAGTGTTTTTGTCACGGGTACTCCCTCGTGCCCATCCTGGTTCCAGCACCGTCAGCTGTTTCCAGGTAGTGTCAAGCTCACTGAGACGCCTATGCGTTGCCCCGTCGTGTTGCGGTCGGGTTAGCCAACTCCAGGGTGCCTCCAGTTTAGGAGCTTCCTATGTGGGCTGCGTGAATTGACAGTCAAGGCTGGTTCTGTAGTGCCAGTAGGCCAAGCTCCCCCTGTAGGACTGTTGGGGTTCGGTAACTGCGGCTGCCTCGCGGCCTAGCTGTTCTCTTCACTCCTGTGGACCTTCTGGTCCACATCCTGGTTCCAGCACCGTCAGCTGGTTCTCGGCAGTGTCTTTTGCTCTTGTACCTTCTGCTCCCCATCCTGGTTCCAGTACCGTCAGCTGGTTCCGGACAGAGCCTTTGGATTAGGTGCCTCCTTCTGGGTTTCCAAGTTCCACCAACATCAGGTGGTCCTTGGTAGTGCTTTCAGGCACGGGTACCTCCTGCTTAGTAACCGGGTTCCAGTAACGTCAGCTGGTCCTCGGTAGTTCCATTGGCTCTTGGACCTTCGGCTACCCATCCGGGTTCCAGTACCGTCAGCTGGTTCTCGGCAGTGTCTTTTGCTCTTGTACCTTCTGCTCCCCATCCTGATTCCAGTAACGTCAGCTGGTTCCGGGCAGAGCCTTTGGCTTAGGTGCCTCCTTCTGGGTATCCGAGTTCCGCCAACGTCAGGCGGTCCTTGGTAGTGCTTTTTAGCACGGGTACCTCCTGCTTAGTAACCGGGTTCCAGTAACGTCAGCTGGTCCTCGGTAGTTCCATAGGCTCTTGAACCTTCGGGTAGCCATCCGAGTTCCAGTTCCATCAGCTGGTTCTTGGCATTTTCTCAGCCTTCTTGTACCTTCTGCTACATTTCCAAGTTGAAGACCCTAAAGACGACGACCCGGAAGAGCACCCCTAAGATGACGACGACACCAGAGACGACAACCAGTGAGATGACGACGACCCTGGAGATGACGACCCTGAAGACAACCCTGATGACGACGACGACCCTGGAGACGACGACCCTGGAGACGACGACATGGAAGACCGAGAAGCAGAAGAACAAGAGGCTGCAGAACAAAGAGCAGAAGAACATTAAGCATAACACTTAATATCAGAGCAAAAGATATTATCTAAATTATATGCAGAAGAAGACTAAGCAGTGTATGGGGGTGAGTCCGTTCCTCCTCGTGGTGCCCCTGGATAAAGCCTGATGCTGCAGGCCAAACTGAACGCGGACAAATGTAACTCTTTTGTGACAGGCAGAACGGAAGGTGTAATCTTCAAACTTTTATAGATAACAACTACGGGAATGCCTGTCACAAATGAGAATATAATGAAGAAGTAGAATAGGAAGAATAATAATAGTTGAATTAAATGAATATGTAGAATAGGAAGAATAATCATAGTTGAATAAAATGAATATGAAGAATGTAATAAAAAAAATGTAGAAGATGAAGAAGAAGATGAATAAGGTGAAGAAGAAGTTGATGTCAAAGATGCTGATGATGATGAAGATGAAAGTGTGGGAAAAGTAAAAAAAAAAAGAAGGGGAAGGGCGTGGAATAGTGAAACATCAATATCTGACAAAATAAAAAAAAATTTACATAGTCAATATCTTTGTCACTCTGAACGTCTTTAAAAAAAAAAAAAATCATGCTATTCTATTTGATTGGGCTAAACCTCTATGCCTTTAATGTCTCTGCCACCTCCCCAAATACATCCTGCATTATTCTTAGTTGTTTTCCTTCATGTAGAATGAACCTACAAGGAAAGAAAGGGTTTATTTTAATTCAGATATTTTGGTCCCATTGACTTGCATTGGGATCGGGTATCGGTATCGGCGATATCCGATATTTTTTGCTTTGGAGCTGTGGGGCTGTGTGGCCAATGCCGGCACCGGGAATCTTGTTAAAGTTGAGAGACGCATGGATTCCTCTCAGTATCAGCAGATTCTTGACAATAATGTTCATGAATCAGTGACAAAGTTGAAGTTACGCAGGGGTTGGATCTTTCAGCAAGACAGTGATCCAAAACACCACTCCAAATCTACTCAGGCATTCATGCAGAGGAATAATTACACTATTCTGGAATGGCCATCCCAGTCCCCAGACCTGAATATCATTGAACATATGTGGGATCATTTGAAGAGGGCTGTCCATGCTCACTTTTTTGGTGGGGTGCCCATACTTATGCACCTGTCAAATTTTGTTTGGATGCAGATTGCACATTTTCTGTTAGTACATTAAACCTCATTTCAAGGCAGAAACATTACTGTGTCCAACAGTTATTAGATATATGAAACTGAAATAGCTGTTGCAAAAAAAACAATTTTTATAAAACATTAAGCTTAAGACTAATAGGGGTGCCCAAACTTTTTCATATAACTGTATCTAGCACAGCCCACGGAGTATATAACACTGCCTATGTAGTATACAGCACAGAGCCATGTGGTATGTGACACAGCCCACGCAGTATTTAGCAATGTGGGCACCATATCCCTGTTAAAAAAATAAAATAAAAAATCGTTATATTCTCACCTCCTGGGGTACAGCGGAGCTCCGACGATATGCTCGTGGCTGCTATCATCTTTCGTTCCCAGGATGCATTGTGAAATTACCCAGATGACTTAGCGGTCTCGCGAGACCGCTAAGTCTTCTGGGTAATTTCGCAATATCCAAAAAAAGAAAGAAATGTCCAGCTTCACCGAGTCTGTAAAAAAGCGATTTCTTTATTAACAAACTTTAAACATGGAGGATACAGACTTCAGCACAACCATATGGGTAAGAATCTCAACGCGTTTCTGGAGACTAGGCTCCCTTAATCATGACATGATGAGTGCTGTGGTATTTGTTCCTTGTATGTATATTATAGGTCATTTTAAAAAATGAAAAATAAATAAAAATATACCTAAATTGTATTGCATATTTTAACAAATATTTAGTAGGTTACAGTAGAGGAGGGCCCGGACAAAAGTGTCTACCTTGTCATTTTGGTGGCTTAAAAAATCTTTTGGCCAAAACAAAAGCTGCCTGCTATATGTGTGATGTGGTGATGGGAACTGTCATTGTGTGATAGGTGAGAAGTGGAGATTTTCCAAGAGAGAGCGGTGGGACTGTGGACAGTTCGAGGGGTGGAGCCTGGAGGCGGGGCTGGGGTGGAGCCTGGGCGGAGTCAAAAGGGGGCCCTGAAAATTTTGCCAGTATGGGGCCCCAAAATTTCTAGTGGCAGCCCTGGTCACACAGATGACAGAACTGGTGGAACATGGCATGGAACTTTTCG
Source organism: Ranitomeya imitator (assembly GCF_032444005.1). Taxonomy (NCBI): domain Eukaryota; kingdom Metazoa; phylum Chordata; class Amphibia; order Anura; family Dendrobatidae; genus Ranitomeya; species Ranitomeya imitator. The sequence goes on from NC_091283.1 coordinate 240,213,515, forward strand.
TAGGGAAAATGTCACCTGTAGAAATAAGGGTGAATTCAGAGAGACCATGGCAGATCACAAGACGACACAGACAATTTGTCAGATCACATGTAATGACTTTATTCAGAAGACGCCACTTGTAGTGAATCTTCCATCTTCTTTTTTATCTTTCTTGGTGCTAGGACATTTTTTCAATGATGGAGCTCTATTTAAAATGTCAAAAAAAGATTGCTAGGTAATGTTCTTCCCACTCCGGCTGTCTGACATGCTCACAATGCTCCTCCAGAGTACGTGAGGAACTCAATATATCACCCAGGAAAATTACCACAAATCTACCAATCAGTGAGAAAAAATATAATTAGTGACATTTTCAAAGACTGACGAAGCATTGGTTACCCCGAATGGCAGCATCAAATGTTCAATCTGCCCCTCAGGTGTATTGTGTGCGGTCTTCAAGTGAGGGCGAATAATGGCGGAAATGTCACTGACTGAGGAGAAGTCTCCATGTAGCGTCTTCACTGCGGATCACGTGACCCCTGACTCCTCCCTCCTGTGACCTCATCACAGGTCCTGTGCGCACAGAGCAGCCATATATGTGGAGTGCGGCTCTGCAGGTGGAGGTATGTGGAGATTCCCCATTACTGAGCGCGGGGACATTAACCCCTTCTGCACTGAGACTCTTTTGGGGTCGTTGTTGCCACTTTATAAGAATCATAACGTTGTTGTTCTGTTTCCTGTAATAGATACATACGAGCCAACTATGGAGGACAGGAAGTGAGGGAGCGGATTGTTCTCCTAGTACAGGGCCCCTTTCTTGGCCCCACACAGTGTAATGCCCCCATTATGCCCTGTAAGCAGGTTCTGCCCCACACCCAGCTGCCTCGGGCACTTTACCATCAGCTGGTACCTCAGATTCTTCCCCGCACCCCTTTCCTTTGTTGGCGCCAAATCTGTTCTGCCTTTGGGGCTCCGGCCTTTATAATATCAGTAACTGCGTCATCAAGGTCTCCTGACCAGGTGCACCCTCTAGACTCTTCCCTCCGGAAACCCTCCCTCTTCCCATTGATGTCACATGGTCCCGTCTGGACGGCAGATAGCAGTCTGTACAAATGCAGCACAGCCCTGAGGAGTCTTTTTTATGACTCTCCTTTTTACACCCCTTATGTAATCTATATGATGGTGCTCACACAGTATAATGTTTCCACAGTACTGGCATCTCTCGTAAAAAAGGTATTTTCACACTACCGCCATCCCCCCACACAGTATAATGTTCTCATAGTACCGCCATACCCCCACACACAGTATAATGTTCCTGTAGTACCGCCATACCCCCACACACAGTATAATGTTCTCATAGTACCGCCACACACAGTATAATGTTCCTCCAGTACCGCCATACCTCCACACAGTATAATGTTCTCATAGTACCGCCATACCCCCACACACAGTATAATATTCCTGCAGTACCTCCACCCCACCACACACAGTATAATGTTCTCATAGTACCGCTATACCTCCACACACAGTATAATGTTTTCACAGTACCGCCATACCCCCACACACAGTATTTTGTTCCCACAATAGTGGCTTCCCACAGACATAGGATAATGTTTCCACAGGACTGGCACCCCCCTAACACACAGTATAATGTCCCCACAGTACTGCCATCCCCCCACTTTCTAATGCTCCCACAGTGCTGCCCCCTACATGCACAATATGGTACCTTCCACCTCACTGACTACCTCCGACCACCGACAATTAATAAATACTCACTTAGCCTCATTCTTGGTGCAGATACTAATGAACCCAGGATCTATGAGATATTTACCATACCATAGTTGGATAGGCAGGAGTGTATCATCCATAAAGGTAGCACACTCGGTTGCTATGATGCCTATGAATTGACAGGGCTCGGTGGGGTGCGGTATTGGTCACCCTCTCCTTCCCATCATCACAATGTCAGCGATATCCACATTCCCATGACCGTGATACCGCTGAATAGATTAGTGGATCAGGGAGTGGAAAGCTCCTGATCCACCATTCAGCCTTCACTTCTGAGTCTGAGACTCCGTGCACTGCAGGCACAATGACGTCACTACATCACAACTGTAGTACGGAGCCTCAGTACTCACCGTACAGACCAGAGCAGTGCTCCTCAGGAACCGGGTTGGCTGAGTAGTGTGTGATTGTTTTTTTTCAAATATCAGGAATTGTGGGGGCATCATATTAAGAGAAGAGCTGTTGGGACTCTCATACTGAATGTGTGGCTGGTAGGGGCCATTATACTGGGGTTGTGTTGGACTGGGGCTATGGAGAACAATATTTGAAGTCAACTCAAGACAACTAGCACAAGTGACCATCAAATGCGGCATATACCAAGGTGATGCACTGTCCCCATTGCTGTTCTGCATAGGTTTGAACCCCCTCAGTCAAATAATTACAGAGTCTGGCTATGGATACAAGTTCAAGAGTGGAAGCACCATCAGCCACCTCCTCTATATGGATGACATCAAGCTGTATGTGAAAAACGAACGAGATATCATTTACTGATCCACCTGAGAAGGATCTACAGTGAAGACATCGGGATGACCTTCAGACTGGAGACGTGCGGCCAGTTGGTAATAAAGAGAGGCAAGGTAGTCAAGACTGATGGAGTGGAATTACCAGTAGGGCACATAGCAGATGTACAGACATGCTACAAGAACCTCGGCATTCCACAGGGGTACGGTAACCATGATGAGGAGGCAAGGAAAGCAGCAACATCCAAATACCATCAAAGGGTAAGAAAGGTCCTGAAGAGCCAGCTCAATGGGAAGTATAAAATCCACGCCATCAATATATATGCCCTGCCAGTTATCAGATACCCTGCTGGCATAGCGTGCTGGCCAAAAGAAGAGATGGAAGCTGCTGATGTGATGACATGAAAGCTCCTCACAATGCATGGAGGTCTTCACCCTAAGTCTAACACCCAAAGATTGTATACAACAGTAAGGAGGGTGGTCGAGGCTTGATAAGCATCCAGGCCACCATCACGGATGAAACAAGGAGTATCCAGGAATACATCAGAAAAATGGCACCAAAAGATGAGATGCTGAGAGAAAGCCTAAGGCTATGAGCACACGTAGAAATGGTCCACTGTGGATTTTTCCACAGCGTATTTGATAAATCCGCAGGGCAAAAACACTGCGGTTTTCCTGCGGATTTATCGTTTTTTGTGCGGATTCCACTGCGGTTTTCTTTTATGGAGCAGGTGCAAAACTGCTGCGGATTCCGCACAAAGAATTGACATGCTGTGGAATGTAAACCGCTACGTTTCCGCGCGTTTTTTTCCGCAGCATGTGCACTGCAGATTGCGTTTCCCATAGGTTTACATTGTACTGTAAACATATAGGAAACCACTGCGAACCCGCAGCTTCGGAAACGCTGCAGATCCGTAGCAAAGTCCACAGCGTGTGCACATAGCCTAAGGCAGCAATAACAACAGATCTGGAAGGAAGACCAGGAACATGAACTGCCATGGCAAGACAAGCCGCTGCATGGGATGTACCATCGACATATAATGGAGGTGACTGACATGGAGAAATCCTACCAATGGCTGGAGAAAGCTGGACTCCGAGACAGCACAGAGGCACTAATCATAGCGGCACAAGAGCAAGCACTAAGTACCAGATCCATTGAAGCAGGAATCTACCACACAAGACCCAAGGTGCAGACTATGCGAAGAAACCTCAGAAACCGTCCAACACATAGTGGCAGGATGCAAAATGCAAGCAGGAACAGCGTATACTGAACGGCACAAACAAGTAGCGGGAATTGTATACAGGAACATCTGCACAGCATATGGGCTAATTCCCCCAAAGTCCAGGTGGGAGAAACCAGAAAAAGTGGTGGAGAATGAAAGAGCTAAAATCCTGTGGGACTTCAAGATCCAGACGGATAAGCAGGTGTTGGCTAACCAACCAGACATTGTGATAGTAGACAAGGATCAGAAGACAGCATTGATAATAGATGTGGCAGTGCCAAGTGACAGCAACATCAGAAAGATGAAATATGAGAAGATGGAGAAATACCAGGGCATGAAAGGAGAACTGGAGAAGATGTGGAAGGTGAAGGCAACGGTGATTCCAGTGGTGATAGGAGCACTTGGAGCAGTGACCCCTAAGTGGGAAGAATGGCTACAACAGATCCCAGGAGCAACATCTGAGCTCTCTGTTGAGAAAAGCGCAATGCTGAGAACAACTAATATCCTGCGCAGAACCCTCAAACTCCCAAGTCTCTGGTAGAGGACCCGAGAATGAGAAAGGACAACAAAGACCGCCTCCATTGGTGGTGAGAAGGAAGGTTTTTTTTTTATAGATGTCAGTGACAGTGTATATATATTACATAGATAGAAGAAAAGCCGGTAATTCAGCAGCCGCGGTAGTGTAAAATCACTACAGGAGGCGACAGGATAGAAGAGATGGATTACATACAGTAAATACAAATAGAATAGGTAGATATATAGATGTCAGTAACAAATATAATTAGTACAGTGTGTGCAGCTTACTGTACATGTATTTAATTAATAAAAGATAATTTTTCTGGAAAAAAAATGGTGTGGGCTCTGTGAGATCCCCGCTAGCACCATGAGGAAGTCGCACGGTGCAGAGGCGAGTTCACCGGGAGGATTTCATTGCGGTGAATTTCAACTCTCCTCTGCACTGTGCGACTTTCTCAAGGTGTTAGTGGGGATCTCACTGAGGTCACCGCAGTTCAGCCCGGATGGGAACGCAGCCTCAGTGATGTCACCGCTAGTCACTGACGCTGTGTTCCCAGCAGCTCATTCACCAGTGGTTCTCAGCCTGGACGGTCACATCTTGGCACCGTCCAGGTTGAAAACGATTTCTCTGCCAGACATGGATTACGGCGTGGGACAGAACGACAGACAGGTATGGTATATTGTTTTTTTATTTTAGTTTTAGTACAGGAGATCGAGGGATTTGGTGGAATTAGGCGAGGTCGTGAGTATGGTTTAACTGAGATTATTAAAGGAGTCTGTGTCATTTTTTTCAATTCACTTTATTCTTGCTGTGTCTTTATTTACCATATAACTATAGGATTAGTAATGGATAGGTGTCTTACTCTCCATTACTAAGCCGTGGGCTTGATGTCACCTGACAATACAAAGGTGACATCAACTACGCAAATTTGAACCCCACTTGCCACAGCTACAGGGCAAGTGGGAAGAGCCGGGCAAAGCACCAGAATTGGCGCATCTAATAGATGTGGCTTTTCTGGGCAGCTGCGGGCTGTTACTTTTAGGCTGGGGGGTCAATATCCATGGCCCCTTACCAGCCTGAGAATGCCAGCCCTCAGCTGTCAGCTTTAGAAAGGCTGGTTGTTACAAAATGGGGTGGACCCTACGCTATATTTTAAAATTATGTATTTAAATAATTTAAAAAAGCGTGGGGACCCCTTTTTTCTTCATAACCAACCTTGCTGAAGCTGACAGCTTAGGGTTGCAGCCCCCAGCTCTGAGTTTTGCCTGGCTGATTATCAAAAATAGGGGGGGAACCTATGCCTTTTTTATTATTTATTTACAGCGCCAGAGCAGCTGAATAATACCCTCCATCATCCGCTCCTGCTCTCACGAGTATGTTCACACTGGGTGTTTTTGCTGCGTTTTTTTTACATAGAGCATGCCACTTCTTTCAGCGTTTTTGCAGCGTTTTTCGCCTCTTGAATGGATGGTAAAAAAACGCTGCAAATACGCAGGTTGACCATTTTTTGCAGTGTATTTGCTGCCGAAAAGTCAAGGACAGCCGGATGTCAACTGACACTCGGCTCTGCTACCTCCAGATGGCAGGCTGCATGATGCGTCCATACATCCTGTCATTGGGCAGAGTGGACCCGAACCCCATTCACTTGAATAGGGGGCCCGACAATACAGTATTTGATACTCTGTCATATGCATGAGAGCACGGCAAACACCACTTCTGAATGGTGGTGAAACCATCCCCGCCGGTCAGAGAGCCGCAGTTCCCCCACTGTCAAAAGACAGCGGCAGCGCTCAGCTGTGATCGGAGGTGTACAGGTTACCTCCGGTCACTGGTGTCAGCTGATGGCACAACTGCTCCCATCATCCGACACCTGCTACCTCCTAATAACAGTGAGAGCAGGAGCGGATGATAGGAGTATTCATCAGCTGCTTCTGTGCCGTAAATACATAATTAAAAAAAACCTGTGTGGGTTCCCCCCTATTTTTTATAACAAGCCAGGCAAAACTCACAGCTGGGGGCTGCAACCCTCAACTGTCAGCTTCAGCAAGGCTAGTTGTCAAGAATAGAGTGGTCCCCACACTGTATTTTAGAATAATTCTCCCAGTGAACTCACCTCTGCACTGTGCAACTTTCTCACAGTGCTAGCGAGGTTTCTCACCGAGGTCACCGCAGTTCAGCCCGGCTGGGAACGGAGCATCAGTGATGTCACCGCTAGATACTGAGGCTGCGCTCGCAGCAGCTCATTCACCAGTGGTTCTCAGCCTGTACGGTCACATCTTGGCACCGTCCAGGTTGGAAACTATTTCTCCCACAGACATGGATTACAGCGTGGGACAGAATGATAGAGAGATGAGGGACAGTAGCATAGCTACCAGGGGGACAGAGGGTGCGGTCGCCCCGGGCCCAGAGCTAAGAGGGGGCCCACCTGGAGCTACGCTACCTTTAACTATACTCAGGCCTGCCACTAGAAATTTCGGGGCCCCATACTGGCAAAATTTTCGGGGCCACCTTGAGACTCCGCCCAGGCTCCACCCCAGCCCCGCCTCCACGCTCCACCCCTCGAACTGTCCACAGACCCACCGCTCTCTCTTGGAAAAACTCCACTTCTCACCTATCACACATCAACAGTTCCCATCACCAGATCATAAATATAGCCAGCAGCTTTTGTTTTGGCCAAAAGATTTTTTAAGCCGCCACCATAACATGGTAGACACTTTTGGCCGGGCCCTACTCTACTGTAACCTATTAAATATTTGTTAAAATATGCAATACAATTTAGGTATATTTTTATTTATTTTTCAATTTTTAAAATGACCAATAATATCACATACAAGGAACAAATACCGCTACACCATGACCAGATGACATATTACCACCACAGTGATTGGATAATATCACATACAAGGAACAAATACCGCAACACCATGTCCAGACCACATATTACCACCACATAGTGACTGAATACTACAATTCTGATCAGTAATTAAAAAAAAGCACCATACTATCACCATAAGTGCCATTATACACAGGAGATCTGTACTTAGTATGCAGTGTCTGTGTACAGATAATACAGTGATCAATGATGAAATTATACACAGGAGCTCTGTATACAGTATACAGTGTATAGTGTCAGTGTATAGGTAACACACTGACTCACTAGTGACGTCTCTAGGTGAAGTCCTTCATCTTTCATCCAGCACAGACCGCCATCATTTAATCCAGCCAGGACTTCTCTCTGCAGGAAATAACACAGTTATCTCGAGCTCCGCTTGTAGAATACATTACTTAATTTTTCCCACCTTCTACATTACACCACATGAAGAAAAAGAGGCGACGTAGTGTCACTCTACACAGTAACAGGACCGCCCCCCCCATTTAAAACCGTGTCCTCAAAAAATAAAATAAATACATCACTGCAGTAATAATATCCCTAAATTAGCCCCTATGGTAATAATATCCCCCAGCCTGGCCACCGTGTGTCTCATTCCTGGCGTCAGCCACATGTTCTCCCATCCTGCCCTCATGAGTATCCATTCTGCCCCATATGATCTCCCCATCCTGCCCCATATGATCGCCCCATGTGATCTCTCCATCCTGCCCCATCTTTCTGCATCATATCCATCCTGCCCCATGATCCTGCACGATCTGTCTCCAATCATGCCCCATGTCTCCATTCTGCCCCCTATGTCTCCAACCATGCCCCCATGTCTGAAATCCAGCCACTTGTCTCCAATCATGCCCCCTGTGTCTCCATTCTGCCCCATCTGTCTCCAATCCTCCCCCATCTGTCTCCAGTCATGCCCCCATGTCTTTCATCCTGCCCCGTGTCTCCAATCATGCCCTGTATCTCCATTCTGCCCCGTGTCTCGCATTCTGCCCCAATTTCCAGCATTCTGCCCGAATGTCCAGCATTCTGCCCCCGGGTCTCACAGTCTGCCCCTGTGTCCAGCATTCTGCCCCTGTCACTGTGTCCAGCATTCTACCCCTGTCACTGTGTCCAGCATTCTGCCCCTGTCACTGTGTCCAGCATTCTGCCCCTGTCACTGTGTCCAGCATTTCTGCCCCACTGTGTCCAGCATTTCTGCCCCACTGTGTCCAGCATTTCTGCCCCACTGAGTCCAGCATTTCTGCCCCACTGTGTCCAGCATTTCTGCCCCACTGTGTCCAGCATTTCTGCCCCACTGTGTCCAGCATTTCTGCCCCACTGTGTCCAGCATTTCTGCCCCACTGTGTCCAGCATTTCTGCCCCACTGTGTCCAGCATTTCTGCCCCACTGTGTCCAGCATTTCTGCCCCACTGTGTCCAGCATTTCTGCCCCACTGTGTCCAGCATTTCTGCCCCACTGAGTCCAGCATTTCTGCCCCACTGAGTCCAGCATTTCTGCCCCACTGAGTCCAGCATTTCTGCCCCACTGTGTCCAGCATTTCTGCCCCACTGTTTCCAGCATTTCTGCCCCACTGAGTCCAGCATTTCTGCCCCACTGAGTCCAGCATTTCTGCCCCACTGAGTCCAGCATTTCTGCCCCACTGTGTCCAGCATTTCTGCCCCACTGAGTCCAGCATTTCTGCCCCACTGAGTCCAGCATTTCTGCCCCACTGTGTGTCCAGCATTTCTGCCCCACTGTGTGTCCAGCATTTCTGCCCCACTGAGTCCAGCATTTCTGCCCCACTGTGTCCAGCATTTCTGCCCCACTGAGTCCAGCATTTCTGCCCCACTGTGTCCAGCATTTCTGCCCCACTGTGTCCAGCATTTCTGCCCCACTGAGTCCAGCATTTCTGCCCCACTGTGTCCAGCATTTCTGCCCCACTGTGTCCAGCATTTCTGCCCCACTGTGTGTCCAGCATTTCTGCCCCACTGTGTCCAGCATTTCTGCCCCACTGAGTCCAGCATTTCTGCCCCACTGAGTCCAGCATTTCTGCCCCACTGAGTCCAGCATTTCTGCCCCACTGAGTCCAGCATTTCTGCCCCACTGAGTCCAGCATTTCTGCCCCACTGTGTCCAGCATTTCTGCCCAACTGAGTCCAGCATTTCTGCCCCACTGTGTCCAGCATTTCTGCCCCACTGACAGGTCCCCCGGGCCCCGCTGCCGCCGGCGCTTGCCTCTTCTCCTCTGCTCTGCCGGTCCCCCGGGCCCCGCTGCCGCCGGTGCTTGCCTCTTCTCCTCTGCTCTGCCGGTCCCCCGGACCCCGCTGCCGCCGGTGCTTGCCTCTTCTCCTCTGCTCTGCCGGTCCCCCGGGCCCCGCTGCCGCCGGCGCTTGCCTCTGCCCTCTTCTCCTCTGCCGGTGACCGGTCCCCCGCTGCCGCCTGCCTCTTCTCCTCCGCCGGGTCCCTCGTCGTCCGGTGGTCCCCCGCTGCCTCTTCTCTGCTCCCTCGGCCTCCGCCGTCCACGTGGTGTGCCGCCGCACGCTGCTCTGCTCTGGTCCCGGAATGAGGAAGTGGAGCAGGGCAGCGTGTGACGTCACTAACTTGCGGCGGGCGGGCCCTTGAATCACCGCCGCCTTAAAGGTACAAGGCTCATTTAGAGACAGCAGGCACAGCACAGTGGCACTGCAGCCGCAGCCTGAATAAAAATGTCAGGGGGGGCCCGAGCAGAGCGCGGACCGGACCGGCTGCCAGCGTGCTTGCTCGGGCACACCTTTTTGCTCCTCATCACCGGGCCCCATACGGCAGTGATGCCTGTAATGCCCTGATGGCGGCCCTGACTATACTAGCCTGCTGTGCACGCCAATATAGTTGAGCTCTGCGGTAGAGCAGGGACAGAATCTCCCTGCACTGCCGCGGTCTGTTCTGTAGAGGAGCATGTACCCGGGGATGCTGGATGCCGGCACTGTACCTGCTGCCTCGGAGCCTCCAGCAGAGCATACTGCAGACACACACACATTGATGGGTGTCTGCTGAAGAGACGCTGCTTCTTCCCTCCCTGAGCCCTGCATAGAGGAGCAGCCGGACAGGAGATAGGAAGAGGTAGGAGCTCAGGCTGCAGGGGACCAGAGGTGACTGCACTGTGCAGTGAGGAGGAGGCAGGACATTGTTCCCCTACTGACAAGTCCCTGAGGTTTCTTGCATCCATTTTCCTCTCTCTGTCTGTCTCGCTCTTTCTCTGTCTCTCGTGCGCTCTCTCTCTCTGTGTCTGTCTCGCTCTCTCTATGTCTCTCTCGCGTGCGCTCTCTCTCTGTGTCTGTCTCGCGCTCTCTCTCTGTGTCTGTCTCGCGCTCTCTCTCTCTCAAATTCAAATGAGCTTTATTGGCAGGACTAAGTACATGTTAGCATTGCCAAAGCATATGGTAAAAATACGGGGGTGGGGGAGGGGGGGGGCATATAGAGGTCCAGGGAATATCAAATTCCTTTTAGAGGATAGGGGATGTTTCCAGGGTGGGGTATAGGAGTCCATGACATATCGGGCTCTTTAGTCGGGTGATAGGGATTTGTCCAGTGTTGGGATACAGGAGTCCATGACATATCAGGCTCCTTTTAGAGGATAGGGATATGTCCAGTGTTGGGGTACAGGACTCCATGACATATCATGCTCCTCTTAGTCTGTGGCAGGCACTGACATATTCCGCTGCTACAGCCACTGCACTTTCCTCTTCCCCCAGTATTATCGGCAGTTTCTCTTCCTCCTCCTTGGAGGTGAAGTCTGGGAGGAGATCAGACAGTCTCTTGAAGTGAGTGTCCCTCACTGCGGAGTATTTGGGGCACCTCAGCAGGAAGTGGGCCTCATCCTCCACGGCCTCCTGGGGGCACTGCTGGCAGAGTCTGCTCACTCGAGGCTTGTAGTTCTGTCGGTGCCGCCCGGATTCGATGAGTAGGCTGTGGGCGCTCAGTCTGTACCGGCTCAGGATCTGTCGATCTTTGGGGTTTTCTAGTTTCTCTAGATATGGGGCCAGTTTGTACTCCCTCTGTAGATTCCGGTATATTGTCAGTTTCTGGGATTTGTTTATGTCATTCCTCCAGATGCTGAGATATTCCTCTTTGACTTTGTGTACCATTTTCTGGATTTCACCTTTTGTCAGGCCATGGAGGTTGATGGCTTTGTCAGACTGGCTTTGGGTACTTTTTCTTGGGAGGCTTCCTGAGGCTTCCTGGTGTAGGAAGGCTTTGTGATGGTAGGAGCTGGGACTGCTACTTTGTAGATGAGCCTTGAATGACAGCGCCTTCTTCTTTATTGCGATGTGTAGTGGGAATCTGCCCAGCTCTGCTCGGCAGGCGCTATTTGATGTGCTCCAATGGACTTGGAGAAGATGCTTGCAGAACTCTAGGTGGAATATTTCTGTCGGCCCAGCGTCCCACTTTGACCAGTTTGGGTATAAGACTGGGCCAAAAAAAAAGGGAAGAAGCCAGCACTGCTTATGGTCAGAACGCAATAACTGAAGTGCAATTGCACATAAATTCTAACTGTATTTCAAATATGAGACATTTAGCAAACAATTGATCAATTCTTTGAGCTACCCCGCCACTTCACGGCAATCTCATAATGGGGCAGTCCTAATCTTCGTATTTTATTAACGTTGTGCCATTATGGCTTCCTGAATGTATAAAAAAAAAAAAAGGACCACATTAAATGCGAACTGTACCTGGAGCATTATCAGAATCACTCCCTTGGTGCCAGGAAAGGCAAGCGCAGGTAAAGGCCGATCAGGTCCAGTGCGGACATTTCAGATCTGGCTTCCACACTGCCAAACCCGCACCAAAGATGAAGGGTGAGACAGGCTGAGACACAGGTGCACAATTAACTTGAGCCTGAGGCGGGGCAGGGCTGCTGTGTGTGTGCACAGCAGCCTATCAATCACAGTGAACACAGAAAGAATGGCGCACATAACCCAGCGTGCGCGGCAACAGTGGTGGTCAGCCACATACCAATGCAAAGCAAAAAAAAAGGGAAGAAGCCAGCACTGCTTATGGTCAGAACGCAATAACTGAAGTGCAATTGCACATAAATTCTAACTGTATTTCAAATATGAGACATTTAGCAAACAATTGATCAATTCTTTGAGCTACCCCGCCACTTCACGGCAATCTCATAATGGGGCAGTCCTAATCTTCGTATTTTATTAACGTTGTGCCATTATGGCTTCCTGAATGTATAAAAAAAAAAAAAAAAAGGACCACATTAAATGCGAACTGTACCTGGAGCATTATCAGAATCACTCCCTTGGTGCCAGGAAAGGCAAGCGCAGGTAAAGGCCGATCAGGTCCAGTGCGGACATTTCAGATCTGGCTTCCACACTGCCAAACCCGCACCAAAGATGAAGGGTGAGACAGGCTGAGACACAGGTGCACAATTAACTTGAGCCTGAGGCGGGGCAGGGCTGCTGTGTGTGTGCACAGCAGCCTATCAATCACAGTGAACACAGAAAGAATGGCGCACATAACCCAGCGTGCGCGGCAACAGTGGTGGTCAGCCACATACCAATGCAAAGCAAAAAAAAAGGGAAGAAGCCAGCACTGCTTATGGTCAGAACGCAATAACTGAAGTGCAATTGCACATAAATTCTAACTGTATTTCAAATATGAGACATTTAGCAAACAATTGATCAATTCTTTGAGCTACCCCGCCACTTCACGGCAATCTCATAATGGGGCAGTCCTAATCTTCGTATTTTATTAACGTTGTGCCATTATGGCTTCCTGAATGTATAAAAAAAAAAAAAAGGACCACATTAAATGCGAACTGTACCTGGAGCATTATCAGAATCACTCCCTTGGTGCCAGGAAAGGCAAGCGCAGGTAAAGGCCGATCAGGTCCAGTGCGGACATTTCAGATCTGGCTTCCACACTGCCAAACCCGCACCAAAGATGAAGGGTGAGACAGGCTTAGACACAGGTGCACAATTAACTTGAGCCTGAGGCGGGGCAGGGCTGCTGTGTGTGTGCACAGCAGCCTATCAATCACAGTGAACACAGAAAGAATGGCGCACATAACCCAGCGTGCGCGGCAACAGTGGTGGTCAGCCACATACCAATGCAAAGCAAAAAAAAAGGGAAGAAGCCACACACAGCAGCCCTGCCCTGCCTCAGGCTTTGTTTAATTATGCACCTGTGCCCCAGCCTGTTTCACTCTTCATCTGTGGCTCTGGATAGGCAGTGTGGAGGTTGGATCCGAAATGTCTGTCTGGACCTGGTCAACTTTTATCCTCGCTTGCCTGCTCTGGCGCCATGGGGGTGACTCAGTATATGCTCCAGGTACAGCATGTTTTTAATGTGGTCTTGCATTTAGTTCATTTAGGAGGCCTTTATGGCACAGCGAATATAAAAAACGTAGTGTAGGACTGCCCCAATGTGAGATTGCCGTGAAGAGGCGGGGTGGCTCAAAGAATTGATCAATTGTTTGCTAAATGTCTCATTTTGAAAATACAGTTAGAAATTAATATGTGCATTTGCACTTCATGTATTGCGTCTTAACCTTAGGCTGCGCTGGCTTCTCCCCTTTTTTTGCTCTGTTATTGGTAAGTGGCTGACCACCACTGTTGCCGTGCGCCGCGCCTGGTTATGTGCGCCATTCTTTCTGTGTCTCAGTGATTGATAGGCTGCTGTCCACACACAGCAGCCCTGCCCTGCCTCAGGCTTTGTTTAATTATGCACCTGTGCCCCAGCCTGTTTCACTCTTCATCTGTGGCTCTGGATAGGCAGTGTGGAGGTTGGATCCGAAATGTCTGTCTGGACCTGGTCAACTTTTATCCTCGCTTGCCTGCTCTGGCGCCATGGGGGTGACTCAGTATATGCTCCAGGTACAGCATGTTTTTAATGTGGTCTTGCATTTAGTTCATTTAGGAGGCCTTTATGGCACAGCGAATATAAAAAACGTAGTGTAGGACTGCCCCAATGTGAGATTGCCGTGAAGAGGCGGGGTGGCTCAAAGAATTGATCAATTGTTTGCTAAATGTCTCATTTTGAAAATACAGTTAGAAATTAATATGTGCATTTGCACTTCATGTATTGCGTCTTAACCTTAGGCTGCGCTGGCTTCTCCCCTTTTTTTGCTCTGTTATTGGTAAGTGGCTGACCACCACTGTTGCCGTGCGCCGCGCCTGGTTATGTGCGCCATTCTTTCTGTGTCTCAGTGATTGATAGGCTGCTGTCCACACACAGCAGCCCTGCCCTGCCTCAGGCTTTGTTTAATTATGCACCTGTGCCCCAGCCTGTTTCACTCTTCATCTGTGGCTCTGGATAGGCAGTGTGGAGGTTGGATCCGAAATGTCTGTCTGGACCTGGTCAACTTTTATCCTCGCTTGCCTGCTCTGGCGCCATGGGGGTGACTCAGTATATGCTCCAGGTACAGCATGTTTTTAATGTGGTCTTGCATTTAGTTCATTTAGGAGGCCTTTATGGCACAGCGAATATAAAAAACGTAGTGTAGGACTGCCCCAATGTGAGATTGCCGTGAAGAGGCGGGGTGGCTCAAAGAATTGATCAATTGTTTGCTAAATGTCTCATTTTGAAAATACAGTTAGAAATTAATATGTGCATTTGCACTTCATGTATTGCGTCTTAACCTTAGGCTGCGCTGGCTTCTCCCCTTTTTTTGCTCTGTTATTGGTAAGTGGCTGACCACCACTGTTGCCGTGCGCCGCGCCTGGTTATGTGCGCCATTCTTTCTGTGTCTCAGTGATTGATAGGCTGCTGTCCACACACAGCAGCCCTGCCCTGCCTCAGGCTTTGTTTAATTATGCACCTGTGCCCCAGCCTGTTTCACTCTTCATCTGTGGCTCTGGATAGGCAGTGTGGAGGTTGGATCCGAAATGTCTGTCTGGACCTGGTCAACTTTTATCCTCGCTTGCCTGCTCTGGCGCCATGGGGGTGACTCAGTATATGCTCCAGGTACAGCATGTTTTTAATGTGGTCTTGCATTTAGTTCATTTAGGAGGCCTTTATGGCACAGCGAATATAAAAAACGTAGTGTAGGACTGCCCCAATGTGAGATTGCCGTGAAGAGGCGGGGTGGCTCAAAGAATTGATCAATTGTTTGCTAAATGTCTCATTTTGAAAATACAGTTAGAAATTAATATGTGCATTTGCACTTCATGTATTGCGTCTTAACCTTAGGCTGCGCTGGCTTCTCCCCTTTTTTTGCTCTGTTATTGGTAAGTGGCTGACCACCACTGTTGCCGTGCGCCGCGCCTGGTTATGTGCGCCATTCTTTCTGTGTCTCAGTGATTGATAGGCTGCTGTCCACACACAGCAGCCCTGCCCTGCCTCAGGCTTTGTTTAATTATGCACCTGTGCCCCAGCCTGTTTCACTCTTCATCTGTGGCTCTGGATAGGCAGTGTGGAGGTTGGATCCGAAATGTCTGTCTGGACCTGGTCAACTTTTATCCTCGCTTGCCTGCTCTGGCGCCATGGGGGTGACTCAGTATATGCTCCAGGTACAGCATGTTTTTAATGTGGTCTTGCATTTAGTTCATTTAGGAGGCCTTTATGGCACAGCGAATATAAAAAACGTAGTGTAGGACTGCCCCAATGTGAGATTGCCGTGAAGAGGCGGGGTGGCTCAAAGAATTGATCAATTGTTTGCTAAATGTCTCATTTTGAAAATACAGTTAGAAATTAATATGTGCATTTGCACTTCATGTATTGCGTCTTAACCTTAGGCTGCGCTGGCTTCTCCCCTTTTTTTGCTCTGTTATTGGTAAGTGGCTGACCACCACTGTTGCCGTGCGCCGCGCCTGGTTATGTGCGCCATTCTTTCTGTGTCTCAGTGATTGATAGGCTGCTGTCCACACACAGCAGCCCTGCCCTGCCTCAGGCTTTGTTTAATTATGCACCTGTGCCCCAGCCTGTTTCACTCTTCATCTGTGGCTCTGGATAGGCAGTGTGGAGGTTGGATCCGAAATGTCTGTCTGGACCTGGTCAACTTTTATCCTCGCTTGCCTGCTCTGGCGCCATGGGGGTGACTCAGTATATGCTCCAGGTACAGCATGTTTTTAATGTGGTCTTGCATTTAGTTCATTTAGGAGGCCTTTATGGCACAGCGAATATAAAAAACGTAGTGTAGGACTGCCCCAATGTGAGATTGCCGTGAAGAGGCGGGGTGGCTCAAAGAATTGATCAATTGTTTGCTAAATGTCTCATTTTGAAAATACAGTTAGAAATTAATATGTGCATTTGCACTTCATGTATTGCGTCTTAACCTTAGGCTGCGCTGGCTTCTCCCCTTTTTTTGCTCTGTTATTGGTAAGTGGCTGACCACCACTGTTGCCGTGCGCCGCGCCTGGTTATGTGCGCCATTCTTTCTGTGTCTCAGTGATTGATAGGCTGCTGTCCACACACAGCAGCCCTGCCCTGCCTCAGGCTTTGTTTAATTATGCACCTGTGCCCCAGCCTGTTTCACTCTTCATCTGTGGCTCTGGATAGGCAGTGTGGAGGTTGGATCCGAAATGTCTGTCTGGACCTGGTCAACTTTTATCCTCGCTTGCCTGCTCTGGCGCCATGGGGGTGACTCAGTATATGCTCCAGGTACAGCATGTTTTTAATGTGGTCTTGCATTTAGTTCATTTAGGAGGCCTTTATGGCACAGCGAATATAAAAAACGTAGTGTAGGACTGCCCCAATGTGAGATTGCCGTGAAGAGGCGGGGTGGCTCAAAGAATTGA
This sequence comes from Ranitomeya imitator, assembly GCF_032444005.1. Lineage (NCBI taxonomy): Eukaryota > Metazoa > Chordata > Amphibia > Anura > Dendrobatidae > Ranitomeya > Ranitomeya imitator. The sequence goes on from NC_091283.1 coordinate 240,230,343, forward strand.
TCAATTGTTTGCTAAATGTCTCATTTTGAAAATACAGTTAGAAATTAATATGTGCATTTGCACTTCATGTATTGCGTCTTAACCTTAGGCTGCGCTGGCTTCTCCCCTTTTTTTGCTCTGTTATTGGTAAGTGGCTGACCACCACTGTTGCCGTGCGCCGCGCCTGGTTATGTGCGCCATTCTTTCTGTGTCTCAGTGATTGATAGGCTGCTGTCCACACACAGCAGCCCTGCCCTGCCTCAGGCTTTGTTTAATTATGCACCTGTGCCCCAGCCTGTTTCACTCTTCATCTGTGGCTCTGGATAGGCAGTGTGGAGGTTGGATCCGAAATGTCTGTCTGGACCTGGTCAACTTTTATCCTCGCTTGCCTGCTCTGGCGCCATGGGGGTGACTCAGTATATGCTCCAGGTACAGCATGTTTTTAATGTGGTCTTGCATTTAGTTCATTTAGGAGGCCTTTATGGCACAGCGAATATAAAAAACGTAGTGTAGGACTGCCCCAATGTGAGATTGCCGTGAAGAGGCGGGGTGGCTCAAAGAATTGATCAATTGTTTGCTAAATGTCTCATTTTGAAAATACAGTTAGAAATTAATATGTGCATTTGCACTTCATGTATTGCGTCTTAACCTTAGGCTGCGCTGGCTTCTCCCCTTTTTTTGCTCTATAAGACTGGGCCCCAGACCTCACTACCGTATAGAAGAATTGGGGCAATGATGGAGTCAAAAATTTTTAGCCATACGGTTACTGGTGCCTTGAGGTGGTACAGACGCCTTCTGATGGCATAAAAGGCTTTGGATGCCTTGTCTTTTAGTGACTCTATGGCTTGCTTGAAGCTCCCTGACTGGCTGAGTTCTAGGCCCAGGTAGGTGTACCTGTTGGTTTCAGTAAGTGGACGGTTGTCTATCATAAAGATAGGATTGCCAGTGGGTTTCTGCTTTCTTTTCTGGAACACCATGATATTAGTTTTCTTCTCGTTGATTGGCAGTGCCCATGTGCTGCTGAAGGTCTCTAGGATTTTCAGATGATCTTGGAGGCCTTTCTCAGTTGGTGATAACAGCACGAGGTCATCTGTATACAGCAGAAATTTCACCTGGATGTCATGGAGGGTGAGTCCTGGTGCTGAGGATGACTCTATGGCCACTGCCAGCTCATTGATGTAGATGTTAAAGAGCGTTGGACTGAGGCTGCAGCCCTGTCTCACTCCTCGACTTTGTTGGAAATAGGCCGTCCTCCTTCCGTTGACCTTCACACTGCAACTGTTCTCTGTGTAGGAGCTTCGGATGACATCATATGTTTTGCCTCCTATTCCGCTCCCCAGCAATTTTAGGAATAGTCCTGGGTGCCACACTGAGTCGAAGGCCTTCTTGAAGTCCACAAAACAAGCGTATATCTTCCCGTTCTTTGTATTGTGGATGTGGCTCTTGATGAGGCTGTGCAGAGTGTAGATGTGGTCAGTGGTGTGGTGGTTTGGCATGAACCCTGCTTGGCTCTTGCTGAGGACGTTGTGCTCGGTGAGGAAGGTGAGGATCCTCTTGTTCAGGATGCAGTTGAAGAGTTTACCCAGGTTGCTGCTGACACATATCCCTCGGTAGTTTGCTGGGTCATACTTGTCCCCATTTTTGTCTATAGGGGTTATGAGGCCTTGGTTCCAGTTTTTGGGGAAGCAGCCGGCCTGCAGTACAATATTAAATAGTTTTGTTATCGCAGCCTGGATGTTTGGAGGGCTGTATTTCAGCATTTCTGGGAGGATCCCATCTGGACCACTGGCTTTATTACCTTTTATCTGTGTGATCCTTTCTGTTATTTCTGTCAGTGTGATTGGTCTATCCAGGGGATTTTGGAAATCTTTGAATTTTTCCTCCATATCTTTCAGTTTTTTCACAAGCTCTTTTTGTGCCAGGTTCAGGTCTTCACTTGGGATGTCATTGTAGAGGTCCTTGAAGTACTGGAGCGAGATGTTGCCGCTCTGGATGTGGAGGCTGTTGCTTTTCTGGTTGGATCCAAGGTGATTCCACAGTTCCCAAAATTTGTTGTCTTCAAGGGCATCTTGGAGTTGGAGGAGTTTGGTAGAGATGTCATTTTGCTTTTTCTTTCTGAGGATGGCTTTGTAATTTCGTTGTACGGTGTGGTAGCCTTCTCTCAGAGTGGGGTTATTGGGGTCTCTGTGTTTTTTATTTGAGGCCATTCTTAGGGCCTTCCGTGTGGTCTTGCATTCTTTGTCAAACCAGTTGTTGGGATTTTGTTTACTCGGTCTCTTGTTGATGCTTCTTTTCAGGTCAGACATTTCTGCCATGGCATATAGAATGTCGTTAAGGTCTCTTACCGCTAGGTGTACTCCTTCTGGGTTGAGTTCATACACGTTATTATGGAAACATTGGAGCTTCTCCTTGATCTCTGGTCTGTTGATGGCATCTTTGTATTTTGGGGCCGACATCTTGGACCATTTGAAGGATGGTGGCAGGCTAAAGAGGCCGGTCTTTTGCGGGGTTTGTGAGGGTGATTTCTTTGTGGACTTGATGTATAGGAGCAGTTGGTTATGGTCTGACAGATGTGTTTGTGGGGTGACTATAAGGGTGCCAATATTTGTAGGGTCCATATCTGTGATGGCATAGTCTATCACACTGCTGCCCACAAGGGAGTTTAGGGTATGTCTTCCCAGTGAGTCTCCCTTGGTGCGGCCATTGAGGATACGAAGTCCAAGGCTTCGGCATAGGTTCAACAGCGTTCTGCCACTTTTATTAACTGTGCAATCATAGCTGTTCCTGTTGGTGTGTACTGGGTTGTCACAGTCGGTATCTGCTCCAAGTATATAGATGTTTCCATCAGTGGTCAGGTAGTCTCTTTCTCTTCCCGTTCTTGCGTTGAGGTCTCCGTAGATGAGAACGTTCCCAAGAGTCTGGAAATGGGCAGCTTCAGTATTTAGGGTCTCAAAGCTGTCTGGGTTGAAGTATGGAGACTCTGGAGGAGCTACGTACACTGCACAGAGGTAGATGTCGGCCACGGATGTGAGGATGGAGCGGCTTATTCTTATCCAGATATGGCTGTCTCCTCTCTTCACTGCTCTGATATGTTCATGGAGCTCTTCTTTGTACCATACTAATATTCCTCCTGAGCTCCGGCCCTGTTTGATGTTTTTGTTTTTCAGGGCGGAGACAGAGAATTCCCTGTATCCGATGGGGACATAGGTTAAATTATTGGCCTTAGTCCATGTTTCAAGGAGGATCTGTATATCAATGTCTTTCAGTCTTTGGTTAAAGTCTGGGTCATTTGTCTTGTATCCAAAGGCTGAGGTGTTCAGGCCCTGGATGTTCCAGCTACTAATGATTAGAGTTGACATTGTGTAGCTGTATACCTTGTAATGGGCTGTCCTGCATAGGACATCTTGGGTTGCTGACTGGTGAACTTGTAGGCAATTGGTCCAGTCGCGTGAGTTTCTTGCATATGGAGCTGATCATGGTCTTTATTTCTGCCAGCTCACTGCTCTGTTTCACTCTGTGTGGGGAGGGTGGTGTCTTCCATGGTTTGTGTCTCTCATAGACTGGTTTTCCATACAGGTTGCAGTTTTCAGTTCGTTGAGCATATTCCATTTTAGGTCTGTTAGTTGGTGCTCTTCCTATAGGTTTTCGGTTTGTATGAGTTCTTGGTCCAGGGACTCTTGAGTACAATGTCTTTAAGTTCTTTGGCAAGAAGGCTGACTCCTTGGTTGTTAAGATGTTTGTCATCATACAGGTGGTGGAGGTTTATGATGGGATGTTGTGCCAGGGTGATGTCTAGCATCGTATTGATCTTGGCTACTAGTTCTCTGTTGACGTCTTGGGTGATGTATTGGAAGGAATCTTTTCTTGGCAGCAGAGATGACAGGATGATCTTGCTGCTGGGGAACTTCTGTTGTGTGGTCTCTGCCAGCTGACACAATTGTCCTGCTACCTGCTGGTATTGGTCCTGGAGATTGTTGGTGCCAGTATGTATGATGATGTGGTTTGGGTTGGTGAAATATGGATTGTCAATTACGGCCTTTGCTTGTTCTATAGTTGAGCAGCGGATTTTGGAGACCTTTTTTCCTGGGAAGAGTCGCCTTGTATTGAGGTATTTTCTGTTGGAGTCTATAATCAGGACTATATCAGGACATGTTGGTTGGCTGCTCCTATGGGAAATTCTCTTTACGTTCTTCTTGTTGCTCTGTCCTGGTGTTGTGGTCTGCTTTTGTTCTAGACTTGGGGTTTGTTTGGTGCTTGGGTCTGGCTCTCTCTCTGTGTCTCGCGCTCTCTCTCTGTGTCTGTCTCGCGCGCTCTCTCTCTCTCTCTGTGTCTGAAAACGCACTCTCTCTCTCTGTGTCTGTCTCGCACTCTCTCTCTGTGTCTGTCTCGCTCTCTCTCGCGCGCGCTCTCTCTCTGTGTCTGTCTCGCTCTCTCTGTCTGTCTCGCGCGCTCTCTCTCTCTCTCTGTGTCTGAAAACGCACTCTCTCTCTCTGTGTCTGTCTCGCACTCTCTCTCTGTGTCTGTCTCGCTCTCTCTCGCGCGCGCTCTCTCTCTGTGTCTGTCTCGCTCTCTCTGTCTCTCTCGCGCGCTCTCTCTCTCTCTGTGTCTGTCTCACGCACTCTCGCGCGCTCTCTCTCTCTGTCTGTCTCGCTCTCTCTGTCTCTCTCGCGCGCTCTCTCTCTCTCTGTGTCTGTCTCGCGCACTCTCTCTGTGTCTGTCTCACGCGCTCTCTCTGTGTCTCTCGCGCTCTCTCTCTGTGTCTGTCTCGCGCTCTCTCTCTCTCTGTGTCTGTCTCATGCTCTCTCTCTCTGTCTGTCTCGCGCTCTCTCTCTCTGTCTGTCTCACGCTCTCTCTGCGTCTGTCTCGCGCTCTCTCTCTCTGTCTGTCTCGCGCTCTCTCTCTCTGTGTCTGTCTCGCTCTCTCTCTGTGTCTGTCTCGCGCTCTCTCTGTGTCTGTCTCGCGCGCTCTCTCTGTGTCTGTCTCGCACGCTCTCTCTGTCTGTCTCGCGCGCTCTCTGTGTGTCTCGCGCGCTCTCTCTGCATCTGTCTCACGCTCTCTCTCTGCGTCTGTCTTGCGCGCTCTCTCTCTCTCTGTCTAACGCTCTCTCTCTGTGTCTCGCACTCTCTCTCTCTCTCTGTGTCTGTCTCGCTCTCTCTCTCTCTCTGTCTGTCTCGCGCTCTCTCTCTGTCTGTCTCGCGCTCTCTCTCTGTCTGTCTCGCGCTCTCTCTCTGTCTGTCTCGCGCTCTCTCTCTGTGTCTGTCTCGCGCTCTCTCTCTGTGTCTGTCTCGCGCTCTCTCTGTCTGTCTCGCGCTCTCTCTCTGTCTGTCTCGCGCTCTCTGTGTCTGTCTCGCGCTCTCTGTGTCTGTCTCGCGCTGTGTCTGTCTCGCGCTCTCTGTCTGTCTCGCGCTCTCTGTGTGTGTCTCGCGCTCTCTGTGTGTGTCTCGCGCTCTCTGTGTGTGTCTCGCGCTCTCTGTGTGTGTCTCGCGCTCTCTGTGTGTGTCTCGCGCTCTCTGTGTGTGTCTCGCGCTCTCTGTGTGTGTCTCGCGCTCTCTGTGTGTGTCTCGCGCTCTCTGTGTGTGTCTCGCGCTCTCTGTGTGTGTCTCGCGCTCTCTCTGTGTCTGTCTTGCGCTCTCTGTGTGTGTCTCGCGCTCTCTGTCTGTCTCGCGCTCTCTGTGTGTGTCTCGCGCTCTCTGTGTGTGTCTCGCGCTCTCTGTGTGTGTCTCGCGCTCTCTGTGTGTGTCTCGCGCTCTCTGTGTGTGTCTCGCGCTCTCTGTGTGTGTCTCGCGCTCTCTGTGTGTGTCTCGCGCTCTCTGTGTGTGTCTCGCGCTCTCTGTGTGTGTCTCGCGCTCTCTCTGTGTCTGTCTTGCGCTCTCTGTGTCTGTCTTGCGCTCTCTGTGTCTGTCTTGCGCTCTCTGTGTCTGTCTTGCGCTCTCTGTGTCTGTCTCGCGCTCTCTGTGTCTGTCTCGCGCTCTCTGTGTCTGTCTCGCGCTCTCTGTGTCTGTCTCGCGCTCTCTCTCTGTCTCGCGCTCTCTCTCTGTCTCGCGCTCTCTCTGTCTCGCTCTCTCTCTCTGTCTCGCGCTCTCTCTCTCTCTGTCTCGCGCGCTCTCTCAAATTCAAATGAGCTTTATTGGCAGGACTAAGTACATGTTAGCATTGCCAAAGCATATGGTAAAAATACGGGGGTGGGGGAGGGGGCGCATATAGAGGTCCAGGGAATATCAAATTTTTTTTAGAGGATAGGGGATGTTTCCAGGGTGGGGTATAGGAGTCCATGACCTATCGGGCTCTTTAGTCGGGGGATAGGGATTTGTCCAGTGATGGGATACAGGAGTCCATGACATATCAGGCTCCTCTTAGTCTGTGGCAGGCACTGACATATTCCGCTGCTACGGCCACTGCACTTTCCTCTTCCCCCAGTATTATCGGCAGTTTCTCTTCCTCCTCCTTGGAGGTGAAGTCTGGGAGGAGATCAGACAGTCTCTTGAAGTGAGTGTCCCTCACTGCGGAGTATTTGGGGCACCTCAGCAGGAAGTGGGCCTCATCCTCCACGGCCTCCTGGGGGCACTGCTGGCAGAGTCTGCTCTCTCGAGGCTTGTAGTTCTGTCGGTGCCGCCCGGATTCGATGAGTAGGCTGTGGGCGCTCAGTCTGTACCGACTCAGGATCTGTCGATCTTTGGGGTTTTCTAGTTTCTCTAGATATGGGGCCAGTTTGTACTCCCTCTGTAGATTCCAGTATATAGTCAGTTTCTGGGATTTGTTTATGTCGTTCCTCCAGATGCTGAGATATTCCTCTTTGACTTTGTGTACCATTTTCTGGATTTCACCTTTTGTCAGGCCATGGGGGTTGATGGCTTTGTCAGACTGGCTTTGGGTACTTTTTCTTGGGAGGCTTCCTGAGGCTTCCTGGTGAAGGAAGGCTTTGTGATGGTAGGAGCTGGGACTGCTACTTTGTAGATGAGCCTTGAATGACAGTGCCTTCTTCTTTATTGCGATGTGTAGTGGGAATCTGCCCAGCTCTGCTCGGCAGGCGCTATTTGATGTGCTCCGATGGACTTGGAGAAGATGCTTGCAGAACTCTAGGTGGAATATTTCTGTCGGCCCAGCGTCCCACTTTGACCAGTTTGGATATGAGACTGGGCCCCAGACCTCACTACCGTATAGAAGAATTGGGGCAATGATGGAGTCAAAATTTTTTAGCCATACGGTTACTGGTGCCTTGAGGTGGTACAGACACCTTCTGATGGCATAGAAGGCTTTGGATGCCTTGTCTTTTAGTGACTCTATGGCTTGCTTGAAGCTCCCTGACTGGCTGAGTTCTAGGCCCCGGTAGGTGTACCTGTTGGTTTCAGTAAGTGGACGGTTGTCTATCATAAAGATAGGATTGCCAGTGGGTTTCTGCTTTCTTTTCTGGAACACCATGATATTAGTTTTTTTCTCGTTGATTGGCAGTGCCCATGTGCTGCTGAAGGTCTCTAGGATTTTCAGATGATCTTGGAGGCCTTTCTCAGTTGGTGATAACAGCACGAGGTCATCTGCATACAGCAGAAATTTCACCTGGGTGTCATGGAGGGTGAGTCATGGTGCTGAGGAGGACTCAAAGGCCACTGCCAGCTCATTGATGTAGATGTTAAAGAGCGTTGGACTGAGGCTGCAGCCCTGTCTCACTCCTCGTCTTTGTTGGAAATAGGCCGTCCTCCTTCCGTTGACCTTCACACTGCAACTGTTCTCTGTGTAGGAGCTTCGGATGACATCATATGTTTTGCCTCCTATTCCGCTCCCCAGCAATTTTAGGAATAGTCCTGGGTGCCACACTGAGTCGAAGGCCTTCTTGAAGTCCACAAAACAAGCGTATATCTTCCCGTTCTTTGTATTGTGGACTTGGCTCTTGATGAGGCTGTGCAGAGTGTAGATGTGGTCAGCGGTGCGGTGGTTTGGCATGAACCCTGCTTGGCTCTTGCTGAGGACGTTGTGCTTGGTGAGGAAGGTGAAGATCGTCTTGTTCAGGATGCAGTTGAAGAGTTTACCCAGGTTGCTGCTGACACATATCCCTCGGTAGTTTGCTGGGTCGTTCTTGTCCCCATTTTTGTGTATAGGGGTTATGAGGCCTTGGTTCCAGTTTTTGGGGAAGCAGCCGGCCTGCAGTACAATATTAAATAGTTTTGTTATTGCAGCCTGGATGTCTGGAGGGCTGTATTTCAGCATTTCTGGGAGGATCCCATCTGGACCACTGGCTTTATTACCTTTTATCTGTGTGATCCTTTCTGTTATTTCTGTCAGTGTGATTGGTGTATCCAGAGGATTTTGGAAATCTTTGAACTTTTCCTCCATATCTTTCAGTTTTTTCACAAGCTCTTTTTGTGCCAGGTTCAGGTCTTCACTTGGGATGTCATTGTAGAGGTCCTTGAAGTACTGGAGCCAGATGTTGCCGCTCTGGATGTGGAGGCTGTTGCTTTTCTGGTTGGATCCAAGGTGATTCCACAGTTCCCAAAATTTGTTGTCTTCAAGGGCATCTTGGAGTTGGAGGAGTTTGGTAGAGATGTCATTTTGCTTTTTCTTTCTGAGGATGGCTTTGTAATTTCGTTGTACGGTGTGGTAGGCTTCTCTCAGAGTGGAGTTATTGGGGTCTCTGTGTTTTTTTTATTTGAGGCCATTCTTAGGGCCTTCCGTATGGTCTTGCATTCTTTGTCAAACCAGTTGTTGGGATTTTGTTTACTCGGTCTCTTGTTGATGCTTCTTTTCAGGTCAGACATTTCTGCCATGGCATATAGAATGTCGTTAAGGTCTCTTACCGCTAGGTGTACTCCTTCTGGGTTGAGTTCATACACGTTATTATGGAAACATTGGAGCTTCTCCTTGATCTCTGGTCTGTTGATGGCATCTTTGTATTTTGGGGCCAACATCTTGGACCATTTGAAGGATGGTGGCAGGCTAAAGAGGCCGGTCTTTTGCGGGGTTTGTGAGGGTGATTTCTTTGTGGATTTGATGTATAGGAGCAGTTGGTTATGGTCTGACAGATCTGTTTGTGGGGTGAATTTAAGGGCGCCAATATTTGTAGGGTCCATATCTGTGATGGCATAGTCTATCACACTGCTGCCCACATGGGAGTTTAGGGTATGTCTTCCCAGTGAGTCTCCCTTGGTGCGGCCATTGAGGATACGAAGTCCAAGGCTTCGGCATAGGTTCAACAGCGTTCTGCCACTTTTATTAACTGTGCAATCATAGCTGTTCCTGTTGGTGTGTACTGGGTTGTCACAGTCGGTATCTGCTCCAAGTATATAGATGTTTCCATCAGTGGTCAGGTAGTCTCTTTCTCTTCCCGTTCTTGCATTGAGGTCTCCGTAGATGAGAACGTTCCCAAGAGTCTGGAAATGGGCAGCTTCAGTCTTTAGGGTCTCAAAGCTGCCTGGGTTGAAGTATGGAGACTCTGGAGGAGCTACGTACACTGCACAGAGGTAGATGTCGGCCACGGATGTGAGGATGGAGCGGCTTATTCTTATCCAGATATGGCTGTCTCCTCTCTTCACTGCTCTGATATGTTCATGGAGCTCTTCTTTGTACCATACTAATATTCCTCCTGAGCTCCAGCCCTGTTTGATGTTTTTGTTTTCTCTCTCTGTCTGTCTCTCTGTGCCTGTCTCGCTCTCTCCCTCTGTGCCTGTCTCGCGCTCTCTCTCTCTGTGTTTGTCTCGCGCTCTCTCTCTGTGTCTGTCTCGCGCTCTCTCTCTCTGTGTCTGTCTCGCGCTCTCTCTCTGTGTTTGTCTCTCGCTCTCTCTCTGTGTCTGTCTCGCGCTCTCTCTCTCTGTGTCTGTCTCGCTCTCTCTCTCTGTGTCTGTCTCGCTCTCTCTGTGTCTGTCTCGCTCTCTCTCTCTGTGTCTGTCTCGCTCTCTCTCTCTGTGTCTGTCTCGCTCGTAATGTGGTCCTGTAGACGGGGTCAGGGTCCTATCAGTCCAATGTGTCTCATCTCATATCAGTAAATACAAGGTAATAAACATGAAAATGCCATTTATATAAACAATAAAAAAAAACATAAAGTTGAGGATAAATATATATGATGAAGAGCCGAATAGAATAAAAATGGGAACAGCCAGTAGGTGAGTATAGATAATCACAATCACATATAGATGCATATGTATACTCAGTCTGAATAACATGGCCCACAAATGGGGAGAAGGTAAAAAAAGAAGAGATGACATACAGGGGGCGCACTTTCTTCTTTCATTGTGTGATATTTTACCTCCCCCCTTTCTTCTGCTTTCCTCTTTCTTTCCATTCACCTCTTTAGGGTCTTGTCCAGACAAGAGTATTCCTTTTAGGGTTACCTGGATTCTTTCAGGGACCTATTCCCATATGGTGGACTCTATACGCATTTACTGGTTGTTTTTATTTTCTGCAATTTGCAGGCCACAGGCCAGAGACCAGAATCCAAGGGAGATACAACTTGGGGGCTAATGCGGGGGCCATTATATATTTTCAATTACAGCAGGATCATCTGCTGAGGTTCCCCCTAAACCCATGATTAAAGTGTGCCACCATAGTTGTAATCAAGGTTTAGGGGCCCACTCAGATGGTTCGCCCCCCCTGAGCTGAACCCTTAGCTACGCCTCTGATGAGGGATATTGTTTTTTTATTATTTTTGGTTTATTACAGGAGATTGAGGGCTTCAGTAGAATTAGGTGAGGTCGTAAGTATGGTTTTATTGAGATTATTAAAGGAGTCTGTGTTATTCTTTCAATTAAAGGACTTTTTTTTGGGTTGTCTGTGTTTTCTTACAATGTGACTATAGGGTTAGTAATGGGGGCGTCTTATTGATGCCTTTCCATTACTAACCTCGGGGCTTGATGTCACCAGACAATACAAAGGTGAACCCACACCCTCAACTATTACCTCTCTTGCCACCGCTAAAGGGCAAGTGGGAAGAGAGAGGCTAAGTGCCAGAATTGGTGCATCTTAGAGATGTGCCTTTTCCAGGGTAGCTAAGGCTAGGTTCACATTACGTTAGTGGGTGTCTGCTGACGGAATCCATTACATAGCGGCACTAACTATATGTAACGGATCCGTTAGCGCACCCATTGACCGCAGTTATGTAGCGCATCGCTATAGCATGTCATTATTGGCATGCATTAGTGATGTGCCGTTTTTTTGTGACGGACCTCGAACGCTGTCTGCAGCGTTTTTTGGTCCGTCACCGCAAGCGCAGATAAAGCATCTGCGCTAGCGCGATCGCATAACGCGATCCTTTTTCGGCAATTGCGTTAGCGCAGTCCATTAGTGTATGCACTGAACGGACTGCACTAACGCAATGTGAGTATCCATGGTCCCTTCCTAGGCTATTAATATCAACCCGCAGCTGTCTGCATAGCCTTTGCTGGTTATTAAATATAGGGGGACCCTATATCACTTTTTGGGGGGTCCCCCAAGTTAATAGCCACTAAAAGCTAATTATACTGTTGTGAGCTGATATTAATAGCCTGGAAAGCTCCATGGGTATTACCCCCCCTTCCTAGCCTATAAACAACCTGCTGTGTGTGAATCAGAGCTGAGATCTAACGTGATAGAAGATTACAGTGCAGGGAAGACAGGAAACCTTCATATAGAGGCTGGTGGTGATGGAGTCAGTGACCGACTCTGGCCAAATCTGTCTCTAGAGCCGTAGTAGATGATGAAGATGTCCTCATCATGAAGTAGTTATTTCTCATGTCGCGTGTAATGAATATCTCCTGCAGTATTGCTAATGCCGATTCCAGGGTCGGTAAATGAGACGAGAATTAGCGTTATGGAAGATGAGTCTATGAGAAACGTATTCAGCTGCTGACTCAGAGGAGGAAACTGCTTGTTGTCTGTGGCCTAAATATATAGGATTTATTAGTAGATGTAAAGAAGGAAACTAAATACTGTAAAATAATAAATCTCCTCATATGTTTCCCTTATTATCTCTAGTAATTGTATTATTACACAGGATTCTTATGATGTTACATCAGCTCATCTTCTCATTCAGGTCTCTACAATATCCGATCCTCCCAGTGAAGATCGTCTACAAAAGAACATTTTCCTGATTTACCCATCAAAGATGGATATGGACAGAGACAAGATGGCGGAGAGGATATTACACCTCACCCTAGAGATCCTGTTCCGGCTTACTGGAGAGGTGAGAGATTCTGATGACGTCACATTACATCATTTTTACAGAACTGAAGAGGTGAGGACTCTGGAAATGTCTGTAGTGAGATTTATTAATGTGTCTCTCCATTACCAGGATTACACAGTGGTGAAGAAGACCTCTAGTGATCGCTGTCAGGACCCTGTGTCTGAGGGATGGGGAAGACCCCTGAGCCCAATCACAGGGCCTCCACCTCACCCCCTGATCCATGAGGACATCAATGACCAGAAGATCCTAGAACTCACCTACAAGATGATTGAGCTGCTGACTGGAGAGGTGACACTGCTGGGAATGCTGGGACATTATACAGTAACGCTATGAAGGGATCGGGGGATGACGGTATCATTGTATGTGTCAGGTTCCTATAAGGTGTCAGGATGTCGCTGTCTATTTCTCCATGGAGGAGTGGGAGTATTTAGAAGGATACAGAGATCTGTACAAGAACGTCATAATGGAGGTTCCCCAGCCCCTCACATCTCCAGGTAATAGACAGGACTAAATACACACGGCCTATAATTATCTGTATGTAAAGAATGAATTCACTCCCTGTATGTGTTTCCTCCAGATCTATCCCGTAAGAGGACAACACCAGAGAGATGTTCCTGTCCTCTTCTTCCACAGGACTGTAACCAAGAAGATCCCAATGCTCCTCAGGATCATCAGGTAGATGGAGAGAAAGTGTCAGGAGATCTCCCCTATGATGTGTAGACGCCGGTGAAGGTCTTGTGCTCAGTCTTGTTTTATCCACCAGTATTATATGTTTTATACTTGTGTAATGAGAACGGTGGAGGTGGCAGGATTAGAGCTGATATTAACATCAGAAACCATGGTGCATAAAGACCACATATTGAGTACAATCCTTACATTCAAATCTTTATTGTTATAGTTAGAATCAAACAATAGTTAAAATTAGATCTACTGCACACCACTCCTCCAGGGACAGGATGCAACCTTCATGTATTTTAGCCTTTTTAAACAATTATTACAACATTTCTTCCAACAATACAGTTTGAACTTCGACTCTACCAGTGCTGACTTATATATTAGCAGCAATCTTGGACTCAATAAAAATAAAGTGCCTTGTGCATAGTAACTGGTCCAGAATATACCGCTCAAACACTCAATCCAAACACAGCGGAGAAATGTGACATACTTACTGAATATATAAAGGCAGCGTGCCGATAACAAGCTGTCCCCGCCGCCCCAACGCACGTTTCGTTAAGATTTGCTCAGGAGACCAACGTGCGTTGGGGCGGCGGGGACAGCTTGTTGTCGGCACGCTGCCTTTATATATTCAGTAAGTATGTCACATTTCTCCGCTGTGTTTGGATTGAGTGTTTGAGCGGTATATTCTGGACCAGTTACTATGCACAAGGCACTTTATTTTTATTGAGTCCAAGATTGCTGCTAATATATAAGTCAGCACTGGTAGAGTCGAGCTGCCTATATACTTCAAATTGTATTGTTGGAAGAAATGTTGTAATAATTGTTTAGAAAGGCTAAAATACATGAAGGTTGCATCCTGTCCCTGGAGTAGTGGTGTCCAGTAGATATAATTTTAACTATTGTTTGATTTAGCTATAACAATAAAGATTTGAATTTAAGGATTGTACTCGATATGTGGTCTTTATGCACCATGGTTTCTGATGTTAATATGATATCTTGAGTTTTTTGTCCTGTTTACTCTTTGGGATAGTCTTTTAATGTTAATAGGATTAGAGCTGATCATAGACTTCCCCATCTATCGGTGACTTTTATAATATTTGTTTCAGAGTGAAGATCTGACCCATATTAATACTACAGAGACATATGTGAGGGATGATGAGCGGTGTAAAGAGGAGATTCCTACATATGGCTACCCAGGTGAGTAGTAACCACTAAATGCAGAGAAGTCACAGATTCTTCTCATCACCGGCTGTGACTGCTTTATCGGTGGTGTAGTCCGGCCGTATTACCATGATCACCATTTTACCTCTAGACCACAACCTTCTCCTCCACACAAAACTGTTCTAATGACTTTGGTCATTGAAAGCCCTTTTCTATAGAACTTACAACCTGGTAGATCCACCTCCCCCCTGGTATATTTTAATTCATTCTTAGTTTTCCACTGTGTCCCACTATGGGACAATCATTGTGTGCAGCTGATCGCTTCTATAGCAGATCTGTCAGCGCTGCAGCTTCTATACACTGACCTGGGAGACTTCCTGATCATCACTGTGCATGACAGGAAGCCTCTCAAGTCCGGAGACATGGATGTCGTCATGACGACATCGGGTTTCCATGGCAGTGATAGGGATCCCGTCATGCCACGGGGTCACCGATTCAAAGTGAGAGGGGCTGTCAGCCCCTGTACTGAGGCATCAGCGACCTGTCATAAGCCTATTCAGATGCATATGTAATGAGAGCACCACATAACAAAGTATAGGTCGGCACCACCGTCAGGGATCACCTATAACATGCTACAGAAGAGCTAAGACCAAAAGCAAAAGAAAAAGAGTAGCATGCATAATAAAGGGATCACCACAAAATATATAGCAAAATATAACTAATTTTTATTGAACCACACTTGAGTACACCACAAAAAAGTTTTAAAAACACTTAAAATAGCAGCATAAAGCAAACATGAAAACATGGCCCATAATAGGGTCAAGCCACACTGTCACCCCACACACAAGCTACCAGGAAAAATCCAAGTATATGAGATATAGGGATATAATGGAACCCAGCATATAGGGCCTCTGTAGCTATGAATAGCCAAACAGATAACCCATCATATACTACCTGACGTGAATAGACCAGGCCTCCTAGGTAGCGTTCCTGCATAATAGATCAGGGCTGATGAAAGATGACAATGGACAGGGGTGGTACCGGGCAAAGATGCCCAACGCGTGTCGCCAGTAAACTGGCTTCTTCAGGGGCAGTACCAGCAGTGTCCCAAGTACACGGTTTAAATACCTTGATAATGATGTGCAAAGTCGATACAGCTGGAGACCAGGGGGGTCGGGAGCGCGGTATGTGCAGGTGAAGCCGGAAGTATAGAACAACGCCGGCGCGTTTTTTTTTTTTTTTGTGACCTATATCTGCACCTCGTCATATATATGTCGAAATACGGATGAACTAGCTTCTATCCGTGAAAACCATGGTTTTCGTAAAGGGTGTATTTGAATTCATTTTCAAGTATTATATTTATTTATGTCTCTTTAACTAATGCTCTTTTGCTATTATGTTTATTATACTTGAAGTGTTATTGTTTATATTTATTTCTATATATTTTTTCTGTACACAACCTCTTTGAGACCCCCAGTTGGTTTACTATACCCTTGCATTTTTCCAGGGCCCCCCTTTTTGAGACTCTATTGTCTGGCCTCTAGATACATGGGTGGTGGGGATCTGCTACGTTATATGGAGATCTCTGTTCTCGCCATTTATGTGTCCAGTGATACTTGTGCGCTCCTCTGCTCCCTCCCACCCCTCCCTCTGTTCCCTCCTTTCCCCCTCTGGCTTCCTTCGCTGGCACTTGACGTCACCGGGCGTCCTGTTCGCTGGATGCCCGCCCTTCGCCCTATCTGCGCTCCTGTGCGTGCGCACTGAGCTTCGGGCGGCCATCTTGGAACGGGAGGCTCGGACTTCATGCCTCATACTGCGCAGGCGCCGACGGGGAAAGGGATGGTGGCGGTGCGTCCTGTCTCTGCTTGGCGCCCGCCTGGACTGCAATGCGCGGACGCTGCCTCTGGGGCTTGCGCGCTTGCGTCTGGACGGACGCTTCGGAGCAGGGACCCCGGCTCTGCCCTCTCACTGCGCAGGCGCCGGTGTTGTTCTATACTTCCGGCTTCACCTGCACATACCGCGCTCCCGACCTCCCTGGTCTCCAGCTGTATCGACTTTGCACATCATTATCAAGGTATTTAAACCGTGTACTTGGGACACTGCTGGTACTGCCCCTGAAGAAGCCAGTTTACTGGCGACACGCGTTGGGCATCTTTGCCCGGTGCCACCCCTGTCCATTGTCATCTTTCATCAGCCCTGATCTATTATGCAGGAACGCTACCTAGGAGGCCTGGTCTATTCACGTCAGGTAGTATAGGTAGTTATCTGTTTGGCTATTCATAGCTACAGAGGCCCTATATGCTGGGTTCCATTATATCCCTATATCTCCTATACTTGGAATTTTCCTGGTAGCTTGTGTGTGGGGTGACACTGTGGCTTGACCCTATTATGGGCCATGTTTTCATGTTTGCTTTATGCTGCTATTTTAAGTGTTTTTAAAACTTTTTTGTGGTGTACTCAAGTGTGGTTCAATAAAAATTTGTAATATTTTGCTATATATTTTGTGGTGATCCCTTTATTATGCATGCTACTCTTTTTCTTTTGCTTTTGGTGAGAGCACCACATAAAGCCCGGCCCACAGCCCCACCCACAAGCCATCCACAGCCCCGCCCCAAAGCAGAAGAATCTCATTAACTGAAAACTACAAATACAGATTAAACAACAACCACAAGACGGATTTCATCACCAGGTATCAGTGTAATCAGTATAACGGCACCGACCTGACAGTGTCTGTAGTTACTGAGCACAATTCTGCTGACAGGTTCCCTTTAAGACATCTCCGCTCTGCACTATTATACACAGTTCTCTATAAATGTGTAATATTTCTTCTTGAAACTCATCTGACAGAAAATATTGGAGCTTCCGATAGTTTAGATTGTGAAGTCACCGAGCCCCGTGCTCTAATTCCCCCAGAGAGGTTTCACCACTAGTTGCTCATTTATTACTGATGGAGACTGTTCAGTTTGAGCATTTCAGTAGATGTTATTGTCTATAGTCAGTTTTTGATTACAGTAGTGTCCAGAATCCTCTGATTTAACCTCTTCCCGCAGCCAGTTTTGTGTTCTTAATCCGGCCCCATTTTTACAATCTGACGTGTGTCACTTTATGTGATGATAACTGTGGAATTCTTCACAAAGGATAATAGAAAACAAACGGATCTTACAAATTATTTCCAGCTTCTCACAATACCCTACATACGATTGTACACTACTCTCTGGGCACATGGCAGTGTTCAGAAGGGAAGGAGCGCCATTTAGCTGTTTGAATACAGATCTAGCTGGAATAGTTTGCAGACACAATGTATTGGGAGCAATGTTCGTGGTCAACTGGCAGCTCAAAAGATCTCCACCATGAACATGCTTGGCACTATCTTCTCTGCTTTCCATATCCCAAGGATTGCCTTGCTCATCGCCCTTTAACACCATTACATGGATCTGGACTTACACTGGGACCCCTAGGCTTGGACCATGGTGTTACCTGCTATTCTGTGGTATAAGATGGCAAGAAAAATAGTCAGGTAGCTGGGTCAGAACCAGAAGGACAGAATACAGAATCAGGAGACACAGGAGTAGTCAGTAAACGGGCCACGGTCACAGCAGGTAACAAATACACAAGCCACAAGCTGAGCACAGAGGACTGAACCAGAGGAGAACAGCGCTGTTTCTGGCAGATTCCGGCCATGTGCTTTGAGCTTTAGTAGGGTGTGGTACTTTCCAATTGGCTGAAGTAGGGAGCAGATTACTCCAGCTGGACAGGAACAGATCCCAGATGAGATTGGACACACCATATGCAGAAGCCCTAATATGACTAAATAACAGAAAACCAGAAGAGTCGAAATCCCCATAAAGTGATTCCATTTTATAAATTAATTCACTGAGGGTTATAATCTGTACATATGTGGTCACAATTGTTGGTATCCCTCGTTTAATGACAGAAAAACACACAATTCTGACAGAAATAACCTGAATCTAACAAAAGTAATAAATAAAAGATCTATGAAAATGAACAAATGAAAGTCAGACATTGCTTTTCAGCCATGCTTCCACAGAATTAAAAAAATAAATAAAGCTCATGAAATAGGCCTGGACAGAAATGATAGTACCACTGAAAATAATGTGACAAAAAGGACATGTTATATCACGGTGTGTCCACTAACTAGCATCACAGGTGTCTACAATCTTGGAATCAGTGAGTGGCCTGTATATAGGGCTACAGATACTCACTGTGCTGTTTGGTGACATGGTGTGTATCACACTCAACATGGACCAGAGGAAGTGAAGGAAAGAGTTGTCTCAGGAGATTAGAAAGAAAATTATAGAGAAACATGTTAAAGGTCAAAGTTATAAGACCATCTCCAAGCAGCTTGATGTTCCTGTGACTACAGTTGCACATATTATTCAGAAATGTAAGATCCATGGGACTGTAGCCGACCTCCCTGGACGTGGCCTCAGGAGGAAAACTGATGGCAAATCAAAGAGACGGATAATACGAATGGTAACGAGCGCCCAGAAAAACTTCTAAACTAATTAAAGGTGAACTTCAAGCTCAAGGAACATCAGTGTCAGATCGCACCATCCGTCTTTGTATGAGCCAAAGTGGACTTCATGGGAGACGACCAAGGAGAACACCATTGTTGAAAAAAATCATAAAAAAAGCCAAACTGCATGTTGACAAGCCACAAAGCTTCTAGAAGAATGTCCTATGGACAGATGAGACAAAAATGAAACTTTTTGGCAAGGCACATCAGCTCTATGTTCACAGGTGGAAAAATGAAGCATATCAAGAAAAGAACACTGTCCTACTGTAAAACATGGAGGAGGTTCTGTTATGTTCTGGGGCTGCTTTGGTGCATCTGACCCAAAACACACAACTAAAATCACCCAAGAATGGCCAGGAGGAAAACATTGGACAATTCTGAAGTGGCCTTCTGTGAGCCCTGACCTAAACCCTATTGAGCATCTTTGGAAAGAGCTGAAACATGCCGTCTGGAAAAGGCAGCCTTCAGTCACGAGACAACTGGAGCAGTTTGCTCTTGAGGAGTGGCCAAAATATCTGTCGAGAGGTGCAGAAGTCTCATTGACAGTTACAGGAATCGTTTGATTGCAGTGATTGCCTCAAAAGGTTGTGCGAGCAAAATATAAACCCTTTCACACCAGAGCCTGTTTTTGCCTTTGTGACCGGGCCAATATTTTCAATTCTGACTAGTGTCACTTTATGAGGTCATAACTCTTAATGCTTCAACGAATCCTGGTGATTCTGAGATTCTTTTCTTGTGACATATTGCACTTTTTGATAGTGGTAAAATTTCTCTGATATCACTTGCGTTTATTTGTTAAAAAAATAAAAATTTTGAAAATATCGCAATTTTCAAAATTTTTATTTTTATGCTCTTGAATCAGAGAGTCATATCACACAAAATAGTTAATAAATAACATTTCCCACATGTCTTCTTTACGTCCGCACAATTTCAGAAACGTATTTTTTTTTGTTAGGAAGTGTGATGCAGTGACCCCTGTTACAGGTAGTGGGCACTGCATAGTCTACTCAGAATACGCATGGAGGCATAACCGGGTTTGTGAGACAGCGTCCGGCATTATTATAAATGGCCGGTATGTGTCGCAGTGTAAGATACTCTGCGCTGTAAGCCTGAAGTAAGGTTGTTCTTGGACCTGTAGTTCCACAAGTATTGGTGTAGCTTTAAAGGGAGGTTTGCCGGGTTAGTCGGAGAGCTGGGCAGGTCTGGCTAACCACACACACCTCCCATCTATGGGAGTGGTTACAATATGTAATGTCACCAGGGTGTGGGTCACATGTTTCTGAGTGTATGGACCTGAATGGTTCTTAGCTGTAAGGTCCTGTGAGAGGAAAGGCCTGGGTGTTGGGTGGTCCAGAGTGGGGACTGGATCTCTGAAGAGCACCTGGTGGGGCCTTGATCCTGAGTGGCCTCTGTGTTAGAAGGTCTTGTGTGTGGACCGGATCCCTGAAGAACACGAGGTGAGGCCACGATTCTGCAGAGCTGGTGATGGCTACTGTGTTGGGGAAGCTACCGTCCTTCGGTGGGACTGGAGCCGATTGATGTGTGCCTACCATGCAAGTTGGTGATCCCCATAAGGCAGCTTCTTCGGAGGTCAGAACCCTTGTGATGCCAGCTGGTGAAACATGCAGCGCTGTCAAGCAGGTAACCCAGACTGTGTTTTTGGGACACCTCTGAGAATAAGAGGCATCCAGGAACCTGTGTTTCCGACACCAACAGGTGGACATGGCACAGCCTGTGTGTCCCGAGGCCTGAGAGAGCAGAGCTCTACTATGGACATTGATGATTCATCTGTCTGATGTAAGACTGTTTGCCTTTTGTTCAGGTTTCTATGGTTTAAGGAGAAAATAAACCACATAGACTATTTTAAGTGAAAGATCGTTCCTGTTTGCCTGAATATCTCAGCCAAGCGAGTGTTCCCCAAACCCATTAGTGATCGCTGCATCACAGAAGCTATATGGATTAAAAGTTGACCAGTGCACCGCTGAGAGGCAGGAGGACTCCGGGGGCCATCAGAAGGCAAGTATATCCCTGTTTTTTATTTTCCTTTATTTTACATGAATATGGATCCCAGGGCTGGAGGAGAGACTTCTCTCCTCCAGACCCGGGTACCATCCGCACATGAAGCGCTCACTTTACGCATGGTGGGCATAGCAACATAAAGTGAGTGTTTCAATGCAATCCTATGCCTGCGGAATCGCCGTGATTCCGCAGAAATAATGAACATGCGGCAGATTTTACCGTTATGCGATTCCGCAGTGGGAAAAAATGCAGCATAGGCACAGCAACTGCGGAATCACATAGGATTGCATGGGAGTGCGGTTTAAAGCGTTTTTATGCGTTTCCACTGCGGCAACACTAGGTTATGACTAAGAGGCATATTTGGCCCTGATAGACGTAACAGGTGTCTGGGACCCCTGCTATTTATGCCATTTTTCTATTGTCGGTTGTCCATGCTTTTAACCCCTTTCTGACATTAGACGTACTATCCCGTCGAGGTGGGGTGGGCCCGTATGCCCACCGACGGGATAGTACATCATAGCGATCGTCCGCGCTCACGGGGGGAGCACGGCCGAGTGTCAGCTGACTATCGCAGCTGACATCCGGCACTATGTGCCAGGAGCGGTCACGGACCGCCCCCGGCACATTAATCCCCGGCACACTGCGATCAAACATGATCGCAGTGTTCCGGTGGTATAGGGAAGCATTGCGCAGGGAGGGGGCTCCCTGCGTGCTTCCCTGAGACCCACAGAGCAACGCGATGTGATCACGTTGCTGCGAGGGTCTCTTACCTCCCCCCTGCCGCAGGCCCTAATCCAAAATGGCCGCAGGGCTGCATCCGGGTCCTGCAGGGAGGTGGCTTACCAGCGCCTGCTCAGAGCAAGCGCTGGTAAGCCTGCAGGAGTGCATGTCAGATCGCTGATCTGACACAGTGCACAGCAAAGTGGCAGATCAGCGATCTTACACTATAACATGATGCCCCCCTGGGGCAATGTTATAGTGTAAGGAAAAGAATATTCAATGTGTAAAATTTTTTGTAAAAAATTCCAACAAAAAAAAATATATATATTGTTCCCTTAACCCCTCTCTGACCTTAGACGTACTATCCCGTCGAGGTGCCCTGGGCCTATCTGACCCTCGACGGGATAGTACGTCATAGCGATCGGCCGCGCTCACGGCTCACGGCCTATCGCAGCTGACATCCGGCACAATGTGCCAGGAGCGGTCACGGACCACCCCCGGCATATTAACCCCCGGCACACCACGATCAAACATGATCGCGATGTGCCGGCGATGCAGGGAAGCGTTGCGCAGGGAGGGCGCTCCCTGCGGGCATCCCTGAGACCCCCGCAGCAACGCGATGTGATCGCGTTGCTGCGAGAGTCTTCCTACCTCCCTGCCTGCTCCAGGCCTGGATCCAAGATGGCCGCGGCATCCGGGTCCTGCAGGGAGGGAGGTGGCTTCACAGAGCCTGCTTAGAGCAGGCATTGTGAAGCCTGCAGCGCTGCATGTCAGATCAGTGATCTGACAGAGTGCTGTGCAAACTGTCAGATCACCGATCTGTGATGTCCCCCCCCTGGGACAAAGTAAAAAAGTAAAAAAATTTTCCAAATGTGTAAAAAAAAATAAATAAAAAAATTCCTAAATAATGAAAAAAATATATATATTATTCCCATAAATACATTTCTTTATCTAAATTTAAAAAAAAACAATAAAAGTACACATATTTATTATCGCCGCGTCCGTAACGACCCAACCTATAAAACTGGCCCACTAGTTAACCCCTTCAGTAAACACCGTAAGAAAAAAAAAAAAAAAAGAGGCAAAAAACAACGCTTTATTATCATACCGCCTAACAAAAAGTGGAATAACACGCGATGAAAAAGACAGATATAAATAACCATGGTACCGCTGAAAACGTCATCTTGTCCCGCAAAAAACGAGCTGCCATACAGCATGATCACCAAAAAAATAAAAAAGTTATAGTCCTCAGAATAAAGCGATGCCAAAATAATTTTTTCTATAAAATAGTTTTTATCGTATAAAAGCGCCAAAACATAAAAAAATGATATAAATGAGGTATCGCTGTAATCGTACTGACCCGAAGAATAAAACTGCTTTATCCATTTTACCAAACGCGGAACAGTGTAAACGCCTCCCACAAAAGAAATTCATGAATAGCTGGTTTTCGGTCATTCTGCCTCACAAAAATCGGAATAAAAAGCGATCAAAAAATGTCACGTGCCCGAAAATGTTACCAATAAAAACGTCAACTCGTCCCGCAAAAAACAAGACCTCACATGACTCTGTGGACTCAAATATGGAAAAATTATAGGTCTCAAAATGTGGTAACACAAAAAATATTTTTTGCAATAAAAATCGTCTTTCAGTGTGTGACGGCTGCCAATCATAAAAATCCGCTAAAAACCCGCTATAAAAGTAAATCAAAAACCCCTTCATCACCCCCTTAGGGAAAAATAAAAAAATGTATTTATTTCCATTTTCCCGTTAGGGCTAGGGCTAGGGTTAGGGCTAGGGTTAGGGCTAGGGTTAAGGCTAGGGTTGGGGCTAGGGTTAGGGCTAGGGTTAGGGCTAGGGTTAGGGCTAGGGTTAGGGCTAGGGTTAGGGCTAGGGTTAGGGTTAGGATTAGAGCTAGGGTTAGGGCTAGGGTTAAGGCTAGGGTTAAGGCTAGGGCTAGGGTTAGGGCTAGGGTTAAGGCTACAGTTAGGGTTGGGGCTAAAGTTAGGGTTGGGGTTGGGGCTAAAGTTAGGGTTAGGGTTTGGATTACATTTACGGTTGGGATTAGGGTTAGGGGTGTGTCAGGGTTAGGGGTGTGGTTAGGGTTACCGTTGGGGTTAGGGGTGTGTTAGGGTTAGGGTTTCACTGTTTGGGCACATCAGGGGCTCTCCAAACGCGACATGGCGTCCGATCTCAATTCCAGCCAATTCTGCGTTGAAAAAGTAAAACAGTGCTCCTTCCCATCCGAGCTCTCCCGTGTGCCCAAACAGGGGTTTACCCCAACATGTCGGGTATCAGCGTACTCAGGACAAATTGGACAACAACATTTAGGGTTCAATTTCTCCTGTTACCCTTGGAAAAATACAAAACTGGGGGCTAAAATATAATTTTTGTGGAAAAAAAATATTTTTTATTTGTACGGCTCTGCGTTATAAACTGTAGTGAAATACTTGGGGATTCAAAGCTCTCACAACACATCAAGATGAGTTCCTTAGGGGGTCTACTTTCCAAAATGGTGTCACTTGTGGGGGGTTTCTACTGTTTAGGTACATTAGGGGCTCTGCAAACGCAATGTGATGCCTGCAGACCATTCCATCTAAGTCTGCATTCCAAATGGCGTTCCTTCCCTTCCGAGCTCTCCCATGCGCTCAAACTGTGGTTCCCCCCCACGTATGGGGTATCAGCGTACTCAGGACAAATTGTACAACAACTTTTGGGGTCCAATTTCTTCTCTTTCCCTTGGGAAAATAAAAAATTGTGGGCGAAAAGATATTTGTGAAAAAATGATTTTTTATTTTTACGGTTCTGCATTATAAACTTCTGTGAAGCACTTGGTGGGTCAAAGTGCTCACCATACCTCTAGATAAGTTCCTTAGGGGGTCTACTTTCCAAACTGGTGTCACTTGTGGGGAATTTCAATGTTTAGGCGCATCAGTGGCTCTCCAAATGCAACATGGCGTCCCATCTCAATTCCTGTCAATTTTGCTTTGAAAAGTCAAATTGCCCTCCTTTGCTTCCGAGCTCTGTCATGTGCCCAAACAGTGGTTTACCCCCACATATGGGGTATCAACGTACTCAGGACAAATTGTACAACAACTTTTGGGGTCCATTTTCTCCTGTTATCCTTGGTAAAATAAAACAAATTGGAGCTGAAGTAAATTTTTTGTGAAAAAAAGTTGTGTTCATTTTTATTTAAACATTCCAAAAATTCCTATTAAACACCTGAAGGGTTAATAAACTTCTTGAATGTGGTTTTGAGCACCTTGAGGGGTGTAGTTTTAGAATGGTGTCACACTTGGGTATTTTCTATCATATAGACCCCTCAAAATGACTTCAAATGAGATGTGGTCCTTAAAAAAAAATGGTGTAAAAATGAGAAATTGCTGGTCAACTTTTAACACTTATAACTCCCTAACAAAAAAAATTGTGCTGATGTAAAGTAGACATGTGGGAAATGTTACTTATTAAGTATTTTGTGTGACATATCTCTGTGATTTAATTGCATAAGAATTCAAAGTTGGAAAATTGAGAAATTTTCAAAATTTTTGCCAAATTTCCGTTTTTTTCACAAATAAACGCAGGTATTATCAAAGAAATTTTACCACTATCATGAAGAACAATATGTCACGAGAAAACAGTGTCAGAATCACCAGGATCTGTTGAAGCGTTCCAGAGTTATAACCTCATAAAGGGACAGTGGTCAGAATTGTAAAAATTGGCCTGGTCATTGACGTGCAAACCACCCTTGGGGGTAAAGGGCTTAAATACATTTCTTTATCTAAATAAAAAAAACAATAAAAGTACACATATTTAGTATCGCCGTGTCCGTAACGACCCGACCTATAAAACTGTCCCACTAGTTAACCCCTTCAGTGAACACCGTAAAAGAAAAAAAAAAAAAGAGGCAAGAAACAACACTCTATTATCATACCGCCAAGCTAAAAGTGGAATAACATGCAATTAAAAAGATGGATATAAATAACCATGGTACCGCTGAAAACGTCATCTTGTCCCGCAAAAAAAGAGCCCCCATACAGAGTCATAAAAGAAAAAAGAAAAAAGTTATAGTCCTCAGAATAAAGCGATGCAAAAATAATTATTTTTTCTATAAAATAGTTTTTATCGTATAAAAGCGCCAAAACATAAAAAATTGATATAAATGAGATATCGCTGTAATTGTACTGACCCGAAGAATCAAACTGCTTTATCCATTTTACCAAACGTGGAACGGTATAAACACCCCCCAAAAGAAATTCATGAATAGCTGGTTTTTGGTCATTCTGCCTCACAAAAATTGGAATAAAAAGCGATCAAAAAATGTCACGTGTCCGAAAATGTTACCAATAAAAACGTCAACTTGTCCTGCAAAAAACAAGACCTCACATGACTCTTTGGACCCAAATATGGAAAAATTATAGCTCTCAAAATCTGGTGACGCAAAAAATATTTTTTGCAATAAAAAGCGTCTTTCAGTGTGTGACCGCTGCCAATCATAAAAATCCGCTAAAAAAAACCCTAGTAAATCAAACCCCCCTTCATCACCCCCTTAGTTAGGGAAAAATTAAAAAATTAAAAAAAATGTATTTATTTCCATTTTTCCATTAGGGTTAGGGCTAGGGCTACAGTTAGGGTTGGGGATAAAGTTAGGGTTAGAGTTTGGATTACATTTACGTTTGGGAATAGGGTTGGGATTAGGGCTAGGGGTGTGTCAGGGTTAGGGGTGTGGTTAGGGTTACCGTTGTGATTAGGGTTAGGGGTGTGTTTGGATTAGGGTTTCAGTTAAAATTGGGGGTTTCCACTCTTTAGACACATCAGGGGCTCTCCAAACGCGACATGGCGTCCGATCTCAATTCCAGCCAATTGCCAATTCTGCGTTGAAAAAGTAAAACAGGGCTCCTTCCCTTCCGAGCGCTCCTGTGCGCTCAAACAGGGGTTTACCCCAACATATGGGGATTCAGCGTATTCAGGATACATTGGACAACAACTTTTGGGGTCCAATTTCTCCTGTTACCCTTGGGAAAATGCAAAACTGGGTGCTAAAAAATTTTTTTTGTGGAAAAAAAAAAGATTTTTTATTTCCACAGCTCTGCGTTATAAACTGTAGTGAAACACTTTGGGGTTCAAAGTTCTCACAACACATTTAGATAAGTTCCTTGGTGGTCTAGTTTCCAATATGGGGTCACTTGTGGGGTGTTTCTACTGTTTAGGTACATTAGGGGCTCTGCAAACGCAATGTGACGCCTGCAGACCAATCCATCTCAGTCTGCAAAAAAAAGAATTTTTATCTTCACGGCTCTGCGTTATAAACTGTAGTGAAACACTTGGTTTTAAGCTCTCACAACACATCTAGATGAGTTCCTTAGGGGGTCTACTTTCCAAAATGGTGTCACTTGTGGGGGTTTCAATGTTTAGGCACATCAGTGGCTGTCACGCTCATGCCCTGACTGGTGGGCGTGAGCTCGGGGGGTTTGTGGCCCCACTGTGCCACAAACCAGACTACCCTGGAAGGGGCGTGACTATGACAGCTGCCTGGGTTTTCACTGGAGCCTCTGATGGTGAGGACAGGCTTGTGCAGCAGGCAGCTGCCAGGTGCTACTCCAGGGTGGTGTCTGGCTGTGGCTGCTGATCCCACTTGGGAGACAGGAACACCAGGATTGGTGCGGGCATTAGGCAGGACTGGCAGAAGAGCACGGCTGGAACACAGATGAGTAGGCTGGCACGGCTGAGACAGGGCTGGCAGAGACACGGCAGAGAACTCAGGGCTGGCAGAGACATGGCAGGAAACAGGACTGGCTAGGACAGCAGGAACACAGGACTGGAAGGCAGGGCAGGAACGGCAGGACTGGCAGGAACACAGGATTGGGAGGCACTGCAGAGAACACAGGACTGGAAGGCAGGGCAGGAACGGCCAGAGAGTGCGAAGCAAAGTCTGAGTGCAGAGCCGCAAGAGTGCGGAGTGTAAGCAAACAGAAAACACAAGGAAAGAAAGCAGGGAAGGAAGCCACAGACAAGGAGACCGAGAAAAGACAAAGTACAGACAAGGCAATAGAACAAGACACAGGGACAAAGACACAGGGACCAGGATATTCTGCCTCCTGGAGGGCGGACTACAGGATCAAGGCAATAGCACAGAGAAAAGCCTCCAGAGAGGGAGTAACTCAGAGCAAGGCCAGGCAAACTCAGCAGCTAAACACTAACTGAGCTAACACATTGGACAGGCCCAGACCACAGGGTGGAGCTGCACTATATACAGGAGGCCTCTTGGTAATTGGTCAGGAACTGATTGGACAGGTGCACCTGATTCCTATAAGAACCAGAGAGTTCAGACGTCGGCCCCCTATACACATAGCCATGAGGCAAGCAGAGAGCAGAGACACAGAACATGGAGCTGGCATTAAAGAGAAAGCACATCATGGCCTGGAGCAGTGGGTAAGATTGTGTGAGAGATGTGAGGCCATGCTGTGATGCCAGCAGAGTTGTTACAGTACCCCCCCCTTTACGGCCCCTCCTCTTCAAGCCCGCCAGAACAACCTGTAGAAGAATGATAGGAGGACACATAGTCATAGCCATCACAACATTCCTCTCGTAGAATGAGGTATTTGAGACATTAAAGATCTCAGGATGCTCAGTCTCTGAGTCCAGTAAGAACAGCCTCCCACTCAGAAGACACAAGGGACAGGACTTCTTTCACCTGGTCAACAGAAAGCAGGGACTTGGAAGCTTGTGATTTGACCACAACATAGTCTGATTCTTTGGACACTGAAGACACCTTCACTGGATCCAACTTAAGTCCATCATCACAAGAAAATTGGACCTCCTCCTTTAGACCGGTGGGAAGCAGAGATGAGAACACTTCAGTCTTGGGATCTTCGCCCGATAGCCAGATGGAAACTGGTGGCATACATATAGGAAACATCTTCAACCTGGTACCCTGAAAAAACTGGACCTCCTCTTCAAGATTAGAGGATGAGTAAGTCTCTGTCTTAGTATTATCAGCAAGTAGCCACTTGGAAGCAGAAGACATACATTTAGCAAGCCCCATCAGCCAGTTGCTCTGACAAGACTGGACCATTTCTTCCTCTGGATTGGTGAAGAACAGAGATGCAAGAGCTTCAGCTTCAATTTCTTCATCCACCTGCCACATGGAATCCGAAGGCATCATTACAGGAAGCATCTTCTTCCCAAAGTTCCTAGAAAATTTTTTAAGTGACAGGGATGTTCCTGTGAACTGGTCACAGGTATTGACACTGGAGGTGTGCGGAGAGGACGCCACTGCTTTCTTTACTTCAGTGAAGTCAGCACACCGTGACTCAATAGCCAGCTGATTGGGTGGAGAAGATATCAACACTGTAGGTTGACCTAGCAGTTTAGGAACAAGAAACTTCTGGAGACTTGATAGTTCCAAACGCAGAACCACGCTGGGTCTTTGGACCGGAACGGGCAGCAGAGTATCCAGTTCAGAACAACCGACGGGCGGACTGGTCAACAAGTGGAAAACAAATCTCTCCGCATACAATGCTCCGATTTGGAGCTGTAGTTGTCCCTTCAACACTGGACTGTTCATAAGTAGGACTCGGCAATCACCAAACACCTTCACAGGATTCTGGAGCAGTGGAACAGGAATCACACTTAGACTCCGTCTGGTTAGCAGCTTTAACACATCTGCAGGACCGAAGCTCCCACAAGGCACTGGAACAGACTCAGACTTTAGCGGAAGGGAGTTATTCTCACCAAGGGCAGTCTCTCCTACTGGCCCGAGGTTTTGTAGCTTTAGATCCCCTGGACAGAGGTCTTCCAGGTGTTCCTCACAACAGCAGCGATATAGTAAGTCCTTCTTACGACTGGTCTTAGACTGATGCTTTGCCAGTCCACTCTTGACTGTCTTTTTGGGTTCTATTAGAGTAGCTGCTTTAACGGGTAGAGGAACTGGAGGATCACAGACGGTCATGGCTTGACGTGGAGGTTTCTTCACAGGTTTCGCCCGTCTGGAGCGCCTCTCTAATCTAGATGGGGAAGACTTCACAGGAGCAGCAGGACGAGGCTTGTCAAAGACTTTACGGAAGGCCACCAGAAAGGCCCCAAGACTCATGACGATAGGATCCCCTGCTTCCCAGAGGGGACAAATCCATAATAAAGCATCTCCTGCTAGGTAGGACATGATGTAGGCCACCTTAATCCGGTCAGAGGGAAAACAAGCTGCATTCTGCAGGATGTAGCGCAAGCACTGTTCCAGGAAGCTTTGGCATTCTTCTTGATTCCCATAGAACCTAGGTGGGTCAGCTGGGTCGTGCTCCTCCTCATAGGCCCGGAGTTGATCGTAGAGAGCGTTTGAAATTATGATTGGGCCCGAGGTCTCCTCAATTGGAACGACACAGGGCGGAACAAATTCTTCAGCTTGCTCATACTGGTAGAGAGAAAGTTCATCATGCTCTGAGAGCGGTAGGACATGGGATACAGCGGAGGCCATGGCCTGTGCAAACTGTCACGCTCACGCCCTGACTGGTGGGTGTGAGCTCAGGGGGTTTGTGGCCCCACTGTGCCACAAACCAGACTACCCTGGAAGGGGCGTGACTATGACAGCTGCCTGGGTTTTCACTGGAGCCTCTGATGGTGAGGACAGGCTTGTGCAGCAGGCAGCTGCCAGGTGCTACTCCAGGGTGGTGTCTGGCTGTGGCTGCTGATCCCACTTGGGAGACAGGAACACCAGGATTGGTGCGGGCATTAGGCAGGACTGGCAGAAGAGCACGGCTGGAACACAGATGAGTAGGCTGGCACGGCTGAGACAGGGCTGGCAGAGACACGGCAGAGAACTCAGGGCTGGCAGAGACACGGCAGGAAACAGGACTGGCTAGGACAGCAGGAACACAGGACTGGAAGGCAGGGCAGGAACGGCAGGACTGGCAGGAACACAGGATTGGGAGGCACTGCAGAGAACACAGGACTGGAAGGCAGGGCAGGACTGGCAGGAACACAGGATACACAGGACTGGTTGATGTGGTGTATGAATCAGGCTGCACTCAGATGACACCCGAGTGCAGTCCTATTGTGAGTGTGATGAAGGAATAGGTAGGGACCTGTACACACAGAAGATGCAGGTACGGAAACAAGCCAGAAGGAAAGGAGAATGAAGGAACAGGTAGGGACCTGTTCACACAGGAGGACCAAGTAACAAGTAACATAGTAACATAGTTAGTAAGGCCGAAAAAAGACATTTGTCCATCCAATTCAGCCTATATTCCATCATAATAAATACCCAGATCTACGTCCTTCTACAGAACCTAATAATTGTATGATACAATATTGTTCTGCTCCAGGAAGACATCCAGGCCTCTCTTGAACCCCTCGACTGAGTTCGCCATCACCACCTCCTCAGGCAAGCAATTCCAGATTCTCACTGCCCTAACAGTAAAGAATCCTCTTCTATGTTGGTGGAAAAACCTTCTCTCCTCCAGACGCAAAGAATGCCCCCTTGTGCCCGTCACCTTCCTTGGTATAAACAGATCCTCAGCGAGATATTTGTATTGTCCCCTTATATACTTATACATGGTTATTAGATCGCCCCTCAGTCGTCTTTTTTCTAGACTAAATAATCCTAATTTCGCTAATCTATCTGGGTATTGTAGTTCTCCCATCCCCTTTATTAATTTTGTTGCCCTCCTTTGTACTCTCTCTAGTTCCATTATATCCTTCCTGAGCACCGGTGCCCAAAACTGGACACAGTACTCCATGTGCGGTCTAACTAGGGATTTGTACAGAGGCAGTATAATGCTCTCATCATGTGTATCCAGACCTCTTTTAATGCACCCCATGATCCTGTTTGCCTTGGCAGCTGCTGCCTGGCACTGGCTGCTCCAGGTAAGTTTATCATTAACTAGGATCCCCAAGTCCTTCTCCCTGTCAGATTTACCCATTGGTTTTCCGTTCAGTGTGTAATGGTGATATTGATTCCCTCTTCCCATGTGTATAACCTTACATTTATCATTGTTAAACCTCATCTGCCACCTTTCAGCCCAAGTTTCCAACTTATCCAGATCCATCTGTAGCAGAATACTATCTTCTCTTGTATTAACTGCTTTACATAGTTTTGTATCATCTGCAAATATCGATATTTTACTGTGTAAACCTTCTACCAGATCATTAATGAATATGTTGAAGAGAACAGGTCCCAATACTGACCCCTGCGGTACCCCACTGGTCACAGCGACCCAGTTAGAGACTATACCATTTATAACCACCCTCTGCTTTCTATCACTAAGCCAGTTACTAACCCATTTACACACATTTTCCCCCAGACCAAGCATTCTCATTTTGTGTACCAACCTCTTGTGCGGCACGGTATCAAACGCTTTGGAAAAATCGAGATATACCACGTCCAATGACTCACCGTGGTCCAGTCTATAGCTTACCTCTTCATAAAAACTGATTAGATTGGTTTGACAGGAGCGATTTCTCATAAACCCATGCTGATATGGAGTTAAACAGTTATTCTCATTGAGATAATCCAGAATAACATCCCTCAGAAACCCTTCAAATATTTTACCAACAATAGAGGTTAGACTTACTGGCCTATAATTTCCAGGTTCACTTTTAGAGCCCTTTTTGAATATTGGCACCACATTTGCTATGCGCCAGTCCTGCGGAACAGACCCTGTCGCTATAGAGTCACTAAAAATAAGAAATAATGGTTTATCTATTACATTACTTAGTTCTCTTAGTACTCGTGGGTGTATGCCATCCGGACCCGGAGATTTATCTATTTTAATCTTATTTAGCCGGTTTCGCACCTCTTCTTGGGTTAGATTGGTGACCCTTAATATAGGGTTTTCATTGTTTCTTGGGATTTCACCTAGCATTTCATTTTCCACCGTGAATACCGTGGAGAAGAAGGTGTTTAATATGTTAGCTTTTTCCTCGTCATCTACAACCATTCTTTCCTCACTATTTTTTAAGGGGCCTACATTTTCAGTTTTTATTCTTTTACTATTGATATAGTTGAAGAACAGTTTGGGATTAGTTTTACTCTCCTTAGCAATGTGCTTCTCTGTTTCCTTTTTGGCAGCTTTAATTAGTTTTTTAGATAAAGTATTTTTCTCCCTATAGTTTTTTAGAGCTTCAATGGTGCCATCCTGCTTTAGTAGTGCAAATGCTTTCTTTTTACTGTTAATTGCCTGTCTTACTTCTTTGTTTAGCCACATTGGGTTTTTCCTATTTCTAGTCCTTTTATTCCCACAAGGTATAAACCGCTTACACTGCCTATTTAGGATGTTCTTAAACATTTCCCATTTATTATCTGTATTCTCATTTCTGAGGATATTGTCCCAGTCTACCAGATTAAGGGCATCTCTAAGCTGTTCAAACTTTGCCTTCCTAAAGTTCAATGTTTTTGTGACTCCCTGACAAGTCCCCCTAGTGAAAGACAGGTGAAACTGCACAATATTGTGGTCGCTATTTCCTAAATGCCCAACCACCTGCAGATTTGTTATTCTGTCAGGTCTATTAGATAGTATTAGGTCTAAAAGTGCTGCTCCTCTGGTTGGATTCTGCACCAATTGTGAAAGATAATTTTTCTTGGTTATTAGCAGAAACCTGTTGCCTTTATGGGTTTCACAGGTTTCTGTTTCCCAGTTAATATCCGGGTAGTTAAAGTCCCCCATAACCAGGACCTCATTATGGGTTGCAGCTTCATCTATCTGCTTTAGAAGTAGACTTTCCATGCTTTCTGTTATATTTGGGGGTTTGTAACAGACCCCAATGAGAATTTTGTTACCATTTTTCCCTCCATGAATTTCAACCCATATGGACTCGACATCCTCATTCCCTTCGCTAATATCCTCCCTTAAAGTGGACTTTAGACAAGACTTTACATAGAGACAAACCCCTCCTCCTCTCCGATTTTTACGATCCTTTCTAAACAGACTGTAACCCTGTAAGTTAACTGCCCAGTCATAGCTTTCATCTAACCATGTCTCGGTTATTCCCACTATGTCAAAGTTACCTGTAGATATTTCTGCTTCTAGTTCTTCCATCTTGTTTGTCAGGCTTCTGGCGTTTGCGAGCATGCAGTTTAGAGGATTTTGTTTTGTTCCAATCTCCTCACTGTGGATTGTTTTAGAAATGTTCTTACCTCCCTTCTGAGTATGTTTTCCTGGGTCGTCTTTGTTCGAGTCTAATGTTTTTCTTCCCGTCCCCTCTTCTTCTAGTTTAACGCCCTCCTGATGAGTGTAGCGAGTCTTCTGGCGAATGTGTGTTTCCCAGGTTTGTTGAGGTGTAGTCCGTCTCTGGCGAGGAGTCCATCATACCAGTAATTCACACCGTGGTCCAGGAATCCAAATCCTTGTTGTCTGCACCATCGTCTTAGCCAGTTGTTTGCATCAAGGATCCTGTTCCATCTCCTGGTGCCATGCCCGTCTACTGGAAGGATAGAAGAAAAAACTACCTGTGCATCCAGTTCCTTTACTTTCTTCCCCAACTCTTCAAAGTCCTTGCAGATTGTCGGTAGGTCCTTCCTTGCCGTGTCATTGGTGCCAACATGTATCAGAAGAAATGGGTGGACGTCCTTGGAGCTGAAGAGCTTTGGTATCCTATCGGTCACATCCTTGATCATCGCACCTGGAAGGCAGCATACTTCTCTTGCAGTTATGTCCGGTCTGCAGATGGCTGCTTCGGTGCCTCTCAGTAGTGAGTCTCCCACCACCACCACTCTTCGTTGCTTCTTGGCTGTACTTTTTGCTGTCACTTGTTGCTGTGTGCCCTTTTCTTTTTTGCTTGCTGGTATTGCTTCATTCTTAGGTGTGCCATCTTCATCCTCTACAAAGATTTGATATCGGTTCTTCAGTTGTGTGGTTGGTGATTTCTCCATGGTCTTCTTGCTTCTTTTGGTCACATGCTTCCACTCATCTGCTTTTGGAGGTTCTCTGACACTTTTTGCACCTTCTGTGACCAGTAGAGATGCTTCTGTTCTGTCTAGAAAGTCTTCATTCTCTTTGATGAGTTTCAAAGTTGCTATTCTTTCTTCCAGACCCCGCACCTTTTCTTCTAAAAGGGCCACTAGTCTACACTTCTGACAGGTGAAATTGGATTCTTCTTCTGGTCGATCTGTGAACATGTAGCACATGCTGCAGCTCACCATGTAGGTTGTCACATCTGCCATGTTGCTCCTAGATCCTGCTGACTTGCTGTGTGTTTTCCTTCTTGTGTAATCTACTCAGCCAAGCTCTCTTGCAATAATGTCCTACAGGCAAAAATTCGCGCGCCGTAAGGCGCGCGGTTTGGTGATGCTTTCGAAGCAGCTGGTCCCGGCTGTACCCAACGATCTTCTAGCTTAGAGAGACTTCGCTTCTCCCAGAAGGCACCTGGAATATGCAAATTAGCCTCCTGAAGCTTGAATCCCTGGTTTGGTGATGCTTTCGAAGCAGCTGGTCCCGGCTGTACCCAACGATCTTCTAGCTTAGGGAGACTTCGCTTCTCCCAGAAGGCACCTGGAATATGCAAATTAGCCTCCTGAAGCTTGAATCCCTGGTTTGGTGATGCTTTCGAAGCAGCTGGTCCCGGCTGTACCCAACGATCTTCTAGCTTAGAGAGACTTCGCTTCTCCCAGAAGGCACCTGGAATATGCAAATTAGCCTCCTGAAGCTTGAATCCCTGGTTTGGTGATGCTTTCGAAGCAGCTGGTCCCGGCTGTACCCAACGATCTTCTAGCTTAGGGAGACTTCGCTTCTCCCAGAAGGCACCTGGAATATGCAAATTAGCCTCCTGAAGCTTGAATCCCTGGTTTGGTGATGCTTTCGAAGCAGCTGGTCCCGGCTGTACCCAACGATCTTCTAGCTTAGGGAGACTTCGCTTCTCCCAGAAGGCACCTGGAATATGCAAATTAGCCTCCTGAAGCTTGAATCCCTGGTTTGGTGATGCTTTCGAAGCAGCTGGTCCCGGCTGTACCCAACGATCTTCTAGCTTAGAGAGACTTCGCTTCTCCCAGAAGGCACCTGGAATATGCAAATTAGCCTCCTGAAGCTTGAATCCCTGGTTTGGTGATGCTTTCGAAGCAGCTGGTCCCGGCTGTACCCAACGATCTTCTAGCTTAGGGAGACTTCGCTTCTCCCAGAAGGCACCTGGAATATGCAAATTAGCCTCCTGAAGCTTGAATCCCTGGTTTGGTGATGCTTTCGAAGCAGCTGGTCCCGGCTGTACCCAACGATCTTCTAGCTTAGAGAGACTTCGCTTCTCCCAGAAGGCACCTGGAATATGCAAATTAGCCTCCTGAAGCTTGAATCCCTGGTTTGGTGATGCTTTCGAAGCAGCTGGTCCCGGCTGTACCCAACGATCTTCTAGCTTAGGGAGACTTCGCTTCTCCCAGAAGGCACCTGGAATATGCAAATTAGCCTCCTGAAGCTTGAATCCCTGGTTTGGTGATGCTTTCGAAGCAGCTGGTCCCGGCTGTACCCAACGATCTTCTAGCTTAGGGAGACTTCGCTTCTCCCAGAAGGCACCTGGAATATGCAAATTAGCCTCCTGAAGCTTGAATCCCTGGTTTGGTGATGCTTTCGAAGCAGCTGGTCCCGGCTGTACCCAACGATCTTCTAGCTTAGAGAGACTTCGCTTCTCCCAGAAGGCACCTGGAATATGCAAATTAGCCTCCTGAAGCTTGAATCCCTGGTTTGGTGATGCTTTCGAAGCAGCTGGTCCCGGCTGTACCCAACGATCTTCTAGCTTAGGGAGACTTCGCTTCTCCCAGAAGGCACCTGGAATATGCAAATTAGCCTCCTGAAGCTTGAATCCCTGGTTTGGTGATGCTTTCGAAGCAGCTGGTCCCGGCTGTACCCAACGATCTTCTAGCTTAGAGAGACTTCGCTTCTCCCAGAAGGCACCTGGAATATGCAAATTAGCCTCCTGAAGCTTGAATCCCTGGTTTGGTGATGCTTTCGAAGCAGCTGGTCCCGGCTGTACCCAACGATCTTCTAGCTTAGGGAGACTTCGCTTCTCCCAGAAGGCACCTGGAATATGCAAATTAGCCTCCTGAAGCTTGAATCCCTGGTTTGGTGATGCTTTCGAAGCAGCTGGTCCCGGCTGTACCCAACGATCTTCTAGCTTAGAGAGACTTCGCTTCTCCCAGAAGGCACCTGGAATATGCAAATTAGCCTCCTGAAGCTTGAATCCCTGGTTTGGTGATGCTTTCGAAGCAGCTGGTCCCGGCTGTACCCAACGATCTTCTAGCTTAGGGAGACTTCGCTTCTCCCAGAAGGCACCTGGAATATGCAAATTAGCCTCCTGAAGCTTGAATCCCTGGTTTGGTGATGCTTTCGAAGCAGCTGGTCCCGGCTGTACCCAACGATCTTCTAGCTTAGGGAGACTTCGCTTCTCCCAGAAGGCACCTGGAATATGCAAATTAGCCTCCTGAAGCTTGAATCCCTGGTTTGGTGATGCTTTCGAAGCAGCTGGTCCCGGCTGTACCCAACGATCTTCTAGCTTAGGGAGACTTCGCTTCTCCCAGAAGGCACCTGGAATATGCAAATTAGCCTCCTGAAGCTTGAATCCCTGGTTTTGAAGGTGGAACTAAGAAAAGAGAAGGAGAAGGCAGAGCCAAGGGCGGAGACGCTGGAGGCGGAGCCAAGAGCGGAGACGCTGGAGGCGGAGCCAAGAGCGGAGACACTGGAGGCGGAGCCAAGAGCGGAGACGCTAGA
Organism: Ranitomeya imitator; assembly: GCF_032444005.1. Classification (NCBI taxonomy): domain Eukaryota; kingdom Metazoa; phylum Chordata; class Amphibia; order Anura; family Dendrobatidae; genus Ranitomeya; species Ranitomeya imitator. The sequence continues at coordinate 240,267,256 of NC_091283.1, forward strand.
GGCGGAGCCAAGAGCGGAGACGCTAGAGGCGGAGCCAAGAGCGGAGACGCTGGAGGCGGAGCCAAGAGCGGAGACGCTGGAGGCGGAGCCAAGAGCGGAGACGCTGGAGGCGGAGCCAAGAGCGGAGACGCTGAAGGCGGAGCCAGACAGTACCGCAAAGAGCGGAGCCAGATAGAACCGCAAAGAGCGGAGCCACAGAGCAAAGCCAGAGAGTGCGAAGCAAAGTCTGAGTGCAGAGCCGCAAGAGTGCGGAGTGTAAGCAAACAGAAAACACAAGGAAAGAAAGCAGGGAAGGAAGCCACAGACAAGGAGACCGAGAAAAGACAAAGTACAGACAAGGCAATAGAACAAGACACAGGGACAAAGACACAGGGACCAGGATATTCTGCCTCCTGGAGGGCGGACTACAGGATCAAGGCAATAGCACAGAGAAAAGCCTCCAGAGAGGGAGTAACTCAGAGCAAGGCTAGGCAAACTCAGCACCTAAACACTAACTGAGCTAACACATTGGACAGGCCCAGACCACAGGGTGGAGCTGCACTATATACAGGAGGCCTCTTGATAATTGGTCAGGAACTGATTGGACAGGTGCACCTGATTCCTATAAGAACCAGAGAGTTCAGGCACCGGCCCCCTATACACATAGCCATGAGGCAAGCAGAGAGCAGAGACACAGAACATGGAGCTGGCATTAAAGAGAAAGCACATCATGGCCTGGAGCAGTGGGTAAGATTGTGTGAGAGATGTGAGGCCATGCTGTGATGCCAGCAGAGTTGTTACAGTGGCTCTCTAAACGCAACATGGCGTCGCATCTCAATTCCAGTCAATTTTGCATTGAAAAGTCAAATGGCGCTCCTTACCTTCCGAGCTCTGCCATACGCCCAAACAGTGGTTTACCCCCACATATGGGGTAACAGCGTACTCAAGACAAATTGTACAACAACTTTTGGGGTCCAATTTCTTCTCTTACTCTTGGGAAAATAAAAAATTGGAGGCGAAGAAATCATTTTAGTGAAAAAATATGATTTTTTATTTTTACGGCTCTGCATTATAAACTTCTGTGAAGCACTTGGTGGGTCAAAATGCTCACCACACATCTAGATAAGTTCCTTAGGGGGTCTACTTTCCAAAATGGTGTCACTTGTGGGGGGTTTTAATGTTTAGGCACATTAGTGGCTCTCTAAACGCAACATGGCGTCGCATCTCAATTCCAGTCAATTTTGCATTGAAAAGTCAAATGGCGCTCCTTCGCTTCCGAGCTCTGCCATGCGCCTAAACAGTGGTTTACTCCCACATATGGGGTATCGGAGTACTCAGGACAAAGTGTACAACAATTTTTGGGGTCCATTTTCTCCTGTTACCCTTGGTAAAATAAAACAAATTGGAGCTGAACTAAATTTTTTGTGAAAAAAAGTTAAATGTTCATTTTTATTAAAACATTCCAAAAATTCCTGTGAAACACCTGAAGGGTTAATAAACTTCTTGAATGTGGTTTTGAGCGAATGGATCGAATGTAAGTCCTAAATTTTTTTTATTTTCTAGGACATAAGTTGGTGTCCATAAATTTAACCTAGCATGATAGGATCGTGGATTCTGGCTGATGAATTGGGATGCATATAAATTTGTTTGTAGGTCAATATGCTCTAGCAAGCTATCTATCAGAAACAAATTAATTGGTCCAAAATTTTCCACCTCCACATTTATACAAGGAATGGCATTAAAATTAGGGATGAATGGAGTAGCCGAATCTGAAGCCTTCCATCTGGGAAATCCTACACCAAGAGGCAAAGCCCCTTGGACATTGGTGTGCACCAAATCACGAGCACTAGGGACAGCGCTAGTACTGGGCATTGTTCCCTGAGTTGGATACATTTCTCCAGAAGCGCTATTTGTCCTTCTTGTTGTACTGGTCCTTGTGTGTGAGGATGGACCAGAATCACTGCTCATTTCTGAGCTATCACTGTTGCTGCTACTAAAGCCCTCGAAATCCACATGGCCATCTGGCACAGCACTTTCTTCGCTGTTAGAACATAAAACTTTGTAAGCCCCCTCTGCACTATAATACTGACGGGCCATTTAATAAGTTTTTATTTATTTTTTCCGGAAATAGAAAACTCTGATGTGACTGATGTGACCAAATTATTGGGGAGACAATTGAGAAAAGCCTAATTCTTTAGCTTAACCCTAACATTAGAATAAATCCTAACCCTAACTTTAGCCTAACATTAACCCTAACCCTAACTTTAGCCCCAACACTAACCCTAACTATAGCCCTAACCCTAACCTGCCTTATCTGTTTTTTTTTTTACTTTATAGCAAAATCGCTGACTGACACAGCTGTTGCCAGCAGCACTTGTAACACTGTTTCTCCTCTAATCTCTCACTGACAGGTGATCTGAGTAGAATCAGCGTTTTTGTGAGGCAGCTCACCCGGGAAAGTTCGTTGCTACAACCAACTGTCCAAGTAATTTGTCCGGTGTGATGCCGACGTCATCAGGACCTGAGCCAATCAGGTCTCGATGAGGTCGGGGGGTCACAGTAAGCATTGTGAGCCGGAATCCCCTCGTTATAAGGTACATGGGGGTCCCGATGAGCACAAAACTGCTGACCATAGACAAACTTTGGCGCTGCACAAAGCCCTGCTAACACAGATGTTTATCTACCGTTGGCAGTCACGAAGCGCTTGAGTTAAGGGTCCCATCATTTCTGTCCAGGCCTATTTTATGAGTTGTACTTTTTTTAATTTCTGTGGAAGCATGGTTGAAAAGCAATGTCCTCATTTGTTGATTTTCATAGATTTTTGATTTATTATTACTTTTGTCAGATTCAAGCTATTTCTGTGACCATTGTGGGTTTTTCTGTCATTAAACGAGGGGTATCAACAATTTAGACCACGTGTGTAGGAGGAATGAATATTTTGACTCCACAGCCACTTTCTGGAAATTAGCATGAAGTGGATATTGGAGAGTGAAAATTACACATTTGCCATTTTATTACCCAGCACATAATGCCCAGATTGTGCTCCAGGAGACACACACACAGTAAATTAAGTGGATTATTCTCACTATAATAGTGCTAAATACAGGGATCCTAAATGTTGTTTGAGCACACTGCAAGACTCAGAAGTGAGAGCGGATTTTTCTGGATTGGTTTATAGAAACTTTGTTGCTTTTCAACAGCCTTTGAGCCACTAATAGTGTGGGAACCTCTGTTTTTCCATTGACAGATGATGGACCTGAGTGGGGACTTGTTTTTGTGAGATGAGAATTGGTATTATTTTCGCCTACATAACATTGATTGGTTTCTTTTTATTCGATATTTGGGAGTCAGAATGAACAAACAGTTGAACACCACACACTACTTGTTCATCCAACAAGGTTTTTCTGTTAGACTGTGAACAGTCATTGTCTTGGTAAATAACGTTTTTTACATAGCTTGCCATTTTATGGACAGTTTAAGTAGAAATATTCAAAAATATAAATCTCAAGGATACTTTATTAAAAAAAATGTTTTTTTTTATCTTAGCAGATGACTGTACCAGGAGATCAGAGGGACAGCTGACATCTTCAATTTTTAAATCTGATGAGCTTGAGATCCTACAAGATACAACTGAAGTGATTGCTGTTACTCCAGATATATCATCATCCATTCACAGCAAAGATCTGTCATCTGATCCTATGAAACAGGTCCCATCTTCTGATTTATTACTGACTACTAAAGAAAATCATAGTCACAAAAGAGGCATTAAAAAACAAACTGCTCCTAAAGCAAAAAATAAGTCATTTTCATGTTCACAATGTGGGAAATGTTTTAACAAGAAATCACATTTTGTTAGACACCAAAGAATCCACACAGGGGAGAAGCCTTTTTCCTGTGCAGAATGTGGGAAATGTTTTGCACGTAAATCACTGCTTGTTACTCACCATAGAACTCACACAGGGGAGAAGCCTTTTTCCTGTTCAGAATGTGGGAAATGTTTTACCCTCAAAGAGAATCTTGTTAGACACCGTAGAACACACACAGGAGAGAAGCCTTTTTCATGTTCAGAATGTGGGAAATTTTTTACCTGCAAAGGGAATCTTGATGAACACCAAAGAACCCACACAGGACAGAAGCCTTTTTCATGTTCAGAATGTGGGAAATGTTTTACCCACAAATGGAATCTTGTTAGTCACCAGAGAACTCACACAGGGGAGAAACCTTTTTCATGTTCAGAATGTGGGAAATGTTTTAAATGGAAAATAGATCTTGATAGCCATCAAAGAACTCACACAGGGGAGAATCCTTTTTCCTGTTCAGAATGTGGGAAATGTTTTAACCACAAAAGGAATCTTGTTAGTCACCAGAGAACTCACACAGGGGAGAAGCCTTTTTCCTGTTCAGAATGTGGGAAGTGTTTTGCACGTAAATCACTGCTTGTTATTCACCATAGAACTCACACAGGGGAGAAGCCTTTTTCATGTTCAGAATGTGGTAAATTTTTTACCTGCAAAGGGAATCTTGATGAACACCAAAGAACCCACACAGGAGAGAAGCCTTTTTATGTTCAGAATGTGGGAAATGTTTTACCCACAAAGGGAAACTTGTTAGTCACCAGAGAACTCACACAGGGGAGAAACCTTTTTCATGTTCAGAATGTGGAAAATGTTTTAAATGGAAAATAGATCTTGATAGCCATCAAAGAACTCACACATGGGAGAATCCTTTTTCCTGTTCAGAATGTGGGAAATGTTTTAACCACAAAAGGAATCTTGTTAGTCACCAGAGAACTCACACGGGGAGAAGAGGTAAAGTAAGAGGGATTGATCGTGTCCAGCTGGGGATCAGAGGTGGCAACTATAGGAAAGATACAAAAAAGCTAGAGACCGCGCGTAAAGGAAAAAGACTGCGAGAAAAGAAAAGGGAATGTCTAAAATCCTACTGTAAAGAGTCCCACAATGGAGCCATGCAAACCCCTAAATCAGTGTAAGCCCCAATGAAGGTACTAGTGTGGTAGCACAAACATATAAACATAGACAATACTATATCAGACTACATAGACTCCGCAATGGCCCCGACCCCGTGAAAACAGTACCTGTAACCGGGCAATATGGCTGGGCGATGAATCAAAAGGAGGGCACCGCTGGGTCCAATACAGAGCTGAGCCTGACGCCGCAGGAAAAGTAGTGGGACAATACGTGCAGAGATGCAGTGGGGGTCTGCAGATGTCTGGAGCGAGGCTTCACGTGGTAGTAGCGGGAAGGCTGCGTAGAGCCAGGGAGAGCCCCGGCCGGTGGCGTCCCTGGATACGAGCACAGGGAAGATGGCCGACGGAGAACCTAGCATGTGACGTCACAGCTGAAAAACTACGGAGCGGCACAAACCAACGCGTTTCGAAGGAACAGCGTCCTTCTTCGTCAGGGTTACCTGGCACCGGCGGCTCCGGAAGATATAAAGGCTAAGTGTCTGTCAATCATCCAACCCAGGCCCCGCCCCCCCCGCCCTATAAAGTGAGAAAATCAGTGTGTGCATTCTGCCGAATGCTCCAATAATATAAAAATAGCGCCCACTACGGATGAGATAGGAGAAACTACAAGCAGTGTATGTGCCAGAATCATGCAGAAATATGCCCATCTGAGCAGACATGGGCCATCTTCCCTGTGCTCGTATCCAGGGACGCCACCGGCCGGGGCTCTCCCTGGCTCTACACAGCCTTCCCGCTACTACCACGTGAAGCCTCGCTCCAGACATCTGCAGACCCCCACTGCATCTCTGCACGTATTGTCTCACTACTTTTCCTGCGGCGTCAGGCTCAGCTCTGTATTGGACCCAGCGGTGCCCTCCTTTTGATTCATCGCCCAGCCATATTGCCCGGTTACAGGTACTGTTTTCACGGGGTCGGGGCCATTGCGGAGTCTATGTAGTCTGATATAGTATTGTCTATGTTTATATGTTTGTGCTACCACACTAGTACCTTCATTGGGGCTTACACTGATTTAGGGGTTTGCATGGCTCCATTGTGGGACTCTTTACAGTAGGATTTTAGACATTCCCTTTTCTTTTCTCGCAGTCTTTTTCCTTTACGCGCGGTCTCTAGCTTTTTTGTATCTTTTATTCATATCCGGGGTGGCGTCTTCCCGGTTTTGAGTCCAGCTGCTTAGGAATTTATTTGGGTATTATAGCGCTGGTGTGATTACTACTTTTTGAACTATAGGAAAGAGCTATTAAAGAGAGAAACCAGATGGATGGTAGATCTGGACACAGTTGCCCCCAAAGGTCTTAATGAGTATGTTAGCTTCAAATCCTTTTTAGGTTAGCGCGAATTTTAGGCTGTCCTTTTGTATGTGTATGTTCTATTTTATTTATTTTTTGTTTTTGTGGTCTTTGTACCATTTTATTTGTGTCTATGTGGGTTCCCTGTGTGCTAATTATAATTTGCACTTTACTCTAGTATTGTAACAGATACTTTTTGGCGATCGCTGGCATATTTGATGGACGGTGCCTATTTCATCAGTTGCAGCACCCCTCTGGAAGTGAACATTCATACCACTGCCACATGTTCAACAGTACTAAAGACAATGAGAGATCTGTCATCGCCAGATGTACATATACCGGACTAAAAGTATATGAGTTTTACTCTGTTATTGTACTATGCAGTGTATGTATACTTCTTTGAATTTGTGTCTAGTAGATGCTGCTGTTACCTAGAAATCCTACATTGTTATGTGTTTTTTTCTATTGGTCTTTTGGTGGGTTGTAGGTATGTTTATAGGCATTTGGTTAGGATATTGCTGTAGCGCATTTTTCGGGGGTTCTCTATATCTGTCCCCCACTTCTGAGTAGTATATGCCGTTATAGGTGTGTAATAAGTGGCAAGTATAATATACTATGCGCGCCTAGATACTTACATCCTGCTGATCTGTGTGCTGGCGCGCGGCGCGCATATGCTGCATCGCCGCTGTGGGGAAGTGCTCTATGGCTGCGATGCGTTGTCCTGGTTACCTGCCGGGTCATGTGACCTGGACATGTGACCGGATGACGCACGAACTGAGCGCTGTCCCCCTCAGTGACGATGCATCATGGCGGCGGTGCGCAACTCTCCACACATGCCGGCAATTCATTAATACATGACCGCTATATAAAGACCGGGGCAGCACTAGGACTCAACCTCCTGACGAAGCCGGTAGCCCGGCGAAACGCGCGTCGAGGTGCGCTCCAGGCTGAGTGTCCCCCCTCCTCTTTGTGGCTGACCAACATGACTGCAGGTATAACAACTGCGATTACTTTATCTACTCACTTAGTATCTGATTAATTGGTTTGAGCTACTATATTTAGGCAAGGTTCTGGCTACACATGTGTTGTACTTATGTAGTTGCACCATTGTACTAGTGATTCACTATAATAGAATGTTATGTATGTGCAGCTGGATCAGCTATATTTTGATCTGTAGACGTTTAATTAGAGGGAGGGTTTCTCAGCCTCTGGCTTTGTGACGACTCCGTTCGTGTGACTGTTTCTCACTTTACTATTGTATGTGTTATGTTATGTTGTTTTTATATTTTTGTAACTAATAAATAGATGGTTTTTATAAGTTTATATCATTCATGATCCAGTCTCTTCATTTGTTCACACGGGGAGAAGCCTTTTTCCTGTTCAGAATGTGGGAAATGTTTTAACCACAAAAGGAATCTTGTTAGTCACCAGAGAACTCACACAGGGGAGAAGCCTTTTTCCTGCTCAGAATGTGGGAAATGTTTTAAATGGAAATCAACTGTTCATAAACATCAGAGACGTCACATAGGGGAGAAGCCTTTTTTATGTTCATAATGTTGGAATAGTTTTAACCAAAATTGAATCTTCTGAAATGGGTTGTCGATTGTCATTCCTCATGATTGCTGACAAAAAGATTAAACTAAACTTTATTAATTCCAAATGTAAAGCTATACTCATATTTCACCCCCTGAAGGTTAGTCAGAAGGTGACTAATAGAAAAAACATGTATCCCACAGTTCAGTATATAGGGTGAGGTGATATATACACTCTCACTCTCCAAGCCTCTCATTTCTCCGGTTTCATCGTCCTCACCAAAGGCGACTCATCAGGAGACTATTTAATATTGACCTATATTCAAGCGAGACTAGACAAAACAAAAACTAAAGTCATGTATCATGTTATCCGAAACAGTCAGAAAACCAGCCACATATTGGCAGATCCCAGACCTCAAACTATATACTTCGTAAGTTTAAAAGCCACTCCAGTGTCAGGAATAGATAGGCTGTGAAAATACAGTATAATTCTTGTGTTTTCCTCCTATAGGGACTGCCCTAGTTTGGTATTGTAACAGGTGTTAATTAGTAGTGCAGACAAATTGTCCTAGGCTAGACTCCATTTTCAGACGGCCCAATATGTAGCACTAAGGGAAAACTTACCTGCTCCAAAGATCAATAGCAGCTTCTAACTAATGGCCATGCTGCGGTCTGTCAAGGAATGAGTGCAATATCGTTATAAAGACTAGGAATGTGTGCAATCATAATGTCTGGAAGATCTGTGCCATTATTTAGTATGAATATGGAGATTATCTCTGAAAGTTAAGTGTTCCCTAAGCGGTATATACTGTATTTTTTTATATTTATATATTTAAGGCTTGTTCAGCACTTATGGTAGACACAACACATAATTATTTTTATTATTATTCATTACTTTTGTTTTGTTCGCTGCTCTTCCTGGTAATCTTTCTAAAAAAAATGTTATATTTTTCTATGACTTCAATGGTGGTATCTCTGGTTCAGGATTCCATCATAGTTCTTAATGTCATCATAAACTATATATATTTACGATTTGCTGAAATTGCAGTGCGCTCAGTCTGTTGCTCTCGCCTGTGCGCGTGCTCATCTCTCGTTGGGTTGCTAGGCATCGCTGTTGGCGTCTTCCTTGGACAGCACAGATATGGATTCACTCACGTGTGTGGGTGGTCCAATCACGGCAGTGGCCTTTGATGATGCCGATGGTGATGTGAGCGCCCTGCCGATCAGCGGCGCATGCGCCGTACAAAGCGGCGGCATTATGATGTAGCGATTGTATTGTATTCTCATTGGTCAACTCCAGTAATTAACACGTACCGGGACCTAATGTTGCCACTCCTCCCGGAAGAAGGCACACACAGCCGAAACGCATGTACGGGCCGTGGCACCATCAGACCAGAGGTAACTATTACCAATTCATATTCACCATTACTATGCCATCCTCTTATTAACCCATCTGTGACTTTCATATAGTTTCTCTGTCCTTTATGGCATTGCGTATTAATTGGTCACAGGGTGTATCTATTGTTTGGCGGTACGGTTCATATTTTTTGGATATTACCTTCCTCTGGTCTGTGGTGCCTTTCTCATTTGGTACTGCTCACCATCTGTTGATACTGTTTATGATTTTAATTATTATTTAATAAAATTACTTCTTAATACTATAGTTCTGTTGTGCAAAAGTTTCTTTTATAGGGTAACATACAGGAGGAAATGACACACAGGTATATACTGTATACAGGGGAGATGACATACACAGGTATATACTATATACAGGAGGAGATGACACACATGTATACACTATATACAGGGGAGATGACACACATGTATACACTATATACAGGGGAGATGACACACAGGTATATACTATATACAAGAGGAGATGACACATAGGTATACACTATATACAGGGGAGACGAAACACAGGTATATACTATATACAGGAGGAGATGACACACAGGTATATACTGTATACAGGGGAGATGACATACAGGTATATACTATATACAGGAGGAGATGATACACAGGTATATACTGTATACAGGGGAGATGACATACAGGTATATACTATATACAGGAGGAGATGACACACATGCATACACTATATACAGGGGAGATGACACACCGGTATATACTATATACAGGGGATAGGACACACAGGTACATACTATATACAGGAGGAGATGACACCCAGGTATATACTATATACAGGGGAGATGACACACATGTATATACTATATACAGGAGGAGATGACACAGGTATACACTATATACAGGGGAGATAACACACAGGTATATACTATATACAGGGGGAGATGACACAGGTGTATACTATATACAGGGGGAGAAGACACAGGTATATACTATATACAGGGGGAGATGACACAGGTGTATACTATATACAGGGGGAGAAGACACAGGTATATACTATATACAGGGGGAGATGACACAGGTATATACTATATAAAGGAGGAGATGACACATGGTATAAACTATATACAGGAGGAAATGACACAGGTATATACCATATATAGGGGAGATGTCACAGGTGTAGACTATATTCAGGGGAGATGACACACAGGTATATACTATATACAGGAGGAGATGACACACAGGAATATGCTATACAAAGGAGGAGATGACATGCAGGTATATACTACACCATGTTCCAAATTATTATGCAAATTGGATTTATGTGTCATAAAGATTTAATTGTTTTGTTTTTCAAATAAACTCGTGGATGGTATTGTGTCTCACGGCTCAATGGATCACTGAAATCAATCTTAAACACGTGATAATTAGTTTTCCAGGTGATTCTAATTAAAGGAAAGCTACTTAAAAATGATGTTCCACATAGGCCTCAGGTTTCAAACAATATGGGAAATAAAAAGGATCTTTCTGCTGCTGAAAAGCGTTAAATAGTGCAATGCTCTGGGCAAGGGATGAAAGCATTAGATATTTCACGAAAACATACTGTGAAGAGATTTGTGACTGAAACAGAGCACAAACAGAGTTCATGCAGATAAAGGCATAATGAGGAAGATATCTGCCAGAAAATTTCATTGGATTAAGAGAGCAGCTGCCAAAAGACCATTGCAAAGCAGCAAACAGTTATTTGAAGCTGCTGTTGCCTCTGGAGTCCTGTGAACCTCAAGGTGTAGGATCCTCCAGAAGCTTACAGTTGCACATAAACCTACCATTCGGCCACTCCTAAACAGTGTTCACAAGCAGAAATGGTTGCAATGGGCCCAGACATACATGAAGACTAATTTCCAAATAGTCTTGTTTACTGATGAGTGTTGAGCAACCCTGGATGGTTGGTGGATGGCCACCATGTCACAACAAGGCTGTGATGTCAGCAAGGAGGTGGAGGAGTCATGTTTTGGGCTGGAATCATGGGGAAACAACTGGTAGGGCCCTTTAAGGTTCCTGAAGGTGTGAAAATGACCTCTGCAAAGTATATAGAATTTCTGACTGACAACTTTCTTCCATGGTATAAAAAGCAGAAACGTGCCTTCAGGAACAAAATCATCTTCATGCTGACAATGCACCATCTCATGCTGCAAAGAATCCCTCAGAGTCATTGGCTGCTATGGGCATAAAAGGAGATAAACTCATGATGTGGCCACCATCTTCCCCTGACCTCAACCCTATAGAGAACCTTTGGAATATCATCAAGCCAAAGATCTATGAGGGTGGGAGGCAGTTCACGTCAAAACAGCGGCTATGGGAGGCTATTCTTGTGGCGCCCCAGGGTCCTGGTTGTCACAGTAATGTTGCTTTCCTCACGGGGAGAGTGATGTTATGTTTGGAGGCAAGGTTCTATGGTGATTAACCAAATGTGATTTCCATGTAAAACATTTCCCACATTCTGAACAGGAAAATGACTTATTTGCTTTAGGGGCAGTTTGTTATTTATTGCCTCTTTTGTCACTTTGATTTTCCTTAGTAGTCAGTAATGAATCAGAAGATGGGACCTGTTTCATAGGACCAGATGACAGATCTTTGCTGTGAATGGATGATGATATATCTGAAGTAATGGCATTCACTTCATTTGTATCGGTAAACGGGCCACGGTCACAGCAGGAAACAAATGCACAAGACGCAAGCTGAGCACAGAGGACTAAACCAGAGGAGAACAACGCTGTTTCTGGCAGATTCCATGTGCTCTGAGTAGTGATGAGCGAGTATACTCATTGCTCGGGTTTTCCAGAACATGCTCAGGTGGTCTCCGAGTGTTTGTGACTGCTCGGAGATTTCGTTTTTGTTGACTCAGCTGCATGATTTACGGCTGCTATCCAGCTTGAGTGCATGTGGGGGTTGCCTGATTGCTAGGAAATCCCCAGATATAATCAAGCTGTCTAGTAGCCGTAAATCATACAGCTGTGGCAAGGAAAACTAAATCTCTGAGCAGTCACAAATACTCAGAGACCACCCGAGCAATGAATATACTCATCACTAGCTTTGAGCTTTAGTAGGGTGTGGTACTTTCTAATTGGCTGAAGTAGGGAATAGATTACTCCAGCAGGACAGCAGGAACAGATCCCAGATGAGATTGGACACACCATATGCAGAAGCCATAATATGACTAGGGTTGAGCGAAACGGGTCGGCCAGATTCAGAAGTCGCCGACTTTTGGCAAAGTCGGGTTTCATGAAACCCGACCCGACCCCTGCGTGGGGTCGGCCATGAGGTCGGCGATCTTCTGATCTGGGATCGGAATTCCGATACCGATTCCTGATGTTTAAGATATCGGGAATCGGTATCGGAATTCATATTTAAGTGTAAAATAAAGAATAAAAATAAAAAAATATTGATATACTCACTCTCGGATGCGCCCTGGTTCTCACCGGCAGCCTTCCTTCCTAAGAATCAGCGCCTGAAGGGCCTTCGATGACGTTGCGGCTTGTGATTGGTCGCGTGAGCGGTCACATGGGCGGTCACGCGGCCAATCACAAGCCGTGACGTCATCTAAGGTCCTTCAGGCGCTAATTCTTAGGAAGGAAGTGTCCGAGGGCGCGTCCGAGGGTGAGTATATTCCTAATAGGTATATACTCACCCTCGGACGCGCCCTGGTTCTAACCCACAGCCTTCCTTCCTAAGAATCAGCGCCTGAAGGACCTTAGATGACGTCGCGGCTTGTGATTGGTCGCGTGACGCCCATGTGAACACTCACGCGACCAATCACAAGCCGCGACGTCATCGAAGGTCCTTCAGGCGCTCATTCTTAGGAAGGAAGGCTGCCGGTAAGAAGCAGGGCGCGTTCGAGGGTGAGTATAGCAATATTTTTTATTTTGATTCTTTATTTTACACTTAAATATGGATCCCAGGGCCTGAAGGAGAGTTTCCTCTCCTTCAGACCCTGGGAACCATTAGAAACCCAATGCACTGTATTGGGTTTCGTGTTTCGGCCAACCCCGACCCCGACTTTTCTATAGGATCGGCCGATTTCACCCGACCCGACTTGTGAAAAAGTCGAGTTTCGTGAAACCTGACCTGATCCTATAAAAAGAAAAGTCGCTCAACCCTAATTATGACTAAATGACAAAAATCCAGAATAGTCGAAATCCACATAAAGTGCTTCCATTTTATAAATTAATTCACTGAGGGTTATAATCTATACATATGTGGTCAAAATTGTTGGTATCCCTCGTTTAAAGACAGAAAAACCCACAATGGTCCTGCAAAAAAAAAAAACGCATTGCAGTAAAAAACGCAGCATGTTCATTAATTTTGTGGATTTTTTGCGGATTTCCCACTATATTATTGCATTGGCAACCTCCTGAAAAAAACATTAAAAATCTGAGAAAAAAAATGTCCGGTTTTGTTCAGGAAATTTCTGCACATAGCCTTATGGACAGTTTAACCCCTTTCTTCCATCGGATGGAATAGTACGTCCCCTGCTTTGATGTGGACGCCGGCGGTGAGTCCGCATGAAAGCTGGGACATCTCACCTGTTTTGAACAGCTGACATGTGCGTGCAATATGCACGGGCGGAATCGCGATCCACCCGCGCCTATTAATTAGTTAAATGCCACTGTCAAACTCTGGCATTTAAAAAGCGTTTCCAGCCATCGGGCCTGAAATGCGCTCACCGCTGACCACCGTCACGTGATCGGGGGTCATTGGTGCATCAACATGACAACCAGAGGTCTCCTGGATACCTCTATGGTTGTTGATGCCAGATTGCTATGAGCGCCACCCTGTGGTCGGCGCTCATAGCAATACTGTAATTCTGCTACGTAGGAGCGATCTGAGCATCACTCCTATGTAGCAGAGCCGATCAGGTTATGCCAGCTTCTAGTCTCCCATGGAGGCTATTGAAGCATTGCAAAAGTTAAAAAAAATGTTTTTAAAAATATGAAAAAAATATAAAAGTTTAATTCACCCCCCTTTTGCCCCATTCAAAATAAAACATAAAAAAATCAAACCTACACATATTTGGTATCACCGCGTTCAGAATCGCCCGATCTATAAATAAAACAAAAGATTAACCTGGTCGCTAAACGGCGTAGCGAGGAAAATTCAAAGCTCCAGAATTACGTTCTTTTGGTTGCCGTGACATTGCTTTAAAATTTAATAATTGGCGATCAAAACAACATATCTGCACAAAAGTGGTATCACTAAAAACATCAGCTCGTCACGCAAAAAATAAACAAACAAAGAATTTCACTTTTTTTGAAATTTCACTGTATTTGGATTTTTTATCCCCATTTTCTAGTACACGACATGGTAAAACCAATGGTGTTGTTCAAAAGTACATCTCGTCCCACAAAATATATGCCCTCACAAGACCATATTGACAGAAAAATAAATAAGTTATGGCTCTTGGAAGAAGGGGAAACGCAAAATCGAAAAAAGCTCTGGAGGTTAAAGGGTTAAGTAGAAGTGCTCAAAAACACAAAATGATATTTTATTAAAAAATAATTATATTTCTATCTTAGCAGATGACTATACCAGGAGATCAGAGGGACAGCTGACATCTTCAATTTTTAAATCTGATGATCTTGAGATCCTACAAGATACAACTGAAGTGAATGCCATTACTCCAGATATATCATCATCCATTCACAGCAAAGATCTGTCATCTGATCCTATGAAACAGGTCCTATCTTCTGATTCATTTATGACTACTAAGGAAAATCAAAGTCACAAAAGGGGCATTAAAAAACAAACTACTCCTAAAGCAAAGAAGTCATTTTCATGTTCAGAATGTGGGAAATGTTTTAACCGGAAATCATATTTTGTTAGACACCAAAGAACTCACACAGGAGAGAAGCCTTTTTCCTGTTCAGAATGTGGGAAATGTTTTAACCGGAAATCACATTTTGTTAATCACCAGAGAACTCACACAGGGGAGAAGCCTTTTTCCTGTTCAGAATGTGGGAAATGTTTTAAATGGAAAGCGAATCTAGTTAGACATCAGTGCAGTTACACAAAGGAGAAGCCTTTTACATTTTCTTAATGTGGGAAATATTTTACTTGGAAATCAGCTGTTAATAAACATCAGAAACGTCACATAGGGGAGACGCCTTTTTTATGTTCATAATGTTGGAATAGTTTTCACCAAAGTTGAATCTTCTTAAATGGGTTGCCTGTTGTCATTCCTCCTGTTTGCTGAAAAAAGGATAAAACTTTATTAATTCCAAATGTAAAACTATACCCATAATTCACCCTCTGAAGGTTAGTCAGAAGGTGACTAATAGAAAAAACATGCACCCCACAGTTTAGTATATAGGGTGAGGTGACGTATACACACTCACTCTCCAAGACTCTCATTTCTACGGTTTCATCGTCCACACCAAAGGCGACTCATCAGGAGACTATTTAATATTGACCTATATTCAAGCGAGACTAGACAAAAAAAGACTAAAATCAGGTATCATGATGTCCAAAACAGTCAGAAAACTAGCCACATATTGGCAGATCCCAGACCTCAAACTATATACTTCGTAAGTTTATAAGTCACTCCGGTGTCAGGAATAGATAGTATCTGACAATACAGTATAATTCTTGTGTTTTTTCTCCTATAGGGACTGCACTAGTTTGGTATTGTAACAGCTGTTAATTAGTAGTGCAGATGGAGCGTTCACCAGAGCCTAGGGGTTACTCGGTACCAGGTCCAGTGGTAATTAAAGGGGAAGTCATGGTGGCAGCGACCCGGTCCGTGGCCCTAGGCGTCCAATTTAAAGGAAAGGTCTTTAAAGGGGTTATTAGAATAAGAAATGTTCGTGACGCCACCTGTGGTACTCGGTCGGGGTGACTAACACTGCTTAAAGGGGTCCTCTGGGGAGTGATGGCACTGCAGCAATGATGGTATGGCTTCCCACAGGTGAATCTGGGTCCCAAGGGCTCCCGGTGTATTTGGCAAAGATAGTGTGGTGCCAGAAATAATCAGAGGACACAAGGTTGCAGTCTCTTTGCCTGTTTATTGGTGGTTTGCTGCCACAGTCCAGGGTACCGGTAACAGGTGTTGGTGAGCTCCAGTCGGCCTGGAAGCGATTATGAATCCCTTTCTCAGGTGAGGTTAGAAAGCCTTCCTTCTCACGCTGTGAGGCGAGTCCCTTGCTGCCTATGGCTCCACACAAGGTCCTCTCTTTCCCTGTCCTAAGACAGTACCCGCATGGTAGGCAGCATGAGCCTTTTTACAGGTTCTCTGTCATGACTCCGGGCTCTGTATCCTGCTGTACCTTCGGGTCTGGGTGCAGACAGACGACCTAGAATCTTCTGCCCTCTGGTTCTGCTGTGGGACATACAGTTCCACACAGCCTCGGGCTCCTGGTGCCTGGTTCCTGCACTTCAGCGTCGAGGGAGCCCAGTCACAGCTCCCCTCCAGCTCCTTAGTTCTCCTGTGCATCTCCCTCTCTGGCACTTGTTACCAATGCGACACTCCTGCTTCTTCACTCTGGACTGGAGCTGCAGCACCACGTGCTCTCACTCCTCTCTCCTTCACTGTCTACTACAGACTGCCTAACTGTCATGGTCAGGACATGGTTAATGTCCTGTCAGGGTTAATTTTTGCTAGCCTCTTTTCTATATTTGGAGGGGTATTTATACTCGCTCCTAGCCTGGTTCCTCTGTCAGCTATAGATTCTGTTTCTGTCTGTATGCGTGACTCCTGGATTGTGTGCCTGGTTTGCATAGCGTTGTCTTGCTTTCTGTGCTTTACCCTGTTTGTGTTCCTGGCTACTGAACTCTGGCTTTGCTTCTGACGATCCTCTGTCTCTCTGTTTTGGTACCTCGTAATCTCCTGGCTACGACTTCTGCTTGTTTGATAATTCTTTAGTGCTTGCCCCTTCTCTGTTTCCCTGGCGTCTGGCTCCGCCCCCTTTTCCTCCTCCCATTCTGTCACATGGTCTAGGTCCTGTTCGTTACCTGTACACTCTGTTTCATGTCAAAGGTCCTGTGGGTTCAGGTTAGTAACTTGGCATTTTGCTCAGCTGCTGTGTGCAGCTTCCCTTGCAGCATAGATATCCAGGTACCGTGACATTATAGCTGACCTTACAGTCTTTTTCCCTGGTGGGGGGTTCTTGGTATGCCATGGATCCTGTACAGGTTCTCACGGGGCAGATTAATGAGCTCTCCCAGTTGTTGCAGAAGCTGTCTGTGGAACAGCAAGCCCTGGTCCACTCGCACCAGCAGGTGCAGAGAGATGTGGCAGGTGCTTTACAGATGTCTGCTTCCTTGCGGTCTCGGGAGGGGGGCACCACTGATGTATCCCTGGTGGACCCCGAACCACCTGTAAAGTTACCCGATTCTTTTTCTGGGGATAAAAAGTTATTCAGGGTCTTTAGGGAGGGATGCAGGTTGTTTTTTGAGTTGCGTCCCCGGGCCTCGGGAAATGAAAGACAGAGGGTGGGGGTAGTTATGTCTTTATTAAGGGGGTCCCCTCAAGCATGGGCCTTCTCCCTCTCTCCCTCTGCTCCTGAACGCATGCCTGTGAACCTGTTTTTTGAGTCCCTGGGGCTCATTTATGATGAACCAGATAGAGTACATCTGGCGGAGGAAATGGTGATGAGTTTGACACAAGGGAAGCACTCTGCTGAATGGTTCTGCTCAGAGTTTAGGCGCTGGGCAGCTGAAATTTCTTGGAATGATGCAGCCCTGAGGGGGTTGTTCCGCATGGATCTGTCTGACCGTCTGAAGGACGCTCTGGCACTTCATCCTCCTCCTAATACCCTGGAGGATGCCATGACACAGGCAGTTCGAATGGACCGGAGACTCCGTGCTCGAGGAGTGATGTAGCAAGAGACTTCCTTGTTTTCCAAATTGCGTGACGCTGCTCCTGTATCTGAACCCATGGAGATTGGGTCAGTTTCGGTTATGGAGAAAGAAAGGAGGCGCCAGAGAGACAATCAATTGTGCTTTTACTGTGGAGCCTCTGGACATTGGAAAAGCAACTGTCCACTCTGCCCTTCTTCTGTGAAACCGTCTGAGAAACGACTGAGTCTGGGCAACAATCGAGGAGGTTGTCCAGACTCCCAGGTACATGTTTTTTCACTTGCCAAAATATTGCTTCAAGTGGAATTGGAACTTGCTGGAGGTCCTGTGGTGACCACCGCCTTTGTTGACTGTGGCTCTTCTATTAATTTGATTGATGCCCAAGTTGTGACTCGTCATAAGATAGGGACAGTCAGGCTGAAAAACCCTGTTAAAGTTGTGGCTGTTGATTCATCCCCTCTTACCCGGGATGGAATTTGTTTCGGGACTGATGTTTTTTCTCTGAAGGTGGGTTCCACTCATGTGGAAAAATTAAGTTGCTTTGTAATGAATAATCTACCTGCAGGACTGGTACTGGGTATGCCTTGGCTGCAACGCCACAATCCTGTCATTGATTGGGTGGCAGGGGAAATCACTCAATGGAGATGTAAGGGTAATGGTCCGTGTTGTAACCTGGGACCTCT
The DNA here is from genome assembly GCF_032444005.1 of Ranitomeya imitator. Lineage (NCBI taxonomy): Eukaryota > Metazoa > Chordata > Amphibia > Anura > Dendrobatidae > Ranitomeya > Ranitomeya imitator. Next base: position 240,285,941 of record NC_091283.1, read on the forward strand.
TGTTAACCCTATTAAGTCTGTATCTGTGTCGTCTGTCAGTCTGGAGGGTATTCCGGAGTACCTGAAGGACTTCGAAGACGTGTTTTCCGAAAGTGAGGCTGAGGCGCTTCCACCACATCGACCCGGTGATTGTGCAATTGATTTGATCCCGGGAGCCAAATTACCCAAGGCTCGTCTGTACAATTTATCTGGGCCTGAGCGCCAATCTATGAAAGAGTACATCACAGATAGTCTCCGCAAGGGGCATATTCGGCCCTCTGTCTCACCCGTTGCTGCGGGGTTTTTCTTTGTCAAGAAAAAAGATGGTGGTTTGCGACCGTGCCTCGACTTTCGAGAACTAAATAAGATTACTGTTAAAAACACGTATCCTCTTCCTCTGATTCCTGATTTATGTAATCAACTCACTGGGGCCAAGTGGTTTTCCAAGCTTGACTTACGAGGGGCTTATAATCTGATAAGGATCCGAGAGGGGGATGAATGGAAAACGGCATTTCTGACGACCGAGGGCTTGTTTGAAAATTTGGTCATGCCCTTCGGTCTCACCAATGCTCCTGCTGTTTTCCAGAGTTTTATTAATGTTGTGTTTTCTGACCTGATTGGGCGTTATGTTGTCATTTACCTGGATGACATCTTGATATACTCAGAGGACAGTCAGTCACACTTACACCATCTTCACTCGGTTCTTGTAAGACTCAGGGAGAACCATTTATATGCTAAGCTGGAGAAGTGCTCGTTCTTTTTGCAAGAACTGTCTTTTCTGGGGTTAATTGTATCTGGGGAGGGATTCCGCATGGATCCTGGGAAGGTTCAGGCCATTTCTGATTGGGTGCAACCTCAGGACCTGAAGGGGTTGCAACGATTTCTGGGCTTCGCTAATTATTATAGGAAGTTCATTAAAGGGTTTTCGCAGGTAGTGAAACCCTTGACGGACCTCACACTCAAAGGGGCGGATGTAAAAAATTGGTCCATGGCCGCAAAAAATTCCTTTCTGACACTGAAGAAATGTTTCACTTCAGCACCCGTGTTGATACAACCCGATCCATCGAAACCTTTTATCGTGGAGGTTGACGCCTCGGAGGTGGGGGTGGGGGCAGTGTTGTCTCAGGGTCCGTCCACCCTTACTAACCTTAAACCCTGTGCCTTTTTCTCTAAAAAATTCTCTTCGGCCGAGAGAAATTATGATGTCGGCTACAGAGAATTGTTGGCAATTAAATTGGCCTTCGAAGAATGGAGGCATTTTCTGGAGGGGGCTGTTTTTCCCGTTACGGTCATCACTGATCATAAAAATTTGGCCTATATCGAGTCCGCTAAGAGATTAACCCCCAGACAGGCTCGGTGGGCACTTTTTTTTTCTCGGTTTCATTTTACCATTACATTCCGACCAGGGTCTAAAAATGTGAAGGCGGATGCCTTATCCCATAGTTTTGATTCTGTGTCCCCTCCAGAACCTCCTTCCTCCATTCTTCAACCTGGAGTGGTTGTGGCTGAAGTCTCATCTGAGTTACAGAGGGAGATTTTGAATGCACAAGCACAAGCTCCCAGGAATAAACCCCAAGGTAAACTGTTTGTACCCGATCACTTCCGTTTCACACTTCTGAAAGAATTTCATGATTCTGTGTTGAGTGCACACCCTGGGATTGCAGCTACCCGGGGGGCAGTAGCTAGGAACTTTTGGTGGCCTTCTATGGGTTCGGATATCAAAAAGTTTGTGAATTCTTGTGGGGTGTGTGCTCGTTCTAAGAGCTCTCTGGTCCGGCCGGCCGGGGAATTGGTACCTTTGCCAATTCCGGATAAACCCTGGACACACCTCTCCATGGATTTTATCACTAATCTTCCGTCTTCCAAGGGCAACTCTGTAGTTTGGGTTGTGGTTGATAGGTTTTCAAAGCAAGCCCATTTTGTGCCGCTACCTGCGTTGCCTTCTGCTGAAACCTTGGCTTGCTTGTTTATTCAGCATATAGTTCGGTTGCATGGGGTCCCTGTGAATGTGGTGTCTGACAGGGGTGTGCAGTTTGTGGCCAGGTTTTGGAGAGCTTTTTGTAAGAAGTTGGGGGTTACGTTGTCATTTTCCTCTGCTTATCACCCGCAATCCAACGGACAGACTGAACGCACCAACCAGTCGTTGGAACAGATTTTGAGATGCCTGGCCTCTTCCAGACAGGAGGACTGGTGTGAGGTTTTACCCATGGCTGAGTTTGCGTTCAATTGTCGTATTAATCAGTCTACTTGCAAATCTCCCTTTGAAGTCAATTGTGGATTTGTTCCACAGTTTGGAGAATTTTCCCGCATGGATTCTGGTTGCCCTGGTGCTGAGGGTCTGGTGCAACAGTTAAGAACCCTTTGGAGGGAGGTTCAGGCGAACATCTCCAAAGCCCAAAAGAGGTGCAAACATTTTGCAGACAGGAGAAGGGGGTCAGCTCCTTCACTGACGGTGGGGGAGAAGGTATGGTTGTCTACTCGTAACATCAAACTTAAGATTCCATCCATGAAGTTGGGCCCCAGGTTTATAGGTCCATACAAGATTATTGAGGTGATCAACCCGGTGGCCTATAGGTTACAGTTGCCCACCTCTTTCAAAATTTCTAATGTCTTCCACAGGTCCCTATTAAAACCTGTGGGGGACGGTTAGAGAAGATTCTTCATTTGTTCCGCCAGTATTGGTAGAGGGTCAGCTGGAGTACGAGGTAGGGCGCATCATTGATTCACGGTGGGTGCGTCGTAGGCTTCAGTACCTTGTACATTGGAAGGGGTTTTCTATTGAGGATAGGTCATGGGTTCCGGCCAGTTCTGTGCATGCTGATCGACTGGTGCGGGCTTTTCATGTAAGATACCCTGAGAAGCCTGGGGGTCCAGTGGCCCCCCGTTAAGGGGGGGGTACTGTCATGGTCAGGACATGGTTAATGTCCTGTCAGGGTTAATTTTTGCTAGCCTCTTTTCTATATTGGGAGGGGTATTTATACTCGCTCCTAGCCTGGTTCCTCTGTCAGCTATAGATTCTGTTTCTGCCTGTATGCGTGACTCCTGGATTGTGTGCCTGGTTTGCATAGCGTTGTCTTGCTTTCTGTGCTTTACCCTGTTTGTGTTCCTGGCTACTGAACTCTGGCTTTGCTTCTGACGATCCTCTGTCTCTCTGTTTTGGTACCTCGTAATCTCCTGGCTACGACTTCTGCTTGTTTGATAATTCTTTAGTGCTTGCCCCTTCTCTGTTTCCCTGGCGTCTGGCTCCGCCCCCTTTTCCTCCTCCCATTCTGTCACATGGTCTAGGTCCTGTTCGTTACCTGTACACTCTGTTTCATGTCAAAGGTCCTGTGGGTTCAGGTTAGTAACTTGGCACTTTGCTCAGCTGCTGTGTGCAGCTTCCCCTGCAGCATAGATATCCAGGTACCGTGACACTAACTCCTCCTCCACACCAGAATATATATATCTGGGGGAAGCTCCCCTGAAAATGGGTTCAGAGCTCCCTCTTCTGACCTGGAATCGGAACATGTTGCATGTATGTGTACCACCTGTTAAAGGGATGTTCCTCGCTTCCAGGCATGGCATCACCCTCCCCGAAAGGAAGGCAACGCAACAATCGGCTCCTGGGGTGTTACACAGACATATTGTCCTAGACTAAACTCAGTTTTCAGACAGCCCAATATGTACCACTCAGGGAAACTTACCTGCTCCAAAGATCAATAGCAGCTTCTAACTAATGGCCATCCTGCGGTCTGTCAAGGAATGAGTGCAGTATCGTTATAAAGGCTAGGGATGTGTGCAATCATAATGTCTGGAAGATCTGTGCGATTATTTAGTATGAATATGGAAATTATCTCTAAAAGTTAAGGGGCAGGGGTAGTCCAGAAGACGCCGAGGTCCGCGGGCAGGGGAGGGTGGATTGTCAGCCCCGGGGCGGCAGGAGAGGACGAGGCCCCGGGGCAGAGTGCATGGGAGGACGGAGCCCTGGGGGATGGCGGGGAGGCTTGAGGGGAGGCTAGGGGGTGAGGAGAGGGCACAGGAAGGTGAGCACCCAGGTCAGAAATAAGCAATCGCAACCATTGCTCACCTTCCTGTGCAGCTCTCCACTGTATGGCCTCGATCATGGGGTCAGACATGGCAGACGAAATATCCAGGACAATTGCTTCCAGAGGGTCAGCCGGGGAGAAAGAGGACAATTGCTTCCAGAGGGTCAGCCGGGGAGAAAGAGGAAGGGACTGACCCCGGCACCTGGATTTAGCCCTTGTGGGTGTGGCCGGACGCCCCTTCCTCTCTCTTCCCGTCGGTCAGCTGGGCGTCCCAATTAGTGCATCACCTGGGGGAGTAGTGTGAGGGGGGAATTGGCACTGCACGGTTTTTCCTATTTGCTTCGTCCATCAGGAGCTCCGCAGTCAGAGGCACATTCCCTGTTATGACCTGGTGGTCAGGAGCACCCGGAATGACCTGATAGTTAAACCTCATACAGGACGAGCTCTGGGATGTGGGAGCTCTGCTGACCGCAAGCCCTAATCCTATCACACACACTAAAAATAGCCGTGGAGCGCTCCTGACCAGACCTAGGCGCCTCGTCACAGCCTAAGAACTATCTAGCCCTAGAGATAGAAAATAAAGCCTACCTTGCCTCAGAGAAATTCCCCAAAGGTAAAGGAAGCCCCCCACATATATTGACTGTGAGTAAAGATGAAAGTCACAAACGCAGAAATGAAACAGGTTTCAGCAAAGGGAGGCCAGACTTACTAAATAGACAGAGGATAGGAAACGTAACTTTGCGATCAGCACAAAAACCTACAAAAGACCACGCAGAGTGTGCAAAAAAGACCTCCGCACCGACTCACGGTGCGGAGGGGCCACTCTGCATCCCAGAGCTTCCAGCTAGCAAGACAAAATCATGAAAACCAGCTGGACAAGAAAACAATGAACAACTAATGACTATCAGGAACTTAGCTTCTGCAGGAGAAGGCAGGTCACCAGAGAGATCCAGGAGCGAACTGAACCAATGCAAAAACATTGACAGCTGGCATGGAGTAACGATCTGAGAGGAGTTAAATAGAGCAGTCAATCAAAGGATAAACCACGTCACCTGTGTAAGGAACCTCAGAAGCAGCAGCTTCACTCACAGCCACCAGAGGGAGCCCATAGACAGAACTCGCCGAAGTACCATTCACGACCACAGGAGGGAGTTCGACAACAGAATTCACAACAGTACCCCCCCCTTGAGGAGGGGTCACCGAACCCTCACCAGAGCCCCCAGGCCGATCAGGATGAGCCAAGTGAAAGGCACGAACAAGATCGGCAGCATGAACATCAGAGGCAAAAACCCAGGAATTATCTTCCTGACCATAACCCTTCCACTTGACCAGGTACTGGAGTTTCCGTCTCGAAACACGAGAATCCAAAATCTTCTCTACCACATACTCCAATTCCCCCTCGACCAACACCGGGGCAGGAGGATCAACGGAGGGAACCATAGGCGCCACGTATCTCCGCAACAACGACCTATGGAACACATTATGGATGGCAAAAGAAGCTGGAAGATCCAAACGAAATGACACAGGATTAAGAACTTCAGAAATCTTATATGGTCCAATGAAACGAGGCTTAAACTTAGGAGAGGAAACCTTCATAGGAACGTGACGAGATGACAACCAAACCAAATCCCCAACACGAAGTCGGGGACCAACACAACGCCGGCGGTTAGCGAAACGTTGAGCCTTCTCCTGGGACAATGTCAAATTGTCCACCACATGAGTCCAAATCTGCTGCAACCTGTCCACCACCGCATCCACACCAGGACAGTCCGAAGGCTCAACCTGCCCTGAAGAGAAGCGAGGATGGAAACCAGAATTACAGAAAAAAGGAGAAACTAAAGTAGCCGAGCTGGCCCGATTATTAAGGGCGAACTCAGCCAAAGGCAAGAAAGACACCCAATCATCCTGATCAGCAGAAACAAAGCATCTCAGATATGTCTCCAAAGTCTGATTAGTTCGTTCGGTTTGGCCATTAGTCTGAGGATGGAAAGCCGAAGAAAAAGACAAATCAATGCCCATCTTAGCGCAAAAGGACCGCCAAAACCTCGAAACAAACTGGGAACCTCTGTCCGAGACGATGTTCACCGGAATGCCATGCAAACGAACCACATGCTGGAAAAACAATGGCACCAAATCAGAGGAGGAAGGCAGTTTAGATAAGGGTACCAAATGGACCATCTTAGAGAAGCGATCACAAACCACCCAAATGACCGACATCTTTTGAGAAACAGGGAGATCAGAAATAAAATCCATGGAAATATGCGTCCAGGGCCTCTTCGGGATCGGCAAGGGCAAAAGCAACCCACTGGCACGAGAACAGCAGGGCTTAGCCCGAGCACAAATCCCACAGGACTGCACAAAAGAACGCACATCCCGTGACAAAGAAGGCCACCAAAAGGATCTAGCCACTAAATCTCTGGTACCAAAGATTCCAGGATGACCAGCCAATACTGAACAATGAATCTCCGAGATAACTCTACTAGTCCATCTATCAGGGACAAACAGTTTCTCCGTAGGACAAGGGTCAGGTCTATCAGCCTGAAACTTTTGCAGCACACGCCGCAAATCAGGGGAAATGGCAGACAAAATTACCGCTTCTTTAAGAATACCCGCCGGCTCCAGAACACCCGGAGAGTCAGGCACAAAACTCCTTGACAGGGCGTCAGCCTTCACATTCTTAGATCCCGGAAGGTATGAAACCACAAAATCAAAACGGGAGAAAAAGAGCGACCATCGAGCCTGTCTAGGATTCAACCGTTTGGCAGACTCGAGATAAGTCAAATTCTTGTGATCCGTCAAGACCACCACGCGATGTTTAGCTCCTTCAAGCCAATGTCGCCACTCCTCGAATGCCCACTTCATGGCCAACAACTCCCGATTGCCCACATCATAATTGCGCTCAGCAGGCGAGAATTTTCTAGAAAAGAAGGCACAGGGTTTCATCACCGAGCCATCAGAACTTCTTTGCGACAAAACAGCCCCTGCTCCAATTTCAGAAGCATCAACCTCCACCTGAAAAGGGAGCGAAACATCTGGCTGGCACAACACAGGGGCAGAAGCAAAACGACGCTTCAACTCCTGAAAAGCCTCTACCGCCGCAGAGGACCAATTGACCACATCAGCACCTTTCTTGGTCAAATCAGTGAACGGCTTAGCAACACTGGAAAAGTTAGCGATGAAGCGACGATAAAAATTAGCAAAGCCCAGGAACTTCTGCAAGCTCTTCACAGATGTCGGCTGAGTCCAATCGTAAATGGCCTGAACTTTAACAGGGTCCATCTCGATAGTAGAAGGGGAAAAAATGTAACCCAAAAATGAAACCTTCTGAACTCCAAAGAGACACTTTGACCCCTTCACAAACAAGGAATTTGCACGAAGGACCTGGAACACCATTCTGACCTTCTTCACATGAGATTCCCAATCATCCGAAAAGACCAAAATGTCATCCAAATATACAATCATGAATCTATCCAGGTACTCTCGGAAGATGTCATGCATAAAGGACTGAAACACAGATGGAGCATTAGAAAGCCCGAATGGCATAACCAGGTACTCAAAATGGCCCTCGGGCGTATTAAATGCCGTCTTCCATTCATCACTCTGTTTAATTCGCACAAGATTATACGCACCACGAAGATCTATCTTGGTGAACCAACTAGCCCCCTTAATCCGAGCAAATAAATAAGACAGCAGCGGCAAAGGATACTGAAATTTGACTGTAATCTTATTAAGAAGGCGGTAATCAATACAAGGTCTCAAAGAACCATCCTTCTTGGCCACAAAAAAGAACCCTGCTCCCAATGGTGACGACGACGGATGAATATGACCCTTCTCCAAGGATTCCTTTGTATAACTCCGCATAGCGGCGTGCTCTGGCACAGATAAATTAAACAGACGGCCCTTAGGAAACTTACTACCAGGAATCAAATCAATAGCACAGTCGCAATCCCTATGAGGAGGTAGGGCACCAGATTTGGGCTCTTCAAATACATCCCGGTAATCTGATAAAAACTCAGGGACTTCAGAAGGAGTGGAAGGTGAAATTGAGAGCAATGGAACAGCACCATGTACTCCCTGACAACCCCAGCTGGACACAGACATAGATTTCCAATCCAACACTGGATTATGGACCTGTAGCCATGGCAACCCCAAAACGACCACATCATGCAGATTATGCAACACCAAAAAGCGAATATCCTCCTGATGTGCAGGAGCCATGCACATGGTCAATTGAGTCCAGTACTGAGGCTTATTCTTGGCCAAAGGCGTAGCGTCAATTCCTCTCAATGGAATAGGATACTGCAAGGGCTCCAAGAAAAAACCACACCGCCTGGCAAACTCCAAGTCGATCAAATTCAGGGCAGCGCCTGAATCCACAAATGCCATTACAGAATAGGACGACAGAGAGCAAATCAGAGTAACGGACAAAAGAAATTTAGACTGTACCGTACCAATGATGGCAGACCTAGCGAACCGCTTAGTGCGCTTAGGACAATCGGAGATAGCATGAGTGGATTCACCACAGTAAAAACACAGCCCATTCCGACGTCTGTGTTCTTGCCGTTCAGCTCTGGTCAAAGTCCTATCACACTGCATAGGCTCAGGCCTATGCTCAGAGAATACCGCCAGATGGTGCACAGCTTTGCGCTCACGCATGCGCCGATCGATCTGAATGGCCAAAGACATAGACTCATTCAGACCAGCTGGCATGGGAAATCCCACCATGGCATCCTTAAGGGCTTCAGAAAGACCCTTTCTGAAAATTGCCGCCAGGGCACATTCATTCCACTGAGTAAGCACAGACCACTTTCTAAACTTCTGACAGTACACCTCCGCTTCATCCTGACCCTGACACAAAGCCAGCAAGATTTTCTCTGCCTGATCCACTGAATTTGGTTCATCATAAAGCAATCCAAGCGCCAGAAAAAACGCATCAACATCACGCAATGCCGGATCTCCTGGCGCAAGGGAAAATGCCCAGTCTTGAGGGTCACCACGCAACAAAGAAATAATGATTTTTACCTGTTGAACGGGGTCACCAGAGGAGCGGGGTTTCAAAGCTAGAAACAGTTTACAATTATTTTTGAAATTCAAGAACCTAGATCTATCCCCAGAAAACAAGTCAGGAATAGGAATTTTAGGCTCTAACATAGGATTCTGAACCACAAAATCTTGAATGTTTTGTACCCTTGCAGAGAGATGATCCATACAAGAGGACAGACCTTGAATGTCCATATCTACACCTGTGTCCTGAACCACCCAAAGGTCTAGGGGAAAAGAAAGACAAAACACAGTGCAAAGAAAAAAAAATGGTCTCAGAAGTTCTCTTATCCCTCTATTGAGATGCATTAATACTTTGGGCCAGCTGTACTGTTATGACCTGGTGGTTATGAGCACCCGGAATGACCTGATAGTTAAACCTCATACAGGACGAGCTCTGGGATGTGGGAGCTCTGCTGACCGCAAGCCCTAATCCTATCACACACACTAAAAATAGCCGTGGAGCGCTCCGGACCAGACCTAGGCGCCTCGTCACAGCCTAAGAACTATCTAGCCCTAGAGATAGAAAATAAAGCCTACCTTGCCTCAGAGAAATTCCCCAAAGGTAAAGGAAGCCCCCCACATATATTGACTGTGAGTAAAGATGAAAGTCACAAACGCAGAAATGAAACAGGTTTCAGCAAAGGGAGGCCAGACTTACTAAATAGACAGAGTATAGGAAAGGTAACTTTACGATCAGCACAAAAACCTACAAAAGACCACGCAGAGTGTGCAAAAAAGACCTCCGCACCGACTCACGGTGCGGAGGGGCCACTCTGCATCCCAGAGCTTCCAGCTAGCAAGACAAAATCATGAAAACCAGCTGGACAAGAAAACAATGAACAACTAATGACTATCAGGAACTTAGCTTCTGCAGGAGAAGGCAGGTCACCAGAGAGATCCAGGAGCGAACTGAACCAATGCAAAAACATTGACAGCTGGCATGGAGTAACGATCTGAGAGGAGTTAAATAGAGCAGTCAACCAAAGGATAAACCACTTCACCTGTGTAAGGAACCTCAGAAGCAGCAGCTTCACTCACAGCCACCAGAGGGAGCCCATAGACAGAACTCACCGAAGTACCATTCACGACCATAGGAGGGAGTTCGACAACAGAATTCACAACAATTCCTTATGCGGTACCGTGCCTACCAGGAACACTTCAACGAATCCTAGCGGTTCTGAGATTGTTTTTTCGTGACATATTGGGCTTCATGTTAGTGCTAAATTTAGGTTGATAAAAAATTATCAAAATGTGTTTATTTGTGAAAAAAATGGAAATTTGGCTAAAATTTTGGAAATTTCGCAATTTTCAAATTTAGAATTTTTATTCTGTTAAACGAGAGAGTTATATGACACAAAATAGTTAAAAAATAACATTACCCACATGTTTACTTTACATCAGAACAATTTTGGAAACAACATTTTTTTTTGCTAGGAAGTTATAAGGGTTAAAATTTGACCAGCGATTTCTCATTTTTACAACGAAATTTACAAAACCATTTTTTTAGGGACCACCTCACATTTGAAGTCAGTTTGAGGGGTCTATATGGCTGAAAATACCCAAAGGTGACACCATTCTAAAAACTGCACCTCTCAAGGTGCTCAAAACCACATTCAAGAAGTTTATTAACCCTTCAGGTGCTTCACAGCAGCAGAAGCAACATGGAAGGAAAAAATGAACATTTAACTTTTTAGTCACAAAAATGATGTTTTAGCAACAATTTTTTTATTTTCCCAAAGGTAAAAAGGGAAACTGGACCCCAAAAGTTATTGTACAATTTGTCCTGAGTACGCCGATACCCCATATGTGGGGGGAACCACTGTTTGGGCACACGACAGGGCTCAGAAGGGAAGGAGCGCCATTTGACTTTTTCAATGAAAAATTGGCTCCAATCTTTAGCGGACACCATGTTGTGTTTGGAGAGCGCCTGTGTGCCTTAATATTGGAGCTTCCCCCCACAAATGACCCCATTTTGGAAACTAGACCCCCGAAGGAGCTTATCTAGATGCAGAGTGAGCACTTTGAACCCCCAGGTGCTTCACAAATTGATCCGTAAAAATGAAGTACTTTTTTTCCCCAAAAAAATTTTTTAGCCTCAATTTTTTCATTTTCACATGGGCAACAGGATAAAATGCATCCTAAAATGTGTTGGACAGTTTCTCCTGAGTACACCGATACCTCATATGTGGTCACAAACCACTGTTTGTCTACACGGCAAGGCTCGGAAGGGAAGGAGCGCCATTTGACTTTTGAATGAAAAATTAGCTTCAATCGTTAGCGGATGCCATGTCGCATTTGGAGAGCTCCTGTGTGCCTAAACATTGGAGCTCCCCCACATTTGACCCCATTTTGGAAACTAGACCCTCCAAGGAACTTATCTAGATGCATAGTGCGCACGTTGAACCCCCAGGTGCTTCACAAATTGATCCGTAAAAATGAAAAAGTACTTTTTAGTCACAAAAAAATTCTTTTAGCCTCAATTTGTTAATTTCCACATGGGCAACAGGATAAAATGGATCCTAAAATTTATTGGGCAATTTCTCCTGAGTACATTGATACCTCACATGTGGGAGTAAACCACTGTTTGGGCACACGGCAGGGCTCGGAAGAGAAGGAGCGCCATTTGACTTTTTGAATGAAAAATTAGCTCCAATCGTTAGCGGACACCATGTCGCGTTTGGAGAGCCCCTGTGTGCCTAAACATTGGAGCTCCCCCACATGTGACCCCATTTTGGAAACTAGACCTCCCATGGAACTAATCTAGATGTGCGTTGACCACTTCAAACCCTCAAGTGCTTCACATAAGTTTATAACACAGAGCCGTGAAAATAAAAAATCATTTTTTTTCCTCTAAAATTGTTTTTTAGCCCACAATTTTTTATTTTCACAAGAGTAACAGGAGAAATTGGACCCCAAAAGTTGTTGGCCAGCTTGTCCTGAGTACGCTGATACCCCATATGTGGGGGAACCACTGTTTGGGCACACGTCGGGGCTCCGAAGGGAAGTAGTGTCTTTTGAAATGCAGACTTTGATGGAATGGTCTGCGGGCGTCACATTACGTTTGCAGAGCCCCTGATGTGCCTAAACAGTAGAAACCTCCCACAAGTGACCCCATTTTGGAAACTAGACCCCCAAAGGAACTTATCTAGTTATGTGGTGAGCACTTTGAACCCCCAAGTGCTTCACAGAAGTTTACTACGCAGAGCCGTGAAAATAAAAAATCATTTTTCTTTCCTCAAAAATGATGTTTTAGCAAGAATTTTTTTATTTTCACAAGGCTAGCAGGAGAAATTGGACCCCAATAATTGTTGCCCAGTTTGTCCTGAGTACACAGATACCCCATATGTGGGGGTAAACCACTGTTTAGGCACACGTCTGGGCTCGGAAGGGAAGTAGTGACTTTTGAAATGCAGACTTTGATGGAATGGTCTGCGGGCGTCACGTTGCGTTTGCAGAGCCCCTGATGTGCCTAAACAGTAGAAACCCCCCACAAGTGACCCCATTTTGGAAACTAGACCCCCCAGGGAACTTATCTAGGTATGTGGTTAGCACTATGAACCCCCAAGTGCTTCACAGAAGTTTACAACGCAGAGCCATGAAAATAAAAAATCATTTTTCTTTCCTCAAAAATGATGTTTTAGCAAGAAATTTTTTATTTTCACAAGGGTAGCAGGAGAAATTGGACACCAATAATTGTTGCCCAGTTTGTCCTAAGTATGCTGGTACCCCATATGTGGGGGTAAAGCACTGTTTGGGCGCACGTCAGGGCTCAGAATGTAGGGAGCACCATTTGACTTTTTGAATGCAAGATTGGCTGGAATCAATGGTGGCGCCATGTTACGTTTGGAGACCCCTGATGTGCCTAAACAGTGGAAACCCCTCAATTCTAACTCCAACGCTAACCCCAACACACCCCTAACCCTAATCCCAACTGCAGCCATAACCCTAATCACAACCCTAACCCCAACACACCCCTAACCCTAATCCCAACCCTAACCCTAATCATAACCCTAATCCCAACCCTAATCCTAACCCTAATCCCAACCCTAACCACAACCCTAACCCCAACACACCCCTAACCATAACCCTAACCACAGTCTAATCTTAACCCTATTTCCAACCTTAGCCCTAATTCCAACCCTAACTCTAATTCCAACCCTAACCCTAAGGCTATGTGGCCACGTTGTGGATTCGTGTGAGATTTTTCCGCACCATTATTGGCAGGCATTATCAATTCCTTGGATATCTTTTTGTTTTCCATTCCTGTTTTATACAGTTCAACTTCCTTTTCCTGTAGATCCTTTGACAATTCTTTTGCTTCCCCCATGATTCACAATGCAGAAAAGTCAGTGGCTTGATGAAAGATGCAAGAGTCTGTCTGGATCCCAGAAACTCACTCAGCTTTTATGCACACTCTGATTACAAGCAAACAGGTCACAGGTGAGGATGTTACCTTTAGTAGCCATTCAAACATATTTGTGTCAATTTCTGTGCATGTTAGCAGGCGAAAATCACCAGGGTATGTGAACTTCTGATTAGGGTCATTTGATGTTTTGGGTTGTTATTATGATTTATAAAGAGAAAACACAATAGTTTGACAATAAATGGCTTCACCAAACCACTAACCATGAGTGGAGAAAAAGTTTTGGTGTTATCATTTATATTCTCCAAAAAAAAGGCCAAGAAAGCAAAAATTCTGCAGGGGTATGTAAACTTTTCAGCACAAATGTATTTATTGAGTATACGATAAATACATACATAGATATATGTAAACGAATTGTAGATCTATCACTTGATATCAGTCTATAAGGTCAATAGATACTGTGCACTTATAAATGAATAGCTTCTATAATGAGAGGACACAGAGCAAAGGGTATAAATAGTAAGAAAATAAAGCGCTAACAGTGCATTACATTCCTGGAATAATAGGAGATATAAAGTGCAGCAAGTGCTATATGGAATATTCCAGGAATATAGTACAGCCCATGTAGTGTAAGGGAGTAAACATCCTAACAGGAGATGGAGATTACAAATCCTATAGACGACATGCCAGTGGTATACCGATAAGGATGAAATATTTACCACTATTCCCTCTTGCGCGTGTTTCGCCACGTCAGCTTCTTCAGAGGGTATGGATAAGTGTTTCCAACAAACCAAGGTCCTGCACTAATCCAGGCAAGGTGAGTAACTCTGGGATACAGTGGGAGTGTTTCTAATTGGGGCTGTTCCCCGGTCACATCTATGGAAAACATGACTGAGTCTGCCGGTGTAAGCCAATCACATAGGTGGTTATTGTTTATACCACCCTTTCCTATCCAGGGTCATGTTATTGGCGTGACACCTAATAGTAGTTGGGACATACCCCTGATGGCTTATTGGTGTAAACCGAACGTCCTAGTGCAAATGCCAATCAGAGCTCCCAGAGAGCGAGTATACCCCACGTGGGTAAATGCATCTGTGAGGCCCCCGGGTGGTGTCATGTGTGGGATCCAGGAAACAGCGTCACACGCCATATCGGGTAACTCCGCCTCTGGTGTTTCCAAGGGGGAGTGTCCGGAAGGACACTGGATGGACTCATTGCCATGGAGATCAGACAGGCCGACACCACGCAAAAAAAACAAGCACCAAACAACTAACAATCCATAATGTAAAGTCAGAAAAAATGAGGAAAATAATCTAAGTTTATATTCACACTGCAATATTAGTCACATTTGATCTGTGTTTGTCCCAGAAAAAAAGTCATCATTCCCTGTAATCAGTGTATAGAGGAGGAGATGATTGCGGAGAGACCGTCCATTGTTAGAATAGTGGGTAGACACAGAGGGCATCCAATGTTCCCGACTATCCGGGTGTCTAGAGGATCTTCACCATAGAACAGTAAAGTGCAGGTAGGAGATGATTGCGGAGAGACCGTCCATTGTTAGAATAGTGGGTAGATGCAGAGGGCATCCAATGTTCCTGACTATCCGGGTGTCTAGAGGACCTTCACCATAGGAGAGTAAAGTGCAGGTAGGCCATCTTGTCACCATTGAAAAAACAAAAAAACCCTAAAAAATACCTTTTAATAATAATAATAATAATGATTAAAAGTATGAACAACCAAAAATACTTTCCTAAAAAATAGGGAAAGTTGAGGATCTATGCCGTAAATTAAATAGCATACAGACTGAATAGTTTATTGTACACCACAGAGGTTTAGGTACCATAATTAGTGTCAATACTTGAGCCACAAATTATTAAATGCATAGGGAATGGACTAGGGAAGATAGAGGTGCCTTACCCTATAGATGTCCCTTCCAGGCAGCGGAGGTTGGCACCCTGGGAATGATATGGCACCCCCGCTCACCGTCGACTGACCCTCAAGACCCTCAACAGGAATCCCTATCAAAAAGCCACCACCATCACCAAACACCTATAATGTCTAAAGTGCTGTTCGTGCAGTTACCAAGGTCCTTATCTGAATCTAAACATTGTGGTTCCAGAGGCGGAGCGGAATAACTCTAGGTAAGGCTCAATAGGCTAATAACAAGTGATAATCAAAGAGGGTATCATGTATTTCACAAACGCCTCGTCTTTATCCACAATTCTTATGTTGATGTATAGATGTGAAACAGATTGACACTATCCAAGAATTGGCTGATAGAGGATGATACCTCAGGTTCATTGATGGATAGAGGAGTCGAAACAACTGGCAAACTTAACAGCTAAGAGACCCATTATGTGTCATAACCATCCTTTAGGCAAGGTGAATATACTCAGGTGCTAATAGTCATCAAACCATCAGGTTAGGGCATTTATACATGATGTCAATACAAAAGATTACACAGCTCATAATTCTTGCCAAAAGTGGTAACAAAATAAGCCACAAGTCCCATTGGGTCAAGGCAGGCAAAGGCATCCAATATAGATGAAAACAGTGACCATCTCTATAGGCATTAATATGTATTGAGCCACAACCGCGTTGTCTGAGTATTCATCCCAACCAAAAAGGTAACAGACACCTCATGATCAGCACATAGGTGTGTAATCAATAATGTCCCCTTATCTCCCGGGGACTAGTGCCCCATCCCGACCCGTTTCCCCCCATTGCCGGTCCAAAGGGGTTCATCAGGGCAATGCCAGCGGTAAGCATCAGGCAGCTTGTAATGAAAAAGTGCTGAATGCGCTTCAACAGAGGGTCCTTATATTCCATGTTGTGTTATATTCCAGCTGCTAAAAGATCCACAGCGATAGAAAATCTGTTCCACAATCATTATGGCTAACGGACAATGGAAACGGTCATAATAGACCTCTTCCCTCTATTAGTTCGTATAGGGACCTAAAGATATACCTTATTTCCATGTCCACCATGTGTATTCCATCTCATACTACACATCCCTTTAAAATATTTCCTACAAAAATATAGTATGCAGTATAGGGATTAGACTTATAGAGATAAATAAAGGATAGTCGGACCCTCAATGCTGAAAACAAGAAAGCAATAATCAAATAGAAATATAGTACAGAATCTCCCAAATGAGAGATATAGATATAGCGGTCATGGTCTGTTATAGTTATAGTCCTCAGAATAAAAAAAACAATAAAAGTACACATATTTAGTATCGCCACGTCCATAAAGACCTGACCTATAAAACCGTCCCACTAGTTAACCCCTTCAGTGAACACCGTAAAAAAAAAGGAGGCAAAAAACAACGCTTTATTATCATACCGAAAAACAAAAAGTGGAATAACACATGACCAAAAAGATGGATATAAATAACCATGGAACCGCTGAAAACGTCATCTTGTCCCGCAAAAAACGAGCCACCATTCAGTGTCATCAAAGAAAAAATAAAAAGTTATAGTCCTCAGAATAAAGCGATGCAAAATAATTATTTTTTCTATAAAAATAGCTTTTATCGTATAAAAGCACCAAAACATAAAAAAATGATATAAATGAGGTATCGCTGTAATAGTACAGACCCGAAGAATAAAACTGCTTTATCCATTTTACCAAACGCGGAATGGTATAAACGCCCCCCCCCCCCAAAAAAAAAAAAAAGAAATTCATGAATAGCTGGTTTTTGGTCACTCTGCCTCACAAAAATCAGAATAAAAAGCAATCAAAAAATGTCACGTGCCCGAAAATGTTACCAATAAAAACATCAACTCGTCCCACAAAAAAACAAGACCTCACATGACTCTGTGGACCCAAATATGGAAAAATTATAGCTCTCAAAATGTGGTACTGCAAAAAATATTTTTTGCAAAAAAAAAAGCGTCTTTCAGTGTGTGACGGCTGCCAATCATAAAAATCCGCTAAGATCCCACTATAAAAGTAAATCAAACCACCCTCCATCACCTCCTTAGTTAGGGAAAAATTATAAAATTAATAAAATTTATTTATTTCCATTTTCCCATTAGGGTTAGGGCTAGGGTTAAGGCTACATTTAGGGTGGGGCTAAAGTTAGGGTTAGGGTTGGGGCTAAAGTTAGGGTTAGGGTTTGGATTACATTTACGGTTGGGAATAGGGTTGGGATTATGGCTAGGGGTGTGTCAAGGTTAGGGGTGTGGTTAGGGTTACTGTTGGGATTAGGGTTAGGAGTGTGTTTGGATTAGGGTTTCAGTTATAATTGGGGGTTTCCATTGTTTAGGCACATCAGGGGCTCTCCAAATGCGACATGGCGTCCGATCTCAATTCCAGCCAATTCTGCGTTGAAATAGTAAAACAGTGCTCCTTCCCTTCCGAGCTCTCCATTGCGCCCAAACAGGGGTTTACCGCAACATATGGGGTATCAGCGTACTCAGGACACATTGGACAACAACTTTTGGGGTCCAATTTCAACTGTTACCCTTGAAAAAATACAAAACTGGGGGCTAAAAAATAATTTTTGTGGAAATTTTTATTTTCACGGCTCTGTGTTATAAACTGTAGTGAAACACTTGGGGGTTCAAAGTTCTCACAACACATCTAGATAAATTCCTTGGAGGGTCTAGTTTCCAATATGGCGTCACTTGTGGGGGGTTTCTACTGTTTAGGTACATTAAGGGCTCTGCAAACGCAATGTGACGCCTGCAAACCAATCCATCTAAGTCTGCATTCCAAATGACACTCCTTCCCTTCCGAGCTCTGCCATGCGCTCAGTGGTTCCCCCCCCCCCCACATATGGGGTATCAGTGTACTCAGGACAAATTGGACAACAACTTTTGGGGTCCAAGTTCAACTGTTACCCTTGAAAAAAATACAAAACTGGGGGCTAAAAAATATTTTTTGTGGAAAAAAAAGATTTTTTATTTTCACGGCTCTGCGTTATAAACTGTAGTGAAACACTTGGGGGTTCAAAGTTCTCACAACACATCTAGATAAGTTTCTTGGGGGGGTCAAGTTTCCAATATGGGGTCACTTATGGGGGGTTTCTACTGTTTAGGTACATTAAGGGCTCTGCAAATGCAATGTGACACCTGCAGACCAATCCATCTAAGTCTGCATTCCAAATGATGCTCCTTCCCTTCCGAGCTCTGCCATGCGCTCAAACGGTGGTTCCCTCCACATATGGGGTATCAGTGTACTCAGGACAAATTGGACAACAACTATTGGGGTCCAATTTCAACTGTTGCCCTTAGAAAAATACAAAACTGGGGGCTAAACTTAATTTTTGTGGAAAAAAAGATTTTTTATTTTCACCGCTCTGTGTTATAAACTGAAGTGAAACACTTAGGGGTTCAAAGTTCTCACAATACATCTAGATGAGTTCCTTAAGGGGTCTACTTTCCAAAATGCTGTCACTTGTGGGGGTTTCAATGTTTAGGCACATCAGTGGCTCTCTAAACGCAACATGGTGTCCCATCTCAATTCCAGTCAATTTTGCATTGAAAAGTCAAATGGCGCTCCTTCCCTTCCGAGCTCTGCCATGCGCCCAAACAGTAGCTTACCCCCACATATGGAGTATCAGCGTACTCAGGATAAATTGTACAACAACTTTTGGGGTCCATTTTCTTCTCTTACCCTTGGGAAAATAAAAAATTGGGGGCGAAAAAATCATTTGTGTGAAAAAATATGATTTTTTATTATTACAGCTCTGCATTATAAACTTCTGTGAAGCACTTGGTGGGTCAACGTGCTCATCACACATCTAGATAAGTTCCTTAGGGGGTCTACTTTCCAAAATGGTGTCACTTGTGGGGAATTTCAATGTTTTGGCATATCAGTGGCTCTCTAAATGCAACATGGCATCCCATCTCAGTTCCAGTCAATTTTGCATTAAAAAGTCAAATGGCGCTCCTTCACTTCTGAGCTCTGTCATGCGCCCAAACAGTGGTTTATCCCCACATATGGGGTATCACCGTACTCAGGACAAATTGTACAATAACTTTTGGGGTCAATTTTCTCCTGTTACCCTTGGTAAAATAAAACAAATTGGAGCTGAAATAAATTTTTTGTGAAAAAAAGTTAAATGTTCATTTTTATTTAAACATTCCAAAAATTCCTGTGAAGCACCAGAAGGGTTAATAAACTTCTTGAATATGGTTTTGAGCACCTTGAGGGGTGCAGTTTTTAGAATGGTGTCACACTTGGGTATTTTCTATCATATAGACCCCTCAAAATGACTTCAAATGAGATGTGGTCCTTAAAAAAAATGGTGTTGTAAAAATGAGAAATTGCTGGTCAACTTTTAACCCTTATAACTCCCTAACAAAAACAAATTTTGGTTCCAAAATTGTGCTGATGTAAAGTAGACATGTGGGAAATGTTACTTAAGTATTTTGTGTGACATATCTCTGTGATTTAATTGCATAAAAATTCTAAGTTGGAAAATTGCAAAATTTTCAACATTTTCGCCAAATTTCCATTTTTTTTCACAAATAAACGCAGGTAATATCAAAGAAATTTTACCACTATCATGAAGTACAATATGTCTCAAGAAAACAGTGTCCGAATTACTGGGATCCGTTGAAGCGTTCCAGAGTTATAACCTCATAAAGGGACAGTGGTCAGAATTGTAAAAATTGGCCCGGTCATTAACGTGCAAACCACCCTTGGGGGTAAAGGGGTTAAGGTACAGAAATCTTATGAAGTCTTTGCCAACAAGGATGTGGGTTCACCAATGTGGGGTACCTTTTTAAAAAATATATTATTGCCATCACAGCCCCCTTGCTCAAAATTCTGTGGCCTGTAACAGTACAGAACACGTTCACCCAGGTCATGTCATCGGAGATAAGGAAGAAACATTGCAGGAAACCGAGTTAAGAAGTAGGCCCAATGTAGGGGTGTGGGTCTCTAAGACTTGTAATGGAGTGCATGGCCTGACAAGCATTTCTTCATGGGGGCTAAATTTTTAAAAAATATTTCATGGGGATCATAAAAATGTCACTGTCTGTAGCAGCACGGAACACATGAACCTTGGTTATCTAGTGGTGGAAAATGAGGAGACATTGCTAAAGCCTAATTGAAAAGTAGACCCAATTTAAAGGAGCAGGTCTCCTATACTTGTAATGCCCATACACTAACTGGATGGGCTGACAAACATTTCCCCATGGGGGGGGGGGGTACATTTAAAAAAAGATAGTATGGGCATCATAGACACCCTTGCCCCCCAAAAATTGTGACTTAGGCATCACATAATCTGTTCCCCTGTTGCCCTGTTGCTCTACTGGTTGTGGATGATGAGGATGAGGAAGATAGCACCAAACAGACCAAATCTGGAAGCGTATTCTCATGTGTGATTTGGAAAAGGTGCATGAGAATACACCTCCCCAAAAATAGAATGTATTAGAGGTCATGTTTCGCTGTTTTCACTTGGTGGTGTACAGAAGTCTTTCCCAATCCAGCCCTTGTTCATTTTGATAAGAGTCAGCCTGTCAGCATTTTCAGTTGACAGGTGGATGCCCTTATCAGTAATAATTCCACCAGAGGCACTATAAACCCGCTCTGACAGAAAGCTAGCAGCAGGGCAGGCCAGGACCTCCAAGGCGTAAAGAGCCAGTTCATGCCATGTGTCCAGCTTGGATACCCAATAATTAAAAGGCATAGAGGAATCCCGGAGGACGTTTGTACGATCTGCAAGGTACTCCCTCAGCATCTTCCTAAACATTGAACTTCTTGTGAGAGCACCCCTTGCCTCTGTGCCAGCATGATGGGAGGGTCTGAGAAAACGGTCCCAGAACTTTGCCATTGTTCCCCTGCCTGCACTGGATTGTACTTCTGTCTCTCTCGCTTGAACTCCTTGGTTGTACAACAAACTCTGACGTCTGCTGTCAGCGTTCTCACATTTTCTGAGTAATTCCGCTACAAGGGCCCTCTGGTACTGCAACATTTTAGTACACCTCTCTGCCTCAGGCAGAAGAGATTGAAAGTTCTCCTTGTAGCGTGAGTCTAGAAGTGTCACTAACCAGTAATGAGTGTCATCCAAAATAATTTTTATAATGCGAGGGTCAGGTGAAACGCAGTGCAACAAAAAGTCAGCCATGCGTGCCAGACTGCTAACAGGCAGCACTTCCGTGTCCTCACCAACAGGACGACTGACCATGCTGTCCTCCTCCTCATCCTCCTCCTCCCTGTCATCAGGCCATCCACGCTGAACAGACGCTAATACAGATGTATTTGTAGTACCGTCTATAGCGCATGAAAGTAGATCCTGTTCTTCCTCCTCCTCCTCCTCATTGTCTACCAATCCACGTTGAGAAGACATGAGGCTGGGCTGAGTGAAATCCCCCTGTATGGTTCCTTGCTCCATGTCCTTGTGCTCTGCCTGCAATGCATCCTCTTTAATTGTGAGCAGAGAGGTTTTGAGAATGCTGAGAAGCGGGATGGTGATGCTAATTAGGGGCAGCACGGTGGCGCAGTGGTTAGCACAGCAGCCTTGCAGCGCTGGAGTCCTGGGTTCTAATCCCACCCAGGACAACATCTGCAAAGAGTTTGTATGTTCTCCCCGTGTTTGCGTGGGTTTCATCTGGGCACTCCGGTTTCCTCCCACTTTCCAAAGACATACTGATAGGGAATTTAGATTGTGAGCCCCATCAGGGATAGCGATGATAATGTGTGCAAACTGTAAAGCGCTGCGAAATATGTTAGCGCTATATAAAAATAAAGATTATTATAATTATGGCGTCAGCGCTGCTCACCATCTTGGTGCAGTCCTCAAAGTTTTGGAGGGTAGTACATATGTCTGACAGCCATGTCCACTCCTGAGGTCTTATGTGTGGAGGTTGACCTGAATATTGACGGCCTTGTTGATGTTGGTAGTCAACAACTGCCCTCTTCTGCTTACAAATCCTTTCCAACATATACAGCGTAGAGTTCCAGTGCGTGGGGTGTTATGAAAGGTAATTCAGTACCACAATGGACATAGAGGTCAGCGCACATACAGTGACCTGGCAATAACCCAAAAAACAAGAACGAGCTCTGAGACGTGGAACTCTGTTGACCGCAATCCCTAATCCTACCCAACCACACTAAAGGCAGCCGTGGATTGCGCCTAACGCTCCCTATGCAACTCGGCACGGCCTGAGAAACTAGCTAGCCTGAAGATTGAAAATAAGCCTACCTTGCCTCAGAGAAATACCCCAAAGGAAAAGGCAGCCCCCACATATAATGACTGTGAGTTAAGATGAAAAGACAAACGTAGAGATGAAATAGATTTAGCAAAGTGAGGCCCAACTTTCTGAACAGAGCGAGGATAGGAAAGGTAACTTTGCGGTCAACACAAAACCCTACAAAAACCACGCAAAGGGGGCAAAAAGACCCTTCGTACCGAACTAACGGCACGGAGGTACACCCTCTGCGTCCCAGAGCTTCCAGCAAGCAGAAAAAAACAAATTGACAAGCTGGACAGAAAAAAACAGCAAACAAATAGCAAAGAGGAACTTAGCTATGAAGAGCAGCAGGCCACAGGAACGATCTAGGAGGAAACAGGTCCAATACTAGAACATTGACTGGAAGCCAGGATCAAAGCACTAGGTGGAGTCAAATAGAGCAGCACCTAACGACTTCACCACATCACCTGAGGAAGGAAACTCAGAAGCCGCAGTACCACTTTCCTCCACCAACGGAAGCTCACAGAGAGAACCAGCCGAAGTACCACTTGTGACCACAGGAGGGAGCTCTGCCACAGAATTCACAACAGTACCCACCCCCTTGAGGAGGGGTCACCGAACCCTCACCAGAGCTCCCAGGACGACCAGGATGAGCCATATGAAAGGCACGAACAAGAACGGGAGCATGGACATCAGAGGCAAAGACCCAGGAATTATCTTCCTGAGCATAACCCTTCCACTTAACCAGATACTGGAGTTTCCGCCTTGAAACACGAGAATCCAAAATCTTCTCCACAATATACTCCAACTCCCCCTCCACCAAAACCGGGGCAGGAGGATCAACAGATGGAACCATAGGTGCCACGTATCTCCGCAACAATGACCTATGGAATACGTTATGTATGGAAAAAGAATCTGGAAGGGTCAGACGAAAAGACACAGGATTAAGAACCTCAGAAATCCTATACGGACCAATAAAACGAGGTTTAAACTTAGGAGAGGAAACCTTCACAGGAATATGACGAGAAGATAACCAAACCAAGTCCCCAACCCGAAGTCGGGGACCCACACAACGTCTGCGATTAGCGAAACGTTGAGCCTTCTCCTGGGACAAAGTCAAATTGTCCACTACATGAGTCCAAATCTGCTGCAACCTGTCCACCACAGTATCCACACCAGGACAGTCCGAAGACTCAACCTGCCCTGAAGAGAAACGAGGATGGAACCCAGAGTTGCAGAAAAACGGTGAAACCAAGGTAGCCGAGCTGGCCCGATTATTAAGGGCGAACTCAGCCAAAGGCAAAAAGGACACCCAGTCATCCTGATCAGCAGAAACAAAGCATCTCAGATATGTTTCCAAGGTCTGGTTGGTTCGTTCGGTCTGGCCATTAGTCTGAGGATGGAAAGCCGAGGAAAAAGACAAGTCAATGCCCATCCTACCACAAAAGGCTCACCAAAACCTCAAAACAAACTGGGAACCTCTGTCAGAAACGATATTCTCTGGAATGCCATGTAAACGAACCACATGCTGGAAAAACAATGGCACCAAATCAGAGGAGGAAGGCAATTTAGACAAGGGTACCAAATGGACCATCTTAGAGAAGCGATCACAGACCACCCAAATGACTGACATCTTTTGAGAGACGGGAAGATCTGAAATAAAATCCATAGAGATATGTGTCCAAGGCCTCTTCGGGACCGGCAAGGGCAAAAGCAACCCACTGGCACGAGAACAGCAGGGCTTAGCCCGAGCACAAATCCCACAGGACTGCACAAAAGTACGCACATCCCACGATAGAGATGGCCACCAAAAGGATCTAGCCACTAACTCTCTGGTACCAAAGATTCCAGGATGACCAGCCAACACCGAACAATGAACCTCAGAGATAACTTTATTCGTCCTATCAGGGACAAACAGTTTCTCCGCTGGGCAATGATCAGGTTTATTAGCCTGAAATTTTTGCAGCACCCGCCGCAAATCAGGGGAGATGGCAGACACAATTACTCCTTCCTTGAGGATACCCGCCGGCTCAGATACACCCGGAGAGTCGGGCACAAAACTCTTAGACAGAGCATCCGCCTTCACATTTTTAGAGCCCGGAAGGTATGAAATCACAAAGTCAAAACGGGCAAAAAACAACGACCAACGAGATTGTCTAGGATTCAACCGCTTGGCGGACTCGAGATAAGTCAAGTTCTTATGATCAGTCAAGACCACCACGCGATGCTTAGCTCCTTCAAGCCAATGACGCCACTCCTCGAATGCCCACTTCATGGCCAGCAACTCTCGATTGCCCACATCATAATTTCGCTCAGCAGGCGAAAACTTCCTGGAAAAGAAGGCGCATGGTTTCATCACCGAGCAATCAAAACTTCTCTGCGACAAAACAGCCCCTGCTCCAATCTCAGAAGCATCAACCTCGACCTGGAACGGAAGCGAAACATCTGGTTGACACAACACAGGGGCAGAAGAAAAACGACGCTTCAACTCTTGAAAAGCTTCCACCGCAGCAGAAGACCAATTGACCAAATCAGCACCTTTCTTGGTCAAATCGGTCAATGGTTTAGCAATACTAGAAAAATTGCAGATGAAGCGACGATAAAAATTAGCAAAGCCCAGGAACTTTTGCAGACTTTTCAGAGATGTCGGCTGAGTCCAATTATGGATGGCTTGGACCTTAACAGGGTCCATCTCGATAGTAGAAGGGGAAAAGATGAACCCCAAAAATGAAACCTTCTGAACACCAAAGAGACACTTTGATCCCTTCACAAACAAAGAATTAGCACGCAGGACCTGAAACACCATTCTGACCTGCTTCACATGAGACTCCCAATCATCCGAGAAGATCAAAATGTCATCTAAGTACACAATCAGGAATTTATCCAGGTACTCTCGGAAGATGTCATGCATAAAGGACTGAAACACTGATGGAGCATTGGCAAGTCCGAATGGCATTACTAGATACTCAAAATGGCCCTCGGGTGTATTAAATGCAGTTTTCCACTCATCGCCTCGCTTAATACGCACAAGATTATACGCACCACGAAGATCTATCTTGGTGAACCAACTAGCCCCCTTAATCCGAGCAAACAAATCAGATAACAATGGCAAGGGGTACTGAAATTTAACCGTGATCTTATTTAGAAGGCGGTAATCTATACAAGGTCTCAGTGAACCATCCTTCTTGGCTACAAAAAAGAACCCCGCTCCTAATGGCGACGATGACGGGCGAATATGCCCCTTCTCCAAAGACTCCTTCACATAACTCCGCATAGCGGCGTGCTCAGGCACAGATAAATTAAACAGTCGACCTCTTGGGAATTTACTACCAGGAATCAAATCGATAGCACAATCACAATCCCTATGCGGAGGTAGGGTATCGGACTTGGGCTCATCAAATAAATCCCGGTAATCAGACAAGAAATCAGGAAACTCAGAAGGGGTGGATGACGAAATAGTCAGAAATGGGACATCACCATGTACCCCCTGACAACCCCAGCTGGACACAGACATGGATTTCCAATCTAATACTGGATTATGGACTTGTAGCCATGGCAACCCCAACACGACCACATCATGCAGATTATGCAACACCAGAAAGCGAATAACCTCCTGATGTGCAGGAGCCATGCACATGGTCAGCTGGGTCCAGTACTGAGGCTTATTCTTGGCCAAAGGCGTAGCATCAATTCCTCTCAATGGAATAGGACACTGCAAGGGCTCCAAGAAAAACCCACAACGCCTAGCATACTCCAAGTCCATCAAATTCAGAGCAGCGCCTGAGTCCACAAATGCCATGACAGAATACGATGACAAAGAGCAGATCAAGGTAACAGACAGAAGAAATTTTGGCTGTACCATACCAATGGTGGCAGACCTAGCGAACCGCTTAGTGCGCTTAGGACAATCAGAGATAGCATGAGTGGAATCACCACAGTAGAAACACAGCCCATTCAGACGTCTGTGTTCTTGCCGTTCAACTCTGGTCAAAGTCCTATCGCACTGCATAGGCTCAGGTTTAAGCTCAGGTAATACCGCCAAATGGTGCACAGATTTACGCTCGCGCAAGCGTCGACCGATCTGAATGGCCAAAGACATAGACTCATTCAGACCAGCAGGCATAAGAAATCCCACCATGACATCCTTAAGGGCTTCAGAGAGACCTTTTCTGAAAATAGCTGCGAGTGCACCTTCATTCCACTGAATGAGTACGGACCACTTTCTAAATTTCTGACAATATACCTCTTTTTCATCCTGACCCTGACACAGAGCCAGCAAATTCTTCTCTGCCTAATCCACAGAATTAGGCTCATCGTACAGCAATCCGAGCGCCAGGAAAAATGCATCGATATTACTTAATGCAGGATCTCCTGACGCAAGAGAAAATGCCCAGTCCTGAGGGTCGCCATGCAAAAAAGAAATAACGATCCTAACTTGTTGAACTGGGTTACCAGAGGAGCAAGGTTTCAAAGCCAGAAATAGTTTACAATTATTTTTGAAACTCAGAAATATAGTTCTATCTCCAAAAAACAAATCAGGAATAGGAATTCTCGGTTCTAACATAGAATTCTGAACCACAAAGTCTTGAATACTTTGTACTCTTGCCGTGAGCTGATCCACACATGAAGACAGACCTTTAATGTCCATTGCTACACCTGTGTCCTGAACCACCCAAATGTCTAGGGGAAAAAAAAGGCAAAACACAGTGCAAAGAAAAAAAAATGGTCTCAGAACTTCTTTTTTCCCTCTATTGGGAATCATTAGTACTTTGGGCTTCCAGTACTGTTATGAAAGGTAATTTAGTACCACAATGGACATAGAGGTACATACAGTGACCTGGCAATAACCCAAAAAACAAGTACGAGCTCTGAGACGTGGAACTCTGTTGACCGCAATCCCTAATCCTACCCAACCACACTAAAGGCAGCCGTGGATTGCGCCTAACGCTCTCTATGCAACTCGGCACGGCCTGAGAAACTAGCTAGCCTGAAGATTGAAAATAAGCCTACCTTGCCTCAGAGAAATACCCCAAAGGAAAAGGCAGCCCCCACATATAATGACTGTGAGTTAAGATGAAAAGACAAACGTAGAGATGAAATAGATTTAGCAAAGTGAGGCCCAACTTTCTGAACAGAGCGAGGATAGGAAAGGTAACTTTGCGGTCAACACAAAACCCTACAAAAACCACGCAAAGGGGGCAAAAAGACCCTCCGTACCGAACTAACGGCACGGAGGTACACCCTCTGCGTCCCAGAGCTTCCAGCAAGCAGAAAAAAACAAATTGACAAGTGGACAGAAAAAAACAGCAAACAAATAGCAAAGAGGAACTTAGCTATGAAGAGCAGCAGGCCACAGGAACGATCCAGGAGGAAACAGGTCCAATACTAGAACATTGACTGGAAGCCAGGATCAAAGCACTAGGTGGAGTCAAATAGAGCAGCACCTAACGACTTCACCACATCACCTGAGGAAGGAAACTCAGAAGCCGCAGTACCACTTTCCTCCACCAACGGAAGCTCACAGAGAGAACTAGCTGAAGTACCACTTGTGACCACAGGAGGGAGCTCTGCCACAGAATTCACAACAGTGGGGACATCATACACCAGCTGGTGAGCTGGAAGCTGCAAACGCTGCTGAAGCATGACAAGGGCGGCTGAAGCTGTAGCTGACTTTCTAAAATAGGCAGACAGATGGCGTACTTTCACTAGCAGATCCGGCAGCTCCAGGTTAGTTTTTCAGAAAACGTTGAACCACGAGGTTATGCACATGTGCCAAGCAAGGTACGTGTGTGATCTCATCTTGGATCAGAGCCGCCACCAGGTTACGGCTATTGTCACACACGATCATACCTGGCTGTAGGTTCAGTAGTGTCATCCAAACATCTGACTGCTCTTTCAGTGCTATCCACAACTGTTCTGCATTGTGCGGTGTGTCAACCATGCAGATTAGCTTCAGCACAGCCTGTTGCCGCTTGGCTGAGGCAGTGCTGCAGTGCTTTCGGCTTCTGACTGATGTGTTGATTTCAGAGATGAGGATGAAGAGGAGGAGGAGGTGCAGGAACTCTAGACTGTGGGGGCAACCCTGATTGACGTAGGGCCAGCAATCCTCGGCGTGGGGAGGATGTGTTCCATCCCAAGGTCCGACTGGGTCCTGGCTTCCACTATGTTAACCCAGTGTACAATCAGTGAGATGTACCGTCTGTCACGGGGCTACTGCGACAGAGAGGTTCCAGAGAACCGCAGCGCTCTGGGCCTTGTTCACACACAGTGAACAGAAGCTCTTCACCTGCATTCTGACCTGGCTGCTTTGTGCCAGCAGTGCAGGAGTTAACCTTATTGCTGAGTTGTTGAGAGCTGGGTCTCTCAGCTGAAATGGATTTTGTAATCTGATCATCTATATAGACCCAGTCCTGACTTCAGCTATTGTCAGTGATCAGTTCTACTGCCTGGCTTGGAGGTTGAAGGAGCTTAGTGTTGGAGTTGGAGGTTTATTTACAGAGATTGGTGTCTGCTATTTTGGTTGCATGTTAAACCTGTTTTCCTTCCTAGTTTATTCCTTCTCTTCCCTTCTCTGTGTTTCCTCTGTGGTTGTGTGAGCATTTGGTGAGTTTGAGACTTTTAGTTACCTTGTCTGTATACCCTGTTATTTGTTGTATTGTTACACTAGGTGCAGTCCACCTCCCTTGGGGGGAGAGGGGGCCACTGATAGGGTCTGCACAGGAGACAGGGATACGCTGGCGGCTCAGGTCTCCTAACCATCATAGGTACCCCTGAGATAAGGGAAAGCCAGTGCCTCATTATAGTGGCAGGGACAGGTGCGGGTCCCAGTACACCATCCTGCCCCTTTATCGCCGTTAACGGCGTGATAGTATCACTGACCTTAAAAAAATTTTGGGTCCAATATGGACCCCATTGCTGCTTTAGATGGACAAATGCAGCAACTGAGTCCAGAGGTGGCTGACCTCCGCTCGGCGGTTGTGCAGCGCACTCCAGTGGCCACTGCAGGGGTTGCTGCACCTCCACAAGCTTCGCTGGAGCCTAAAATTGCGTTACCTGACAGGTTCTCTGGGGGCGTGACAAATTTGTTACTTTCAGGGAGGCCTGTAAATTGTATTTTAGGATGCGTCCTCACACTTCAGGTTCAGAGAAGCAGAGGGTTGGAATTATAGTATCGTTCCTACAAGGTGACCCTCAGGCTTGGGCATTTTCACTTCCCGCTGACGCTTTGCCGGTACGGACTGTGGAGGAGTTTTTTTGAGCCTTAGGTCAAGTGTATGATCCTGACCGTGTCTCCCTCGCTGAGTGCACAATATGCCATCTTACACAAGGACACCGGCCAGTAGAGGAGTACTGCTCTGAGTTTCGGAGATGGGCTATTGACACAATGTGGAATGACCTTGCACTCCGCAGTCAATTTTATCAGGGCCTATCTGATAAAATAAAAGATGCTTTCGCCCTACAGGAGACACCAACCACACTGGAGGCAGCTATGTCTCTTGCGATCCGTGTGGACCGCCGCCTGCGCCAGAGACTTAATGAATCACCGCTATTCAAGGGTAATTCAGATTTGGACTCACCAGAATCTGAGTCTCTAGGAGAACCTATGCTGTTGGGTGGCGCTTCTCGTTCTAAGGGGGTTGCAGTAGTACGGCGTAAGGGAGGTGCTTTTTTTGTGGCAGAAGGGGTCATTATGTGAATGTGTGTCCTTCTAGAAGACAACCGCCGGAAAACTATTGAGCCCGGGTTGCAAGGAGGTTGGCAACTCGGGTGTACTAATTTCCTCCTTAGGTAAACCTCAATTTTTCCTACCAGCCGAGATTCATCTTGGTGAAAGTAGGTTCAATATCTCTGCCTTTCTGGACTCTGGATATAAATATAATGATGGCGTGCACTCAGTCAGAATTGCGAGGTGCTGGTGTAATGGATCAGATGATCCTGGGTACTAGTAGATATGTTTACACTGCACACTCTGATGACAACGTGTGAATTTACTTGAATATTTATTTGTCAAAATAAATTTAAATAAGGGAGCGAAACAGTAATATAGTGCTGGAAGCGATATATAAAACAGACGTTTCGGCTCAACCAGAGCCTTATTCATTGAATCGCTGAAAGAACAAAAGAGTCATGTATCACCAAGAGACAAAATAACAAACTAATAAACAATAAACAAAATAGTATAATGGTAGTGCACTGTGGAAAAATTCCGTGATCCTGGAAGTAAAAGACAGCATATCGTGAGCGGACAATATATGAGGGTCGATCCAAAAGTAATGATAATCAATACTAAACACAATGAATATAGTCAAATTTTATTTTTATTTTTTTACATAGTCTCCTAACAAGTCTATACATTTAGTCCATCTCTTTTCTAAACTTAGAATTCCCTTAGAAAAAATTCTTGATCTTGACCTTCAAAAAAATCCCCAACAGCGGTTATCACGTCGCTATTGTCATCAAATTTCTTGCCCCGGAGGTGTTCCTTGAGCCGAGGAAAGAGAAAGAAGTCACTGGGGGCTAGATCTGGCCAATAGGGGGGGTGTTCCACCCGTTCAAAGCCCGCTTCTTGAATGGTAGCCATGGCAACTGCAGCTTTGTGAGCCGGCGCGTTATCTTGGTGAAACAGCACTCCAGCCCGCAGTTTGCCGCGCCTTTTCTCCTTGATAGCCTCCCACAATCTTCTTATTTGTTCTGCGTAGTAGGAGCCCGTAATAGTGGCTCCCTTCTCCAAATAGTCCACCATAATAATTCCTTCAGCGTCCCAAAAAACGGACGCCATAACCTTCCCTGCTGAGCTTGACACTTTGAATTTCTTCGGCGTCGGTTCGTCGGCTCGTTTCCACGTCATCGATTGTTGTTTAGTTTCGGGATCAAAGTGGTGGATCCAGGTCTTGTCCATGGTCAAAAAACGTGACAAAAAATTTTCCTTGTCTGCTTGGAACTTTTCGAGATTTGCTATTGAAATGTCAACTCGTTTCTTCTTTTGCTTGTCGGTTAACATTTTTGGCACCCAACGCGGGGAGACCTTTCTCATATGCAATTCTTTTGCAAGGATTCGTTGAATACTGCCATATGAGATCCCTGTGACCTCAGCTACATGCCTGATAGTCACTCTTCGATCTGCCAATACAACTTCTTCAACTTTTTTCACGTTTTCTTCATTGAGGGACGTGGATGGGCGTCCTTCACGATGTTCATCTTCCGTCGATGTTCTTCCCAGCTTAAATTCCTTGGCCCAGCATGCAACTGTGGAATATGGAGGAGAAGAGGCCCCCAATGTTTCCACCAAGTCGCTGTGTATGTCTTTGGTAGTCATTTTTTTTCAAGCAGAGGTATTTGATGACAGCTCTGAGCTCGTTTTTTTCCATTTTGATGTTCACTCCTCGGCAGTTCATATTCAAATGAATGTAGCTCCCGGGAATCGTGGTCTATTTAAGTGATTTTTTTTCCTGGACTAGTGGGCACCTAAGAGAGAAGAAAACATTTTATTTTAATTTCTGTGTGCAATAGAAATAACCGATTATCATTACTTTTGGATCGCCCATCGTATACAATATATACAGTAGTAGGCTGACAGATAGTCTAGTTCTAACAAATGTAAATATACATAGAGGAAACATATGTTTACCTTATCCACAATAAGAAGTGATTTGAAGCGGAAAGGGTAGAGATCCCTCAGTGCCAAGATACGGCTGCAAAGAATGGCATCATGATTAGAAGAGAGGTCTAACTCACTACAATATAGAAAGACTCTGGGACAGGGTTTGATTTAAATGATGCTGGGTTTGTTCAGGCACATGGGCTTAAGGCTCAAGAGTTGTCTAGACCCATACCTATAATTGCTATTGATTCTGCACCTTTGAGTCAGGGGACTTTCACTCAGATCGTCCGTGGGGTGAGCCTACAAATAGGGGCGTTGCACTCTGAGTCATTAGATTGTTATGTGTTGGGGGGTTTGCCATCGCCTGTAGTTCTCGGTTTACCATGGCTCACGTTACACAACCCAGTGTTAGACTGGCAGACTCGGGAGATTACTAGATGGAGTGAGTTTTGTCAGGAATATTGCCTGGGTCCTCGGCTGGCCGGGTTGAGTTCTCAGGTTTTGCCAGAGTTCATCTCAGATTTTGAGGATGTATCCTCTGAGGAGGGGAGTCGAGAGCTACCTCCACACCGTCCTTATGATTGCGCCATACGTCTCATTCCTGGTGCTAAACTGCCTAAGAGTAGGCTATACAACATCTCTGCCCCTGAGAGACAGGCCATGAAGGACTATATCACGGAGAGTCTGGCCAAGGGTCATATCAGACCCTCGTCATCACCCATTGCTGCTGGGTTCTTCTTTGTTAAGAAGGACGGGGGTTTACACCCATGCTTAGACTTCCATGAATTAAATCAAATTACGGTCCGGGATTCTTTCCCGCTCCCTCTTATTCCGGACGTCTATAATCAAATTGTGGGGGCTAAATGGTTCTCCAAATTAGATCTCAGGGGGGGGGGCATATAATATCATTCGGATGAAGGAGGGGGATGAATGGAAGACGGCGTTTAATACTCCAGAGGGACATTACGCGAACTTGGTTATGCCTTTTGGGTTAAGTAATGCTCCTGCTGTGTTTCAACACTTTGTCAATGATATACTTAGTCACTTAATAGGTAGGTTTGTGGTGGTATATCTCGATGACATCTTAATTTATTCCCCTGACCTCGAGTCTCATCAGGATCATGTACGGCAGGTCCTTCAGGTACTCAGGGACAATAAACTGTTTGCCAAACTTGAGAAATGCATGTTCGCGGTCAAAGAGATTCCGTTTCTGGGTTATTTCTTATCCTCCACAGGTTTTTGTATGGATCCCACTAAGGTCAGGGCAGTCTTGGAGTGGGATTGTCCTGAGGACCTTAAGGCTTTGCAGAGGTTTTTAGGTTTTGCAGATTTCTATCGCAAATTTATTAAAGACTTTTCAGTGGTAGCCAAACCATTGACAGACATGACCAAAAGAGGCACGGATTTCTCCGTATGGTCCAGTGTGGCCAGTAAAGCTTTTGAAACTTTGAAAAAGTGTTTTTCCACTGCACCCATATTAATACAGCCTGACATCACTCAGCCATTTGTGGTAGAGGTGGATGCCTCTGAGGTAGGGGTGGGAGCTGTATTGTCTCAGGGGATTTCTCCGAGTAAGTGGCATCCGTGTGCATTTTTCTCGAAAAAATGTTCTCCTACGGAGAAGAATTATGATATTGGTAACAGGGAGCTGTTGGCAATTAAATGGGCATTTGAGGAATGGCGTCATTTTTTGGAGGGAGCACTTCACCCTGTCATGGTGATCACAGATCATAAAAATCTGTTGTATTTAGAATCTGCAACGCGTCTTACACCTAGGCAGGCAAGGTGGTCTCTGTTCTTTGCCAGGTTCAATTTCTACATTACATACCGGCCAGGAAATAAGAATGTCAAGGCTGATGCGTTATCCCATTGTTTTCCGGGGGTGGGAAGCCGCAATTAATTCTGATCTTGAGAAAGAGGTGGTAGAGGCACAGGGGGTACGCCCCAGCAGCCTGTCCGTTAGGTAAACTTTTTGTTCCAGCTAATTTGTCTCAGGGTCATAAATGAGCATCATGACTCGGTTTTGGCCGGACACCCTGGAAGTAAGGTTACCATGGACCTACTCACTCGGCGTTTTTGGTGGTCTGGGGTAAGACATGATGTACAGGAATATGTTGCTGCCTGCAGTGTGTGTGCGCGTTCGAAGTCCTCTCGTTCTTGCCCGTCTGGGTCTCTCCAACCTTTGGAGATTCCCAATAAACCTTGGACTTATTTGTCAATAGATTTCATCACTGACTTACTGGTTTCGGAGGGTAATAAAGTTATTTTAGTCGTAGTTGATAGATTTAGCAAGATGTCTAATTTCATTGCGCTCCCCGCGTTACCAAATGCTAAGACTCTGGCACAGGTCTTTATTAAGGAGGTTGTGAGACTGCATGGTATTCCTTCAGATATTGTCTCAGACCGTGGGGTGCAGTTTATTTCTAAGTTTTAGAGGGCTTTGTGCAGCCGGCTGGGGACTCATTTGTCATTTTCTTCAGCTTTTCATCCCCAATCCAATGGTCAG
The DNA here is from genome assembly GCF_032444005.1 of Ranitomeya imitator. NCBI lineage: Eukaryota > Metazoa > Chordata > Amphibia > Anura > Dendrobatidae > Ranitomeya > Ranitomeya imitator. Next base: position 240,320,607 of record NC_091283.1, read on the forward strand.
ACTGAACGCGTAAATCAAAATCTTGAGACTTATCTCAGGTGTTTCATCTCAGAGAATCAGGAGGACTGGGTTAAGTACTTACTGTTAGCAGAATTTGCTATAAACAATCGTACTCATGAGTCTACTGGTAAGTCCCCATTTTTGGGGGCATATGGTTTTCATCCTCAATCTAGTTCATTTAATAGGAGGGATTCCTCAGGTGTTCCTGAAGAGGAGAGGTTTTCTTTATCCATCACGTCCGTATGGCAAGGGGTTCTTGATAAATTAAAGAGGATGGGTTCCATGTATAAGAATGCGGCTGATCGGAGACGTGTGGAAGGTCCGGACCTGTGTGTGGGTGATTGTGTTTGGTTGTCCTCGAAAAATATTAAGCTGAGAGTTCCCTCGTGGAAATTGAGCCCTAGGTTCATTGGCCCTTATAGGATTGTGGCATCATCCAATCAGTCCCCTTCACCTCCATCTCCGGTCCTTGTTGATGGAAATCTCGAGTTCCAGATTTCCAGGGTTATGGATTCTAGTTTAGTTCGTCGGTCCCTACAATATCTGGTACACTGGAGAGGGTATGGTCCTGAGGAGAGGACATGGGTATCTGCTGCCGATGTCCATGCGGTTAGGTTGGTTCGGGCATTTCATACAGCTCACCCTGAGAAACCTGGTCCTGAGTTTCCGGAGGTCTCTCGTAGAAGGGGGGTACTGTCACGGGGCTACCGCGACAGAGAGGTTCCAGAGAACCGCAGCGCTCTGGGCCTCGTTCACACATAGTGAACAGAAGCTCTTCACCTGTATTCTGACCTGGCTGCTTTGTGCCAGCAGTGCAGGAATTAGCCTTATTGCTGAGTTGTTGAGAGCTGGGTCTCTCAGCTGAAGTGGATTTTGTAATCTGATCCTCTATATAGACCCAGTCCTGACTTCAGCTATTGTCAGTGATCAGTTCTACTGTTTGGCTTGGAGGTTGAAGGAGCTTAGTGTTGGAGTTGGAGGTTTATTTACAGAGATTGGTGTCTGCTGTTCTGGTTGCATGTTAAACCTGTTTTCCTTCCTAGTTTATTCCTTCTCTTCCCTTCTCTGTGTTTCCTCTGTGGTTGTGTGAACATTTGGTGAGTTTGAGACTTTTAGTTACCTTGTCTGTATACCCTGTTATTTGTTGTATTGTTACACTAGGTGCAGTCCACCTCCCTTGAGGGGAGAGGGGGCCACTGATAGGGTCTGCACAGGAGACAGGGATACGTTGGCCGCTCAGGTCTCCTAACCATCATAGGTACCCCTGAGATAAGGGAAAGCCAGTGCCCCATTATAGTGGCAGGGACAGGTGCGGGTCCCAGTATGTCGTCCTGCCCCTTTATCGCTGTTAACGGCGTGACACCTTCCCTGCCAACCAGCACTTGTCCATGTGTCCTTGGTTAGGTAGACTTTCCCTGTAACAGCATTGTTGAGGGCACGGGTAATGTTGTGGGACACATGCTGGTGTAATGCCGGTACGGCACCCCACGGGAGAAATAGTGGCGACTGGGGACCGAGTACCTTGGGACGGCTGCCACCATCAGGTTGTGGAAAGCTTCCATCTCATCAAGCCTAAAAGGCAACATTTCTAGCGCAAGCAGCAGAGAAATATTGGAATTGAGGACTGTGGTCTGTGGGGCGTTGGCTGGGTATTTCTGCTTGCGTTCCAAAGACTTGGTTATAGACAACTGAAGGCTGTGATGGGACAAGGACGTGGATGGCTTGATGATGGTGCTGCATGACTGTGGGCCAAAACAGGTGCAGAGATAGAGGCATTTTCACATGCATGGTGTACTGGGGATTGGCTTCTATGCAAAACAGTGGAAGAAGCAGTGGTGTGACATGCAGGCAGTGGTCCTGGAGCCTGGGGTTTGGCCCATAAAGTCGGGTGTTTTGCTGCCATGTGCGTGATCATGCTGGTGGTGGTCAGGCTGGTTGTTTTGCTACCCCTGCTGATGCGGGCATTGCAGGTGCTGAAAACGGCCTGTTTGGGGTTATCGGCAGAGTCTTTAAAAAATAACCAGACTCGGGAAGATCTAACAGTTGGAATGGCAACTTCCCTCATGTTGGTGTTACGGGGAACGGATGCACGCCTTCTGTCTGTGGCCACCACACTGCTTCTTCCTGCCTGTTGGGGTAATATGCCTCCTTCCCCATGTGTGTTGCTGCCTTTCCTCTGCATGTCCACCTGACAGGTTGGGTCAGTTACATAGTCATCCACCACCTCGTCTTCCACATCCGCATCCTGATCCTCCTCCTGACTTTCTGGCAATTGTGTCTCATCATCGTCCACCTCTTCTGACACTTTCCCACAATCACCTTTGTGTGACTGGGGCTGGTCTGTTATGGACCTGGTGGTTAGGAGCACCCGGCACAACCTGATAGTTAAACTGACACAGGACAAGCTCTGGGATGTGGGAGCTCTGCTGACCGCAACCCCTAATCCTATCACAACAACTAGAAATAGCCGTGGAACGTTCCTGACACTCCCTAGACGTCTCTTCACAGCCTAAGAGCTAGCTAGCGCTAGAGATAGAAAATAAACCCCGTCTGAGGATGTAAAAGATACAGCTCTCTGATGATTTCTGCATGCTAAACACTCCATGCAGGGGAAGAAACCAACCCTTGGTTTCCCTAATCCGAACCTATCCGGGGGGCTCGCCACATAATGACTCTTAACGAGTATTGTTATGGACCTGGTGGTTAGGAGCACCCGGAATGACCTGATGGTTAAACTACCACAGGACAAGCTCTGGGAAGTGGGAGCTCTGCTGACCGCAACCCCTAATCCTATCACACAACTAGAAATAGCCGTCGAGCGTACCTAACATGACCTAGACGCCTCTTCACAGCCTAAGAGCTAGCTAGCCCTGAAGATAGAAAATAAAGCCTACCTTGCCTCAGAGAAATTCCCCAAAGGTAAAGGAAGCCCCCCACATATATTGACTGTGAGTTAAGATGAAGTCACAAACACAGAAATGAAACAGATTTCAGCAAAGGGAGGCCAGACTTACTAAACAGACAGAGGATAGGAAAGGTAACTTTGCGGTCAGCACAAAAAACTACAAAAGACCACACAGAGTGCGCAAAAGACCTCCGCACCGACTAACAGTGCGGAGATGCCACTCTGCATCCCAGAGCTTCCAGCTAGCAAGGCAAAATCATGAAATCCAGCTGGACAAGGAAACAATAAACAAATAATAACTAGCAGGAACTTAGCTTCTGTTGGAGTAGACAGGTCACCAGAAAGATCGAAGAGCGAACTGAACCAATGCAGGAACATTGACAGCTGGCATGGAGTAACGATCTGAGTGGAGTTAAATAGAGCAGCCAACCACAGGATAAACCACGTCACCTGTGCAAGGAACCTCAGAAGCAGCAGCTCCACTCACAGCCACCAGAGGGAGTCCATAGACAGAACTCGCCGAAGTACCATTCACGACCACAGGAGGGAGTTCGACAACAGAATTCACAACAGTACCCCCCCCTTGAGGAGGGGTCACCGAACCCTCACCAAAGCCCCCAGGCCGATCAGGATGAGCCAAATGAAAGGCACAAACTAGCTCGGCAGCATGAACATCAGAGGAAAAAACCCAGGAATTATCTTCCTGACCATAACCCTTCCACTTGACCAGGTACTGGAGTTTCCGTCTCGAAACACGAGAATCCAAAATCTTCTCCACCACATACTCCAACTCCCCCTCGACCAACCATAGGCGCCACGTATCTCCGCAACAACGACCTATGGAACACATTATGGATGGCAAAAGAAGCTGGAAGGTCCAAACGAAATGACACGGGATTAAGAACTTCAGAAATCTTATATGGCCCAATGAAACGAGGCTTAAACTTAGGAGAGGAAACCTTCATGACGAGATGACAACCAAACCAAATCCCCAACATGAAGTCGGGGACCAACACAGTGCCGGTGGTTAGCGAAACGTTGAGCCTTCTCCTGGGACAATATCAAATTGTCCACCACATGAGTCCAAATCTGCTGCAACCTGTCCACCACAGTATCCACACCAGGACAGTCCGAAGGCTCAACCTGCCCTGAAGAGAAACGAGGATGGAAACCAGAATTACAGAAAAAAGGAGAAACCAAAGTAGTCGAGCTGGCCCGATTATTAAGGGCGAACTCAGCCAAAGGCAAGAAGGACACCCAATCATCCTGATCAGCAGAAACAAAGCATCTCAGATATGTTTCCAAAGTCTGATTAGTTCGTTCGGTTTGGCCATTAGTCTGAGGATGGAAAGCCGAAGAAAAAGACAAATCAATGCCCATCTTAGCACAAAGGGACCGCCAAAACCTCGAAACAAACTGGGAACCTCTGTCCGAGACGATGTTCTCTGGAATGCCATGCAAACGAACCACATGCTGGAAAAACAATGGCACCAAATCAGAGGAGGAAGGCAATTTAGACAAGGGTACCAAATGGACCATCTTAGAGAAGCGATCACAAACCACCCAAATGACCGACATCCTTTGAGAAACAGGGAGATCAGAAATAAAATCCATGGAAATATGCGTCCAGGGCCTCTTCGGGACCGGCAAGGGCAAAAGCAACCCACTGGCATGAGAACAGCAGGGCTTAGCCCGAGCACAAGTCCCACAGGACTGCACAAAAGAACGCACATCCCGTGACAAAGAAGGCCACCAAAAGGATCTAGCCACCAAATCTCTGGTACCAAAGATTCCAGGATGACCAGCCAAAACCGAACAATGAACCTCAGAGATAACTCTACTAGTCCATCTATCAGAGACAAACAGTTTCTCCATTGGACAACGGTCAGGTCTATCAGCCTGAAACTTCTGCAGCACGCGCCGCAAATCAGGTGAGATGGCAGACAAAATTACCCCCTCTTTAAGAATACCCGCCGGCTCCGGAACACCCGGAGAATCAGGCACAAAACTCCTTGACAGGGCATCAGCCTTCACATTCTTAGATCCCGGAAGGTATGAAACCACAAAATCAAAACGGGAGAAAAAGAGCGACCATCGAGCCTGTCTAGGATTCAACCGTTTGGCAGACTCGAGATAAGTCAAATTCTTGTGATCCGTCAAGACCACCACGCGATGTTTAGCTCCTTCAAGCCAATGTCGCCACTCCTCGAATGCCCACTTCATGGCCAACAACTCTCGATTGCCAACATCATAATTGCGCTCAGCAGGCGAGAATTTTCTAGAAGAGAAGGCACATGGTTTCATCACCGAACCATCAGAACTTCTTTGCGACAAAACAGCCCCTGCTCCAGTAGCGTAGCTACTGGGGGGGCAGAGGGGGCCGTCGCCCCGGGCCCTGTCACATGAAGGGGCCCACTGGGAGCCAGGGCGAGCCCACTTCTGTGATGAGGCAGAACACAGCATAGGAGCAAGGCAGTGTGTCTGCTCCCATCTGACGGAGACTCTGCAAGCTACTAGCACAGTGGCAGCTGCAGAGTCTCCCTCCTGCAGTGAATGGTATTGCCTGTCTTTTCCTGGGCTGCAGCTCTGAATCTTGACTCTGTGAAGTGTGCACGCTGGGTCCTAGTGCCATTTCACTGACACAGAGACACTTCCTGGTGCTGCCTGCAAACTTCATCAGTAAGTGGGGATGGAACTTATTAGCTTTCCTAAATTCAGGTATGTCACCGTGAGGTGAATGTGAGACCATTGGGGTATTGTGGGAGAGGGGAGACAGGGTACTGGGGGGTGAATGTGAGGCAATGGGGGTATTGTGGGGGAGGGGAGACAGGGTACTGGGGGGTGAATGTGAGGCCATGGGGATATTGTGGGGGAGGGGAGACAGGGTACCGGGGGGTTAATGTGAGGCAATGGGGATATTGTGGGGGAGGGGAGACAGGGTACTGGGGGGTGAATGTGAGGCAATGGGGGTATTGTGGCTGAGGGGAGACAGGGTTTTGGGGGGTGAATGTGAGGCAATGGGGGTATTGTGGGGGAGGGGAGACAGGGTACTGGGGGGTGAATGTGAGGCAATGGGGGTATTGTGGGGGAGGGGAGACAGAGTACTGGGAGGTGAATGTGAGGCAATGGGGGTATTGTGGGGGAGGGGAGACAGGGTACTGGGGCGTGAATGTGACCATGGGGGTATTGTGGGAGAGGGGAGACAGGGTACTGGGGGGTGAATGTGAGGCAATGGGGATATTGTGGGGGAGGGGAGACAGGGTACTGGGGGGTGAATGTGAGGCAATGGGGGTATTGTGGGGGAGGGGAGACAGGGCACTGGGGGGGTGAATGTGACACCATGGGGGTGTTGTGGGGGAGGGGAGACGGGGTACTGGGAGGTGAATGTGAGGCAATGGGGGTATTGTGGGGGAGGGGTGACAGGGTACTGGGGCGTGAATGTGACCATGGGGGTATTGTGGGAGAGGGGAGACAGGGTACTGGGGGGTGAATGTGAGGCAATGGGGATATTGTGGGGGAGGGGAGACAGGGCACTGGGGGGTGAATGTGAGGCAATGGGGATATTGTGGGGGAGGGGAGACAGGGTACTGGGGGGTGAATGTGAGGCAATGGGGATATTGTGGGGGAGGGGAGACAGGGCACTGGGGGGTGAATGTGAGACCATGGGGGTGTTGTGGGGGAGGGGAGACAGGGCACTGGGGGGTGAATGTGAGGCCATGGGGGTGTTGTGGGGGAGGGGAGACAGGGCACTGGGGGTGAATATGAGGCCATGGGGGTGTTGTGGGTGAGGGGAGACAGGGCACTGGGGGGGTGAATGTGACGCCATGGGGGTGTTGTGGGTGAGGTGTAGACAGGGCACTGAGGGGGTGGATGTGAGATGATGGGGGTATTGTTGGGGCTGAATTGGGGGAGGGGGACAGGGCACAGGGGGCTAAATATTATGTTTTATGTTATTTTATTACAAGTACTCCATCACATGTAATATTTGCTGTCTGGGGAGGCTGGAGATGGGGGGAGGGTAGGGGGCTTTTGATACGTACCACATGGGTCTTTTATGAGTATTAGTATAAGAAGCCCCATACAGTAACCAAGAGCTGCATCACATTTACAGCACCACTCCAGCATTTTCTTTTTATTTCACTGCTGGAGCGGAGCTGAAAATCCAAGTCCCCTGCCCCCTGTCTAAGGCTAGGTTCACACTGCGTTGTGTGAACCCATTTAGCGTACTACGTTACACCGTGGCATAACGCGGTGTAACGTAGTCCGTTAACGCCGCCATTGCTTGTAATGGCGAAGGCATCGCTAGCGCATGCCCACATTGGGCGTGCGCTAGCGATGTGCTGTCATTTGAGTGACGGATATCGAACACTGCTTGCAGCGTTCGCGGTCCGTTCCTCACTAGCGCAGATCGGGCATCTGCGCTAGCGGGATCGGCAAACGCAATCCCTTTGGGGACATTGCGTTAGCGCAGTCCATAGCGCTATGCGCTAAACGGACTGCCCGAACGCAATGTGAACCTAGCCTAATACTCACCTTCAGGAGTTTTCATCGGTTTTCAACTCGGCTCCGTCTCTTGCAGTGTTTCATGGAGCGGTGCAGAGGTCACTAATCATGTAAGTCTATGGGAGCCTCGTTCTGTTATGTTCCTCACTCTCATAGTCTTACATTGAGCGCTTGTGACATAGCTTCTCATTTCTGGCCAGTCAGAAGCTGCGCTCACAAGTTTGAGCCGCCACACTGCAGCAGTGCCGCAAAATAGTGCGCTTAAAGCCCCATTCCAGCGGTAGAAAAAAAAAATCTGCTAGAGAGGTGCTTTAATAATTTAATAAGCAATGTATTACTATAAAGTGGATAAAGGCTTGGAATAAATGTCTGCAGTCACTTTATATGACTACAGACTGCCAAATCATGATCAGGAGCTGTGGGCCCATCATACTGTGTATAATGGAGCAGTACATGGGGGAACTTAGGGGACATTATTAAATGTTAAGTGGGCACTTAAGCATCATTGTTATAGGGGCACTCAGAGTATTGTGACCATCAAAGTTGCATATGGGGTATTATTACTTTCTAGGTCAGAAATGTGGAGGGCACTAGCAAAGGGCATGAATATTTTCTAGGAGGCAATTTTACTCTCTAGAGAGCACAAAGGAGTCATTATTACTATGTAAGGTGCTCAGTGGTGGCATTACATAGTAACATAGTAACATAGTTAGTAAGGCCGAAAAAAGACATTTGTCCATCCAGTTCAGCCTATATTCCATCATAATAAATCCCCAGATCTACGTCCTTCTACAGAACCTAATTGTATGATACAATATTGTTCTGCTCCAGGAAGACATCCAGGCCTCTCTTGAACCCCTCGACTGAGTTCGCCATCACCACCTCCTCAGGCAAGCAATTCCAGATTCTCACTGCCCTAACAGTAAAGAATCCTCTTCTATGTTGGTGGAAAAACCTTCTCTCCTCCAGACGCAAAGAATGCCCCCTTGTGCCCGTCACCTTCCTTGGTATAAACAGATCCTCAGCGAGATATTTGTATTGTCCCCTTATATACTTATACATGGTTATTAGATCGCCCCTCAGTCGTCTTTTTTCTAGACTAAATAATCCTAATTTCGCTAATCTATCTGGGTATTGTAGTTCTCCCATCCCCTTTATTAATTTTGTTGCCCTCCTTTGTACTCTCTCTAGTTCCATTATATCCTTCCTGAGCACCGGTGCCCAAAACTGGACACAGTACTCCATGTGCGGTCTAACTAGGGATTTGTACAGAGGCAGTATAATGCTCTCATCATGTGTATCCAGACCTCTTTTAATGCACCCCATGATCCTGTTTGCCTTGGCAGCTGCTGCCTGGCACTGGCTGCTCCAGGTAAGTTTATCATTAACTAGGATCCCCAAGTCCTTCTCCCTGTCAGATTTACCCAGTGGTTTCCCATTCAGTGTATAATGGTGACATTGATTCCTTCTTCCCATGTGTATAACCTTACATTTATCATTGTTAAACCTCATCTGCCACCTTTCAGCCCAAGTTTCCAACTTATCCAGATCCATCTGTAGCAGAATACTATCTTCTCTTGTATTAACTGCTTTACATAGTTTTGTATCATCTGCAAATATCGATATTTTACTGTGTAAACCTTCTACCAGATCATTAATGAATATGTTGAAGAGAACAGGTCCAAATACTGACCCCTGCGGTACCCCACTGGTCACATTATTATGTGGAGCGGTAAGAGGAGACGTTATTGTACCACACAGTAGGTGCAGTAATAGGGACACATATGGCAGCAGCGGCTCAGTATTGGGGTATTAGCAGGATGAGGAGTTTGTACAGATTGGGGAAAGATGGGGACAGTGCAGGAAATGTGAGGAATCAGATGTGTTGTTGTCATGTCAGTGTGGGCCAGATGGAAAAGATGGGAAAGTGAATGACTCCATCAGAGAAAACGTCAGCTGTAAGTCACCATCTATGACTGTAGTGTAATCTCTTATATGGTCGGCAGAAGTGGTATCTACCACTATATGGTCACAATATGGCAGTAAAATCAATGTTCGTTTTTGTATATAGATTTATTTTCAATAACAGCGCGGTCATATTCTGAGGTTCCACTATATTCACAATTAGAGTGCTCAACCATAGTTGTAATCAGGGTTAGCTGGTTAGGGGCCCACTCAGATGTTTCGCCCCCCTAAGTTGAAACCCTAGCTATGCCTCTGCCCTGCTCCAATCTCAGAAGCATCAACCTCGACCTAAAACGGGAGCGAAACATCTGGCTGGCACCTAAAATAAGAAAAAAGCTGACGCACTCTGATACCACATACTGATATGAAAAAGATGGGGGTGCGAACCAAAGTGGCTGGAATAATATTGAAACAAACAGAAAAAGAGGCCACTAGAACATATTCGCACACTACCAATAATGCATATCAAAAAGGAACAACTTTATTGGAAGTACAATTAAAAACAATTAAAATCGATACAAACAACAACTGCCTCCACCCGCATATAAAGCCTGAACAATACTGCATGTACTGCAGATATGGCGCCAGAATGATAGAGAATTCTATACAAAATGTACATATACTGGGACACACTGCACAAAATCAAAGCCTACTACTGGACAAGGGTACATCCACAAATAAGGAACATCAAGATATGATAGAAATAATAATAAATATAATAATAAATAAATAAATGGTCCTTCATATCCCTATATGACACAGCACGCAAACCCAAAAGTAGGCACACATTAGAGATCAAAACATAATGAAGATCAGGCCACCCATGCCACCTCCAAGTAGAGGCAAAGCCCAGAGTACTACCATAAGGAAAAATACCCCAGACAGGGCAGTGTATAACCCAAGCACCCAATAGTCACCTGGAATAGGGAGGGTTAAAACGGCAACCAAAAAAATGTCACAGGCCCGGAAGGCAGATGAGCCCTTTATTTAAACCTTAAAAGGCTGGATTTGCGACACTTCGTCAAATTTACTGAGATCACTTTCCAGACTCTTGATCTCCATTTTCACCTGACCCAAAAGGTCCCTGTCATGTGAAACCAATAAATTAATCAAAATATGCGAGCACTGCAAAAGCCCTCCTTCCCAGGTAGCCCGAAAACTATCAGATGGTTCCCAAGCAGGGAAAATAGGAATTCTCAAACCCCTGGGCACCAATTTCAATTTGAGGTATTCCTCCAGACATCTGATATTCCATAATAATTTGATCCCCTGCTTCTGGGCCGCCATAAGCTTTGAGGTAACACGTGTAAAGTCCGAATCAGGGCCACTCTGCATATTATCCATGAAGGCTGTGGAAGCTGAAGCCCTCCATGCGGCCTCTCTGGAATCCCAGTCCATGATGCACACGCCAGACGGCGTCTGGCTCAACACTGCACAAAACAAAAAAATATATAAGTAAAGAAAATGATATAAACAATTGGTCCTAATAAACCCGGTGCTGCCAAGCAAGAAAGAACATCAAAGAGATGTTCAAAAACTGAAATCTAAAATAAGAAAAAAGCTGACGCACTCTGATACCACATACTGATATGAAAAAGATGGGGGTGCGAACCAAAGTGGCTGGAATAATATTGAAACAAACAGAAAAAGAGGCCACTAGAACATATTCGCACACCACCAATAATGCATATCAAAAAGGAACAACTTTATTGGAAGTACAATTAAAAACAATTAAAATCGATACAAACAACAACTGCCTCCACCCGCATATAAAGCCTGAACAATACTGCATGTACTGCAGATATGGCGCCAGAATGATAGAGAATTCTATACAAAATGTACATATACTGGGACACACTGCACAAAATCAAAGCCTACTACTGGACAAGGGTACATCCACAAATAAGGAACATCAAGATATGATAGAAATAATAATAAATATAATAATAAATAAATAAATGGTCCTTCATATCCCTATATGACACAGCACGCAAACCCAAAAGTAGGCACACATTAGAGATCAAAACATAATGAAGATCAGGCCACCCATGCCACCTCCAAGTAGAGGCAAAGCCCAGAGTACTACCATAAGGAAAAATACCCCAGACAGGGCAGTGTGTAACCCAAGCACCCAATAGTCACCTGGAATAGGGAGGGTTAAAACGGCAACCAAAAAAATGTCACAGGCCCGGGAGGCAGATGAGCCCTTTATTTTAACCTTAAAAGGCTGGATTTGCGACACTTCGTCAAATTTACTGAGATCACTTTCCAGACTCTTGATCTCCATTTTCACCTGACCCAAAAGGTCCCTGTCATGTGAAACCAATAAATTAATCAAAATATGCGAGCACTGCAAAAGCCCTCCTTCCCAGGTAGCCCGAAAACTATCAGATGGTTCCCAAGCAGGGAAAATAGGAATTCTCAAACCCCTGGGCACCAATTTCAATTTGAGGTATTCCTCCAGACATCTGATATTCCATAATAATTTGATCCCCTGCTTCTGGGCCGCCATACATCTGGCTGGCACAACACAGGGGCAGAAGAAAAACGACGCTTCAACTCCTGAAAAGCCTCTACAGCCGCAGAGGACCAATTGACCACATCAGCACCTTTCTTGGTCAAATCAGTCAACGGTTTAGCAATACTAGAAAAATTAGCGATGAAGCGACGGTAAAAATTAGCAAAGCCCAGGAACTTCTGCAGGCTCTTCACAGATGTTGGCTGAGTCCAATCATAAATGGCCTGAACTTTAACAGGGTCCATCTCGATAGTAGAAGGGGAAAAAATGAAACCCAAAAATGAAACCTTCTGAACTCCAAAGAGACACTTTGACCCCTTCACAAACAAGGAATTCGTACGAAGGACCTGGAACACCATTCTGACCTGCTTCACATGAGACTCCCAATCATCCGAAAAGACCAAAATGTCATCCAAATATACAATCATGAATCTATCCAGGTGCTCTCGGAAGATGTCATGCATAAAGGACTGAAACACAGATGGAGCATTAGAAAGCCCGAATGGCATAACCAGGTACTCAAAATGGCCCTCGGGCGTATTAAATGCTGTTTTCCATTCATCGCCCTGTTTAATTCGCACAAGATTATACGACCCTCGAAGATCTATCTTGGTGAACCAACTAGCCCCCTTAATCCGAGCAAACAAATCAGACAGCAGCGGCAAAGGATACTGAAATTTGACTGTGATCTTATTAAGAAGGTGGTAATCAATACAAGGTCTCAAAGAGCCATCCTTCTTGGCCACAAAAAAGAACCCTGCTCCCAATGGTGACGACGACGGGCGAATATGACCCTTCTCCAAGGACTCCTTTATATAACTCCGCATAGCGGCGTGCTCTAGCACAGATAAATTAAACAGTCAGCCCTTAGGAAACTTACTACCAGGAATCAAATTAATAGCACAATCGCAATCCCTATGAGGAGGTAGGACACCGGATTTGGGCTCTTCAAATACATCCCGATAATCTGATAAAAACTCAGGGACTTCAGAAGGAGTGGAAGGCGAAATTGACAACAATGGAACATCACCATGTACCCCCTGACAACCCCAGCCAGACACAGACATAGATTTCCAATCCAACACTGGATTATGGACCTGTAGCCATGGCAACCCCAAAACGACCACATCATGCAGATTATGCAACACCAAAAAGCGAATATCCTCCTGATGTGCAGGAGCCATGCACATGGTCAAATGAGTCCAGTACTGAGGCTTATTCTTGGCCAAAGGCGTAGCATCAATTCCTCTCAATGGAATAGGATACTGCAAGGGCTCCAAGAAAAAACCACAGTGCCTGGCAAACTCCAAGTCCATCAAATTCAGGGCAGCGCCTGAATCCACAAATGCCATAACAGAATAGGACGACAGAGAGCAAATCAGAGTAATGGACAAAAGAAATTTAGACTGTACCGTACCAATGGTGGCAGACCTAGCGAACCGCTTAGTGCGCTTAGGACAATCGGAGATAGCATGGGTGGATTCACCACAGTAAAAACATAGCCCATTCCGACGTCTGTGTTCTTGCCGTTCAGCTCTGGTCAAAGTCCTATCACACTGCATAGGCTCAGGCCTATGCTCAGAGAATACCGCCAAATGGTGCACAGCTTTGCACTCACGCAAGCGCCGACCGATCTGAATGGCCAAGGACATAGACTCATTCAGACCAGCTGGCGTGGGAAATCCCACCATGACATCCTTAAGGGCTTCAGAAAGACCCTTTCTGAAAATTGCCGCCAGGGCACAGTCATTCCACTGAGTAAGCACAGACCACTTTCTAAACTTCTGACAGTACACCTCCGCTTCATCCTGACCCTGACACAAAGCCAGCAAGATTTTCTCTGCCTGATCCACTGAATTTGGTTCATCATAAAGCAATCCAAGCGCCAGAAAAAACGCATCAACATCACGCAATGCAGGATCTCCTGGCACAAGGGAAAATGCCCAGTCTTGAGGGTCACCACGCAACAAAGAAATAATGATTTTTACTTGTTGGACGGGGTCACCAGAGGAGCGGGGTTTCAAAGCTAGAAACAGTTTACAATTATTTTTGAAATTCAAGAACTTAGATCTATCCCCAGAAAATAAATCAGGAATAGGAATTCTAGGCTCTAACATGGGATTCTGAACCACAAAATCTTGAATGTTTTGTACCCTTGCAGTGAGATGATCCACACAAGAGGACAGACCTTGAATGTCCATATCTACACCTGTGTCCTGAACCACCCAAAGGTTTAGGGGAAAAGAAAGACAAAACACAGTGCAAAGAAAAAAAAATGGTCTCAGAACTTCTCTTATCCCTCTATTGAGATGCATTAACACTTTGGGTCAGCTGTACTGTTATGGACCTGGTGGTTAGGAGCACCCGGCACGACCTGATAGTTAAACTGACACAGGACAAGCTCTGGGATGTGGGAGCTCTGCTGACCGCAACCCCTAATCCTATCTGTTATGAAAGGCAATTCAGTACTACAATGGACATAGCGGTCAGAGCACATACAGTGATCTGACAATAACCCAAAATCATAGAACGAGCTCTGAGACGTGGGAACTCTGCAGACCGCAATCCCTAATCCTCTCCAAACAACACTAGAGGCAGCCGTGGATTGCGCCTAACTCTGCCTATGCAACTCGGCACAGCCTGAGAAACTAACTAGCCTGAAGATAGAAAATAAGCCTACCTTGCCTCAGAGAAATACCCCAAAGGAAAAGGCAGCCCCCCACATATAATGACTGTGAGTTAAGATGAAAAGACAAACGTAGAGATGAAATAGATTCAGCAAAGTGAGGCCCGACTTTCTTAACAGATCGAGGATAGAAAAGGTAACTTTGCGGTCTACACAAAACCCTAAAGAAAACCACGCAAAGGGGGCAAAAAGACCCTCCTTACCGAACTAACGGCACGGAGGTACACCCTTTGCGTCCCAGAGCTTCCAGCAACAAATTAGACAAGCTGGACAGAAAAAATAGCAAACAAATAGCAAAGAAGAACTTAGCTATGCAGAGCAGCAGGCCACAGGAATGATCCAGGGAAAAGCAAGACCAACACTGGAACATTGACAGGAAGCCAGGATCAAAGCATTAGGTGGAGTTAAGTAGAGAAGCACCTAACGACCTCACCAGATCACCTGAGGGAGGAAACTCAGAAGCCGCAGTACCACTTCCCTCCACCAACAGAAGCTCACAGAGAGAATCAGCCGAAGTACCACTTGTGACCACAGGAGGGAGCTCTGCCACAGAATTCACAACAGTACCCCCCCTTGAGGAGGGGTCACCGAACCCTCACCAGAGCCCCCAGGCCGACCAGGATGAGCCACATGAAAGGCACGAACAAGATCGGGAGCATGGACATCAGAGGCAAAAACCCAGGAATTATCTTCCTGAGCATAACCCTTCCATTTAACCAGATACTGGAGTTTCCGTCTAGAAACACGAGAATCCAAAATCTTCTCCACAATATACTCCAATTCCCCCTCCACCAAAACCGGGGCAGGAGGATCAACAGATGGAACCATAGGTGCCACGTATCTCCGCTACAATGACCTATGGAATACGTTATGTATGGAAAAAGAATCTGGAAGGGTCAGACGAAAAGACACAGGATTAAGAACCTCAGAAATCCTATACGGACCAATGAAACGAGGTTTAAACTTAGGAGAGGAAACCTTCATACGAATATGACGAGAAGATAACCAAACCAGATCCCCAACACGAAGTCGGGGACCCACACGGCGTCTGCGATAAGCGAAACGTTGAGCCTTCTCCTGGGACAAGGTCAAATTGTCCACTACATGAGTCCAAATCTGCTGCAACCTGTCCACCACAGTATCCACACCAGGACAGTCCGAAGACTCAACCTGTCCTGAAGAGAAACGAGGATGGAACCCAGAATTGCAGAAAAATGGCGAAACCAAGATAGCCGAGCTGGCCCGATTATTAAGGGCGAACTCAGCCAAAGGCAAAAAGGACACCCAGTCATCCTGATCGGCAGAAACAAAGCATCTCAGATATGTTTCCAAAGTCTGATTGGTTCGTTCGGTCTGGCCATTAGTCTGAGGATGGAAAGCCGAGGAAAAAGACAAGTCAATGCCCATCCTACCACAAACGGCTCGCCAAAACCTTGAAACAAACTGGGAACCTCTGTCAGAAACGATATTCTCTGGAATGCCATGTAAATGAACCACATGCTGGAAGAACAATGGCACCAAATCAGAGGAGGAAGGCAATTTAGACAAGGGTACCAGATGGACCATCTTAGAAAAGCGATCACAGACCACCCAAATGACTGACATCTTTTGAGAAACGGGAAGATCAGAAATAAAATCCATAGAGATATGTGTCCAAGGCCTCTTCGGGACCGGCAAGGGCAAAAGCAACCCACTGGCATGAGAACAGCAGGGCTTAGCCCGAGCACAAATCCCACAAGACTGCACAAAAACATGCACATCCCGCGACAGAGACGGCCACCAAAAGGATCTAGCCACCAACTTTCTGGTACCAAAGATTCCAGGATGACCAGCCAACACCGAACAATGAACCTCAGAGATAACTTTATTGGTCCACCTATCAGGGACAAACAGTCTCTCCGCTGGACAACGATCAGGTTTATTAGCCTGAAATTTTTGCAGCACCCGCCGCAAATCAGGGGAGATGGCAGACACAATTACTCCTTCCTTGAGGATACCCGCTGGCTCAGACAAACCCGGGGAGTCGGGCACAAAACTCCTAGACACAGCATCCGCCTTCACATTTTTAGAGCCCGGAAGGTACGAAATCACAAAGTCAAAACGGGCAAAAAACAGCGACCAACGAGCCTGTCTAGGATTCAACCGCTTAGCAGACTCAAGATAAGTCAAGTTCTTATGATCAGTCAATACCACCACGCGATGCTTAGCTCCTTCAAGCCAATGACGCCACTCCTCGAATGCCCACTTCATGGCCAGCAACTCTCGGTTGCCCACATCATAATTTCGCTCAGCAGGCGAAAACTTCCTGGAAAAAAAAGCGCATGGTTTCATCACTGAGCAATCAGAACCTCTCTGCGACAAAACAGCCCCTGCTCCAATCTCAGAAGCATCAACCTCGACCTGGAACGGAAGAGAAACATCTGGTTGACACAACACAGGGGCAGAAGAAAAACAACGCTTCAAGTCTTGAAAAGCTTCCACAGCAGCAGAAGACCAATTGACCAAATCAGCACCCTTCTTGGTCAAGTCGGTCAATGGTTTGGCAATACTAGAAAAATTGCAGATGAAGCGACGATAAAAATTAGCAAAGCCCAGGAACTTTTGCAGACTTTTCAGAGATGTCGGCTGAGTCCAATCATGGATGGCTTGGACCTTAACAGGATCCATCTCGATAGTAGAAGGGGAAAAGATGAACCCCAAAAATGAAACCTTCTGCACACCAAAGAGACACTTTGATCCCTTCACAAACAAAGAATTAGCACGCAGGACCTGAAAAACTGTTCTGACCTGCTTCACATGAGACTCCCAATCATCCGAGAAGATCAAAATGTCATCCAAGTACACAATCAGGAATTTATCCAGGTACTCTCGGAAGATGTCATGCATAAAGGACTGAAACACTGATGGAGCATTGGCAAGTCCGAATGGCATCACTAGATACTCAAAATGACCCTCGAGCGTATTAAATGCAGTTTTCCATTCATCTCCTCGCCTGATTCGCACCAGATTATACGCACCATGAAGATCTATCTTGGTGAACCAACTAGCCCCCTTAATCCGAGCAAACAAATCAGATAACAATGGCAAGGGGTACTGAAATTTAACCGTGATCTTATTTAGAAGGCGGTAATCTATACAAAGTCTCAGCGAACCATCCTTCTTGGCTACAAAAAAGAACCCTGCTCCTAATGGTGACGATGACGGGCGAATATGCCCCTTCTCCAGGGATTCCTTCACATAACTGCGCATAGCGGCATGCTCAGGCACGGATAAATTAAACAGTCGACCTTTTGGGAATTTATTACCAGGAATCAAATTGATAGCACAATCACAATCCCTATGCGGAGGTAGGGCATCGGACTTAGGCTCATCAAATACATCCCGGTAATCAGACAAGAACTCTGGAACCTCAGAAGGGGTGGATGACGAAATTGACAGAAATGGAACATCACCATGTACCCCCTGACAACCCCAGCTGGACACCGACATGGATTTCCAATCTAATACTGGATTATGGGCTTGTAGCCATGGCAACCCCAACACGACCACATCATGCAGATTATGCAACACCAGAAAGCGAATAACCTCCTGATGTGCAGGAGCCATGCACATGGTCAGCTGGGTCCAGTATTGAGGCTTATTCTTGGCCAAAGGCGTGGCATCAATTCCTCTCAATGGAATAGGACACTGCAAGGGCTCTAAGAGAAACCCACAACGCTTAGCATACTCCAAGTCCATCAAATTCAGGGCAGCGCCTGAATCCACAAATGCCATGACAGAATACGATGACAAAGAGCAGATCAAGGTAATGGACAGAAGAAATTTTGACTGTACCGTACCAATAGTGGCAGACCTAGCAAACCGCTTAGTGCGCTTAGGACAATCAGAGATAGCATGAGTGGAATCACCACAGTAGAAACACAGCCCATTCAAACGTCTGTGTTCTTGCCGTTTAACTCTGGTCAAAGTCCTATCGCACTGCATAGGCTCAGGTTTAAGTTCAGGTAATACCGCCAAATGGTGCACAGATTTACGCTCACGCAAGCGTCGACCGATCTGAATGGCCAAAGACATAGACTCATTCAAACCAGCAGGCATAGGAAATCCCACCATGACATCCTTAAGGGCTTCAGAGAGACCCTTTCTGAACATAGCTGCCAGCTCATATTCATTCCATTTAGTGAGCACGGACCACTTTCTAAATTTCTGACAATATACCTCTATCTCATCCTGACCCTGACAAAGAGCCAGCAAATTTTTCCCTGCCTGATCCACTGAATTAGGTTCATCGTACAGCAATCCGAGCGCCAGGAAAAACGCATCGATATTACTCAATGCAGGATCTCCCGGCGCAAGAGAAAATGCCCAGTCCTGAGGGTCGCCGCGCAAAAAAGAAATAACAATCAAAACCTGTTGAACTGGATCACCAGAGGAGCGAGGTTTCAAGGCCAGAAATAATTTACAATTTTTTTTGAAACTCAGAAACTTAGTTCTATCTCCAAAAAACAAATCAGGAATAGGAATTCTTGGTTCCAACATAGCTTTCTGATCAATAGTGTCTTGAATCTTTTGTACTCTTGCCGAGAGCTGATCCACAAATGAAGACAGACTTCTAATGTCCATCGCTACACCTGTGCACTGAACCACCCAAATGTCTAGGGGAAAAAAAAGGCAAAACACAGTGCAAAGAAAAAAAAATGGTCTCAGAACTTCTTTTTTCCCTCTATTGAGAATCATTAGTACTTTTGGCTTCCTGTACTGTTATGAAAGGCAATTCAGTACTACAATGGACATAGCGGTCAGAGCACATACAGTGATCTGACAATAACCCAAAATCATAGAACGAGCTCTGAGATGTGGGAACTCTGCAGACCGCAATCCCTAATCCTCTCCAAACAACACTAGAGGCAGCCGTGGATTGCGCCTAACTCTGCCTATGCAACTCGGCACAGCCTGAGAAACTAACTAGCCTGAAGATAGAAAATAAGCCTACCTTGCCTCAGAGAAATAACCCAAAGGAAAAGGCAGCCCCCCACATATAATGACTGTGAGTTAAGATGAAAAGACAAACGTAGAGATGAAATAGATTCAGCAAAGTGAGGCCCGACTTTCTTAACAGATCGAGGATAGCAAAGGTAACTTTGCCGTCTACACAAAACCCTAAAGAAAACCACGCAAAGGGGGCAAAAAGACCCTCCGTACCGAACTAACGGCACGGAGGTACACCCTTTGCGTCCCAGAGCTTCCAGCAACAAATTAGACAAGCTGGACAGAAAAAATAGCAAACAAATAGCAAAGAAGAACTTAGCTATGCAGAGCAGCAGGCCACAGGAATGATCCAGGGAAAAGCAAGACCAACACTGGAACATTGACAGGAAGCCAGGATCAAAGCATTAGGTGGAGTTAAGTAGAGAAGCACCTAACGACCTCACCAGATCACCTGAGGGAGGAAACTCAGAAGCCGCAGTACCACTTCCCTCCACCAACAGAAGCTCACAGAGAGAATCAGCCGAAGTACCACTTGTGACCACAGGAGGGAGCTCTGCCACATAATTCACAACACCTATCACAACAACTAGAAATAGCCGTGGAACATTCCTGACACTCCCTAGACGTCTCTTCACAGCCTAAGAGCTAGCTAGCCCCAGAGATAGAAAATAAAGCCTACCTTGCCTCAGAGAAATTCCCCAAAGGTAAAGGAAGCCCCCCACATATATTGACTGTGAGTTAAGATAAAGTCACAAACACAGAAATGAAACAGATTTCAGCAAAGGGAGTCCAGACTTACTAAACAGACAGAGGATAGGAAAGGTAACTTTGCGGTCAGCACAAAAAACTACAAAAGACCACGCAGAGTGCACAGAAGACCTCCGCACCGACTAACGGTGCGGAGATGCCACTCTGCATCCCAGAGCTTCCAGCTAGCAAGGCAAAATCATGAAATCCAGCTGGACAAGGAAACAATGAACAAATAATAACTAGCAGGAACTTAGCTTCTGTTGGAGTAGACAGGTCACCAGTAAGATCCAAGAGCGAACTGAACCAATGCAGGAACATTGGCAGCTGGCATGGAGTAACGATCTGAGTGGAGTTAAATAGAGCAGCCAACCACAGGATAAACCACGTCACCTGTGTAAGGAACCTCAGAAGCAGCAGCTCCACTCACAGCCACCAGAGGGAGTCCATAGACAGAACTCGCCGAAGTACCATTCACGACCACAGGAGGGAGTTCGACAACAGAATTCACAACACTGGTCAAAGATTTGGGCATCTCTACATGCGATCTCAGCTGTCACCACTTCAAGTTGACCTGCCGAGAGTTCTGAATCTTGAAATGGAAAATTGAACAGCTCTTCAGCGTGTCCAAGTGTAGGATCAGTTGTCTTAGGGCAATGGG
Organism: Ranitomeya imitator; assembly: GCF_032444005.1. Lineage (NCBI taxonomy): Eukaryota > Metazoa > Chordata > Amphibia > Anura > Dendrobatidae > Ranitomeya > Ranitomeya imitator. Next base: position 240,341,581 of record NC_091283.1, read on the forward strand.
CATGGTGGGAGGAAGGAGGATCAGTGTGAGGAATATCCAGGCCACAATCACTCAGACTTGACCGTGTGGAAGACATGGTGGTGGTGGTGATGGCTAAGTGACTGGAAGCATTATCCGCTGTCCAACCAACAACTATTTCACACTGCTCTGGCTTCAATAGTGGTGTGCTTCGGTCCCCTAGAAACTGGGGCAGGAAGGTCGAGTGAGAAGATGTGCGTCTTTGTTGTGGCCCACTTTCACCTTGGCCAAGGCCTCGTCCTCTGAATGCACCATCATCATGCCCACTTTCCCGTCCCTTGCCTTGCCCATTTTAAATGGACTACTGCACTATTTCAAATGCTGAACACAAACATATTTATTAGTAGCAAAATAATATCTGATCAGTATGCCCGCAAATCTACGATTTTTCAAACCCAAACACCAGGCAGGCCTCAGCCTGACATAACAGCATGTATTCAATTTTTGGCTGCTTTTTTGTGAATTTAATTTATGCAAAATAGTGCTGTATTTAAGTAGAGTAACAGACTGCAAAAAAAGGAGTACACCGGCCTACAATGACCAAGCTTGGAGCACGCAGATATATGAGGGCTGTCACGGAAATACCACACTGGCAAATATGTGGCCCTTTTTTAAAAAAATGGCAAATAGTGCTGTATATAATTAGAGTAACAGACAGCAAAAAAAGTGGTACACTGGCCTACAATGACCAAACTTGGAGAACGCAGATATATGAGGGTTGTCACCGAAATACCACACTAGCAAATATGTGGCCTTTTAATATTTTTTTATGCTAAATAGTGCTGTATATAATTTCAGAAACAGACAGCAAAAAAGTGGTCATCCGGCCTACAATGACCAAACTTGGAGCACGCAGATATATGAGGACTCTCATGGCAATACCACATTGGCAAATATGTGGCCTGTTTTATTTAACCCCTTCATGATCATGGGATTTTCCATGTTTGCTTTTCTCTCCCCTCTTTCCCAGAGCCATAACTTTTTTAATTTTCCGTCAATACGGCCATGTGAGGGCTTATTTTTTGCGGGATGAGGTGGACTTTTGAACAACATCATTGGTTTTAGCATGTTGTGTATTAGAAAATGGGATAAAAATTCCAACTGCGGTGAAATTGCAAAAAAAGTGCAATCCCTAAAAAGGACTGTTGGTTTCTCAGGAGTTGTGGATTTAAGAGTTGCAGACCTACACTAACTATAAAAAGCACGATTCTGACCCCATCTCGGCAGCAGCTCTCCCTACTCTCGCTGAATCTGGAGCAGAATGCGGCGAGCAGGGCGGCACCAGGTCTCTTATACTCGGGATGATGCTGTGTGGCCAAGCCAATCACTGCATGACCACAACAAAGATGGCTGCAGTGTTTCATGGCTTGGCAGACAATCCCTGCATCGTGATTGGGTCTCTAAAGTTCGCCAAAAACGCTGGGTGGAGACACCAGTTACCGCTGAATGATCCCGGAAATGCTCGGTGAGTACACTGAGCATAGTGATTCTCGGGCGAGTAACGAGCAGTGGCAAGCACGTTCGCTCATCACTAATAACAAATTATTCCTATCTTTGTCTTTAATGTAAAGGTCAGATGTTACATTACCTTGAGTATCTTGTATGATCTCAGTATCAAGAAAATTAATTTTTTTGATAGCTATTCAAGGTGAAAGTAAGTTCGGGCCATATGTTTAACTGATCTAAAACTTGATTTAACTTCTCAGGGGTCCCGCTGCATAACCAAAAAACATCATCTATATATCTTCACCATAACAGGCAATGTGATTGAAATAATGTGATTGGATATACAAATTCTGATTAAAAAAAAGCCATAAAGCAGTTTGTGTACGGTGGGGCCACATTGGACCACATAGCTGTGCCTTGAATTTGAAGATAGACTGTGTCTTCAAAAAGAAAAAAAAATTCTGTTAAAACCAATTTAAGTAGGTCAATTAAGAAGGTAATTACTTCAGTATCAATTGAGGATTGTTCCAATAAGTGTTTAGTTTCTCTGATACCTTTCTGATGCTGTAGAGAAGTATACAAATTATTTACATCAAAGTGGCAAGTAGAGTTCGCTCATGTAATTGTCCCTGATTCTTAATGGTTTTTAAAAGATCCCCTGTATCCAAAAGGAAAGCTGGTGTAGTTTTGATGAGGGGTGTTAGGACCTTTCACAATAGTTTTGCTGATGGGGATAAGAGAATTGGTCGAAGCAACAATTGGCCTCCCTGGTGGTTTATCAAGTCTTTTATGTATCTTTGGTAGCGTGTAAGGGTACCGTCTCACAGTGGCACTTTGGTCACTACAACGGCACGATCCGTGACGCTCCAGCGTCGCTCCATTATCGCTCCAGCGTCGTAGACTGCGGTCACACTTCGCAATGCACAGCACTGGAGCGATAATTTCATGACGTATTTGCGATGTAGAATCAGCACAGGAGGTGGAGAATATCATGCACACCTTTGTTACATGATGCGATCATGCCGCCACAGCGGGACACTTGACGACGAAATAAAGTTTCAAACGAACTGCTACGACGTACGATTCTCAGCGGGGTCCCTGATCGCAGTAGCGTATTAGACACAGCGAGATCGTAAGTATATCGCTGGAACGTCACGGATCGTGCCGTCGTAGCGACCAAAGTGCCACTGTGAGGCGGTGCCTTAAAAAACAGGAATAATAGTATCTGTTTTAATCAAATCAATCAATTGATGTATCGGTGTCTGACTATTAAAATAAGCTTTAAGTCCTAAGTTCCTGTAAAGTCTCTGTAGATCTAGATCTAATTGGAACATATTCAGCACTAGTGAAAGGAAATCCATCATTAACCTCCAGAAAAATCATGATATTGTTATTCGCCCGGCCGATAAGGGTGGCGGCATTGTGGTTCTTGACTGTACTATGTACCATAATGAGTCATTGAGACTCTTGAATGATTCTGTCACCTACAAAAAAATGCACTGTAATCCCACTGTTAATTACACTAAAAAACTCAACATTTTAGCACAAAAGGGCAAGACTCTAGGGGTACTAAATAGGAAAGAGTTTCAATTCATAAATAATCGAACCCCAACAACAGCTATATTTTATCATATACCTAAGATCCATAAAGATACCACTAACCCCCCAGGCCGCCCAATTATATCAGGCATCAATTGCTTGACTGCCAATTTATCCAAATATGTAGATCTGCACCTACAAAAATGTATGCCCCTAATTCCAGCTTATTTAAAAGATACTACTCATACCATACAAGTTTTGGAATCCATCGTATGGCAAAGTAATTATATCTTGGGCACTCTGGACATCAAATCCTTGTACACGGTAATCAACCATGAAAAAGGATGCGAGTCAGCCAATTTTTTTCTACATGCCTTGGGGATATACCAAAAACCCCAACTTGAATTTATTTTGGAAAGTATTGATTTTATATTAAGACATAATTATTTCCTATATGAGCAACAGTATTATTTGCAAACGTGGGGCACCGCTATGGGCACACGTTTTGCGCCGAGCTACGCCAACCTATATGTAGGCCACTGGGAGCATCACTACATCTTTAAGGAAGGCGTATTACATCCAGGACTAAAACTCTGGCGTCGTTTCATTGACGACATTCTGTTTATTTGGGAGGGGACCGTAACAGAACTTAACTCTTTCATTTCAGGCCTTAATAACAATCAGTTTGGCCTAGAATTCACCCCCACCACCAACAATTCCCAGGTTAACTTCCTGGACCTCACCATTTATGTGGAAAATAGCAAACTAAAAACAAAGTGCTTTCGCAAACCAGTAGATTCCAACAGTTTTATACATCTAACAAGCTGTCACATCCCTATTTGGCTTACGAACATCCCCAGAGGACAATACACCCGTATTAGGCGAAATTGTACAAACTTGGAGGATTATAATGAGGAGTCCTCATATATTACCAAACAATTCGAAGCCAAAGGTTACATAACTCAAACACTTAATGTGGCTCGACAGGCAGTGGGTCATATACCAAGAGAGAATCTTGTTCATAAAATCAAAATGATTAATGATCCTCAAGACATCCAAACACAAATTAAAAATCTACCCATTATCACACAATTCCATTCAGGGTACAAGAAATTCATGCACATAGTCAAGAAACATTGGTCCGTCCTACAATGCGACAAGAACATTGGGGACTTATTACCCAACAACCCTAGATTTGTGTATACCAAGGCACAAAATTTGGGCCTTCTTATAGCACCAACAACCAAACCAGTCCTCTCTAGAGCAGGGGCATTCTCAAAACCATCAGCCCCCCAAAAGTGGGGTTTCAGACCATGTGGCAGATGTTCGTGCTGCAGACGCACATCTCTTGGGAGTTTAGTCCAAACAACATTTACAGACTCTAGTGGCACTAAGCAATTCCAGATTAAAAACACCATAACCTGCGAAACCACAGGGGTAATCTATATACTACAGTGTCCTTGTAATAAAATATATGTGGGTCGCACTAAAAGATCTCTGAAGATTAGAATTAAGGAGCACCTAGACAACATCCAAAAAGGCTTCAAAGGTCACCCTCTTTCTCGCCACTTTCTAGAAAAACATAATAAATCCTGTGGCGGGATCCGTTTTTGTGGAATCCAAATAGTCCAGCAAAACCCTAGGGGCGGAGATTTCCTTAAAGCAATGTCTAGGGTTGAATCTAAGTGGATTTACATGCTAGAAAGCATGGCCCCAAGAGGCCTCAATCACGAAATTGAGCTATACGCTTTCTAATCTGTATTTTTAATTATTCATGTCTAGCCATCCCTGTATTAGGGATGTTTTGGGTTCAGGACTTAGTAGTGATCCTGAAAACAACCCCATCTTGGCACATTTATTACACAACCTGTTTTTTATTAAAATGTGCAAGGTTTTTATATTTTTAATATATATTTTTTTCTCTTATTTTTTTCTCTTTTTTATATCCCCCTTCTACATATTTCTTATTTATTAATTCCTATTATTGTCCTAGCAGACTAGGTTCTAGTAACCAGTTTTTTAAAGTTTATAATGTAGTACTTTTTCTATCCTCGCATTTTTATTTCCTATTAATAAAGTTGTAATTGTTTTTATCATTGTAGATTTCATGTCATTCCCCCCTTTCCCCCCCTTTTTTTCGCCATCTAATCAAGCCCAAGATCCAGGGCATCAAACCATTGCAATTATCCCAGTGTCCATTTAGTGGCACCATTTCTCATATATCCCTCAGTTTTCTTTCCTATACAAATTCCATGTGCCCGTTATCCAGGTCTCCCTATTATCCACTAAGTATGCCATTTGTATCACTGAATCAGGCACTTAGACGAAGTACTTTCAAGACCTTAATCAATACTTTCCCCCTCCATTTGGTGTACTAATTACGCTGCATCAATTAGGGATACTAGGAGAGGGCGGGCGGGTAGACGCTATATAAGGGGAGGGCTCCATGGGGAACTCCAGCCCTGACGAAGAAGGATCGCTTCCTTCGAAACGCGTTGGATTGGATAATCCTCACACGCGCCCGCCCATTAGCTGTGACGTCACGCTATTCACCACGCCCCCTACACACGCCGCCACCGCTTCGGCGTCGCTTCCGGCCGGGGCATGCTAGAAGTTGGCGGTTTTCTCCTAGCTCCAGCGTCCACCCTGCTGTCCAGGCTTGCGCGGACCTAAGCGATATCTTCATCCCACGATCCAGCAGCACGGAGCCAGGCACTTAGCTCCAGGAAGATCTACGTTCACACCATCTTCTCAGCATATAGTAAGTGCACTATTCCAACTGTTGCCAGCCCCTTACTTGCCAGATATTATCCTCATGCACAGCTCCTAGTGCAAGTATAGGCACCCACACCAGCGGAGGTGATTTACTACTGTTTTTTTCGCTTTTGCTACCCAACTACAGGGTGATACACAGACCCTGTTTTCATCACCAGCAGCTACCATTGTTTCTCCCTTACTCTCCACTCTTCGAGCGCCAGTGTATTATATTATTTTTCCTTGTTCCAATAACTGTTTAGTTTCTCTGATACCTTTCTGATGCTGTAGAGAAGTATACAAATTATTTACATCAAAGTGGCAAGTAGAGTTCGCTCATGTAATTGTCCCTGATTCTTAATGGTTTTTAAAAGATCCCCTGTATCCAAAAGGAAAGCTGGTGTAGTTTTGATGAGGGGTGTTAGGACCTTTCACAATAGTTTTGCTGATGGGGATAAGAGAATTGGTCGAAGCAACAATTGGCCTCCCTGGTGGTTTATCAAGTCTTTTATGTATCTTTGGTAGCGTGTAAGGGTACCGTCTCACAGTGGCACTTTGGTCACTACGACGGCACGATCCGTGACGCTCCAGCGTTGCTCCATTATCGCTCCAGCGTCGTAGACTGCGGTCACACTTCGCAATGCACGGTGCTGGAGCGATAATTTCATGACGTATTTGCGATGTAGAATCAGCACAGGAGGTGGAGAATATCGTGCACACCTTTGTTACACGATGCGATCATGCCGCCACAGCGGGACATTTGACGACGAAATAAAGTTTCAAACGATCTGCTACGACGTACGATTCTCAGCGGGGTCCCTGATCGCAGTAGCGTGTTAGACACAGCGAGATCGTAAGTATATCGCTGGAACGTCACGGATCGTGCCGTCGTAGCGACCAAAGTGCCACTGTGAGGCGGTGCCTTAAAAAACAGGAATAATAGTATCTGTTTTAATCAAATCAATCAATTGATGTATCGGTGTCTGACTATTAAAAAAGCTTTAAGTCCTAAGTTCCTGTAAAGTCTCTGTAGATCTAGATCTAATTGGAACATATTAAACTTATATGTCGGACTAAAAGATAATCCCTTTTGTAATAGACGTAACAGCGAAGTACCTAGTGGTTTTGATGAGATATTCATTACCAAATTTGAGTTATTACCTGTGACCTGGTGTTCATTGTATCTCGATTGGTGTCTAAAGCATTGATCCCCCTCCTCGACCTTTTCTTTGGTTATACCTCCTTCTGGAGCCTAAAAAGAAGATCTTCCAGGACCAGCACGTTTATTGTCTGAACTAGAAACTGAGGAGCCATCAGTGAACCTATAATTTCAATAACTGGAGTAGGATGAGAAAGTGGGGTTTTACCATCTATAATCACTTTTTTGCAAATAGTCTTGTGTCACGAATTTGTTTTTGACATTTACGTTTTTCAGTTTCTTGTTTAAAAACGTCCAAATTCTCTTTAGTGCGGGATTTCATGGAGTCAAATTCGTCCTTAGTTAAAGTGTCTTTCAATTGTGCTTCAATATTGGAGATCTTTTCTTGACCATTTTTGATTTCCTTATTGAGATATTCCAGAGTTAATGTCATTATGTCTAGTGAACATTTATTTAACACCTGTTCAAATCTTTGACAAGAATCAGTGTTATCCTGAAACAAGGTAGGACGTAGTGATAGGGTTGAGCGAAACAGATTGGACAAATTCAAAAATCGCCGACTTTCGGCAAAGTCAGGTTTCATGAAACCCGACCCGATCCTAGTGTGGGATCGGCCATGAGGTCGGCGATCTTCGCACCAAAGTCGCGTTTCGTATGACGTTTTCAGCGCCATTTTTCAGCCAATGAAGGAGGACGCAGAGTGTGGGCAGCATGATGACATAGGTCTTAGAGAAGGGCATGGCAGTGATTGGCTTGCTTTCTGCGGCGTCACAGGGGCTATAAAGGGGCGTGCACGCCAACCGCCATCTTACTGCTGCCGAGCTGAGCATAGGGAGAGGTTGCTGCAGCTTCATCAGAAGGAGGGATATAGTTAGGGAGGGAAGATTAACCCCCAAACTGCTTGTGCTGTAGCGATTTCCACTGTCCAACACCACCATTTTTTTGCAGGGACAGTGGAGGCTAGATTTCTGTGCATCAGCTCTGTAGCTTATTAGGCTGCCTTATAAGACTTCCTGATAGCTGCATTGCTGTTTGCATGCCGCTGTGCAAACCAACTGCTTTTTTAAAAGCAAAAATCCTGTTGCTCCTTCCTGCACAGTTATCTTGTTTATTTGTCCACACTTTTGTGTGCAGCAGTCCTTTTTATTGCTGCCATACTTTTCCTGAGATCATTGTAGGGAGATTGAAATTGTACTACAGTCCTTGTATTTTTTCATATATCTTTCTGCCACTTACATTGTGTTGTTTTATACACTGGGCCTGAGTTTTGGTTCAGTCTCCCAAAAAAAAAGGTGAGATTCAAATTCTCACAAAGTGGATATACTTCAGTCCTGTTAGTTTGTCGTATATCAGCCAGCCACTTTCTGCCACTTACATTGTGTTGTTTTATGCACAGGGCCTGAGTTTTGGTTCAGTCTCCCCCCAAAAAAGGGAGATTTCAATTCTCAACAAGTTTAGATACACCTTCTACCTTATTTTACAGTACCATATAACGGTTGTTATTTCGGTTAGATTTTCCAAAAAATTAGGAAGTCTGGTGGAAGAGCCCGTGGGCGGTGGTTGCAAGCTGGTACTGATGTGGTGGTGGTGGTGGTGCATCTGGTGGTAGTGACAAAAGCAAAATAGCACCTAAGGCTGCAGGTGTTGAGCCAGCGTCATCGTCTGGCTACACAAGGCCTCGAAGGCTTCCTTATATGGGAGTAGGAAAAAGGGTTTTAAAGCCAGAGCAGCAGGAAAAAGTTTTGGCTTTCCTTGCTGACTCAGCCTCTAGCTCTTTTGTCTCGTCTTCAGAAAGTTCCAAATATAAAAGCAGCAAGTTGTCAGTGGATGCTCCCGGTCAGGAACAAGACGTTTCCTTGTGTCCATCACCCAAGCCAAAAGTGAAGGATGCGGCAGGCGAAACTCCATGGAACTCTTTACACATACCGTGCCTGGGTTAGAGAGGGAAATTGTTAACTGCCCATTACAAGATGAATCGGAGATGGAGTGCACTGATGCACAGTCACAGCTAGATTATAATGCTGTTCCATTGTCTCAGATCACTACATTGCCCTCGCAGTGTACTGAGCCAGAATCTGACCCTGATGAGACTATGGTGCCCCGTCCCGAACGCTATAGCACCTTACACGGTGACACAGAGGAAGGTGCACATGACATTGAAGAGGAGGCGATAGATGACCCGGTTGTTGACCCAGATTGGCAGCCATTGGGGGAAGAGGCTGCCGCTGCCAGTAGCTCTGAAGCGGAGGAGGATGATCCGCAGCAGCCACCTACATCGCAAAAGCTGTCATCTGGCAGGCCCGTATCAGGCCAAAAACGTTTGTCAAAAACAAAAACAGTTGTAGGACAGCGTGGCCATCTGGTGAAAGTAGCACAGCGTGCAATGCCTGAAAAGGTATTCCATAGTAGGAAGAGTGTAGTGTGGCAATTTTTTAACCAAGATCCAAATGATCAGTCAAAAGTTATCTGTAAGAAATGCTCAAAGACCTTTAGCAGAGGGAAGAATCTTCAAAATTTAAGTACAACGTGCATGCTTAGACATTTAACCAGCATGCACTTGCAAGCCTGGACTAACTACCAAACGTCCCATACCATTGGCGCACCTGCTCAGAATGAAGGTAGTCAGCAACGCTACATTGCTTCCCTCACTGTAAGCCCACCAGTTAGGACACCACCAGCAGCAAATGTGGAGGTATAGTCGCAAGGCCAAAGCAGTCAGGGAATCACAAGGTTATTGGTAGGAATCACTGTATGTAGGCCAACATCAAGAATACCATCACCAACCCTCTCTCAATCCGCCATGTCCACCACCACCACCACCGCTAGTTCCACCCTATGCAGCTCTCCAGTCCAGCTCACCCTACAAGAGACTCTCGTTAGGAAAAGAAAATACTCATCCTCTCATCTGCGTACACAGGGTTTGAACACCCACATTGCTAGACTAATCTCGTTAGAGATGATGCCCTACCGGTTGGTTGAAAGCGAATCTTTCAAAGACCTAATGGCCTACGCAGTACCACGCTATGACCTACCCAGTCAGCACTTCTTTGCGAGAAAAGCCATCCCAGCCCTCCACCAGCATGTCAAAAATTGCATTGTCCATGCACTGAGGCAGTAGAAAGGTGCACCTCACAACAGATGCATGGACCAGTAGGCATGGCCAGGGACGTTACGTGTCCATCACGGCGCACTGGGTAAATGTGGTTGATGCAGGGTCCACATGGGACAGCCATAGTGGGACAGTTCTGCTTAGCCCACGGTCTAGGAAACAGTTGGCTGTAGGCGTTCACCACCCCTCCTCCTCCTCCTTCAGAAGCTAAAGCTCGTCCACAGAGCGCAGTCGCACGACCACTCCATCTGCAGCTGCCAGTGTTGCACACGAGGTGTCCAATTATCAAACAGCTAGTGGTAAGCATCAGCAGGCTGTGTTACAAATGAAGTGTTTGGGCGACAACAGACACACCGCAGAAGTTCTGGTCGAGTACTTGCAGCAACAAACTCAGTCATGGCTGGGCAGTGTACATCTTGACACAGGCAAGGTAGTCAGTGATAACGGAAGGAATTTTCTGGCTGCCATAGCCCTTTCAGAACTTAAACACATACCTTGCCTGGCTCACACCTTGAACCTGGTGGTACAGGACTTCCTCAAAAATTATCCGGAGTTACCAGCCCTGCTCCTGAAGGTGCGAAGACTTTGCACGCACATCTGCTGGTCGCTCGTACACTCCAGCCGTATGCTGAACCATCAGCGATCACTGAATCTTCCCCAGGACAGCCTAATAATCGACGTTGCAACAAGGTGGAACTCCACACTGCACATGGTTCAGAGGCTGTGCGAACAGAGGCGTGCTGTAATTAATTTGTGAGAGGATACACAAACACGGGCAGGCAGTTGGATGGCAGACATGGAGTTGTCTGGTGTGCAGTGGTCGAAGCTCTGTCAAGTCCTTCAGTGTTTTGAGAAATGCACACGGCTGGAAAGTGCAGACGACACCATCATAAGCATGAGCATCCCACTAATGCATCTGCTGATGCAAAGTTTGACGCACATTAAGGAGCTGGCGCCTGCAGCCGATGAGGAAGGAAGCCTTGATGACAGTCAGCCATTGTCTGCTGACAGAACTCTCCTGGAGGAGGTGGCGGACGAGGAGGAGGAGGAGGATGATGGGGATGAATATTTATGGGAGGAGGATGCTTCTCAAGGGGCAATAGAAACTGGTGGCGTTGCAAGGTCAGGTACAGGGTTTTTTGCGGATACAAGTTACATAGTTATTAAGGTTGAAGGAAGACTATAAGTCCATCTAGTTCAACCCATAGCCTAACCTAACATGCCCTAACATGTTGATCCAGAGGAAGGCAAAAAAAAACCATGTGTCAAAGAGTAAGCTCCACATTGGGGAAAAAAGTGATGTTGATTTGCAAGAAAGTGCTCCTCAACCCAGCACAAGCAGTGAATTGACACCTGGAACATTGGCCCACATGGCTGAGTATGCCTTGGGTATCCTAAAAAGGGACCCCCGCATTATCAAAACGATGACCGATGACGATTACTGGTTGGCCTGCCTCATGGATCCACGATGTAAAGGAAAATTACAAAACATCATGCCACATGAGAACCTTGAGCAAATATTGACTACCAAACAAGCAACTCTTGTAGACCGTTTGGTTCAGGCATTCCCAGCACACAGCGGCGGTGATGGTTCTCGCACGAGCTGTAGGGGGCAACATGGCAGAGGTGTTAGAGGTGCACAAATCCGAAGTGGCGTTGGACAGAGGGGTTTTGTGACCAGGTTGTGGAGTGATTTCGCAATGACCGCTGACACGACAGGTACTGCTGCATCGATTCAAAGTGACAGGAGACAGCATTTTTCCAGTATGGTTACGAACTACTTTTCCTCCCTTATTGATGTTCTCCCTCACAGGTCATTCCCCTTTGATTACTGGGCATCTAAAATAGACACCTGGCCAGAATTGGCAGAATATGCATTACAGGAGCTCGCTTGCCCAGCTGCTAGTGTGCTATCAGAAAGTCTTCAGTGCTGCTGGTTCAATACTGACCGAATAAAGGACATGTCTGGCTACCCAGAATGTTGATGATCTAACCTTCATTAAAATGAATTAATCATGGATTTCAAATTATTTTGCCCCACCTTCCCCTGCTGACACGTAGCTTGCCTGAAAAATGTCTTGCTTTTTGCCTCCTCTTACTGACTTCTTCAATTCCTCCATTTGCAGCTGCTGAATGTCCACCATAGGCCATTTTTATACCTCCCTAAATGGGCTGACTCCCCCCACAGGGCCGTGGTCACCACCTGGCACAAGCACCCGTGCGAGTGCTGTTTGCCTGGACAGGTGGGTCTGCCCACTCTTGGGCGATAGCACTGGCACGGGGTCCCTCATAGTACAATAAAGTGTCTCTGACGGTGGTGGTGCACAACCAACGTCAGACACACTGTCGTAATATGAGGGGCCCTATGCCAGTACCGCCGCCCACGAGAGAGTGTTCCCCCCAGCTCGAACAGTGCTCTACCACTTGCAATACTTGCCTCTCCCTGCTCCACCACTGTGTAGTCTGTGCTGTAAAATCCTTCAATGGCACTGCCAATACAAATTTGTTGAAATGATAGATGATAGTTAAAATATACAGGGGCCCTGGCCTCCATTTAGACCAGTTAATACTTTGCGCCTACTACCACTGTCTGCTACTCAGCAGAGGAGCCCACCCCAGTACCTAGCTATGCCACCTGTTTATTTATGAACTATTTTTGGCAGACATTTAGCCCACTTTATTATTTGGGCCTACTAATTGTGTCTGCCACTCATTACAGTTGTCCTCCACTGAACAAAGCAATGCCGCCTGTTTAGTCCTGTTACCAATTTTGAACTGCATTTAGCCTACTTACAGATTTGGGCCTACTAACTGTGTCAGCCTCTCATTACAGTTGTCCTCCACGGAACAAAGCTATGCCACCTGTGTACTCCTGTTACCAATTTTGAAATGCATTTAGCCTACTTTAGTATTCGGGCCTATATCTGTGTTTCCTCCTCATCCTGCCCATTGCCCAGCCACTGCTAGATGAGTCTGCTGGTACATTGACCCAGACCGCTACATTCTCCTTGCACGCTACACGGCCAGAATCTGACCCTGCTGAAAGTCTGGTTCCCCTTCCCGCATACTATACCACCTTACACGGGGACAAAGAGGAAGTTGCAGATGAAAGTGCAGGTTCCTTCATCAGGTGAGGGGGTGGGCATACTCGTTGGTGACATCACTGGCACAGGGCCCCTCATAGTATGCAAAAGTGTCCCTGCCAGTGGGAGGCGCCACCCGCCGTGAAACACACCGCTGTGCTATGAGGTGCCCTGTGCCAGTACCACTGCCAATGAGTGGGTTCCCCCCTGCTTGCTTAGGATCACAGCACTTGCAAAGTTGAAATACTTACCTCTCCCTGCTCCACCGCCGTGACGTATTCCGCGTTTCTTGGGCCCACGAAAATCTTGAGCCAGCCCTACCCCCACAACTTTAGCCAAATGAGCCCCAGTTTTCAATGCCTAACTATTATTATAAAGTAAATTAAGATTGACAAGCTTAAGTAATAAGAATTGATGTTTTGGGCATTAAAATGGGCACTGTAGGTGTTTTCCTGGCCTCCACTCACTGCCGACTTTGATTCCCCATTGACTTGTATTGGGTTTTGTGTTTCTGTCGGCCCCCGAATTTTGCAATAATCGGCCGATTTCACTCGAAACCCGGCTCGATCCGAAAAAAGTAAAAGTCGCTCAACCCTACGTAGTGATACTTGGAGGCCTCTTGGAATCCGTGGTGTTCTAACATATTCAGCAATTGTTGCACTGTGAAGCTCCAGGCTTACAAGATGATGAGATTCTCTCTTATGAAGAGAAATCTGGCACTCCTTAATGCATGAAAATGAAAGATATTTATTCACCATATGACAGTCCCAATAATACAATAATGTATAACTTTGGTAGTTTAGTTATTGTATAGCATTGTGAGCTGTCCAGTGTCATCAGGTCTTCATTCATTATAATATTTAGCCTCGATGTTCTATTTCTGTATTAACTGTTACCAAATATCAGTGACGTGTTATAACTGATTGTAGATTCTTTTTTGTTTTGTTTAATTATATGTATCCCAGTCTGAAGAAGGTCCAATTTTGGACAGAAACGTTACATAATTACAGATTACACAGTGCCAGATTTTTCTCCTAATTTAGAGCGGCATTAGCTGTATCTGTATAAATAGGTATACAGTGAACCCGGCATTGTCAGGGTGACGCTGTTACACCGAGTAAAATGGTTCCTGGGTTGGAGAAATCCGTCTTGTGTTTCCTTCTTTAATCTGTGTTTGAAGTTAATGAGATGCTTCATCCCAAAGAGAAGTAACTGATTCTGGGCCCCCTGCAGTCTGTGGCAGAGGGGGGTCTGTGTCGCCACGGTAATAAATTGTGTTATCTCCAGCTTTACAGAAGGACGATAAAGGTACCTTCACACATAACGGTATCGTTAAGGATATCGTTTCAACGTCACGCTTTTTGTGACGTAGCAACGATCCCGCTAACGATCTCGTTATGTGTGACAGCGACCAAAGATCAGGCCCCTGCTGGGAGATCGTTGGTCGTGGGGAATGATCAGGACCTTTTTTTGGTCGCTGATCACCCGCTGTCATCGCTAGATCGGCGTGTGTGACGCCGATCTAGCGATGTGTTCACCTTTAACCAGGGTAAACATCGGATTACTAAGTGCAGGGCCGCACTTAGTAACCCGATATTTACCCTGGTAACCATTGTAAAAGTAAAAAAAAACCAGTACATACTTACATTCTGCTGTCTGTCACGTCCCCCGCCGTCCACAGGGTTAAAACTGCTTTCGGCAGGAGCGCTGCTAATGCACCGCTGTGCTTTACGGCCGGCCGGCGCTGACCAGTCAGTGCAGGAAGCTGAAGGCGAGGGACATGACCAGACACCGGGAATGTAAGTATGTAGTGGTTTTTTTTTTTACATTTACAACGGTAACCAGGGTAAACATCGGGTTACTAAGCGCGGCCCTGCGCTTAGTAACCCGATGTTTACCCTGGTTACCAGTGAAGACATCGCTGAATCGGCGTCACACACGCCGATTCAGCGATGTCAGCGGGTGATCCAGCGACAAAATAAAGTGCTGATCTTTCCCCAGCGACCAACGATCTCCCAGCAGGGGCCTGATCGTTGGTCGCTGTCACACATAACGATTTCGTTAATGATATTGTTGCTACGTCACAAAAAGCAACAATATCGTTAACGATATCGTTATGTGTGACGGTACCTTTAGGAAACAACACTGGTTGACAATCAATTTCACATGCTGTTGTGCAAATGGAATAGACAACAGATGGAAATTATTGGGAATTATCAAGACATCCTCAATAAAGGAGTGGTTCTGCAGGTGGGGACCACGGACCAGAGACCACATCTCAGAACTAGGGTTGAGCGAAACAGGTCGGTCATTTTCATAAGTCGCCGACTTTTGGCAAAGTCGGGTTTCATGAAACCCGACCCGATCCCTGTGTGGGGTCGGCCATACGGTACGCGACTTTCGCACCAAAGTCGCGTTTCAATGACGCAAAAAGCGCCATTTCTCTGCCAATGAAGGTGAACGCAGAGTGTGGGCAGCGTGATGACATAGGTCCTGGTCCCCACCATCTTAGAGAAGGGCATTGCAGTGATTGGCTTGCTTTCTGCGGCGTCACAGGGGCTATAAAGGGGCGTTCCCGCCGACCGCCATCTTACTGCTGCTGATCTGAGCATAGGGAGAGGTTGCTGCCGCTTCGTCAGAAGCAGGGATAGCGTTAGGCAGGGTCCATTAACCCCCAAACCGCTTGTGCTGTAGCGATTTCCACTGTCCAACACCACTTTTTGTTTGCAGGGACAGTGGAGGCTACATTTTTTTTTCCTCAGCGCTGTAGCTCATTGGGCTGCCCTAGAAGGCTCCCTGATAGCTGCATTGCTGTTTGTACACCGCTGTGCAAACCAACTGCTTTTTTTCAAAGCACAAATCCTGTTGTTCCTTCCTTTCTGCACAGCTATCTTGTTTGTTTGTCCACACTGTTGACTTTTTTTGTGCAGCAGTCCACTCCTTTTTATTGCTGGCTGTCATACATTGCTGAGATAACTGCAGGGAGATAGTAATTGTAGTACAGTCCCCTTTTTTTTTTTGTTTCGTTATATCTCTTCAAACCACTTTCTGCCACAGAAAATAGACTCTAATACAGTGGCCCAGATTTATTCACTAGTCTCCCTGAAGAAGAAAAAAAAAGGGTGCAGATTAAAATTGGCAAATCTGTATCAGTGCCAGTCCTGTGTGTGCCACCTGTCTCAAATTGTGTGCCACATTAAACCTAGTGTGTAATACTGGGTCAGATTTCTTTTAAATTCTCCCATAAATAAAAATAGTGGGAGATTAAGATTGGCATTTCCGCTTCAGTGCCACTCCAGTGTGTGCCACCTGTCTCAAATTGTGTGCCACATTAAACCTAGTGTGTAATACTGGGTCAGATTTCTTTTAAATTCTCCCTGAAAAAAAAATAGTGGGAGATTAAGATTGGCATTTCCGCTTCAGTGCCACTCCTGTGTGTTGTGTGCCACCTGTCTCAAATTGTGTGCCACATTAAACCCAGTATGTAATACTGGGTCAGATTTCTTTTAAATTCTCCCTGAAAAAAAAAAATAGTGGGAGATTAAGATTGGCATTTCCGCTTCAGTGCCACTCCTGTGTGTGCCACCTGTCTCAAATTGTGTGCCATATTAAACCCAGTGTGTAATACTGGGTCAGATTTCTTTTAAATTCTCCCTGAAAAAAAAAAAAATAGTGGGAGATTAAGATTGGCATTTCCGCTTCAGTGTCACTCCTGTGTGTGCCACCTGTCTCAAATTGTGTGCCACATTAAACCTAGTGTGTAATACTGGGCCAGATTTCTTTGAAATTCTCCCTGAAAAAACAATAGTGGGAGATTAAGATTGGCATTTCAGCTTCAGTGCCACTCCTGTGTGTGCCACCTGTCTCAAATTGTGTGCCACATTAAACCCAGTTTGTAATACTGGGTCAGATTTCTTTTAAATTCTCCCTGAAAAAAAAAATAGTGGGAGATTAAGATTGGCATTTCCGCTTCAGTGTCACTCCTGTGTGTGCCACCTGTCTCAAATTGTGTGCCACATTAAACCTAGTGTGTAATACTGGGTCAGATTTCTTTTAAATTCTCCCATAAATAAAAATAGTGGGAGATTAAGATTGGCATTTCCGCTTCAGTGCCACTCCAGTGTGTGCCATCTGTCTCAAATTGTGTGCCACATTAAACCTAGTGTGTAATACTGGGTCAGATTTCTTTTAAATTCTCCCTGAAAAAAAAAATAGTGGGAGATTAAGATTGGCATTTCCGCTTCAGTGCCACTCCTGTGTGTTGTGTGCCACCTGTCTCAAATTGTGTGCCACATTAAACCCAGTGTGTAATACTGGGTCAGATTTCTTTTAAATTCTCCCTGAAAAAAAAAAAATAGTGGGAGATTAAGATTGGCATTTCCGCTTCAGTGCCACTCCTGTGTGTGCCACCTGTCTCAAATTGTGTGCCATATTAAACCCATTGTGTAATACTGGGTCAGATTTCTTTTAAATTCTCCCTGAAAAAAAAAAAATAGTGGGAGATTAAGATTGGCATTTCCGCTTCAGTGTCACTCCTGTGTGTGCCACCTGTCTCAAATTGTGTGCCACATTAAACCTAGTGTGTAATACTGGGCCAGATTTCTTTGAAATTCTCCCTGAAAAAACAATAGTGGGAGATTAAGATTGGTATTTCAGCTTCAGTGCCACTCCTGTGTGTGCCACCTGTCTCAAATTGTGTGCCACATTAAACCCAGTTTGTAATACTGGGTCAGATTTCTTTTAAATTCTCCCTGAAAAAAAAAAATAGTGAGAGATTAAGTTTGGCATTTCAGCTTCAGTGCCAATCCTGTGTGTGCCGCCTGTCTCAAATTGTGTGCCACATTAAACCTAGTGTGTAATACTGGGTCAGATTTCTTTTAAATTGTCCCTGAAAAAAAAATAGTGGGAGATTAAGATTGGCATTTCCGCTTCAGTGCCACTCCAGTGTGTGCCACCTGTCTCAAATTGTGTGCCACATTAAACCCAGTGTGTAATACTGGGTCAGATTTCTTTTAAATATTCCCTGAAAAAAAATAGTGGGAGATTAAGATTGGCATTTCAGCTTCAGTGCCACTCCAGTGTGTGCCACCTGTCTCAAATTGTGTGCCACATTAAACCCAGTGTGTAATACTGGGTCAGATTTCTTTTAAATTCTCCCTGAAAAAAAAATAGTGGGAGATTAAGATTGGCATTTCTGCTTCAGTGCCACTCCTGTGTGTGCCACCTGTCTCAAATTGTGTGCCATATTAAACCCAGTGTGTAATACTGGGTCAGATTTCTTTTAAATTCTCCCTGAAAATAAAAAATAGTGGGAGATTAAGATTGGCATTTCTGCTTCTGTGCCACTCCTGTGTGTGCCACCTGCCTCAAATTGTGTGCCATATTAAACCCAGTGTGTAATACTGGGTCAGATTTCTTTTAAATTCTCCCTGAAAAAAATAGTGGGAGATTAAGATTGGCATTTCAGCTTCAGTGCCACTCCAGTGTGTGCCACCTGTCTCAAATTGTGTGCCACATTAAACCCAGTGTGTAATACTGGGTCAGATTTCTTTTAAATTCTCCCTGAAAAAAAAAATAGTGGGAGATTAAGATTGGCATTTCAGCTTCAGTGCCACTCCTGTGTGTGCACCACCTGTCTCAAATTTTGTGCCACAGAACATATACTGTATGAGAGTGGGCCACATTTCTTCAATATTCTCCCAGAAAAAATAAAAAGGGGGAGATTTGAATTGTTAGTGTCTGCATCTGCGTCAGTCCTGTTAGTGGCATATCTGTCTGCCACTGAAGCTGTGTACTGTTATACATTGGGCCTGGTTTTCCCTGCAGTCTGACCCACCTATAAAGGGATATATAAATCCAACAGAAGTTAGAGTTCACCTTGTAACTGGTTTTACAGTAGCAAATACAGTTAGTTTGCTCACGTTTTTCAAACAATGAGGAAGTCTGGTGGAAGAGGTCGTGGCCGTGGGCGTTCATTGCCAGCTGGTAATGATGGTAGTGGTGGGGGAGCATCAGGTGGTCGTGGGAAAAGCAATATAGCACCTAAGTCTCGAGTTGTGGAGCCAGGTTCGTCGTCTGGCTACACAAGGCCTCGAACGCTCCCTTTTCTGGGAGTAGGAAAACCGCTTTTAAAGCTGGAGCAGCAAGAGCAAGTTTTGGCTTTCCTTGCTGACTCAGCCTCTAGCTCTTTCGCCTCCTCTTCTGAAACTGCTAAATGTAAAAGCAGTGCGTCGGTAGTGGATGTTCATGGTCAGGGACAAGTCGCTTCCTTGTCTTCTTCACCAAGAACAACAGAGAAGGATGCGTCAGGCGACACAACGGGTTACTCCATGGAGCTCTTTACACATACCGTTCCTGGGTTAGAAAGTGAAACAGTTAACAGGCCATGCCCATTACAAGTTGAATCGGACATGGAGTGCACAGATGCACAGCCACAGCCAGATTACTATGCTGTTCCTTTGACTCAGACCACAACATTGCCCTCGCGGTGTACTGATCCAGAATCAGACCCTGATGAGATTAATATTGGCCTTTCTGCTTGTGTGCCAGTCCTGACTCCTGAGTGTGCCATCTCTCTCTCTCAAATAGTGGGCCATAGAAAGCCTATTTTTATTTTTTTTTTTGTTTCTACATTCTCCCTGAAAAAAAAAAAAACAGTGGGAGATTAATATTGACATTTGTGCTTGAGTGACAGTCCTGCCTGTGTGGCATCTCTCTCATTTGGTGCCACAGGAAACAGAGTGTGTAACATTGTGCCTGATTTTCCTTGCGGTCTCACCCACCTATAAAGGGATATCTAAATCATACTGAAGTTATAGCTCACCGTGTAAGTTGTTTGACAGCAACAAATACCGTTACTTTGGTTACGTTTTTAAAACAATGAGGAAGTCTGGTGGAAGAGGTCGTGGCCGTGGGCGTTCATTGCCAGCTGGTAATGATGGTAGTGGTAGTGGAGCATCAGGTGGTCGTGGGAAAAAAATATAGCACCTAAGTCTGGAGCTGTGGAGCCAGGTTCGTCATCTGGCTACACAAGGCCTCGAACGCTCCCTTTTCTGGGAGTAGGAAAACCGCTTTTAAAGCCGGAGCAGCAAGAGCAAGTTTTGGCTTACCTTGCTGACTCAGCCTCTAGCTCTTTTGCCTCCTCTTTTGAAACTGGTAAATGTAAAAGCAGCGCGTCGTTAGTGGATGTTCACGGTCAGGGACAAGTCGCTTCCTTGTCCTCTTCAGCAAAAACAACAACAGAGAAGGATGCAGCAGGCGACACAACGGGTTACTCCATGGAGCTCTTTACACATACCGTCCCTGGCTTAGAAAGTGAAACAGTTAACAGGCCATGCCCATTACTAGTTGAATCGGACATGGAGTGCACTGATGCACAGCCACAGCCAGACTACTATGCTGTTCCTTTGACTCAGACCACAACATTGCCCTCGTAGGGTACTGATCCACAATCAGACCCTGATGAGACTATGGTGCCCAGTCACGAACGCTATACCACCGACTTACACGGTGACACAGACGAAGTTGCACACGAGATAGAAGAGGAGGTTATAGATGACCCAGTTGTTGACCCCGATTGGCAGCCATTGGGGGAACAGGGTGCAGGCGGCAGTAGTTCTGAAGCGGAGGAGGAGGGGCCGCAGCAGGCATCAACATCACAACAGGTTCCATCTGCCGGGCCCGTATCTGGCCCAAAACGCGTGGCAAAGCCAAAACCTGTTGGAGGACAGCATGGCCATTCGGTTAAAGCTCAGTCTGCAATGCCTGAAAAGGTATCCGATGCTAAAAAGAGTGCAGTCTGGCATTTTTTTAAACAACATCCAATTGATCAGCGCAAAGTCATCTGTCAAAAATGTTCAACTACCTTAAGCAGAGGTCAGAATCTGAAAAGTCTAAATACAAGTTGCATGCATAGACATTTAACCACCATGCGTTTGCAAGCCTGGACTATCTACCAAACGTCCCTTAAGGTTGTAGCACCCTCGGCCAATGAAGCTAGTCAGCAACGCTACATCCCTTCCATCACTGTAAGGCCACCATTTTCCACACCACCTGCAGTATCTGTGCAGGTTTCTTTGCCAGGCCAAAGCAGTCAGGGTCAGGGAATCACCAGTTTCGTAGTAGGAAACACTGCATCTAGGCCACCGGCGGCAACAATACCGTCTCCAACCGTCTCTCAGTCTGCCATGTCCACCGGCACCCCCGCTAGTTCCACGATCTCCAGCTCTCCAGTCCAGCTCACCCTACATGAGACTCTGGTTAGAAAAAGGAAGTACTTAGCCTCGCATCCGCGTACACAGGGTTTGAACGCCCACATAGCTAGACTAATCTCGTTAGAAATTATGCCCTACCGGTTAGTTGAAAGCGAAGCTTTCAAAGCCCTGATGGACTACGCTGTACCACGCTACGAGCTACCCAGTCGACACTTCTTTTCGAGAAAAGCCATCCCAGCCCTCCACCAGCATGTTAAAGAGCGCATCGTCCATGCACTCAGGCAATCTGTGAGTACAAAGGTGCACCTGACAACAGATGCATGGACCAGTAGGCATGGGCAGGGACGGTACGTGTCCATCACGGCACACTGGGTGAATGTGGTGGATGCAGGGTCCACAGGGGACAGCAATTTTCGGACAGTTCTGCCTAGCCCACGGTCTAGGAAACAGTTGGCTGTAGCCGTTCGCACCCCCTCCTCCTCCTCCTCGTCCTCCTGCAGAAGCGAGAGCTCGTCCACAGACCGCAGTCGCCCAACCACTCCATCGGCAGCTGCCACTGTTGCACACCAGTTGTCCCATTACGGGGCAGCTACTGGCAAGCGTCAGCAGGCTGTATTGGCTATGAAGTGTTTGAGCGACAACAGACACACCGCGGAAGTTCTGTCCGAGTTCTTGCAGAAAGAAACGCAGTCGTGGCTGGGCACTGTAGATCTTGAGGCAGGCAAGGTAGTGAGTGATAACGGAAGGAATTTCATGGCTGCCATCTCCCTTTCCCAACTGAAACACATTCCTTGCCTGGCTCACACCTTAAACCTGGTGGTGCAGTGCTTCCTGAAAAGTTATCCGGGGTTATCCGACCTGCTCCTCAAAGTGAGCGGACTTTGCTCGCATATCCGCCGTTCGCCCGTACACTCCAGCCGTATGCAGACCTATCAGCGGTCTTTGAACCTTCCCCAGCATCGCCTAATCATAGACGTTGCAACAAGGTGGAACTCAACACTGCACATGCTTCAGGCGTGCTGTTATGTTTTTGTGGGAGGATACACATACACGGGCAGGCAGTAGGATGGCAGACATGGAGTTGTCAGGTGTGCAGTGGTCGAAGATACAAGACATGTGTCAAGTCCTTCAGTGTTTTGAGGAATGCACACGGCTGGTTAGTGCAGACAACGCCATAATAAGCATGAGCATCCCCCTAATGCGTCTGCTGATGCAAAGTTTGACGCACATAAAGGAGCAGGCGTCTGCAGCAGAGGAAGAGGAAAGCCTTGATGACAGTCAGCCATTGTCTGGTCAGGGCAGTGTACAGGACGAGGTAGCGGGCGAACAGGAGGAGAAGGAGGACGAGGAGGATGATAGGGATGAGTATTTTTTTAATGAGGAAGCTTTGCCGGGGCCACTGGAAATTGGTGGCGTGGCAAGGCCGGGTTCTGGTTTTTTGAGGGACACAAGTGACGTAGATTTGCCTGAAACTGCCCCTCAACCCAGCACAACCGCAGATTTGACAACTGGAACTTTGGCCCACATGGCGGATTCTGCCTTACGTATCCTCAAAAGGGACACACGCATTACTAAAATGATGAACGATGACTATTACTGGTTGGCCTGCCTCCTTGATCCTTGCTATAAAGGCAAATTGCAAAATATTATGCCACATGAGAACTTGGAACTAAAATTAGCAACCAAACGATCAACTCTTGTTGACCGTTTGCTTCAGGCATTCCCAGCACACAGCGCCCGTGATCGTTCTCACACGAGCTGCAGGGGGCAGCAGACCAGAGGTGTTAGAGGTGCACAAATCAGAAGTGGCGTTGGACAGAGGGGTTTTCTGACCAGGTTGTGGAGTGATTTTGCTATGACCGCAGACAGGACAGGTACTGCAGCATCAATTCAAAGTGACAGGAGACAACATTTGTCCAGTATGGTTACTAACTATTTTTCATCCCTTATCGATGTTCTCCCTCAACCGTCATTCCCATTTGATTACTGGGCATCCAAATTAGACACCTGGCCAGAATTGGCAGAATATGCATTGCAGGAGCTTGCTTGCCCGGCAGCTAGTGTCCTATCAGGAAGAGTATTCAGTGCTGCAGGTTCAATATTAACCGAAAAAAGGACTCGTCTGGCTACCCAAAATGTTGATGATCTAACCTTCATTAAAATGAACCACAACTGGATTTCGAATTCTTTTGCCCCACCTTGCCCGGCTGACACATAGCTTTCCTATGAAAAGGTCTTGCTTGTGGACTACTCTGACTGAATTTTCCAATCTCGTAATTTGCAGCAGCTGATTGTCCAGCATACGACATGTTTACACCTCCCTAAATGGCCAAACTCCCCCCACGGGGCCGTGGTCTCGCCACTTGGCGCAAGCACCCGTGAGAGTGCCATTTGTCTGAAGAGGTGGGTGTGCCCGCTTTTGGTCGACGGCACTGCCACTGGGTCCCTCATAGTACAACAAAGTGTCTCTGCCGGTGGTGGTGCGCACCCAACGTCAGACACACTGTTGTAACATGAGGGGCCCTGGGCCTGTACCGCCGGCCACAAGAGAGTTCCCCCCCCAGCTCAAACATTGCTCGACCACTTGCACAATTATCTCTCACAGTTCCACCAGTGTGTAGTCTATGCGTTGACATCCTTCAATGCCTGGCACTGACAATACCATTGTGTTGACATGTATGATGGTACTTAACATAGTCAGGGGCAGTGTCCTATATTTACACCAGTAAATAATTAGCGCCACATTACTAGGTCTAAAACTCAGTAGACGAGCCCACCTCTGTACCTAAGTATTACACCCTTTTGTGCTTTGGTTTTGTTGTAATGCGAGACATTAACATCTATTTATTTTTTGGGAGTACTAACTGGCAGACACTCATTACAATCAGCCTCCGCTGACAACACCAATGCTGCCTGTGTACCCCTGCAAGAGAATTGCAAGTGCCTACAGCCAAATTTTGTTATGTTAGGCCTACTATGCCTGTCTGCGGTCCCTCCTTCCACTAGTCCTCCACTGACCAGACCACTGCTGCCCGTGTACCCCTGGAACCAATTTTAAAGTGCCTACAGCCAAATTTTGTTATGTTAGGCCTACTACGCCTGTCTGCGGTCCCTCCTTCCACTAGTCCTCCACTGACCAGACCACTGCTGCCCGTGTACCCCTGGAACCAATTTTAAAGTGCCTACAGCCAAATTTTGTTATGTTAGGCCTACTACGCCTGTCTGCGGTCCCTCCTTCCACTAGTCCTCCACTGACCAGACCACTGCTGCCTGTGTACCCCTGGAACCAATTTTAAAGTGCCTACAGCCAAATTTTGTTATGTTAGGCCTACTACGCCTGTCTGCGGTCCCTCCTTCCACTAGTCCTCCACTGACCAGACCACTGCTGCCCGTGTACCCCTGGAACCAATTTTAAAGTGCCTACAGCCAAATTTTGTTATGTTAGGCCTACTACGCCTGTCTGCGGTCCTTCCTTCCACTAGTCCTCCACTGACCAGACCACTGCTGCCCGTGTACCCCTGGAACCAATTTTAAAGTGCCTACAGCCAAATTTTGTTATGTTAGGCCTACTACGCCTGTCTGCGGTCCCTCCTTCCACTAGTCCTTTACTGACCAGACCACTGCTGCCCGTGTACCCCTGGAACCAATTTTAAATTGCCTACAGCCAAATTTTGTTATGTTAGGCCTACTACGCCTGTCTGCGGTCCCTCCTTCCACTAGTCGTCCACTGACCTGACCACTGCTGCCCGTGTACCCCTGGGACCAATTTTAAAGTGCCTACAGCCAAATTTTGTTATGTTAGGCCTACTACGCCTGTCTGCGGTCCCTCCTTCCACTAGTCCTCCACTGACCAGACCACTGCTGTCCGTGTACCCCTGGAACCAATTTTAAAGTGCCTACAGCCAAATTTTGTTATGTTAGGCCTACTACGCCTGTCTGCGGTCCCTCCTTCCACTAGTCCTCCACTGACCAGACCACTGCTGCCCGTGTACCCCTGGAACCAATTTTAAAGTGCCTACAGCCAAATTTTGTTATGCTAGGCCTACTACGCCTGTCTGCGGTCCCTCCTTCCACTAGTCCTCCACTGACCAGTCCACTGCTGCCCGTGTACCCCTGGAACCAATTGTAAAGTGCCTACAGCCAAATTTTGTTATGTTAGGCCTACTACGCCTGTCTGCGGTCCCTCCTTCCACTAGTCCTCCACTGACCAGATCACTGCTGCCCGTGTACCCCTGGAACCAATTTTAAAGTGCCTACAGCCAAATTTTGTTATGTTAGGCCTACTACGCCTGTCTGCGGTCCCTCCTTCCACTAGTCCTCCACTGACCAGTCCACTGCTGCCCGTGTACCCCTGGAACCAATTGTAAAGTGCCTACAGCCAAATTTTGTTATGTTAGGCCTACTACGCCTGTCTGCGGTCCCTCCTTCCACTAGTCCTCCACTGACCAGACCACTGCTGCCCGTGTACCCCTGGAACCAATTTTAAAGTGCCTACAGACAAATTTTGTTATTTTAGGCCTACTACGCCTGTCTGCGATCCCTCCTTCAACTAGTCCTCCACTGACCAGACCACTGCTGCCCGTGTACCCCTGGAACCAATTTTAAAGTGCCTACAGCAAAATTTTGTTATGTTAGGCCTACTACGCCTGTCTGCGGTCCCTCCTTCCACTAGTCCTCCACTGACCAGACCACTGCTGTCCGTGTACCCCTGGAACCAATTTTAAAGTGCCTACAGCCAAATTTTGTTATGTTAGGCCTACTACGCCTGTCTGCGGTCCCTCCTTCCACTAGTCCTCCACTGACCAGACCACTGCTGCCCGTGTACCCCTGGAACCAATTTTAAAGTGCCTACAGCCAAATTTTGTTATGTTAGGCCTACTACGCCTGTCTGCGGTCCCTCCTTCCACTAGTCCTCCACTGACCAGTCCACTGCTGCCCGTGTACCCCTGGAACCAATTGTAAAGTGCCTACAGCCAAATTTTGTTATGTTAGGCCTACTACGCCTGTCTGCGGTCCCTCCTTCCACTAGTCCTCCACTGACCAGACCACTGCTGACTGTGTACCCCTGTAACCTTTTTTAAACTGCGTTGAGCCAAATTTTTTGTTTAAGGCCTACTACCTGTGTCTCTCTGCGCCACTCAATACAGCTGTCCTCCTTTTAAAAAAGCTGAGCGTCAATAGTCTTGTTTTCAGCCTCTAGGAATTTTAAAACTGCATTGGGGCTACTACTTTGGTAGGGCCTACTAACGGTGTCTTCCGCTCCAAGGTGTTCCCCAGGTTTCGTCTCCATTGCTTCGATCTTCTGGCTCTCGTTTAGTAGTTGTTGAAAACAACACTGCAGTAGGCCTACTAGTTGGGTATGGGGTGTAGAGACGGTGTGTTCCACTCCAAGGTGTTCCCCAGGTTTCCTTTCCATTACTTCGATCTACTGGCTCTCGTTTAGTAGTTGTTGAAAACAACACTGCATTAGGCTTACTAGTTGGGTCTGGGGTGTAGAGACGGTGTCTTCCACTCCAAGGTGTTCCCCAGGTTTCCTCTCCATTGCTTCGATCTTCTGGTTCTTCTTAAGTAGTTGTTGAAAACAACACTGCATTAGGCCAACAAGTTGAGTCTGGGGTGTAGACACGGTGTCTTCCACTCCAAGGTGTTCCCCAGGTTGCCTCTCCATTGCTTCGATCTTCTGGCTCTCGTTTAATAGTTGTTGAAAACAACACTGCATTAGGCCTACAAGTTGGGT
This sequence comes from Ranitomeya imitator, assembly GCF_032444005.1. NCBI lineage: Eukaryota > Metazoa > Chordata > Amphibia > Anura > Dendrobatidae > Ranitomeya > Ranitomeya imitator. Next base: position 240,368,639 of record NC_091283.1, read on the forward strand.
ATGGGGTGTAGAGACGGTGTGTTCCACTCCAAGGTGTTCCCCAGGTTTCCTTTCCATTACTTCGATCTACTGGCTCTCGTTTAGTAGTTGTTGAAAACAACACTGCATTAGACTTACTAGTTGGGTCTGGGGTGTAGAGACGGTGTCTTCCACTCCAAGGTGTTCCCCAGGTTTCCTCTCCATTGCTTCGATCTTCTGGCTCTTCTTAAGTAGTTGTTCAAAACAACACTGCATTAGGCCTACAAGTTGGGTCTGGGGTGTAGAGACGGTGTCTTCCACTCCAAGGTGTTCCCCAGGTTTCCTCTCCATTGCTTCGATCTTCTGGCTCTTCTTAAGTAGTTGTTGAAAACAACACTGCATTAGGCCTACAAGTTGGGTCTGGGGTGTAGAGACGGTGTGTTCCACTCCAAGGTGTTCCCCAGGTTTCGTCTCCATTGCTTCGATCTTCTGGCTCTTGTTTAGTAGTTGTTGAAAACAACACTGCATTAGGCCTACAAGTTGGGTATAGGGTGTAGAGACGGTGTCTTCCACTCCAATGTGTTGCCCAGGTTTCGTCTCCATTGCTTCGATCTTCTGGCTCTTGTTTAGTAGTTGTTGAAAACAACACTGCATTAGGCCTACAAGTTGGGTATAGGGTGTAGAGACGGTGTCTTCCACTCCAAGGTGTTCCCCAGGTTTCGTCTCCATTGCTTCGATCTTCTGGCTCTCGTTTAGTAGTTGTTGAAAACAACACTGCATTAGGCCTACAAGTTGGGTCTGGGTCGTAGAGACTGTGTCTGCCGCTCCAAGGTGTTCTCCAGGTTGCCACGTAATCGAAGCTGCATAGAGCTTATTTTGTAATTTTACGCCTACAAAGTCTTTCTGCGGTCCCTCCTTCCAATTGTCCTCCACTGAGCACAACAATGCAGACCGTGTACCCTTTTTTAAACCAGCGTCGAGCCAACTTTGTGGTTTAAGGCCTACTTGTAGTGTCTGGCTGCGCCACTCAATACAGCTGTCCTCTTTACAAAAAATGACCTACAATTATCAGGTTTTCAGCCTATCGGGATTTTAAATCTGCAGTGGGCCTACTAGTTGGGTTGGGGCCTTCTATCTGTGTCTGCTGCTCCTTGCTGTTCTCCTACAGTGAACAAAGCTGTGCCGCCAGTTTACTACTGTTGCCAATTTTGAACTGCATTTAGACTACTTACTGATTTGGGCCTACTCTCTGTGTCAGCCTCTCATTCCATTTGTCCTCCACTGAACAAAACAATGCCCCCTGGTTAGTCCTGTTACCAATTTTGAACTGCATTTAGCCCACTTTATTCTTTGGGCCCATATCTGTTTCCCCCTCATCCTGCCCATTGCCCAGCCAGTGATAGGTGAGTCTGCTGGTACATTGACCCATAACGCAACATTCATTCCCCTGCTGAAAGTCAGGTCCTCCTCTCCGCATACCATACCACCTTACACGGGGAGAAAGAGGAAGGTGCAGATGAAGGTGCAGGTTCCTTCATCAGGTAGGGGGAGGAATACTCGTTGGCGACATCACTGGCACAGGGCCCCTCATAGTACGCAAAAGTGTTGCTGCCGGTGGGAGGCGCCCCCGCCGTGCAAACACACCACTGTACTTTGAGGGGCCCTGTGCCAGTGCCAATGCCAACGAGTGGGCCCCCCGTGCTTGCTCAGGATCACAGCACTTGCAAAGTTGAAATACTTACCTCTCCCTGCTCCACTGCCGTGACGTGGTCCAGATTTACTGGGCCCACTAATTACTTGAACCAGCCCTACCCCCCACAACTTTAGCCAAATGACCCCCAATTTCCAATGCCTTACTATTATTATAAGGTAAATTTAGATTGACAAGCTTCAGGAATAAGAATGTATGTTTTTTGCCATTAAAATGGACACTGTACATGTTTTCCTGGCCTCCACTCACTGCCGACTATGCTCCCCCATTGACTTGCATTGGGTTTCGTGTTTTGGTCGATCCCCGACTTTTCGCGGTAATCGGCCGATTCCACTCGACTCGACTTTTGAGATAGTCGGGTTTCGCGAAACCCGACTCGACTCTAAAAAAGTCAAGGTCGCTCAACCCTAGTCAGAATCTTAAAAGTCTAAATACAAGTTGCATGCATAGACATTTAACCACCATGCATTTGCAAGCCTGGACTAACTACCAAACGTCCCTTAAGGTTGTAGCACCCTCGGCCAATGAAGCTAGTCAGCAACGCTACATCCCTTCCCTCACTGTAAGCCCACCGTTTACTGCACCACCTGCAGCAAATGTGCAGATTTCGTCGCCAGGCCAAAGCTGTCAGGGAATCACCAGTTTCGTAGTAGAAAACACTGCATGTAGGGCACCAGCAAGAATACCATCTCCAACCCTCTCTCAGTCTGCCATGTCCACCGACACCCCCGCTAGTTTCACGATCTGCAGCTCTCCAGTCCAGCTCACCCTACATGAGACTCTCGTTAGGAAAAGGAAGTACTCATCCTCGCATCCGCGTACACAGGGTTTGAACGCCCACATTGCTAGACTAATCTCATTAGAGATGATGCCCTACCGGTTAGTTGAAAGCGAAGCTTTCAAAGCCCTGATGGACTACGCTGAACCACACTACGAGCTACCCAGTCGATACTTCTTTTCGAGAAAAGCCATCCCAGCCCTCCACCAGCATGTTACAGACCGCATCGTCCATGCACTCAGGCAATCTGTGAGTCCAAAGGTGCACCTGACAACAGATGCATGGACCAGTAGGCATGGCCAGGGACGTTACGTGTCCATCACGGCACACTGGGTTAATGTGGTGGATGCAGGGTCCACAGGGGACAGCAATTTTGGGACAGTTCTGCCTAGCCCACGGTCTAGGAAACAGTTGGCTGTAGGCATTCGCCCCCCCTCTTCCTCCTCCTCGTCCTCCTGCAGAAGCGAGAGCTCGTCCACAGACTGCAGTCGCACGACCACTCCATCCGCAGCTGCCACTGTTGCACACGAGGTGTGCCATTATGGGACACCTAGTGGCAAGCGTCAGCAGGCTGTATTGGCAATGAAGTGTTTGGGCGACAACAGACACACCGCGGAAGTTCTGTCCGAGTTCTTGCAGAAAGAAACTCAGTCGTGGCTGGGCACTGTACATCTTGAGGCAGACAAGGTAGTGAGTGATAACGGAAGGAATTTTATGGCTGCCATAGCCCTTTCACAACTGAAACACATTCCTTGCCTGGCTCACACCTTAAACCTGGTGGTGCAGTACTTCCTGAAAAGTTATCCGGGGTCACCCGACCTGCTCCTCCAAGTGCGCAGACTTTGCTCGCATATCCGCCGTTCGCCCGTGCACTCCAGCCGTATGCAGAACCATCAGCGGTCTTTGAACCTTCCCCAGCATCGCCTAATCATCGACGTTGCAACAAGGTGGAACTCCACACTGCACATGCTTCAGAGACTGTGCGAACAGAGGCGTGCGGTTATTTATTTGTGGGAGGATACACATACACGGGCAGGCAGTTGGATGGCAGACATGGAGTTGTCAGGTGTGCAGTGGTCGAAGCTACAAGACCTGTGTCAAGTCCTTCAGTGTTTTGAGGAATGCACACAGCTGGTTAGTGCAGACAACGCCATAATAAGCATGAGCATCCCCCTAATGCGTCTGCTGATGAAAAGTTTGACGCACATAAAGGAGCAGGCGTCTGCAGCCGAGGAAGAGGGAAGCCTTGATGACAGTCAGCCATTGTCTGGTCAGGGCAGTCTACAGGACGAGGTAGCGGGCGAAGAGGAGGAGGACGGGGGGGATGATGGGGATGAGTATTTTTTGAATGAGGAAGCTTCTCCGGGGCCAATAGCAACTGGTGGCGTTGCAAGGCCGGGTTCTGGTTTTTTTTAGGGAGACAAGTGACGTAGATTTGCCTGAAACTGCCCCTCAACCCAGCACAACCGCAGATTTGACAACTGGAACTTTGGCCCACATAGCAGATTATGCCTTACGTATCCTCAAAAGGGACACACGCATTATTAAATTTATGAGCGATGACGATTATTGGTTGGCCTGCCTCCTTGATCCTCGCTATAAAGGCAAATTGGAAAATATCATGCCACATGAGAACCTCGAACAAGTATTAGCAACTAAACAAGCAACTCTTGTAGACTGTTTGATTCAGGCATTCCCAGCACACAGCGCCGGTGATGGTTCTCACACGAGCTGCAGGGGGCAACAGGGCAGAGGTGTTAGAGTTGCACAAATCAGAAGTGGCATTGGGCAGAGGGGTTTTCTGACCAGGTTGTGGAGTGATTTCGCAATGACCGCAGACAGGACAGGTACTGCAGCATCAATTCAGAGTGACAGGAGACAACATTTGTCCAGCATGGTTACTAACTATTTTTCATCCCTTATCGATGTTCTCCCTCAACCGTCATTCCCATTTGATTACTGGGCATCCACAATAGACGCCAGGCCTGAATTGGCAGAATATGCATTGCAGGAGCTTGCTTGCCCAGCAGCTAGTGTGCTATCAGAAAGAGTATTCAGTGCTGCTGGTTCAATATTGACCGAAAAAAGGACTCATCTGGCTACCCAAAATATTGATGATCTAACCTTCATTAAAATGAACCACTCATGGATTTCAAATTATTTTGCCCCACCTTTCCCGGCTGACACCTAGCTTTCCTATAAAAAGGTCTTGCTTGTGGACTTGTCTTACTGACTGTTCCTATCTCTTAATTTGCAGCAGCTGTTTGTCCAGCATACAACATGTTGACACCTCCCTAAATGGGCTAACTCCCCCCACGGGGCCGTGGTCGCGCCACTTGGCGCAAGCACCCGTGAGAGTGCCATTTGTCTGAAGAGATGGGTGTGCCCACTTTTGGTTGACGGCACTGCAACTGGGTCCCTCATAGTACAATAAAGTGTCTCTGGCGGTGGTGGTGCGAACCCAATGTCAGACACACCGTTGTAACATGAGGGGCCCTGGGCCTGTACCGCCGGCCACAAGAGAGTACCCCCCCCAGCTCAAACAGTGCTCTACCACTTGTAAAATTATCTCTCACAGCTCCACCAATGTTTAGTCTATGCGCTGACATCCTTCAATGCCTGGCACTGACAATACCAATTTGTTGACATGTATGATGCTAGTTAAAATAGTCAGGGTCAGTGTCCTATATTGACACCAGTAAATACTTAGCGCCAAATTACTATGTCTGAAACTCAGCAGAGGAGCCCACCCCTCTACCTAAGTATGCCACCCTTTTGTTTTTTTGTTTTGTTGTTTTGCGAGACATTAACATCTATTTATTTTTGGGGAGTACTAACTGTGTCAGACACTCCTTCCAATCGTCCTCCGCTGACCACACCAATGCTGCCTGTGTACCTCTGCAAGATAATTCAAACAGCTTTGAGCCTAATTTTTTTTATTTTAGGCTTACTAAGTCTGTCTGCGGTTCCTCCTTCCAAATGTCCTCCGCTGAACACACCAATGCCGACCGTGTACCCATATAACTTTTTGTCATCCTGCAGTGAGCCAACTTTGTGGTGTAAGGCCTACTAGCCGCGTCTGTCTGCGCCACTTAATACAGCTGTCCTCCTCTAAAAATAATACCAAAAAAGGTGGATTTTCAGCTTGTAAGAATTATAAAACGGCATTGGGGCCACAAGTTTCGTCGTGGTTTACAAACTGAGTCTTCTGCTCCAAGGTGTTCTCTCTGTTGCCTCTCCCTTGCTTCTAGCTTGAAGCTCTTGTTAAGTAGTTGTTGAAAAAACACTGCATTAGGCCTACAAGTTTGGTCTGGGTTGTAGAGACGGTGTCTGCCGCTCCAAGGTGTTCTCCTGGTTGCCTTTCCTGAGCTTCAATCTTCAGACTCGTCTTAACTAGTTTTGTAATCGAACAACTGCAGTGGGGCTACTAGTTTGGTTGGGGCCTACTAAGAGTGTCTGTCGCTCCAAGGTGTTCTCCTGATTTACTTTCCTGAGCTTCAATCTTCAGGCTCGTCGTAATTAGTTTTTTAATTGAACAACTGCAGTGGGGCTACTAGTTTGGTTGGGGCCTACTAAGATTGTCTGCCGTTCCAAGGTGTTCTCCAGGTTGCCTCTCCATAGCTTCAATCTTCATGCTCTCGTTAAGTAGTTGTTGACACAACACTGCATTAGGCCTACAAGTTGGGTCTGGGTTGTAGAGACGGTGTCTGCCGCTCCAAGGTGTTCTCCAGGTTGCCTCTCCATAGCTTTAATCTTCATGCTCTCGTTAAGTAGTTGTTGAAACAACACTGCATTAGGCCTACAAGTTGGGTCTGGGTCGTAGAGACGGTGTCTGCCGCTCCAAGGTGTTCTCCAGGTTGCCTCTCCATAGCTTTAATCTTCATGCTCTCGTTAAGTAGTTGTTGAAACAACACTGCATTAGGCCTACAAGTTGGGTCTGGGTCGTAGAGACGGTGTCTGCCGCTCCAAGGTGTTCTCCAGGTTGCCTCTCCATAGCTTCAATCTTCATGCTCTCGTTAAGTAGTTGTTGAAACAACACTGCATTAGGCCTACAAGTTGGGTCTGGGTCGTAGAGACGGTGTCTGCCGCTCCAAGGTGTTCTCGGGGTTGCCTCTCCATAGCTTCAATCTTCATGCTCTCGATAAGTAGTTGTTGAAAAAACACTGCATTAGGCCTACAAGTTGGGTCTGGGTCGTAGAGACGGTGTCTGCCGCTCCAAGGTGTTCTCCAGGTTGCCTCTCCATAGCTTCAATCTTCATGCTCTCGTTAAGTAGTTGTTGAAACAACACTGCATTAGGCCTACAAGTTGGGTCTGGGTCGTAGAGACGGTGTCTGCCGCTCCAAGGTGTTCTCCAGGTTGCCTCTCCATAGCTTCAATCTTCATGCTCTCATTAAGTAGTTGTTGAAACAACACTGCATTAGGCCTACAAGTTGGGTCTGGGTCGTAGAGACGGTGTCTGCCACTCCAAGGTGTTCTCCAGGTTGCCACATAATCGAAGCTGCATAGAGCCTATTTTGTTATTTTAGGCCTACTAAGTCTTTCTGCGGTCCCTCCTTCCAATGGTCCTCCACTGAGCACACCAATGCAGACTGTGTACCCATGTAACCTTTTTTAAACCTGCGTCGAGCCAACTTTGTGGTGTAAGGCCTACTTGTAGTGTCTGGCTGCGCCACTCAATACAGCTGTCCTCTTTACAAAAAATGACCTGCAATTATCAGGTTTTCAGCCTATCGGAATTTTAAAGCTGCAGTGGGCCTACTAGTTTGGTTGGGGCCTACTAACAGTGTCTGCCGCTCCAAGGTGTTCTCCTGGTTGCCTTTCCTGAGCTTCTATCTTCAGGCTCTTGTTAAATAGTTGTTAAATGGAACAACTGCATTTGGCCTACTAGTTGGGTTGGGGCCTACTATCGGTGTCTGCCGCTCCTTGCTGTTCTCCTCCACTGAACAAAGCTGTGCCGCCTGTTTACTACTGTTGCCAATTTTGAACTACATTTAGACTACTTACTGATTTGGGCCTACTCTCTGTGTCAGCCTCTCATTACAGTTGTCCTCCACTGAACAAAGCAATGCCCCCTGGTTAGTCCTGTTACCAATTTTGAACTGCATTTAGCCCACTTTATTCTTTGGGCCTATATCTGTGTTTCCTCCTCATCCTGCCCATTGCCCAGCCAGTGATAGATGAGTCTGCTGGTACATTGACCCATAACGCAACATTCCCCGTGCACGATACACAGCAAGATTGTGACCCTGCTGAAAGTCAGGTTCCCCTTCCCGCATACCATACCACCTTACACAGGGACAAAGAGGAGGGTGCAGATGAAAGTGCAGGATCCTTCATCAGGTGGGGGGAGGAATACTCGTTGGCGGCGTCACTGGCACAGGGCCCCTCATAGTACGCAAAAGTGTTGCTGCCGGTGGGAGGCGTCCCCGCCGTGCAAACACAACGCCGTGCTTTGAGGGGCCCTGTGCCAGTGCCAATGCCAACGAGTGGGCCCCCCGTGCTTGCTCAGGATCACAGCACTTGCAAAGTTGAAATACTTACCTCTCCGTGCTCCACTGCCGTGACGTGGTCCAGATTTCCTGGGCTCACTAAATACTTGAACCAGCCCTACCCCCCACAACTTTAGCCAAATGACCCCCAATTTCCAATGCCTTACTATTATTATAAGGTAAATTAAGATTGACAAGCTTCAGTAACAAGAATGTATGTTTTTGCCATTAAAATGGGCACTGTACATGTTTTCCTGGCCTCCACTCACTGCCGACTATGCTCCCCCACTGACTTGCATTGGGTTTCGTGTTTCAGTCGATCCCTGACTTTTCGCAATAATCGGCTGATTCCACTCGACTCGACTTTTGAGATAGTCGGGTTTCGCAAAACCCGACTCGACCCTAAAAAACTAAAAGTCGCTCAACCCTACTCAGTACCAATGCTTTCTGGCTAATGTTTTGGTTACTTTTGAATGTTGGTTGTGCTTTCACACTTGTAGCATGAGACAGCCAGTACACCAGGAGACGTGGAGGGGGCCGTAGGAGGGCAACAACCCAGCAGCAGGTCCGCTACCTCAGCCTTTATGCAAGGAGGAGCACTGCCAGAACCCTGCAAAATGACCTCCAGCAGGCCACAAATGTGCATGTGTCTGCACAAACGGTTAGAAACCAACTCCATGAGGATGGTCTGAGTGCCAGACATCCACAGACAGGGGTTGTGCTCACAGCCCAACACCGTGCATGACGCTTGGCATTTGCCACAGAACACCAGGATTGGCAAATTCGCCACTGGCGCCCTATGCTCTTCACAGATGAAAGCAGGTTCACACTGAGCACGTTACAGATGAGAGTCTGGAAACGCCGTGGAGAGCAATCTGCTGCCTGCAATATCCTTCAGTGTGACCGGTTTGACAGTGGGTCAGTAATGGTGTGGGGTGGCATTTCTTTGGATGGCCGCACAGCCCTCCATGTGCTCACCAGAGGTAGCCTGACTGGCATTAGGTACCGAGATGAGATTCTCAGACCCCTTGTGAGACCATAAGATGGTGCAGCTGGCCCTTGGTTCCGCTAATGCACGGCAATGCCAGACCTCATGTGGCTGGAGTGTGTCAGCAGTTCCTGTAAGATGAAGACATTGAAGCTATGGACTGGCCCGCCCGTTCCCCAGACCTGAATCTGACGGAACACATCTGGGGCATCATATCTTGCTTCATACACCAATGTTACGTTGCACCAGACGGTCCTGGAGATGGCAGATGCTTTAGTCCAGGTCTGGGAGGACATCCTTCAGGAGGCCATCCGCCTCCTCATCAGGAGCATGCCCAGGCATTGTGGGGGGATCATACAGGCATGTGGAGGCCACACACACTACTGAGCAACATTTCCTTGTCTTGAGGCATTTCCACTGAAGTTGGATCAGCCTGCAATTTGATTTTCAACTTTGATTTTGAGCATCATTCCAACTCCAGAACTCCATGGAATATTAGTTGTGATCTACATTGATCATTTCTAGGTTTTACTGTTCTTAAGGCATTCCACTATATTATGAATAAAGATTTACAACTGGAATATTTCATTCAGTAACATCTAGGATGTGCGATTTTAGTGTTCCCTTTATTTTTTTGAGCAGTGTATATATTTATTAGATTAGATATTTATAATATATATTAGATATTTATTATACGGGGCTTTGCGTGTGGAGTGGGTGGGGCTATATGGAGTAGGCGTGGCTTCATACACACATATACATATATGTATGTATACATGATTGATTACCACTTGTCTCTGTAAAAACAATCCCCTTTAACCCCTTTCCAACATCAGGCGTAAATGTACGCCGATGTCGGACTCCTTTTATTTGATGTGGGCTCCAGCGCTGAGCCACATCTTTTCTGGCACATGTCAGCAAGCGCGCCAGAAATCCCGCCCATCAGTGACCCAGTCACTGATGGGTTGGCATGACAACCAGAGGTCTCCAGCAGAAGTCTATGTTTGTCACTGCAGGATTGCTATGAGCGCCGCCCACTAGCCGAAAATGCAGGAACTAGGGATCGTCTCGCCAAACTCCCGCTCTTAACATGGGCAAAACGCTACTCAGGCAACACAGGGTGAGTGTAAAACAGTGTGGCAATGCTTTATTAAACCACAATCAGGCAGATAACATATAGAACCGTCCCAGCACATTACCCAAGATGGTGCACATTACAGTCTCACCCTTCCGCTGACTCGCCTGGATAATAGCAGCTGTAACTACAGATCATCCAGGGATGCTAACTCACCTGTGGCATGCACAGAGAGGAGGTAACAACAAGCATTGGAAGATGCCAGTCCATACAAGGCCAGTTGATCCGAGGATCACAACCTGGCTTCATATTCCAGGGTCGGTCACTCCACCTGTGGCATGCACGCAGAGAGGAGGTAACGACAAGCGCAGAAAGATGCCAGTCCATACAAGGCCAGTTAAACCGAGGATCACAACCTGGCTTCATATTCCAGGGTCGGTCACTCCACCTGTGGCACGCACACAGAGAGGAGGTAACGACAAGCGCAGGAAGATGCCAGTCCATACAAGGCCAGTTGATCCGATGATCACAACCTGGCTTCATATTCCAGGGTCAGTTACTCCACCTGTGGCATGCACACAGAGAAGAGGTAACAACAAGTATAGGAAGATGACAGTCTATTGAGTCCACATAAGGTACAAGGCCAGTTGATCTGGGGATCACAACCTGGCTTCTCCAAATGTATCCATGGTTCAGCGATGGTCAATGGAGCAGATCTGTATTCTTCCAACCGAGGCTGAAAACCCCAAGGTTGTTTCCTATAGAATGATAGATCCGTGTCCCTCGTAATGGAGCCATGATGTAAAATGGCTGCTGTCCAGTCTCTAGTCCTTTTGAGATGTATGGATGTCTTGGCAGAATTGCTCTGGCTGTTTTTCTCTCTGAATCTCTTTATACAGAGACATCTAATCTATTTTTAGACTTAACGAGTGTCCCTCATTCAGCATTTACATAAAGGGTAAAAATGGAGACGAGATCAAGTAGCATTACTTCATTATTTAAACTATTTGTATAGTTTTTCCTTCTCTGGTTTAGAAGTCAACAAACTGGCTCAGTAACATAACGCATAATTAGCATATTATTATTATTATTTATTATTATAGCGCCATTTATTCCATGACGCTTTACATGTGAGGAGGGGTATACATAAAAACAGGTACAATAATCTTGAACAATACAAGTCATAACTGGTACAGGAGGAGAGAGGACCCTGCCTGCAAGGGCTCACAATCTACAAGGGATGGGTGATACAGTAGGTAAGGCTAGAGCTGGTCGTGCAGTGGTTTGGTCAATCGGTGATTACTGCAGGTTGTAGGCTTGCTGATAGAAGTAGGTCTTCAGGTTCTATTTGAAGGTTTCGATGGTAGGTGAGATTCTGATATATTGTGGTAGAGAGTTCCAGAGTAGGGGTGATGCGCGAGAAAAATCTTGTATGCGATTTTGGGAAGAGGAGATAAGAGGGGAGTAGAGAAGAAGATCTTGTGAGGATCGGAGGTTGCGTGCAGGAAAGTACCGGGCGATGAGGTCACAGATGTATGGAGGAGACAGGTTGTGGATGGCTTTGTATGTCATGGTTAGGCTTTTGTACCGGAGTCTCTGGGTAATGGGGAGCCAGTAAAGGCATTGACAGAGGGGAGAGGCCGGGGAATAGCGGCAGAACAGGTGGATTAGTCGGGCAGCTGAGTTTAGAATAGATTGGAGGGGTGCGAGAGTGTTAGAGGGGAGGCCACAGAGCAGGAGGTTGCAGTAGTCGAGGCGGGTGATGATGAGGGCATGGACTAGGGTTTTTGCAGATTCTTGGTTTAGGAATGTATGGATCCATGAAATATTTTTGAGTTGAAGGCGGCAGGAAGTGGAAAGGGCTTGGATATGCGGTTTGAAGGAGAGATCAGTGTCAAAGATTACCCCGAGACAGCGAGCTTGTGGGACTGGGGAGAGTGGGCAGCCATTTACTGTAATGGATAGGTTCGTTGGCGGGATCGCGTGAGATGGGGGAAAGACAATGAATTCTGTTTTGTCCATGTTAAGTTTTAGAAATCTAGCGCTGAAGGATGAAATAGCGGATAGACATTGAGGGATTCTGGTTAGTAGGGTGGTGATATCTGGTCCAGAGATGTAGATCTGTGTGTCATCAGCATAGAGAGAATACTGAAAACTGTGAGATTCTATGAGCTGTCCCAGGCCAAAAGTGTAAATGGAGAAGAGCAGGGGCCCTAGAACTGAACCTTGCGAGACTCCAACAGATAGGGGGTGAGGTGAGGAGGTGGTGTATGAATGGGAGACGCTGAATGTTCGGTCAGTTAGGTATGACGAGATCCAGGATAGGGCCAAGTCTGTGATGCCAAGGGATGAGAGGGTCTGTAGTAATAGGGAATGGTCCACTGGGTCAAAGGCAGAGGACAGGTCCAGAAGGAGGAGGATAGAGTAGTGTCGCTTGCTCTTGGCGGTTAATAGGTCATTGGTGACCTTAGTTAGGGCAGTTTCAGTGGAGTGGTGTGACCGGAAGCCTGATTGTGAGCAGTCGAAAAGGGAGCAGGAAGATAGATGGGAGGACAGTTTAAGATGGACGTGTTGTTCCAGTAGTTATGAGGCATAGGGGAGAAGTGCTATAGGGCGATAGCTAGATACAGAGGATGGGTCAATAGAGGGCTTTTTGAGGATAGGTGTGATTGAGGCATGTTTAAAGCTTGAGGGGAAAACACCAGTTGTTAGTGATAAGTTGAAGAGATGGGTTAGAGTTGGGACAAAGACTGTGGCGAGGTTTGGGATGAAGTGGGAAGGGATCGGTCAAACATATCAGCAAACATCACTAGTAATCAAGGATAAGCCACAATAAAAGTCAATATTACCGGCCTACAGAAACAAAAGTCTGTTTTCTTGACCAACCAGAAATCAACACTTAATTTGAAAGCCAACATACAGATAACATTCTATTATTCTTTGTTTGCTAAAAATAGTGATCTGGTTAATTAAGATACAATGCTGTATGTTTTCACAATGCCAAAAGTAAACAAAAAATGTTTTAAAACATATAAAAAAATAAAAAAAATAACTTCAAATCATCGCCTTTCGCCCCATTCAAAATAAAACAATAAAAAAATGAAACATACACATATTTGGTGTCACCGCATTCAGAATTGCATGATCTATCAATATAAAAAAAAGAATTAACCCAATCGTGTAGCGAGAAAAAAAGTCAAAATGCCACAATTACGTTTTTTGGTCACCGCAACATTGCATTAAAATGCAATAATGGACGATCAAAAGAATGTGTCTGCACCAAAATGGTATCATTAAAAACGTCAGCTCGGCATGCAAAAAATAAGCTTGCACCCAACCCAAGATCATGAAAAATGGAGATGCGTTGGGTATTGGAAAATGGCGCAATTCTTTTATAGCTTACTTAATAAAGTTGAGTTATTTTTACTGATAAAATTTTGGGGGGTCATTTATTTTCTGTTGGTATTTGGTTTATCCTATAAAACCAATATAATACTCTCACCTTGAACACACACGCCGCGCGCATCATGTTTTTGTACAATTTGTCAATAATATATATACAGTAGGTTCTCCCCGTCGGTGTTATTTTTGAAGGTCAACAAAATACGATTTTCCTGTAATTCATTTCTCACCCTCTAGGTATAATAATGGCTTTTCCCTGTGTGGGATTTTCGATGTTTAAAAAGGTTGACAACTAGTTGGACAAGCCCTTCTCATTCCTCATGTTTAGTCCTGTTAAAATAAAAATCCTCATACAAACCTCTCATGGTGGCGCCGTTTCACTGGTGCTGGCGCTTGAAGCTCTGCTGAGGTTTTTACATCATGTGAGCCCTGTGCCCAATCAGCGCTGACATCACTGTCCCCACCTTCGGACAAATCAACAAATCAAGCATCATAAGGCAATCAGAGAGCAGCCACGGCCCTGGTTTCCTGTTCATGTTCACTACGTCTGAAGGAAGGAGCAGTGAAGCTGCCGCTGATCGGGTGCAGGGCTCGTGTGACACTAGAAGTCCCAGAAATTTCGAGCTCTCTGGGTTCCAAAGGAAGAAATGTTAAATGACCCCTGTTGGGACTTCTAGTGTTAAAGAAGATAAACACTCACATGTTGCTTAGGTCATTCCAGGCTAACCATGCTGGTGGGAGGAGCCAGACATGCTAATGCATCAGAGGGTCTTGATGCAACAGCTTCTCAGGTAAGACTGAAGGCTGGGCTGACTGGCAGTAACTTAGACATGTAGGCTGTGACATCACTAAAGGGGGTTGAGTTACCCTCGCCCTCCCCTTTCCTCAGAGTTACAGATTTGCTAGCAAAGCTTATCATTATCATGACTTGCCTGGAGAACCTAGCAGAGTAACGGCACACACATCACTCATATTATATGGAAATTAGCTTTCTAATGATTCCAAACCCGGACTAGCTATTCCACTCAGTTCAGGAGAAATCCATTTCTCGGGTTCCTTGGGAGCTAGAATTTAGCAAGAGGCGCTGTAGCAAAGGTCTATCGAAGCACGTTTCAAACATGTAACTGTCATATTTCGATCACACACTGGCATCGTATTACAGCTTCTGTAATATCTCCCCCACATACAGCAAGGCCATGTGTTTGGAGACAAAGACATTCCTATGGGAAGGGGGGAAAGGGAGTGAGGAGGGAGGGTAAGGTTACAGGAGCCAGGGACAGATATCCCCTAGTGCAGGGGCTGCGAGGGGGGCCACATGCAGCGTGTGTGATAACAAGGGAAAATAATACGCCATTTTATACATTATCGTGACAAGGCCAACATGAGCAATGAGTTAGTAAGGCCGAAAAAAGACATTTGTCCATTTGAGTTAACTGCAAAAAATATACCGTATATTTTGGACTATAAGATGCACCTAGGTTTTAGAAGAGGAAATAAGGCAAAAAAATAGAAGTAAAAAATGTGGTCAATTCTGTACTTAATATGCCCTATCCTGGTATATATGGTTTCCTCACCCTCATCCTGATACACATGGCTCCTTCACCCTTATCCTGGTATAAATGGATCCCTTATCCATATCCTGATACACATGGCCCCCTCATCCCTAGCCTGGTATGCATGTCTCCTCATCCCTATCCTGGCAGGAATGATCACCTTCATCCCTCTGCTAGTATGTATGGCCCCTTCCCTATCCTGGTATGCAGGGCCCCCATCTGATCCTAATATGCAGGGCCCCATCACTATTCTGGTATCATTGGCTCCCATACTGGTCCTGGTCTGCATAGCCCCATCAGAAAACATAAAAAAACAAAAAAACATTACACTTACATACCTGGCGCTCCCTCACAGCTTCCTGCTCCAATGCCAGCAGCTGCTTTATGCTCGTTAGGCCAGGTTCACATTGCATTAACAGCAGCCCGTTCAACACATGCGTTAACGGGCTGCTGTTAACGCAAGTGCCGATGTGTCATCATGCTAGCACAGATAGAGCTAGCAGAAGCTCTATCTGCGCTAGCAGTGACAGACCCGGAAACGCTGCAGCCCGCGTCCCAGGGTCCGTCACTCAATGCGGAACATCGCTAGCGCACGCTCATTGTTGGCGTGCGCTAGCGATGCGTCCGACATTGGACTCAATGGCGGTGTTAACGGACTGCGTTACACCGCGTTATGCCGCGGTGTAACATAGTCCGACTAACAGACGCAAGTAACGTAATGTGAACCCAGCCTAAGCAGCACATGGCAGGGACGTCACAAGCAGAGCACAACTGCCAGAGTACTCGCCGGGAATGTGCACAGAGAGCGGTGAGTATTCATTCCTCTTCGGTAGTGCGCAGTGTCAGCCACTAGCTCCCTGCTGCTGCCGGCGGTCACGTGTGCCGCTACTTAAGAGAAATGAATATTCTTTGGATTCATTTATCAGGAGACTATTTAATATTGAACTATATTCAAGTGGGACTAGACGAAGAAAACCCTAAAATCATGTATCATGTGTGATGCAGTGACCCCTGTAACAGGTAGGGGGCGCTGCATAGTCTCCCCAGTATGCACACAGAGGTGTATTGAGGCCGTGAGAGTGCATGGGAATCACAGGCATGGATGTGATGATGTGACAAAGTCCGGCATTGTGCTGAATGGCCGATATATGTGTCGCAGAGGAGGGGACTCTGCGCTGCCAGCATGAAGCGATATGGTGTTCTGGGACCTGTAGTCCTCCAAGTATAATATTGTATAATAGTCATGGGAGGTTTGGCAGGGCTAGTTATGTGAGATGGGTGGGACAAACTAGCCACACACCCACACTCCCACCCAGGGGAGTTGTTCAAGGCATAGAATGTGACCAGGGTGTGGATCACATGTTCCTGTGTGGTTCAGGTGGAAGGTCCTGGAGAGCCTGTGTGTTGGGTGGTCTTGGGAGTAGGACCGGATCCCTGATTAGCACACTGAACCACCTGTGTTAGATTTCCTGGGAGTAGGAGTCCTGAATAGCACATGGTGGGGCTTTGGACCTGGAGTGCCTGTGTATGGTCGCTGTGAGTGACCTGTGTGAGCCTGTGTTGGAAGACCTGGAGGAGGCTTCCTGAATAGCACATGGTGGGGCTTCAGACCTGGTGGCCTGGGTATTGGACGGTCCCAGCTGGGGATGGACCTCCTGAATAGTACCCGGACTGGCTGCCGGTGTGATCCTGTGTAACCTTGGGTGTTGGGAGGTCCTGGGAGTAGGACCAGATCCCTGAATAGCACGAGGTGAGGACCGGGATCTGCAGAGCCAGTGTCAGCTACTTTGTGGGGAAGCTACAGTCCTTCGGTGGGTCTGGACTGACTATGTGTGCCGACCAGGCAAGTTGGTGATCCCAGTTTGGCAGCTTTCCCGGAAGAGTGAGGACTAACAAGGAGTGGTGGAGCAGGAGCTCCCAGAAGGTACCATGGATAGTTGGTGCTAATTGCTTGCTATGGTATATGAACTGTGTGGTAACCCATGGCAACTGGTCAGGAGGACCCGCGTGTTTAGTTACCACAGACTAAGGTTCTGAGACTTAATGTGATATCCTGATGGAATGTGTAATGGATAGTGTTGAGCATTCCGATACCGCAAGTATCGGGTATTGGCCGATATTTGCGGTATCGGAATTCCGATACCGAGTTCCGATATTTTTGTGATATCGGGAATTGGTATCGGGATTAAGATTCATGTGTAAAATAAAGAATAAAAATAAAAAATATTGATATACTTACCCTCGGACGCGCCCTGGTTGTCACCGCTGCAACTGCCATGCTTCCCTTTCTAAGAATTAGCGCGTTAATGACCTTCGATGATATCGCGGCTTGTGATTGGTCGCGGTAGCGTCATGTGACCGCTCACGCGACCAATCACAAGCCGCGACGTCATCGAAGGTCATTAACGCGCTCATTCTTAGGAAGGGAAGCATGGCGGTTGCAGCGGTGACAACCAGGGCGCGTCCGAGTGTAAGTATATCAATATTTTTTATTTTTATTCTTTATTTTACACATGAATATGGATCCCAGGGCCTGAAGGAGAGTTTCCGCTCCTTCAGACCATGGGAACCATAGAGGAATACCTTCCGATATTTGTGTCCCATTGACTTGTATTGGTATCGGATATCGGTATCGTCGATATCCGATATTTTTCGGATATCGGCCGATACCATCCGATACCGATACTTTCAAATATCGGACGGTATCGCTCAACACTAGTAATGGACTGTTCCTGATACGGTTTATGAGTGTTTAATAAACCAAAGTGACTGCTTTGTTTGAAAAAACCGTGCCCGTGTACGTTAATCCCGTGCCAAGCGAGTATCCCCCAATACACTCTGTGAGAGCAATCTTGTAACAACTCTGCTGGCATCACGGCATGGCCTCTCATTTCTCACACTATCTTACCCACTGCTCCAGGTCATGATGTGGTTTCTGTTTCATGCCAGCTGCATATTCTGTCTCTTTGCATGCTTCATGGTTGTGTGTATAGGGGGCCGGCGCCTGAACTCTCTGGTTCTTATAGGAATCAGGTGCATCTGTCTAATCTGTTCCTGACCAATTACCAAGAGGCCTCCAGTATATAGTGCAGCTCCACCCTGTGTTCTGGGCCTGCGCAATGTGTTAGCTCAGTTAGTGTTTAGCTTCTGAGTTTGCCTGGCCTTGCTCTGAGTTACTCCCTCTCTGGAGGCTTTTCTCTGTGCTATTGCCTTGATCTTGTTGTCCGCCCTCCAGGAGGCAGAATATCCTGGTCCTTGTGTCTTTGTCCTTGTGTCTTGTTCCATTGCCTTGTCTGTACTTTGTCTTATCTTGGTCTCCTTGTCTATGGCTTCCTTCCCTGCTGTGTCTTTCCTTGTGTTCTCAGTCTGCTTCTGCTCTGCACTCTTGCGGCTCTGCTTGCTCTGTAGCTTTGTGGCTTGATCTCTACTCCGCACTCCTGCGGTTCTGCTCCATTCTACTCTGCTCTGCTCCCGTTGCTGCAGTAATCTATTGCTGCAGCTTCTCTCCGTAATCCTTGCGATTCCATTCTGCTTAGCTTCAGCAGTATCTCTTGCTGCAGCTCCTCTCCACCCTCCTTGTGGCTCCGCTCTGCCTAGCTTCTGCAGAGATCTCTCTTGCTGCAGCTCCTCTCCGCATTCCTTGTGGTTCTGCTCTGCCTAGCTTTTCTTGCTGCGCTATCTCTTGCTGCTCTTCCGCTCATATCTGCAGCCTTGCGGTTTTCTTCCAGTGTGAACAGGTCCCAACCGGTTTCCTCTTACTTCTGTCATACTACATATCCGTACCTGCACCTCCAGTGTGAACAGGTCCCTACCTGTTCCTTCATATACCACATCAACCAGTCCTGTGTTCTCTGCCGTGCCCACCAATCCTGGTGTTCCTGTCTCCCAAGTGGGATCAGCAGCCACAGCCAGACACCACCCTGGAGTAGCACCAGGCAGCTGCCTGCTGCACAAGCCTGACCTCACCATCAGAGGCTCCAGTGAAAACCCAGGCAGCTGTCATAGTCACGCCCCTTCCAGGGTAGTCTGGTTTGTGGCACAGTGGGGCCACAAACCCCCCGAGCTCACGCCCACCAGTCAGGGTGCGAGCGTGACAAATCTTACACATGTTATCCGAAATAGTCAGAAAACTAGCCACATATTGGCAGACCCCAGACCTCAAACTATACACTTCGTAAGTTTATGTACCACTCCAGCTTCAGGAATAGATAGTATGTGACAATACAGTATATACCGCTCAGGGAACACTTAACTTTCAGAGATAATCTCCATATTCATACTAAATAATGGCACAGATCTTCCAGACATTATGACTGCACTAGTGATGAGCGAATATACTCGGTACTCGAGATTTCCCGAGCACGCTCGGGTGTCCTCCGAGTATATGTAAGTATTCGGAGATTTAATTTTCGGTTCCAAAGTACATGTGGGGATTCTCTAGCAACCCCCACATGTACTTATGCTGGCTAATAGATGCAGCTCTGAAAACTAAATCTCCAAGTGCTTACAAATACTCGAAGGACACCCGAACGTGCTCAGGAAATCTTGAGTACCGAGTATGTTAGCTCATCACAAGATTGCACACATCCCTAGCCTTCATAACGATATTGCACTCATTCCTTGACAGACCGCAGCATGGCCATTAGTTAGAAGCTGCTATTGATCTTTGGAGCAGGTAAGTTTTCCCTGAGTGGTACATATTGGGCCATCTGAAAATGGAGTTTAGTCTAGGACAATTTGTCTGCACTACTAATTAACAGCTGTTACTAGAGTTGAGCGACCTTGACCTTTTTAGAGTCGAGCCGGGTTTCGCGAAACCCGACTATCTCAAAAGTCGGGTCGAGTGAAATCGGCCGATTATGACGTAAAGTCGGGATCGACCGAAACACGAAACCCAATGCAAGTCAATGGGGCAGCATAGTCGGCAGTGAGTGGGGGCCAGGAAAACACCTAGAGTGCCCATTTTAATGTCAAAACCATCCATTCTTCTTAATGAAGCTTGTCAAGCGTAATTTACCTTATAATAATTGGAAGGCATTTGAAATTGGGGTTCATTTGGCTAAAGTTGTGGTGGGTAGGGCTGGTTCAAGTAATTAGTGGGCCCAGGAAATCTGGACCACGTCGCGGTAGTAGAGCAGGGAGAGGTAAGTATTTCAACTTTGCAAGTGCTGTGAACCTGAGCAAGCAGGGGGGGCCCACTCGTTGGCATTGGCACTGGCACAGGGCCCCTCAAAGTACAGCGGTGTGTTTGCACGGCGGGGGCGCCTCCCACCGGCAGCAACACTTTTGCGTACTATGAGAGGCCCTGTGCCAGTGACGTTGCCAACTAGTATTCCTCCCCCCACCTGATGAAGGAACCTGCACTTTCATCTGCACCTTCCTCTTTGTCCCCGTGTAAGGTGGTATGGTATGCGTGAAGAGCAACCTGACTTTCAGCAGGGTCACAATGTTGTTGTGTAGCGTGCACGGGGAATGTAGCGTTATGGGTCAATGTACCAGCAGACTCATCTATCACTGGCTGGGCAATGGGCAGGATGAGGAGGAAACACAGATATAGGCCCAAATAATAAAGTGGGCTAAATGCAGTTCAAAATTGGTAACACAGGAATAACCAGGGGGCATTGCAGTGGAGGACAACTGGAATGAGAGGCTGACACAGAGAGTAGGCCCACATCAGTAAGTAGTCGAAATGCAGTTCAAAATTGGCAACCGTAGTAAACAGGCGGCACAGCTTTGTTCAGTGGAGGAGAACAGCAAGGAGTGGCAGACACCGATAGTAGGCCCCAACCCAACTAGTAGGCCAAATGCAGTCTAACATTAACAACTACTTAACGAGCGCCTGAAAACGGAATTTCAGGACAGGAAACCAGGAGAACAGCAAGGAGCGGCAGACACTGTTAGTAGGCCCCAAACCAACTAGTACGCCAAATGCAGTTGTTCCATTTAACCACAATTTAACGAGAGCCTGAAGATAGAAGCTCAGGAAAGGCAACCTGGAGAACACCTTGGAGTGGAACACACCATCTCTCTCCACCCCATACCCATTTTGTAGGCCTAATGCTGTGTAGTTTTCTACAACTACTAAACGAGAATCGGAAGACCGAAGCAATGGCAAGGCAACCTGGGGAACACCTTGGAGTGTAACACACCATCTCTCTCCACCCGATACCCATTTTGTAGGCCTAATGCAGTGTAGTTTTCTACAACTACTAAACGAGAGTCGGAAGATCGAAGCAATGGCGAGGAAACCTGGAGAACACCTTGGAGTGTAACACACCATCTCTCTCCACCCCATACCCATTTTGTAGGCCTAATGCTGTGTAGTTTTCTACAACTACTAAACGAGAGTCAGAAGACCGAAGCAATGGCAAGGCAACCTGGGGAACACCTTGGAGTGTAACACACCATCTCTCTCCACCCGATACCCATTTTGTAGGCCTAATGCAGTGTAGTTTTCTACAACTACTAAACGAGAGTCGGAAGACCGAAGCAATGGCAAGGCAACCTGGGGAACACTTTGGAGTGTAACACACCATCTCTCTCCACCCGATACCCATTTTGTAGGCCTAATGCAGTGTAGTTTTCTACAACTACTATACGAGAGTCGGAAGATCGAAGCAATGGCGAGGAAACCTGGAGAACACCTTGGAGTGTAACACACCATCTCTCTCCACCCCATACCCATTTTGTAGGCCTAATGCTGTGTAGTTTTCTACAACTACTAAACGAGAGTCGGAAGACCGAAGCAATGGCAAGGCAACCTGGGGAACACCTTGGAGTGTAACACACCATCTCTCTCCACCCGATACCCATTTTGTAGGCCTAATGCAGTGTAGTTTTCTACAACTACTAAACGAGAGTCGGAAGACCGAAGCAATGGCAAGGCAACCTGGGGAACACCTTGGAGTGTAACACACCATCTCTCTCCACCCGATACCCATTTTGTAGGCCTAATGCAGTGTAGTTTTCTACAACTACTAAACGAGAGTCGGAAGATCGAAGCAATGGCGAGGAAACCTGGAGAACACCTTGGAGTGTAACACACCATCTCTCTCCACCTCATACCCATTTTGTAGGCCTAATGCTGTGTAGTTTTCTACAACTACTAAACGAGAGTCGGAAGACCGAAGCAATGGCAAGGCAACCTGGGGAACACCTTGGAGTGTAACACACCATCTCTCTCCACCCGATACCCATTTTGTAGGCCTAATGCAGTGTAGTTTTCTACAACTACTAAACGAGAGTCGGAAGACCGAAGCAATGGCAAGGCAACCTGGGGAACACCTTGGAGTGTAACACACCATCTCTCTCCACCCGATACCCATTTTGTAGGCCTAATGCAGTGTAGTTTTCTACAAATACTAAATGAGAGTCGGAAG